>NW_028072653.1:2719177-3319177 GCF_014824575.4 Sturnira hondurensis | reverse complement strand
AGAGTAGGGTTTGTTTACACGGTGGAGGAAGTTACAAATATGTGTAAGCTGAAGAAAATGTCTAGAAAAGCGAGTAGAAACCCTGTCGGACTGATGCAAGGAAACCGCTGGATCCGTGTGCTTGAATAGGCAAAGGAGCAAGACCTGGTGCACAAGGCAGGCTTCGCTTTCAGAAGGATGCGGACAGCTCATTTGCAGTCGCAGGAGGCAGCAGGAGGAGCATGTGGGCTCAAGTCGCCTCTGTTCCGTGACTGTGAATCATTCCTCCGTTTTCCATAAGTTATGTAACCTTCAGGGGACTCGGTGTGCTCTCTGTGTCCTAGCATGTCTTCCAAGGCGCAGACCAAATTTTCTTCTTTTAGAAGCTTTCTTCAGTACAAAGAGCTCCCACTTCTGACTTTCTCGAACTCTAGTAACATTTAGTAAATGATACAATATATCTCAGTAGTCAGCATACAATAAAGTCTTGTTTGTCCTCTGTGTCTAGGTTAAAAGCTGAAAATCACTGTAATGTATTCACACAACCACCTTTTAAGATCACAGGCGTTTCTGAGACCCTGTGTTTAAGTCCCTGTTTTTCTGAGACGTCCCTGTGACTTCCCTCCTTCAGTCCATGTCTTCATAATACCAAATCTCAGCCTCTCCATTGCAAATGTTCCTGTTGAGATCCCCGCTATTGACTCTCTAGAGTAGGGTTGTTTCTTATTTATATTTGCATTCCCAGCTGTAAGCAGATCATCTACGCATCAAAGTTACAAAATTTATCCGTGAAAAAGTAAAACAAAAATGCTAGTATCATGTTTAGTGTGTGAATATGTACTGATTGGATTAAGCTAAATTATTGCTCCCTACAGTTTGAAATTGTGACTTAATGGGTACTAAAAGTGGTGATTTAATTTGCTAAGAAATTATTAAATGAAATTTAGACCCAGAAAGAAGGATTCCTTTTCCCCGATGTGAGCAGAGTATGTATATTATTGTTTATTGGGGTAAATATGAGTTGTATGAGGGGCAGTCTCAGTCTAGAAACATGTCGCCCTTGGACATTTACAAATAACATTTCATATTCATTGATATTTATATTTTACTCTCTTCTGTACAGTTCTTTTTTTATTGTTCAATTATAGTTGTCCCAATTTTTCCCCCTTTACTCTCCCCTGCCCTGCCCCACCCCCTCCCATAGTCAGTCCTCACCTGCTGTCCCTGTCTATGCATCCTTTATATATGTTCCTTGACTAGACTCTTCCCCTTATTCCCCCTGTTATCCTCCTCCCCTCTCCCCTCTCCCCTCTCCCCTCTGGTCACTGTCAGTTTGCTCTTTATTTCAATGTCTCTGGTTCTGTTTTGCTCGCTTGTTGGTTTTGTTCATTAGGTTCCACTTGTAAGTGAGATCATATAGTATCTGTCTTTCACTGCCTGGCTTATTTCACTTAGCATAATGCACTCCAGTTCCATCCATGCTGTCATGAGGGTAGGAGTTCCTTCCTTCTTTCTGCTGCATGGTATTCCATTGTATAAAGGTGCCATATTTTTTGGTCCACTCATTTACCGATGGGCACTTAGGCTGTTTCAAGCACTTGGCTATTGTAAATTGTGCTGCTATGAACACTGGGGTACATGGGTTGTTTTGAATTGGTGTTTCAGGATTCCAAGGGTATAATCCCAACAGTGGGATCACTGGATTAGAAGGCAGTTTCATTTTTTGTTTTTTAAGGAAACTCCATTATGTTTTTCACAGTGGCTTCACCAGTCTGCATTTCTATCAATGGTGCACTGGCATTCCCTTTTCTCCACATTGTTGCCAGCACTTGTTGTTTGTTGATTTGTTTATGGTGGCCATTCTGACTGGTGTGAGATGGTTTCTCACCGTGCTTTTAATTTGCATCTCTCTGATGGCTAGTGATGTTGAGCCTCCCTTCATATGTCTGTGGGCCATCTGTAGATCTTCCTTGAAGAAGCGACTGTTCAGGTCCTTTGCCCATTTTTAATTAGATTGTTTGTCTTCCTGGTGTTGATTTGTATGAGTTCTTTATGTATTTTGGAGATCAAACCCTTGTCTGAGGTATCATTGGTAAATATGTTTTCCCACATAGTTGGTTGCCTTTTCATTTTGCTGATGTTTTCTTTAGCCTTTCAGTGGCTTTTTAATTTGATGTAGTACCATTTGTTTATTTTTTCCTTTATAACCCATACCCTAGGAGATATATCAGCAAAAATGATTCTGTGTGTGACATCTGAAACTTGATGAAGGGGGCAGGAGCATAAAATGGAGTAAAAATAACCTCTTTGGTAAATGATGTTCAGAGATCTGGTCAGGTATATGCAAAAAAAAAATTAAACTAAACCACCAATTTACACTATACACCAAAATAAACTCAAGATGGATAAAAGACTTAAATATGTCATGATGCCATAAAAGTCCTAGAGGGAAACATAGGCAGAAAAATTTCAGACATCCCACATGGTGATATGTACACTTCTTTATATATGGCTCTCCGATCTCCCTCATTTTAATAATTGGCCCTATGTCTCCCAATTTCACTTTGTTCATTTCATTGAATCACACATTTGACACAAGTTTATTATCATCACCTGCATTATAGTGGTATCACATTAGTTCTGGACTAATATAATGTCAATCTTCATTTTATCACATGATAAAAATTTTAAAGAAATTAGAAAAGAAAAAAAGGAAACAAAAACACAACTAGCTTACCTCTTGTTTGCCCATGTAATTCTACTGATAACAGATTGTTAGTTGAGGAGATTTGTGAGGCAGCTTCAGGCTCAGTGGGAAAGTTTATTGAGATACTTTATATCTGTCACCCAATGCAAGTCTATCAGCCTTCTTTCAATTCTTGTAATGAACTGAACTCTGGAGGCTTTTGGAGCCAGCTTGTGCCTTATCCGCTGGTGCCTTAATATGTCAAGAACATTCTTACTTTCTTTGTTTTTCTGGAAAGTGTTTTATATATATATATATATATATATATATATATATATATTCTTTCAAATGTCATCAATGCAAATGTAAATCACACCTTCCTACTTGCCCTTTTCTCACCGCTGCCATTCTATCTCAATCACCACATACTTTTTTTACCTTATTCTTTTAAGATTCTTTTAATAAATAATGACTGGCATTTATTTTTGTGCTTAAATAAGATTGACCTAGCACATTACTTGACACATCATTTATACTTTATACATATTTGTAATGAATGAATGAGCATTGCATGGATGGATCGATGTGTGGATGGATCTATGCGTGGGTGGATGGGTAGATGGTGAACGTGTATGTGGATTGCTCAGACCTGTCGTCTTTCACCATTCATGTGGTAGATGTAAAATTATCAAGTTGTGGGGCTTGGAATATTAAAATAAAACAGGACATTCCCTAGCTTTCATTGAAAATGACTTTAATTATTATTCAATGTATCATTGAATAGATGTATTATAGAGTCTCTACTTTAAGGCAAACATAGCAAAAGTGCTTTCTCCATGTATCAATTCTATTTCTCACAATGGTTCTGTAGTGTAAACAGTATGATCTTTATTTTAAAGATGGGGAATCTGAGGCTTAGTAAAGTCAGTTGGACTTCTTAAGACCTTATAGCTATCATGCGGGAGACTGAATATTAAAGCTGGAACTGTCTGATGCCAAAACCATGAATATGGGGATCCCCTCAGCCTCCAGTCAAGGCTCATCATACCATATGGGAGGGGGAGATTGCCAGCACTGCCTGTCTTTCTCAACTCCGAGATGCAGAGTCTAAATTCATGGGGAATGCAACTCCTTTCCTCCATCCAGCCCTGTTGAAACCCAGCACTCTTCCATCAGCTCAGTTTTAAGGTTAAGGTTCTACGCAGGAAGACTCAAACCAAGAAGACCACAGGTTACTATTCCTCCCAGAGCCCAGTCGTGTCTCAGAAAGTTTACTCAGGAGGGAAGACAATAAGTAAAGAAACTACAGAGCTCTTACAATGTGAATTGACTTTATTTGAAACAAATATTGGAAAATTAAAGCCTGTGAGCAATCTTAAAGATAATAGCTCCTTTTAAATATCCTCAGTGTGATAATTCATGATGAATATATGTCATTAATTATTGTCCAAACCCATAGAATGTACAACAGTGAAACAAAAGATAAAGTGTGACTTAATTATGATGTGTCAATGTAGGTTCATCCTTGGTAAAAATATATACCATTCTTGTGAGTTATGTTGATAATGAGGGAGGCTATGCATGCGTGGAGGCAAGAAGTATCGGGGAAATCTCTACCTCCCACTGAACTTTTTTGTAAACCTAAAACTAATGTAAAAATAAGGCTTAAAATTTAAAAATATATGCATAACAAACTCTAAAAATATATACTTGTTTCCTTTTCTCAGATTCCTTAATAGAAAAAATAAGTATTGACTTATTGTTGATTTTGTAATGAAATTAGACATAATATGTTTAATAATGGTAGTAAAAGATGAGGAAGACAAAGTAGAGTGGTATAGGAGTAATGCTTCTATATTTCACCAGAATTAAGAGAGGATATATCTGAAGGAGATTGTGATAAAATAAGTTATGCATGATAAGCACTAGAAAATGACTAAAAAGAAGTTAAAATGTCATTAAAGAAATTAAAATGCTATGCTGGAGAATATTCACATATGCAAAATAATAAAGGAAAACAGAGAAACAAAAAAGGCCTGACACATAAAAAAAGTAAAATGATAATAAAAAATTCAACTATATAAATAATAGCATTAGGTGGTAATGAGTTGAAGAATCTAATCCAAAACCAGAGATTAGCCCAGTGGATTTAAAAACAAAAACAAAACAGAACAAATCCAATTGTGTGATTTCAAGAACCACACTTTAGCTCATAAATATGAATTGATTGAAGGTAAAGAATGGAAAAAGTTAGCATGTAAGTTGCAGTCATTAGATAGGGGAGGGGCTGTACTAACATCACACAAAATTGACTTTAAGATTAAAAAAAAACAATTTACTGGGGGAGCAGGATAATAGGGGAAGAGGGGAAGGGACAATAAAAGGCACATGAATAGAGGACTCACAGGCATGAGAGGGGATTGACTGTGGAAATGAGGGAGATAAGATCAGAGAGAACAATGGGTAAAAAGATGGACAACTCTAACTAAACAATAATGAATTAAAAAAAAAGTCCTCGCTGGTGTGTCTCAGTAGATTGAGCACCAGACTGCGAAGCAATGGGTTGTTGGTTTGATTCCCAGTCAGAGCACATGCCTAGGTTGCAGGCCAGGTCCCCAGTAGGTGATACATGAGAAAACCACACATTGATGTTTCTCTCTCCCTTTTTCTTCCTCCCTTCCCTCTCTCTAAATAAATAAAATCATTTAAAAAATAAATTAATTTATGGACAATAATGAAGGTGGGGGGCGGAAAATAGAAAAAAAATAAATTAATTAAAAAAAAGACTTTTTGGTAACCAAAAATTGAAAATTTAAAAAAACCATAGAAATTATTTTACATTCATCAGAGTCATAAAATTAATTACCGTGATAACACTAAATGTTGGAAAGCATATAAGGAAATAGCTATTATTATTAATTATTTCTAATATTGCTGGTGGAAATGTAAATTGTTGAGGTCACCCTGGTCAGCAACTTAGGCAATACTTTACATATTTGGAGATGTGGATGTCCTACAATACAGCATCTACATTGTATACCTACTCTAGAGAAACTCATGCATACATATGCAAAGAGACAAAAACATAGTTGTTTGATCAAGCAATATTTGTATAGAAAAAAGTGGAAGTAACCTGTTCCTCAGTAGGAAAATTGCTGGGTAAACTATGGATTTAAAAATTAAAAGCTACTGGAGATAAAAAGCTGTATTTTGCAATGAAAAATGGGCCAATCTATTGGCAGGTTATAACAACCATAACCATTTATGCAATAGACAGTGGAGTCTCAAAATACATATACCAGAGGCAAAGAGATTTAAGAAGAGAAATAGACAACTTGACAATAAAGATTAGCAATTTAAATACCCCACTATCAATAATGGATAACATATCTACATAAAAGACCAATGAGGAACTAGAGGACTCGTATGACATTATACACAAACTAGGCCTATCAGACATTCTCCAGAGTAGGTTATATGGCAGGTTAGAAACTTCCTAGGTTCTCATAGAATGGGTGGTACTTCTGTTCTTGATTTAGGCAGGGCTTCCCACTAGACAGGGGCCTCAGGTCACTTTCTTATCCTCATTTGCCTGTTGAAGCCTAACTCTCGTAGTTTGTATTATGTGTCGGTGAGCCTTATAATATCAGTTCATGATTCTGACTTTGAATTCTTCCTTCTCACCAGTGTAGAGCATTTCCCTTCCTTGCATATTTTCAATGCCTTTATTCACATATCCATATAATTCACCCACTTAAAGTATATAATCCATGGCTTTTGAAATCTAATGAACCTACTTCTACATCTATTAACACAATCAGTTCTCAAACATTTTTAGTACTCCACGAAGAAACTCTTTATCCCTTTCTCATTGCCCCTCAACCTGTTTTTTTTAATGTTTTTGTTTTTTAATGGATACATTTTTATTACATATCTGAATGTTAGCAGAGCATCATAAAAAGGTTCAAATAACAGTTAGTGGTTTGATTATAAAAGGAGTATATATTCATGACAGACAATCTGCAACACACACAGAAACACAAAGAAAAAATAAAAACCACCTCAATAATTTTACCCTTCCTGTGTCCATATATCCTTATAAAATGTGCATCAGATAGTGTATACACTGTGTGTGTGTGTGTTTTTTACAATAGCCAAGTGTTGGAAACAGCCTAAGTGACCATTGGTAGATGAATAGTTTAAAAAACTGTGGTGAATTTACACAGCAGAAACAAAGAGTGAGTTCCTACCTTTTGTGACAGCATAATTCGAACTGGAGACTATTAGGCTAAGTGAAATAAGCCAGGTGGTAAAAGACAAATACTATATGATCTCCCTTATAACTGGGATCTAATAAACAAAATAAACTAATGAGAAAAATAGAACCAGAGACATGGGAACACAGAACACCATTTATGAATGACCCATGACATGGACAGTGGTGTGGGGATTGACCATGGGAGCAGGGGGGAGGACAAAGGGGGAAATTTGGGGACAACAGTAATAAACCAGACAAGAATAGTCAATCCTTTTACCTCCTCCAGTCACAGAAAATTATTGAATTCGAATCTACATTTGTCTCTACAGATTTGCCTATACTAGGTATTTTACATAATGATAGCACATAACATTGGTCCTTTGTGACTGGTTTCATTCACGTAAGATAATATTTTCAAGGCTAATACATAGTTTAGCTTGCATCAGTACTTCATTTATTTTTATCACTTAATAATATTCCAGTGTATGGGAACACTGCATTTTTAAAATCCTTTCATTAGTTGATAGACATTTGAGCTGTGTCCACTTTTTGTCTATTATGAACAATGCTGATATAAAAATTCATGTTCAAGTTTTTTAATGGACATATTCTGTGATTTTTGGGGGGTATATACCTAGGAATGGAATTGCTAGGTCAAATGGTATCTCTTGGGTGAACATTTTATGGCACTGCTAGACTTTTTTTCCAAAGTGACTATGCCATTCTGCGTTCTCCCCAGTGATATGGGATGGTTCCAATTTCTCCACATTCTCAACAACACTTGTTATTGTCTATCTTTTTTATTATAGCCATCCTGGTGGGTATGGAGTAATATATCACTATGATTTAATTTCTGTTTCACAGATAGCTAATGCTGTTGAGCAACATTTTATGTGGTATTGGCCTTGTGTATATCTTCTTTGGAAAAATGTCTATTCGGAAATCAACAACTTAATGGAATGTCTCTCAAACAACACTTTTTAAAAATGGAAACTCCAGAATATTCAAATTCTTAATAATCTTAAGAAATATTAGATTTTCTTTATTAAGTTTTTGGTAAAATTAAATGGTGTATGTTTAACATAGTGCTTTATACATGGGGAACCCTCAATAGATACTAGGCATTTCTGTCATCTCCACTTGACCAATGAGGAAATAGAGCGTCAATTGCATTGTCTTGCCTGTGTCCCCGCAGATATAAATTAGCAGAAGCAAGATTTGAGTTTGTTTGGTTCAACTCTAAAGCTCATATTCTTTCTCCTGCAGCATGTAGTCATTTTTTATTAGCTGATTTATCTTCTTCATGTATGAAATTTCCCTTTTTTGGTCTCATTTATCTGGTGCCTTCAGTGACTGTCTTCCAGTACAAAATGGTTTTTAAAAATATATATTTTATTTATTTATCTTTAGAGAGGAAGGGAAGGAGAGAAGGAGAGAAATATCAGTGTGTGGTTGCCTCTCATGTGTCCCCTGCTGGGAACTGGCCTGCAACTCAGGCATGTGCCCTGACTGGGAATCAAACCACGATCATTTGGTTCACAGGGCTGCACTCAATCCACTGAGCTACACCAGCCAGGGCCCAGTACAAAATGTTTTAATTGTGCATCACCAATAACGCAAAAGTCAAACTTTTATATGAAATCAGATTCGATTTTCATTGGCTCTTTGTAAAAATTACACGTGAAACCACTGGGAGGGTCTCAGTGTGAGAATAAAATCATAGAAGAAAGACATTAATGTAATCTGTACTGACAGCAAGCGTAATTACTAGGATCCATTGTAAAACTATGTGTTAAATTTGCACATGAATCCTTTCCTTGAACAAAATAACGTAAACCAACAATTACGTAGCGATTTTGCATTTGCTATTATTAGAATTTATAAACATGTTGTCATTTCACCCTTACAAAACCTTGCTAAGGTAGGTTAGAGAAGTGCTATTACAGACAGTAAGGAAATTAAGGCTGGGGGTGAACAGGGTTGGGCCAGAGCTGCAGAGGAATTTGAACCCGTGCTTCCCAACGGGGGTGGAGCACCCTCAGGATAGCAATGACTGTTACGAAGTCCAAATTTCTTTAGGCAACAAATACGAAGTGCTTTGTAACTTAGTCACATCCTGTTTTAATACTACTAGCATGCTTTCCCCCCCACCCTCCACTGACATTTCCTTCAAAAACAAATAAAGAATCAGTGGCATTTGAGATAAAGAGCAGTCATTGCTCTTTATGCTGGACATAATGCTTATTTAATGTTGCCGTAATGTAGACAGATGAGTGCAGGGCGAACCATTGTTGTTGCGAGAGGTCCAGAGCATTTGGTGCATGCCTAATGAGGCTTCAACTCTATGGGCTCCGTGTGGCCACCAATGAGGATAAACCCTGAGATAAACGGATGAAGTGGGGAGATTGTGTTCATGTGTCTTGTCCATCTTTAATTAGAAATATTTCCATGTCATCAGCCAGACTTTCCCTGATGACTGTTCCTTGCATCCCTCCCACCGATCACCTTTCTGCACACCTATGAAGAACCGAGGTAAAAAAATAAATAAGAAAATAAATTGCTGTGTGATATGTGCTCAGTCTTGAAGATCCAGTGGTGTGGAAAGGAAAATAGGATTTGCTTCTCGGCACAGCAAAGACTCTGCTTATCAGAGAGAAGTTCCACACAGCTGACTGGAGATGCCTCATAAACTCGGACCATCTCCAAAGGGAAAAAAAAAATCACTCTATCAAATGACAACTAGATGGGCTATGCACTGTTCCGTGGTGTGATTTTTCTGCCCTGGCTCTCATTTCCTAATCAAAATACCTGGCTTGTTGCCCTCTGCTCTGCAAATTCGGGTTCTGTTTATATCACTGCAAGACATAGAGATGATGACAATAGCAGAAAATCATTCCATGCAATCAAGACTGGGCCAGAGTGTGGATGACAGCATAAGCAATGTCCTATTCTCGTGCTTTACAATGTGGAGAACAACGTGAGGGGTAACGTTTTAGGCTCTGGGCCTGGATTCCTTCTTTTCTGCTCACTAGCTCTGTGTCTTTGGACAATGGAACCTCTCCATTTTTTCAGTTTTCTGATCTCTAATATTAATGATTAGGATGCACAACGAATCAGGATTTTTGAGGATTAAATAAGGTAACATATGTCCCATGCTTTGAATAGTTTTTGATGTTAAAAAGGCTATTAGCACATTCTAGCTATTATAATTATAAATACCACTATTATAAATGTATAATTATGTGGCTACTCAACTGTATATGGATATATAACTTCCTTTTCATACGTTGTTATATTTTGTTATCTTTGTGTGATCTCCACATTCTAATGTTGCACTCAGGCCCTGCCTCATATGTCTTTGTATTTTTAAGTGTGTGATGTAAGGCCTTTTACAGATGAGAGGCTCAGTACTTATTTGTGGACAATAAATTGGATCTTCACTAAATTCCTTACTTCTGTGACTCGAAGTGAGAACAAGGAGAAATCCACCAGAATTATATGGGGAGCTTTTTCCAAACTTCACACACAACCCTTAAAGATCCTAGTTTTTCCTACCATAATAAGCTGATGGTGCTCATGGGCGTATGTTGTGCTCAAGTATATTGGGGTGTGATACAGTTTGGGAAAAACTGCTCTTGTTAAAAAAGTTATTTGGAGCTTCAGCTGCATCATTATTTCACATCAGTTATAGCCACACTGCTCAGACTGTCTCCTGTGACTGAGGCTTCTCCAGGTTTTTGCCCTAAATATAGAAATTGAGAGACAGTGTTTAGAAACTTGAAGATAAATTTGATATTGTCTTGACAGGCTTGTATTTTTTCTTTATGTCTTGTTTTACTGTTCATTCTTTAAAAATATATTTCTTAGTTCAATCCATACAGAATGAATTGGATATTAAAGATAAATGAGCAAAATACCCCACTGATCCTTTACCACAGATAGTTTGAGGACAAGTGAAAAATAGCATTTACTTGGTATTTGGGATACTTCTTTTATTAATGTTAGTGTGGTTGTTTAACACATAAGATATGCCAACTGTATCCATTCTCAGAACATGAAGGACAGATTTGGAGCATGTTTATGGAATTATCTATAATTTCTTATGAAGAGATTTGACTATTAATATATGCTTAGTCATGGCCAGTTTTATTTGTTCTAGAAGGGGATTGGACCAGGAAGAAGTGTGGAATGAAAACTGCCCACATTACCCTAACTAGAGGCCTTATAGCTCTCTGCTCCCAATTTTTATTTAGCAGGACTACTTTGAAAGGAGGAGTAAATCTGTACTGTATCAGAACGTTTGGAGTTTTTTGACATCTATCTGCTAACTTTCCCTCTGGAACACTGAATGCAGTAGGAATAAAGATATCTTGTTTCCCAAGAGAGTTCAGAAATCAGGGGAGAGAAAGACATTCACCCCAGTAATGTAAAGTTTATTGTTTAATAATAAAATGCAATGGTAAAATAGTTGTATAATTACAGACAGATATTCAAGCACTCCATTTCATGTTTCTAAAATATAGAACAACTGCCCCTTTCTGAAAGCCAGATTAAACAGGTAATTGCTGGTCTAAAATTGCGAAAGCCTTTTAATAGAACATATGTAAGCTAACACACTATATCTAGGGAAAATATTAGGCAAAAAAGTGTTAAATGAGTCATAAGTTCATCTTGTGTCTATTCTGCACTTAGATGGTACAAAAAGATGTGGAGAAAGACACAAAACACAAGGTAAAATATTGCTATTAAAAGAATAGTGAAAAACCAAACGCTCAAATAAGAACACAAATCAATAAACATCTCCCAGTCTCTTTTCCTTCTTCAGGAGGTGGCAGCATGCTTAATTAACGAGGTGCCTTCCTGGTGTGTGTGCCTACAGAGAATGCTTCCATCCCCCTCCCTGGAAACATAATCACCACATCTCCACAAATGCTGCCTGCAGAACATGAAAAGTCTGTTGAACTATCTGCCAGAAAGGTAATTTAGTTTAGACTTTCCGTTTTAATAAAAGAGCATGAGGCATAATGGCAATAATCTCCTCTCCCATTTAAAGTGAAAGGAAGAAAAAAAAAAACAAATTCACCTCACTCTAAAACCCTCTAAACATGTCAGAACTATTTATAAACTATGCAATATGTCCTCATACTAGTTGTGATTGGAAACAAGAGAAAGAGAGGGAAAAACAACCACAAAGGAAGGTGTGCTATAAACCAAGTTAGAATGCAAGCTGCATGCTGATTAGAAACCACAGACCTGTTTTATTTTATTTTTAATTTTAATTTTATTTAATTCTTGTTCAAGTACAGTTTTCTATCTTATATTCCCAGCCCTGACCACCCCCTCAGTGCTCCCCACCTCCCTCCCATTTCCTCCCCCTACCTTAGTTATTGTCCATGTGTCGTTTATACTTGTTCATGTGAGTCCATCCCCTTTTCCCCTGTGATTCTCTCCCTTCTCCCCTCTGGACCCTGTCAGCCTATTCCGTATTTGAGTGTCATTGGTCATATTTTGCTTGCTTGTTTGTTTTGTTGTTTAGATTCCTGTTAACGGTGATATCCGTGACTGTTTTTAAAAAAGCTCTTTAAATCACCTTATTATCCACAGGGGCTGATTTAAATGGGTCACTTTACATTAACCCCAAATTGTTACTTGTCAAGAAAAGACAAACATCTACCTCTAAGGGTTTCTGATTTCTACTGAACTTAACATGCCATCCAGAGTTAATGAACAAAATATGACAATAAAAGACAAAACCCATCCTATGTCACATGGCAGCAATGAGTGGAGAGAACACACCCTCATCTGGTCAGTCCCCAGATCCCCCAAAGGCCAAAGAGAAGCATGGGACTGTTCCGCACGTGGATTCCAACAGCACAGGGACTGCGGCTAGAACGTGTCCTACCCAAGGAATCATGCCACCCAGTTAGCAGGAGCTTGCCTTTTGCTCAGGAAGCAACTGTACTTACAGATATAATGACAATTTGGGAGGCTGATTCACGAGTCCATTTTGAAAATATCCATAGGAGAGACCAAAGAAATACGCCTGTGGCTAAAAGTCATGCATTCTTCTTTGTTGACTCTTCTGGTTAGGTAAATTGAGAGGGTTTGGTGTTTTCATTATTGGCTGCTGGGTAACAAATTACCCAACATTTAGCAGATGGAAACAACACAAACATCATTTCATGCTGTTTCTTAGGCCCAGGAATCTGGGATGAGCTTAGCCGAGTGCTTCTGGCTCAGCATCGCGCAGGAGCACTCCGAAGGATCTGGAAGAGCCACTTCCAAGCTCACTCACCTGGCCATTGTCATGAGGTTTCATTTCCTTACCATGTGGGGCTCCCCATAGGGCTGTTCATAACAAAGAAACCTGGTATAATCATGATTGCTTCCCATTAGTGAAGAATTCTTTTAAAAATTTTAAAAAATGCAATTGAAGTTACAATTTCACTAAAATTAAAAGAGAAAATAAATGTTTTTCTTTCTGTTTGCCTTTAAGAACTCACTGTGGGTAGGGAGTCAGTTTCAAATGTGAAAAAAAAAATAGATCCGTTGCTTGACGGACAGGTGCTATTGACTGATGTTATGTAAACAGAGCGGAAGGTAAGAGGACTGTGTCATTTTAACCCAATCCAGGTTTCTGCCCATGCTAGGTATTACAATGTTGTATCCTTCCGTCTTCCTCAAACACACTCAATTTAAGCTTCCTAAATTCTGAACCACATACAGTGTGGTTTGTAGTATAACATAGAACAAACAGTTAAGCGCTCAGCCTCAGGTCCACTTGTAGTCAGAAGCACACACAGCCACTCTCTCACTGTAGATGCTTCAGGCAGTGGGCCCGGTGCTGCTCCCGGTTTTCTGATGCTTTTGTTTACTGCCGCAGCTTCCTGTACTAGATATCCCTGCAAACGTTCCTTGAGCTCACCGTGGCATGCTACGGGAGTAACAACAACAGACGCCTCCCTATGCCTGTTTTGTCAAGACTATTAAGGTATCCAAGAGGCTATTTACAAACTGTGCAAATTTCACTTTCATTTCCAGGGGGATGTCAATTCTGTTTTAAAGGCAAAGTGTGCTTTAGAACCAGAAAGAGACGAAATGGGAGGATGAATATCTTAGCTTATATTACTTTGATTTAAAAATTCCATTGATTCACTCTACTGATCATTTTCCTTCCCTTTCCATTCCCTTTTAGCCTATTTTGCTGAGTTACTATTTTACGCTCCTTGATTAAAAGGTTGAGAATTTTCAATTTATTTCATTTTAAGTACCAAGAATGAGTACCTTTCCCTCACTACAGAAGTTGTTTAAAAGGTATTCATAAGGGGTGCAATTGTTTAAAGATTTACTTATATATTTTTTCCATCTAGAAGCTGAACAAAGTAGCATAGCTAACTCGAATTACAGTATCCCTCTCTAGATTTTGAGTGGAATTACACTGATGTTCTGTCTTGACCTCAGCATTAACTCTCGATATAAGAAGTAGTGAATGTCTTTATCTTGCCAACGGAGAAACTGAGCTGTCTCTGCCTTCCTCCACGCATGCCACTGGTACTGCCGAGTCAGATCAAGACTTCAGTCAGGTCCTTTTTCTACTACATGTGCTTGCTGCCAAAATATTATACTCTCCATATTTCTTTGCATTGGCACCATGCATTTTACTTTCTTTGCTTACTTTTTTTTTTCATGCATTTCACAGCTTCTTTCCTTCTTATACTCCTTCTGGAGTATTTTTAAAAGTTTATAAAGAGTATTTTATGGGAAACTTTCTGTTATTATTTGACATTTTTTAAAAAATATTTTTTATTTATCTATCTATCTAATATGTCTGTCTAGATATCTATCTTTAGAGGGGAAGGGAAGGAGAGAGGGAGAGGAATATCAATGTACGGTTGCCTCTCGTGAGTCCCCTGCTGGGAACTGGCCTGCAACCCAGTCATGTGCCCTGACTGGGAATCGAACCACAATCGTGTGGTTTGCAGGCTCACGCTCAATCCACTGAGCTATGCCAGCCAGGGCTTGACATTTTTATTATTTCATTCTTATTCTTGAAAAGTATATATAAATATATGGAATGCCGATAGTTATTATTTCTCAATAATTTACATATACATATTATTTTACTCTTTTTTATTGCTAATGGCAGAAAGCCAGATACCTTTGTTGTTCTTGTTTTTGTTTGCTCATTTGTTCTGAGAAAAACTTTTTTGGGGGATTTCTTTGGAGAACTTTTGGTGTGTTTGGGGTCCTGGGGAATTTTCTGCAGTGTGTCTAAGTGTGATTTTTATTATTTTTGCTGCTTGGGCTTCACTGACAACCCAGAACTTGCAGTTGCATATTTTCCAGCTCTAAAACTTTCTCAAGTATTACTTTAAAAAAGTATTGCCTCCCTTCATTAATTAAAGCTCTATCATATTGGCCCTGGCTGGTGTAGCTCAGTGGATTGAGTGCAGGCCTATGAACCAAAGGACCGCGGTTCGATTCCCAGTCAGGGCACATGCCTGGGTTGTAGGCCAGTTCCCAGCAGGGGACACATGAGAGGCATCCATACATTGATATTTCTCTCCTTCTTTCCTTCCCTTCCCCTCTAAAGATAAAAAAATAAAATCTTTGTAAAAAGCTATCGTATCCATCTAGGACTTAGATATATATGACTACTATGTTTTCATTTTTTTATTCGAACTGTGGATAATTTTTTTAGATCTGTCTTCCAATTTACTGTGTCCTTTGGGTGTCCTGACTGTACTCTCTAACTGACCCAGTTCTTTGCTAGTGTTGAATTTCAACAAATTTGATTTTATTCTTTGAAAATAGCTTTCTTCAGTTTTAACAGTCCCTTCTTATATATTTATCTTGATCTCTTTTTCATATCTTTAAACATTCTAAACATTTTTAGTCTTTCAGGTAAATGCAGTATTTGAATTTGTGGTGATTTTTGCTGTTTGTTCTACCTCCTGACTCTCCATCATAATGCTTTGCTTACCTGTAGATCCTGTGATTTTTTTGTCACTATATGCTTGGTGGGAGCTACGTAGAACTCCTTTGAAGTCTTGTTTGATAGCATATTCCTCCAAATAGGATTTGCATGCATTTCTGGTAGACAATTAGGTGTATTATCAGGCTGACATCAATTTAAACCAACATATTTGTCATGAGTATTGACTGTGGCCCTTAGTAGCTGTGTGATTTTGGGTGAACTATGTAATTTATTTGTATTTTAATTCTCTCATTTGAGTAATTGATATACCAATAGTGCTTAGATAATAAGTTATGAGCTCCTGTAATTCCATGTCATATATCTCCATATTATCCAACTCAAAAGAAATAATTAATAACACTAAAAATTATCACCATGCCTAATCACTTTAAAAATTAGAATATACATTTTTTTTGATATTTAAATTTAACTAGGAATTCAAGTAAAATAATGAGGCCAAAAACAGTAGCTCCAAAAACAGATAAAATGTGTTTCTTCCCCAGCTCTTGTTCCCCGTTCCCTTCTCTCTGGAGCATGTACTGGAGGAGAAATAAAATCAGATAATTTTTTCTTTCCCCATTGGCCCTGGGGAACGTATAACGTACATGTGCATACCCTATACATTACTGGTTGCAAAGATATGGAGGGATATTTGTTATCTTCTGCTTTAGGTTTCATCTGTCGAGAATAATCCTTCAGGGATTATTTATTTCCTTGTTAGTGATCTCACTGTGTGTGCTCTTTCCAGGTTCACAGAAAACAGAAATGCCTTAGATAATCCTCTGATCAATAGAATCAAAGCTCCTTCTCTTTATTTACTGGCTAGAGAGTTGCTAACTTTCATTATGGAAAAAGTGAAATACTTCTTTTTCTTATGAAGCTCTAAGAGACTTGAAGTTTTAAAGGTAATTTTAGTTGGCAAATACGATAAATAAGACAAAGGGAAATGATGTTTTCATAAAGGGTAGATGGAATAAAAATAAAAACACATCTTCCCGCAACCCATTCCCAGTGTTGGTTATCTATCACTGGTTTTTTCAGACAACTGGTCCACCCAGAGATGCATCACGTGGTACTCCCTGGATGACAGTGCTACCAATCAGAATCTTGCCTTTGCCCTTGACCTCTTTTTATTCCACCTGGTCTGTTTGTCAGTGTGCAAAATTTATCATATTCACTTTCTTCCCACATATGCCATGACCCAAATCCCAGTTTGGGATTCAGCCATAATATGTAGACTCTGTCTTTGTTTAGTGGAAAGTGCTTTGGAAAAGAAGGCCTAGCTAGTCTTTTGACCCTAGTGAACTGACTTATTAAAAATTAAGAACTTAGGTCTTTCTTTCTATATCTCTCCTTTCCTTCCCTTAGGAGGAGACAATAGTTGCATCTCACAGTACGCATATGACTATTCTATGAGAATCGTCAAATTTAGTGACAATTCTTCAAATTAAACTTTTGAGGGATTAAAAGAATACAACCATTTAAAAAATATGAGTATTTTGTACCAACACTGTGAGAACTAATAGAAAATCATAAACAACTAAGTGAGGGTGTTGGTGCTATTTTTCAGTAACATTGAGGAATCTGTTCTGTAGAACATTTACATAATAAATAATAAGTGATATTTATTGAGTATTCAGTACTGGTTGATTGTGTTGAGGTGGGAAATAACATTCATGGGTTTTTAGAGGCAAAGAGCCATCATTCCATCTCCAAGGAAGCAAGGGGAACACTGGGGAATACTGACCCAGGTATAAAGGCAGGCTCTGGAGAAAAGAAAGAAAGCAGTTTCAATCCTAATTTTAGAAGTATTCATACCAAATAATCTAATAAAACTGATCTAATAAAAATGTTTTGGAAGAGCTGGAAACAAAAATGAAGCCAAAGTATTTCTTTAGAATGTATATGTCGTTGTCACTGAAATATGTAGTGAAATAAATACCAAAGATGTAGATGAAACTAAAATACTTGGTTTGAGAGAAACAATTTCCTTTTTATTTAGTCTGTACATCTGGTAGGGGCTCAGTAACATTTGATCTGAATTTATAGTCTATAAAGAATTAAGCTTATTAGGATAATCACAATAAATGGCGGTAGAAGTCTTCTGCATTCCCTTAAATACAGTTAGTAAATAATAGTGTGCTAATACCTTAATATTCTTTATTCAAAAATGATTTCTGAGAATTAATTTTTTTTATATTTAAAAGTAAGCACTTAACTTGGCATTTAAGAAAAAATATATTTAAATAACGTGTGTGATATATAGACTTTATGATTACTATGGATTTTATAATAAAATATGGAAAGAATATAGATATATATTTGCATGATCAAAAAGGGTTATTTCTGGATTATGTATAATTTTATTATTCTACTTTTCTATATTTCCAAAATATCTACAATTAGCACATATTCTGAATATAATGAACACCAACATTTATTTTATTTCAAAAAGTAACAGCAAGGAAGAGAGCTGTTGGGTAGAGAAAATGGAAAATAAAGTTAATAACTGAGCAGATGTAGTATCTTACCTATTTGTTTGTCTTCGTCAGCTCTAAAGGAAATAAAGGAATCTGAGTTGAGGACCTGAATTTGTTACTCTGTTAGTGAGTTGAGAGTTGCGACGTGGTTCAGCAGACTAGTGGACGGAAATGGGAGTGTTCTGCACTGCTTTGGGCAGACTCTTCTATTCCTAGAGTATTTAGCCTGGGTATTGGGATGGCAGAAGTAGAAAAACCTGTACAATGTGCTGCCTTATCCAGAAAAATTGAAGCTGTGTATTGATATAAACATCCAAGAAACTGCTCCCTGCTAAAGAAATGCATGTATGCCGTGGTCCCTTTCTATTTTATCATCTAAATAGGGGGGCCAAGCTTAAAGTATTTGAAGCAATTCCAGAAGAGAATAAGTCAGGGTTGTTGAGGATAAGACAGCTCACCATAGACTACTGAAAGATTAGAGACTCAAATAAGAAAAATAGTGCTGTGTCTTGAGATAACCATGGAAGGCGTTGTGCAGGGTCTTACCATGAGATTTAAAGCAAAGTTTTGAGTCAATGGAAGAAAAGAAAATTATTTCGTGAAACGAGTTTGGAAGAGTTCATCATGTAGCGGGAGAGATTTGGGAGTTTGCTTCAGCCCTGACTGGGGGTGTGGAGGAACCCATTCAAGTCAAAACATATTGGGCATGTGAAACTTAAAACTGCTCTGTGAAAGGTCTTTTTTTTAAAAAAAAATATCAGGTTATGTAATGATAAAACTTCCCAGTTGTTCCTAGGCCTGGGTGGTCCCCTGTGCAGTCTCTTTCAGTCTGAATCTGTGTGCCGACAGGTGTTGTGAGAGACCCAGGAAGTGCGTTTTGTGCGGGAGTTTTTGCTGCTGTTAGACACACAGAGCATTTCCGATTTCCCCCCAGAGACACACAGCAGTTTCAGCACCTTCTGTATTTGCCATGGAAGCTGCAGTTGGGAATATCGTTTGCTTTTCTTCCAAGTCTGCTTAGGTGCACACCGAGTTGTTTGTAAAGAGTGTCAGTAAAGCTTTATGGAGTCGCATGAGTCCACCTTTACAGATCAGTGACAGTGTGTGCTTTAATCGGGACAAGCATTTGGATGATCTTCCTGAAACCAAATTTCTACACCTGTCATGAGGAAATGTGCGGTGTCCAACTTGGTTTTTTTCTTGCGTTGAGAATTATGACAACTCATGCGCTTTTACAATGACCATTTGTGTTTTCTTCCACTCTGATTTAAAGATGGCTTTTGCAAAGAGGGCAAATAGCGATAGGAGTTAAAGGATGAATTGTTGGGACTGACTGGAGTGCTGGGTTGAGAAAGATTTGGTGGCTGGATCCAGATTCAACAGGATTAAATGGTCCCTCAGTAACTAGTGATGTCTGCTTTGGGTGTGGTAGAGATATCTGTGGTATGTGTGCCTAGTCTTGGCCACTCTTGTTAGAACCAATTTCTTCTGAAGTCAAACTCAGAACACTCAGAATTGTCTACAGAAATGTTTTTCCTCTGTTTGAATTTAAATCTCTTGGTTTGAAGAAAGATCATATTATATATTCAGCATAAATTTAGAATTGCATTTTTTAACAGTTCTAATTCATCGAAATCAACCATTTTAAGAGTTGACTATGATATAGGAATACAAATTGATTATGTAAAGTAAGCATAGAGCTTCGCTGGTAAGATTTATTTCTATCTAAATAATGCTTTATTTTAGCTCAACTAGCATTCAAACTTCATTAATAACATGCAATTCAAAATATGCAATTTGTGAAAGTTTTTTCCAAACTCTTTGTTTTAATTACAAGTGACTTTAAACCCAGAAAAGTAAGAAGAGAAGCTGAAACCAAAGTCACAAGACAGTATTGCCACAGAGGGCTTTCATGCATGTCTAGAGGTGACAGACTTATTGTATTTGAGGCTTGCTTTAATGATACCCTAAGATAAGAGGTCACCTGTATGGAATATTATCAATGAGTTTGGGAAGACTCATTGATGCTGGCAGTCATTGTCTCAGTGGAGGTGAAAGAAGTGAAAACTAAAACTTCAGGCACTTACCCACCCCTTTTAGCCACGCCCCTTCTTGATAAAGTGGAAATGTAACATGGCCTGTACCATTTCCAAAGAACTAGCTTGCTGTTGTCAACACTGCCACATTTCTTAATTGAGAATCAAATTTATTCTGGCTCCTTGTGTGTCCTGTGCTACCTGCCTGTATTACCATAAGTTATTTCCACTAGAAATGTGGAAATGTGCAACAAAAATCACTGGGTGTTTTCATGCAAGAGAAAGGAATCTTACCCCGAGGAAATAATGTACTCATTACACTCTGGTATGCAGCCCGGTGTATTCAGAATCTCTGTCTACACCTCGTGTGGGGGACATTATATTATTGTCATACAGTTGCTACAAATGTTTGAACACATTGCTAATCTAATACAAAAACAAAAGGCTTCTAGGCCTCTCATCTCAAAGAATTTAACCAACATCATTCAGTGCTGAGCATTTTTCTTTTGTTCCCTTGAACTTGACTCCAATATCAATGCTTTGCTTTCCTAAGATTTTCTGTGCACTGTTTCACATACACACTGGCCTAACCTCATCTTCCAATGCATGTGCAAATAAATATTTTGTATTAAACTCATAATAGCTAGTTACTGTGTTAGGAGCTTTCCTATACACTAATCTCCTGAGGACAGTGTTATCCTAATTTAACCGGTGATAATAGTTTGAATGAAAGGGACAAAACCAATTTCTACCACTCACTGCGAACTTGCTATGGGGTGTGCCCTGTGAGAAGTACTTTACACACATCATCCCCTTCGAATTTCACAGTAAACTTACAGGAGAGATCCTCACATGATTGCAACATACAATGAAATAACCCAGCGGTTATCAATTTCCTATGCAGCTTGTCATTAGTTGAGCTGAGGGGTCAACAGGTTGGTCTCACTCCAAGCCTAACTCCTCTCTCTCTTCCACATACCCACCTCTCTCCTATCCTTTAAAACTCACACTGAATCTCACACCCATCAACAGTGCCTCCTTAGTTGACATTCTGAGGTGGCGCTACTACTGTGACTTACATAGAACTTGCAGCTGCTACTGTGAGCATTGTTGTACCGTTCTTGTGGCTCTGGTTCATTATTGTTACTCCCTTCTTCTGCCATCGATATCACAAAGGTGTCAGCGTGGTGTGCCAGGCGCTTTCACCACGCCTGGCTCAATGCTGAGTAGCTACAGGAGGGGGGGAGAAGGGCTTATTTCAGTGCAGAGGAAGTTCTGAGATTTTCATGCCCGGTGTTTCTATTTTGGCATGTTCCAGAAAGAGAGCCTTTCTCACTGCTTTGCCCTTCCCATCAAAGAATTAAACTGGGTAGCCCCTTAGCCTGATTGTCAACATATTCTCTACTCCATTACCTTTTAACATCACTTTAATAAACACAAGCTGAGGTGGAAAATAATAGCTACCTTATCAAGTTAGTATTGCAGTTGTAAAAAAGCCCCCCTTCCCAAACAGCACACCAGCTGTGCACTTTCCCACTTTAGACATTGTCTCTTCTGTGCCAGAAAATATACACAGTGTACACTGTGGGTTGTCTTAGTTACCTGTTTTTTTAAGTGAGCAGAGAGGACAGGGAGAGCTGAACTTATATAATGCTATTCCACTAGATGTATATTATGAGAATGAATACTGACTAGTAAAGGAAGAGGAAATGGCCATCATGATTGTGAGACTTTTATATAAATTCAGATGACATTCAGAAGGCCATTTGACTTAGCTTCAGTCATTATTCAAATCCAAAAATTTTTAATAGGAAACGATAAGTAAATTTTTCTTCTCCTGCCCTCGGAATGATGGGTTGGGAACAAGCCCACTTGGTTTATACAGTCTACTGCTGCCACTCATTCATTTATTCAATCATTCATTCCTACAGAATTTACTAGGTTTCATTAATATATAGATATGGTCACAGAACAATGTACATTGAATCTCAAACCTCTACTGGTTGAGGTCGATCTGAATACTAACACAATTCATGAGTCTGCATATCCCGGGCCTTTTTTTTTTTAATGAGGCAGAAAGGAAGTCCCCTTGTTCTTGCGCACCATTGCACTTGTTACGTGACAAGATGAAAATTCATGCATCACCCCTTGTTATCCAGATTCTGTGTGACCAGTGTGACAGATCTTCCCCCACTTCGATGACTTCCTTGCTACACAAAATTTAAGAACAATAGCTCCTTTTGTGAAATGTTCAGCGTATGGCAGGCCCTCTGCTGTGTGCTTTGCAGGTATTACCTGGTATAATCCTCGAGAGCTTAACGTGGCAGCCTTTGATTTTACATGTTAGACGAAAAGGAACCTAAAAGAGGTTGATATCACTCATCCTTCCTTAAGTGGCCACATGGATGGACAAAGGGGAGAGTCTGTCTCTGACCCCATGTCTGGTGAACACCAAGTTTACGACCCGTTTACAGCATAGAGAGGTGTACCCGAGTCATTATAGTAGCTAAATGGCCTTCCCTGCTTGGCTTCCAGGAAGCTCTATTTCCTTGCTCTTCTGCCGTAGTATTTACCGAACAAGAACAACAAAAACTCCCTCTGCAGGTCTGGTAGAAGGAGAAAAGATCAATACTCCTCTCGCTTTCTAAATTTTAAGTCACCTTGCGGTGGCTGTGCTCAGTCACGCTCCTCTTCATTCCCACTTCAAATCAGGCCTAGAAAATAGGACTATTATTTCTGAAAATCATTAACGCTGCTTTGCTTTCTCCCTTCTTCCCACACCTTTAGCACTTAGCCATAACTACTATGGAAACCAAAGCAAATATTGTCTCATTTATTTAAAAACTCTGAAGTAGAAGTGCATTAAAAAAGTTCAGTTATCTATTCTTGGTATTGACGTTGAAGAGCTTGGTTTCTATATTCAACTAAAAGTGCTTATTTGGGAAGCCGAGAGGTCAATTTTATCATCTAGACCTGGAACAAGTTGGTGTTGGTGACTCAATATGCTGCATTCAGAGTTGTTCTGCTTATTAAGAGCACAGCTATTATTCCAGGGGCATCATTATCAGAACTGACTTTTCACAGGCAGAAGGTTCTTCACACACAGTCGGCCTGGGGAGGAGTTCTGTTCTGTATCCCAGTGTGCTGAAGCCTCAGACTGTTCACCTGCTAAGAGGCGTGTCTCATTCTGGCCTCTTTAACTGTCACTGAAACTGCTGCCACTTGGATCCAAGCCACCATCAACTCTTGCCTGCTAATACAGCCTGCTTACTCTCCCACCTGTTTCTACTCTTTTCTAATGATTGTTTCTTCTCTACTCAGCCATCAGAGTGATCCTTTTAAAATACACGTCTTTTGTTGAACAAAAGAAAAAAGTAAACAAAATATAACCAGAGTCATTGAAATTAAGAACTGTCTAACAATAGCCAGAGGGGAGAGGGGAGGGGACAGCAGGGAGAAAGGTTTTCAGGAACTACTATAAAGGACACACAGACAAAACAAGGTGGAGGGTGGAAGCAAGGGAGGGAGGTGGGTTTGGAGGGGATGGGGGGAGGGGTGGAGAGGAAATGTAGACAACTCTAATTGAACAACAATAAAACTAATAAAATACGAGTCTTAGGAGAGTCAATGGCCAACTCGAATTATCCCTTGGCCCCACATTTACATAAAGAACTGTCCACATCCACATAATGGTATACAAGGCCCTTGCAGATCTGTCTGTCTAATCTCAGCCTGACCTCCTACTCCTTTCTCCTTCTGCTGTATCCCCTGAAACCCGGTTTTGTTATTCTCCAGGTGTGCCAAAGCTGTTTCTGCCTCTGGGTGTTTGCATTGTCTGTTCCTTCTGCATGGAATGCTCTTCCTCCAGATACTCACATGATTCTGTGAAGATTCTGTTCGGATGGCACCTTTTCAGAAGGCCCATCTGAAGGAGACCCCGTTTAAAACTGCAACACCCACCGCTCCTGACCTTCCATATCAGACTCCAATCGTCCTGCTTTGCACTTTTTACCTTCATATATCATGTACTTACAATAATGATTTACTTGTTAGACTGTAAGTTCCAGGAGGTAAGAGACCTTTGCCATCTGTGTCTATTGATGTATCTCGAACACTTACATCAGTGCTCGTTGGTCAGTTTTTGTTGGCTGAATTAAGTAAATAGAAAATGCCTTGGCAGATCCTAGCCACCTCTGCTAAAATGGTTTGATTTATAGCATGGGCCCGGATAGCCCAATGTACCAATTAAAGGGGTAGGCACTTATCTTTGAGAACAGTCTTGTACTTTGGTATCAAACCTAGCTAGTTTAAACATAGACTATTTCAGTTTCTAGGTAGGTACCTTCAATTATGCCTTTAATTATGCAAAGTTAAATAATTATTATTAAATAAGTAAGATACATGTATTTGAAATTAGTTACGGTACATTCAATTATTCTATTTCAGAGAAGTTAAACAGTTATTTAGTAATGATATTTATCTTTCTCTAGGATATCTTTAATATAGGAGTGCTTATTTTTCATGGTGATATACCTATTTATCAATAGTAAAGAATTACATTTCAGGGGCGGGAGGGAGGTAGAAGAGGGGAATGGGAGGTTAAATGGTGATGGAAGAAGACTTCACTTAGGGTGGTGAACACACACACAATGTACAGATGCTGTATGATAGAATTGTACACCTGAAACTTATATAATTGAATTAATCAGTGTCACCCCAGTACAATTAATAAAAATTTAAAAACAAAGGAAAAAGAATAAATAAGTAAAAATGGTAAGAAATTTTTGGAAAATAAAAGTTATTAGGAAGTTGCCCTACCACTTAAGATAAAATATAAATCCCAAATCACTAAAATAATTTTGTATGAATACAAATATGGACTATGTTAATTAATATTAATTCTGAATAGTGGAAATATGAATAATTATACTATTATTTAGCTTTTTATATTTAAATATTTCAAATATAATTTAAAAGAGCTAATAAAATACTTACCATGTAGAGAATAAGTGGATGAATCAATCCAAATAGGCTACGTAAGCCTTAATAAATGTAATAACTTAGTATGTGATTAAACAAGCATCATAAAAGAATGAAGAAGAAATGAAATGTTCAAATTATGCCATTGATAAAACTAACTTTGTAGGTAGAAACAGTTTTAGATTCCATGCCCCATATACTGAGATATATTTAAGTAGCTGTTAGAAATTCATGAGTAAAACTTTTAAAATATAAGAAAATTGTAAAAGAATATCTTACTTCTGAAGTAAGAAATGCTCCCTAGCTGTAAAACTGATGAAAGAACTATGATGAGTTTCAATATATTTCAAATAGTTTTATGTTTAGAACTTCTGTTTATGAAAAATAAAAAGTTAAAAGACATAAAACACATTTGGAAAAAATATATGCCATGATATTACAGGAAAGGAGTATTCTCAAAATTTAAAGAATGCATGGAAATTGAGTAATGAAAATGCTATGTAAGAATCAGTCATCTGAGGAGTGAATGTCGTGGAAGTAATTAAACCAGGCCATTAAGTTGAGATGACTTCAATGCTTTCTCCATTTATGTAAGCAAACCGAGGGAAACTTCAGCCAGAGTCAAAGCCGGGACATGCATCAGGGTGAAAAATCAAAACTTCAAAACAACCACTCACAAGCAGCCAAGCTAGCTTTCCCAGCAAAGGTAACCTTAAGCCAGAGCCAGTCAAATCATATTCTCACCTCGCTTCCATGTCTTCTCTAGAAAACCCTTTCCCTGAGCTCCTGCGGGTGGAGCATCCTTAAGTTTTGTCTTGGCACTGCCCAATACAAATCAGTGTTTGCTCAAATCAACTCTTCAAAATGAAAAAGAAAAGAATGACCTTTCCTAATGCTCTCTAACTCGTGTCGTTCAGGGTACCAGTATATCCATCGCGTAATTACCATACCTGGCTCCATTCCTTTATGCCATCTTGCTGCTGCGCAGATGGGAGAGAGGAAGCAACTGTCTCTGGTTGAGAATTCCTGATAAAGTCTGTAGTCTTTAAACCTGGAAAGTATCCAAGTCATGCTAGCATCTGCTTCTAGACAAGAAATGAATATGGAAGCCATGGCACGACCTCTTTATTTTCCAGGACACAAATATAGTGTCATCCAATGACAGTTGCTTAGCGATACTATACTATTGTCAGGTATCTCTAAAACTTTTAGAATATGTAGCTGGCATATGTTTAACTGATGATGCCTTCAAACAACTTTCCTCAAAACCTCGGATTTTCTTAAGCAGTGGAGGGAGGATAAAAAGCAGATGGCATTGTGATAGCAGCAACAACAAACACTGCACAAAAGAAGAGGAAAAACAGGGACCATAATGCAGGAGCAAGATACAAACAATAAAAGACAACGAAGGCCTGGCTACCTCTCCTGCTTTTCTCCCAGGCAAACTGATAGAAGCCTTCCCACTTACTGACCGTTTTGGGGCATTGAGTTATGGAGGATAGCCTACTCTGGAGAGTTCTGTGCTCCTAGTGGAAAAACCATTTCATATGTCTGTTGGGTTGGCCAAAAGGTCAGCTTCGTTTTGTCCATAAAATAAAAGACATATTTTTCATTTTCCCAATAATTTTATTGATTTGGACATTTTGAGTATGTCAGCTATCTTCCACATGGTATAACATTGATTGTTCTCCATTAATGTCTCAATTTGATTGCTACCAACTTCGACTGGTCTATCTAACCATAGAGCATCGTCCAGCAAGAAATCTCCAGCAGGAAACTTTGCAAACCACTTTTGACGTGTTCGATCAGTCACAGCACCTTCTCTATACACTGCACTGATCTTTTCTTGTGTTCAGTTGCATTTTCACCTTTCTTGAAATAACAATGCATGACATGCCAAAAAAGTTGTGCGTTTCTTTCCTTCTTCAATATTAAAATGGCTACGTAAGAATTCAGCAATTCTGATAATTTTTTTAAATGCATGCAGATTTGACAGCTGTCACAATATAATCTAACTAAATTGTTCTGAATGAAATTAAAGACAATTAAGTGCTAGTAGAGCTTTATACGGAAAAAAAAACAAATGAACTTTTTGGCCAACACAATGTAATTTGTCGCCTTTTGCGACTGACTTCTTCTATCCAGCATAATTTTAGGGTTCATTTATGTTACAGGAAAAGTTCTACATTTGTTTTATTAATAACTAATATAAAATTGGATAGATATGTCACTATTTATCCATTCATCAATTTCTGGACATATGGGTTGTTTCTACTTTCATGGACATACGAGTTGTTTTTGGCTGTGATGAATAAGGCTGCTATAAACACTTGGGTGCAAGTTCTGTTTGATAATCCTCTTGATTATATATATCTTAGAGCAAAAATGCTTGATCATGTGGTAACTCTATAGTTAATAATATGAAAGACTATCAAACTGTCTTCCAAAGTGGCTGGACCATTTTTCATTTCAACCAGTGAAAGTACAACACCTTGCACACTCGGACATACAGGGCACCAAGTACATACAACTGAGAAAGTAATCTGAAGCTCTGGCTCCCCTAAAAGGAGGTACTAAGAAGACTACTGTCTTTTGAGGGTCTGCTTTGCTCCAAGCAGCATCCTAAGCACTTGACATATAGTAACTTACTTTTATTTTTAGAATAATCCTGAAATGTGGGTATTATCCCATTTTATTGAAGGAGAGTTTGAGGTATGCAGCTGTTAAATAACTTGGCCAATGTCACAAACCCAGTAGCCGGTGGAGCCTGATACAAAGGTTGGCACTTCTGAATTTTAACTTCAGCCTGTTTAATAAAACATTTTAAATTAATTTTAAAGTAATGATTGCAAAACTGGCAGTGAACTTGAGCTTCTGCTTTCCCCATTTGGGGGCATGATAAAAATCAGTGGCATATTGGACCAACTGCATTTTTCTGTCTTATCAGACAGTGTCACATATGTTCAGATCTTGTAAGCAAGATAGCAAAACTGCCTGCCATTTCCTGAAGAAACAGCCTCCGTTGGTGGGAGACAGAGGTCACTGCCAGCTAATAGGTAGCTCTACCTTTGAGAAGCAGTGTTGGTTAATGATCTCAAAGCAGAAACCATTTATCCACACTTGCATATCAAGTGCAGTAGGTTATCCTCATGAATTTTCCCTTTCCCTTTCTCTGCAATAACGGATAGATGGCAAGTCTCTGGATAATGCCTCATTTTATTTGTTTCAGCATCTTCACGATACTGGGTGTTCTGAACAAAGCTGGTGGCAAAGTATATGTGAAGATTACGTTATGAAGATTCCCCATGTAATTCGAAATTACTTGTGTGCTTTCAGCAAATGACTGGAATTCAGCCCAATAGGCTAGTAGTTTGAAGACAGCGTGGTTTGTTTCTTTTTGTGGGCTTCCCTTAAGCAGTACCTCGTGTTCTGCCGTGACAGATTGCTAGAGTGGGGGTGTGTTGTATAAGTGACCTTCTTCATTAAACTTATATGGCATAGTTTTATCAACACTTGGNGCTGGTGGCAAAGTATATGTGAAGATTACGTTATGAAGATTCCCCATGTAATTCGAAATTACTTGTGTGCTTTCAGCAAATGACTGGAATTCAGCCCAATAGGCTAGTAGTTTGAAGACAGCGTGGTTTGTTTCTTTTTGTGGGCTTCCCTTAAGCAGTACCTCGTGTTCTGCCGTGACAGATTGCTAGAGTGGGGGGGTGTTGTATAAGTGACCTTCTTCATTAAACTTATATGGAATAGTTTTATCAACACTTGGCTACTTGGAAAAGAACCATATGGTCGATCTGACCCACTGGGGTACTTTCTAGAACCTCTCAAGGGAAAATATTTTAATATGTGGCTTCCTTTCGTATTCACCATTGCCAAATCATACCATACAACTGCAGGCAGCCGTTTTATTAGCATGGGTCTTGGAACCAGACAGACCTCAATGCAGATCTTGTCTCCACCTCCATACATTACTAGCATCCTCTAGACTCTAGGGTCCTTGTGAGATGGGAATAAAACTGAGGTCTTCCGTTTTTTCCTGGGGATTATGTAAAATGATTAAGGTAAAAAATATACTTAGTTGTCTTTATGCATTTCATTTCTTAGCCTAGCATTTGGGTTTTTTTGTTTTTTTTTTTGAAGTGCAGTGTTGAGAAGCCTCCAGAAACGAGTGTTGGGCTCAGCATAAGAGAGAACCCTGGTGTACTCGTGATGTTTTCACGGGCCTAGGATGTGGGATGGCAGCAGTTTGCAATCTCGTGTCTCTTACCTTCAAATCTTGCTTTGTCATTGTCATCGGTGGCTCCAACTCCAGATTGGAGGGAAGAAACTTAAACAGAAGAAAATACAGTTCTAATTCAGGATGCTTCTTTTCACAAAGGCTGGATTTTTAAAATTGTGATTTTGTGACAGAAGGAATTTAAATTTAATGTAATAAGGGATTTCTGATCATTCAATTTATTAGCTGATAGGAATAAAATCCCAAGAGGCGTTTGGAATGATTTAAGAATTTTAAGAGTGAGCTAATATACATCAGTTGACATCTCCAGAGTGTAATAGAAATTAGTCTGGGATTAGTGGCCCACTGAGTTTAAATTAAAATGTAGGATTTTTTTTCCTGGCACTTCAAGTTATGTTTTTATTTCATGGTAGCATGCATTTCAGTGAGTTATTATCATTTCTACAGTTACAATTATTATTCACCCAGCCAGTGAGCAAGTTAAAAATGATGTGTCTTGGTCACTGAGAAAGAGAAAAAGGAGAAAGGAGGAGGGAGGAAGGGAGAGAGAAAAGAAACAAAACAGAATCCCTTTGTTCAAGGAACTCAGAGCCTTGAGGGCCTGCTTTAACATTTTATAGCTAGGTAATAATGACTTAAAAATTATTGCAAGGAGCAGAAACATTTTGGATTAGGAAGGCAACTGCCAGTGCACATTATTTGTTTCTTAAAGTTTAATATGCGTACAAAATCACCTAGTCTGGGCATTAAATACAGATTCTGACTCAGTGAGGTAAGGACCCAGATTGTATATTTCTAACAAGTTCCGAGATGGTGTTGGTGTTCTGCTCCTGGGTGACCTGACATCACATGGGCCTTACCACTGGTGAGGAGTTCATTCTGAGGCAACTGAGGTCTTCCTGGAGACCAGTGAATACACTTTGAGCCGCAGTTCTGAAAAATGGCTGCATGCTGGAACCTTCTAGGGAGCTTAAAAAATGATCCATGTGTGGTTCTCACCCTGGCCCCTTACATCCCCCAGAGATTTTAATGTAATTGATGTGGGCAGGATCTGGGCTTCAGGACTTTTAAAAACTCCAAGGTTTATTAAGTTTCTGTTGCTTCTGTGACAAATTGCCACAAGTTTGGTGGCTTAAAAACACACACATTTACAAATGTATTATCTTACAGTTCAGGAGATCATAAATCTACAGGGATCTCACCGGGCTAAGATTAAGGTGCTGGAAGGATGCATTCCGTTCTGGAGTCCCTAGGGGAAATCTAATTTCTTTGTCATTTCCCATTTCTAGAGGCTGCTTGCTCTCCATGACTGATGGCCCACATCGTAGTTAGGAAGTCGGGCCAAGTCCTCCTTATGTCTCCATCACTCTGGTTCTTTTTTCTGAATCACTATTTTGCTTTTAAGGGCTCTTGTGGTTACATTGGGTCCGTCCACGTTTCCAGGATAATCTCCCTATTTTAATGTCAGCTAATTAGCAATATTAATTCCATCTGCAACTTTAATTTTTCTGTACTGTGCAATTTGCCACATTCATGGGTTCTAGAGACTGGGACATAGACCTCTTTGGGGGCGCTAATGCCTACGATGCCGTGTGATTCTGATATGCAGCTGGGGATGGAAATCAAAATAGAGCAGGGTCACTTAAATGAGACCAGAGGGAAATAAAAATGAGCTAGAGGCATTAGGGGGTGGCAGACATAACCTTTTATACTTCTCAGATATTCCTCACTTCAATAAAATATGTGTATGTCTTTGTGCCCGAGGACAAAGAATCTCCTCTTTAGTATGCTCAAACTTGGTTCCTCTTAAATATACAGGATATAAGATGAACTAAGCAAGGAAAATGGGCATAAGCAAGGTGATAGGAGAGCCTTCAAATACCGATTAGTATTTGTGAATTATTCACACACTGTGGATTGAACCTTTTCACTTTATTCTTCAAGTTATGATCCTCACCATTTTTTTATGCCTGTGGCCACTGCCTGGTTTTACATGTCTGATGAATCTCTTAAATGCCAATACCCTGGGTGCAGGAGACCACACTGTGACCCCTAAGCTCTAAAGTGACAATTTAAAGTAAAGATGATACTAAAAGAGTAATGAATCACCTTATTATTAATGTGCACCCTATTGTAATGCAGATATAGTTGTTCTGAGTAGACTTATCCTTCAAAACTTAAATAGCATGGCTTGACAGTTAAACGTGGTAGGAGAAAGAGTGACATTATAATGAAAGTAATCATCTTCTCAGATCTGCATATTTACACGCAAAATGAGTGACTAAAACTCTTAGGTGGGAAAAAGGGTAAATATTTTAAAATTCCAAATACAAGGGACCAAAATGCTAAGTGAAATAAGCCAGGCAGTGAAAGACAAATACTGTATGATCTCATTTATAAGTGAAACCTAGTCAACAAAACAAACAAGCAAGCAAAATAAAACCAGAGACATTGAAATAAAGAATAAACTGACAGTAGCCAGAGGGGAGAGGGAAGATGGATAATGGGGGGAAAATAGGGGAAGGGCCATCAAGGAACATGTATAAGGGATACATAGACAAAGCTACAGGGGGAAGGACTGAGGGTGGGAGGCAGAGATGTGTGGGGCAGGGGAGACTGGTGCTGGGGAAATGGAGACAACTGTACTTGAACAACTTTAAAAAAAAGTTAATCTCCCTCCCCCCCAAAAAGAGTTCAATATCTGTATCACATAATTAGCTTATGAATTTCTTTCTGGTTCTTCTTTTCTATCAAGAAAAGTGTTGGAAGTTTGAACAGTGGACCCATAGATAATTGGTAAGCATAGTAAACTAAAATATAAAACACCCAAGGAAAACAGATTATTGCAATAATCACGAGTTAGTAATTTTTTTTTCAGGAATGCTTTCCTAATCCAAGTAGATTAATTGGTCCTCATGTACAATTGTGTAGCGTCTTGACTGGTCTAGTCAAAGCCTTTGTCACACTGCTAGGTAGGTGTCTTTTTATTAATCTGCATCCTCACCAAGCGCTGAAATATATGCGCAGAGAAATCTCCTGCGCTTCTTCATCAGCGTGTCTGTTGTGTTTGCCACATAGGGATCAGGCCATTAAAGTTTGAATGAACCAACAAATTTATTCCAAAGCTACATAATTGAAGTCACGAAGAAAATAACAAAATCTCTAGATTTACCTTCATGATGATGAAAACATGTTTTTAAAAATTTGAATGTATATCACCCTGACTGGTGCCGCTCAGTGGCTTGATCACGGGCTGCAAATCAAAGGGTCGCCAGTTCCATTCCCAGTCCGGGCACGCGCCTGGGCTGCAGGCCAGGACCCCAGTGTGGGGGGGTGGTGCATGATACGCAACCACACATTGATATTTCTCTCCCTCTCTTTCTCCTTCCCTTCCCCTCTCTAAAAAATTAATAAAGAAAGAAAAGTCTTTAAAAAATTCCAATATATTGTCAAGGGTTTACTCTGGTGGCTAGAAATACAAACAACCAGTAAGACCAGATTCTTGTTCATCGGGAGCTTACAGTCTCTGAAAAGAAACAGATAATTAAACATGAAATTGTAATATGCACTGGTAAGGGATATAGTAGAGATGATCATAACATGCTCTCATTGGAAAAGAGAATAGAGAAATACTTCAAGGCAGAACTTCTGGAAAAGATGGTTTTTAAGATTAAGATACTGTAAAAGTTAGCCATGTCATGGGCCAAAGAAGTGTAGTCCACACAAAGGAAGAAGCATGTAGTTATCTGAAAGGAGGGGGAAGAATGGGTATGGTGAAAAGTACAAATAGGAGGTAGGGAGTTATTTGGTTTAATTACATGAGCTTGCGTAGCAAGATGCCAAGGAAAACCCACGGATAAGTCCTACTGGACCGGTGTCTATTGTAATCATGTAGCATTCAATATAATGTAGTTACTTCTCTCTCTTATCACATTAACTGTCATGCGTTCCTGTTTTAAATTTTGAAAGATATGACGACTCAGAACAACTATGTTTGCATCATAATAGGGTCTACATTAAATTTCAGTGGGTGAAATTCTATGAACATATTTTAAATGTTTCCCTCTCTTCCCAAACCAACCACATCAGTGTCATCTGGGAAGCTGTTGGAAAGAAAATTTCTTGTGGCCCATCCCAGACCTACCGAATCAAAAACTCTGGGGTGGGGCCCAGAAATCTGTGTTTGAATGTGTGCTCCAGGTGATTTGGGTATATGCTGAGCTTTAAAAACCGCCGTGTCAAATGAACACAAGAGCAGTGTTGAAGGGAAACTTGGTCTGCGGTTATTCATGCTGCGATGGTGGGGATGGGGGTGGGAGTGTGGGACCACAAGGCTCCATCCCCATGAATTGGTCTGGAGTTCGAACACCACTGTCTGTGAGTTTTTTGTTTGTCTTGTTTGTTTTCATCTAGAGGGTTCATAGCTTTTGCCCATACTCCCTTAATCATGTACTTTCTGGGAACATAGAAGGGGGAAGTCTCACAAGGATCTGGGGCTAGAGAGAATTGCTCCATTATTTTAATTGAGCCAGACAGATAGTTCAAATTAAGACAGTGTCATATTTCCTTAGAATTTGCGAAATTTTCTGCATTGTGGCTCTGCAGTTTTGATGAGAAAGGAGACAAACATATTTTGATCCAGACTAGAGACATTGGAGATTTATTTTGTGTGCTAACAGAAGCTGATTGAATTTTACATTTTAATTACCAGTTTGGTTGATAGCACTTTAACCAGCTGTTAGAACCACCATTGGCTGCTTACATTACTAATAAAAGATTAGTTTTGAAACATCTGTCATTGTCTTCCAAAGTCTATAGATGTGGAGGAAATGTTTTTCTTCTACTGTTATTTTGCCTAGAATTAGTCAGAGGCAACTTTGCCTTTTTGTGTCTCCTGCAAATTGTGTTGACATTGCTGCAACTCATATGGCAGTGACTTTGAAGATCTGTGGTAGGTAGAGTTCTGTATTTTTCAAACTATATAATTGGGAGCTCATCTGGCCCAAGTGTGCCCAGTGAAACAGGGTTTCAGAGACTATTTCCCTATCCCTGCAGGAGCAACTGTGCCACAGAAAAATTTCACTGAGTCAACAGGTTAACCAGAAAGATCTATTGGACGTTTGTTACATTTCCCAGCCACTGGGGTTAAATGAAGTTTGTAGTGCTTCCTACTCCAAATATAAAGTTGGAAATAATTTTATGAGTTTAATGATGGCAGTCGCCTAATTCTTATTAAAACTAGACTGATACTTTCCCATTAGGATGTTGTCCAATATATATTGTAATTATATAAGTCTGCAGTGATCCTAAATCACTCCTAAATCACTTCAAAGTGTATTCCTTAGAATGCTCATTCTCCATTTGTGTAAAGTAGAGGAGGGTTGGGGGGAGGCAGGGACAGATCAGAGGTCAGATAAATTTGGTTAATGTGCCAAACAACAGATCCCTCTTGGAGATGCCTAGGACTTATTCATATATCAAAGACTTTAACAAATTTTGAGGTGTATTTAGTGGAAATGCCCAACACACTTTTTGAATATGAGTCCTTTTATTTTAAAAGTAAACTGATATAAGCACATCTTTTAAAAATGCCCTTCTAAAAGGTTTTCCATCACAGTTGATGGCTTCTTTATAGTTATTAATAGAAAAGTCATTACAAATTTGGGCCTGAAGACTAATTGGCTAAAGGTATTAAGCAGAATAAATGTTTTACTTTTCTTCTCCATAAAATACTTTAAAAACATTTTGATATAAAATAGCCTTTCCATACTAAAAACAGCTGTCCCCATGCTTGTACCAAGCTCTTTTCCCCACACTCAGCACACAGTGTCACTGTGTCCTTCAACACAACAAACCTCCTTATGCCTTATTCCAAATAGTAGGATCATACATGAGAGACTCCATCTCTGTGAGACCACATTATGTTTCAATCATTTTGGAGCAAGTATACTCGTTATTCACCAAGTATCCTGTTAGAGTAGGCAATCCATGTTGGGGTCAGGTGAATTCTGAAGGCTCAGTGGCGAATCAGAAAACCTTATTTCTCACTCACATTAAAGTCTGAGGCAGGTGATGCTGCAACTCAAGCTGTCTCCATCTTATGCCTCTCTCATGCGGAAGCTTCAAGGTCAGGCTAGTGACTTCCACCAGGCAGGGTAGGCAGGAAGGCTTGGGGTGGGTTTGAAAGGGGAACCGGACAAGACATTCTAATGCTAGACCTGAAAACAGAATATAGGCCTTTGTCCATGTTCTCTTGGCCTGAACCAAGCCAGATAATTTAACTACAACACAGAATGGGAAATGGAGTCATTCTATGTTCCCACAAAGACAAAATAAGACGGGTGAGCATCCAGCCAGTTTTTTCAATAACAAGAAAGATCATTTCTCAAGAAATTATTTCAACTAATTTCATCTAATGAGAAGGCACTAAATAGGAATTCTAGAACAGATTGGTGTGTATGTGTTCTAGTATACACATACATGGAGACATTCACGCATTTGAGCAAATTTCGTGGACCTCTAAGTCCTTAGCAGTTGCTGGTCTTGTCACTGGCCACCTCTCTAATGTCGTTATTCCAAAAAGGGAAGCTGAATTTCAAAACAGACACAGAGATGTGCTTTTCAAAGCTGTTCTACAGCCACAGGCTAAAGCCTTTAGCTAAAGCATTTCACAGAGTCATCAATAATCATTTTGATGCTTCCCATGCCTGAGATGGTCCAGCAGATCTTCTGAGGGTGGGATCACACTCTGTCTACGTGGAACTAGAAGGCGATGCGAGGAAAGAGAGGAGGGAGTTCCCAATGGCATCTTCAATGCTTGGCGAGCCTGCTGTTCATTCTCTGTTTACTCACAAAGAATAGGCTACGCTTTGGGGTTTCTTCATTGTCCTTTCTGGCAGAACTCTGCCTTTCTTTTTAAATGTACATTTCTATTTTAAAATCAAGAATAGAAATGGTCTTCCAGTCAAGATGGCAGCATGGACAGACATGGCTTGCCTCTTCACACAATCACATCACAATTACAACTAAAATATAGAACAACCGTCAGAAATCGAATTGAATGGAAATATGACAAATGAAGATTTAAGGGAACCACATCCATCCAGACTAGAAAGCCCAGGGCCAGCTCACACAGTGGGCAGCTGCAGGCCACTTTGGAGCACCACGAACCTGCCCCTGCACAGCTGATCCTCAATGGAGGGTAGAGTTTGGTGGTAAGTGGTCACAGCCAGTCCTTGCCCCTGGCTGGCCTGGGTAAATCCCCCCCGCCCCCCACCACCACCATTTATCTGCCAATAGCAACCAAGGCTCATATACAAGAGGATAGTGTTCTCATCCCACACAAAGTGTTCACCTCAAGTGCACAGCTTGGGTGGTACGGGATGCTGTGACATTGGACCCTTCAGGACACCTACTACCTTAGACCACATTACCAGACATGAAGTCAAAGGAGCTCTACCTAATACATAGAAACAAACATAGGAAGGCTACCAAAATGAAGAGACAAAGAAACATGGCCTAAATGAAAGAACAGATCAAAACTCCAGAAAAAGAGCTAAAGAAAATGGAGATAAGTGGTCTATCAGATGCAGAGTTCAAAACGCTGGTTGTAAGGATGCTCAAGGAACTCAATGAGGACCTTAGCAGCATAAAAAAGATCCAGTAAGAGATGAGGAATTCAGTAGTTGAAAAACAGAACAATTTACAAGGGAACAACAGTAGAGTGGATAAAGTTGGGAATCATATCGGTGATTTGGAACATGAGGAAGCAAAAAACAACCAGTCAGAATAACAAGAAGAAAAAAGAATCCCCACAAATGAGGATAGTAGAAGCAGACTCTGGGACAACTTCAAGGAGTCCAAAATTCACATCATAGTCGTGCTAGAAGGAGGAGTGCAAGAGCAAGAAATTGGAAGTCTATTTGAAAAAAGAATGAAAGAAAACTTCCCTAATTTGGTGAAGGAAATAGACAAGCAAGTGTAGAAAGCACAGAGAGTCCCAAAGAAGAGGGATGCAAACAAGCCCAGTCTAAGACACATTATAATTAAAGTGCCACAGATTAAAGATAAAGAGAGAATCTTAAAAACAGCAAGAAAAAAAGCAGTTAGTTACCTACAGGGGAGTTCCCATAAGACCATCAACTGATTTATCATAAGAAACTTTGCAGGCTAGGAGGAATTGGCAAGAAATATTCAAAGTCATGAAAAGCAGGGACTTACAGCCAAGATTGCCCTACCCAGCAAAGCTATTATTTAGAATGGAAACATAGATAAAAAACATCCCAGACCAGGCAAAACTAAAGGAGTTCATTGTCACCAATTCATTACTATCTAAAATGTTAAAGGACGTGTTTAAGCAAAAGAAGATCAGTACTATGAACAATATGTGGCAGAAATGCATATCTATCAATGATTGTATCCAAAAAACCCCAAACTAATCAAATAAGAACAGAGACAGAATCAAGGATATGGAGAGTGTTTTGGTGGTTGCCAGATGGGAGGGTAATGTGGGGAGACAGGTGAAGAGTTAAGGGGTTTAAGAAGCACAAATGGGTAGTTACAAAATAGCCATGGGGATGCACAGTGTAGAAAGTGGAGTAGCCAAAGAAGTTATGCCCATGACCCATGGACATGAACTATGGTGTGGGATTGCCCCAGGAAGTGAGGGGTGTTGGGTGGAGGGGGGCAAAGGAAGGAAAATCAGGACAACTCTAGTAGCATAATCAATAACATATAATAAAAAATAAAAAATATCATAAACTGGCCCTGGCTGGTGTAGCTCAGTGGATTGGGCACGGGCCTGCGAATCAGAGTATCATGGTTCGATTCCCAGTCAGGGCACATGCCTGCATTGCAGGCCAGTTCCCAGCAGGGGATGCATGAGAGGCAACCATGCATTGATATTTCTCTCCTTCTCTCCTTCCCTTCCCCTCTAAAGATAAATAAATAAAATAAAAAAATTAAAAACTTAAAACTCGGCAATAATAAAACAATCTTATTAAAAATGGAAAACGAGATATAGCCATAGCTTTAAAAGTCCCCTGTTAATAAGTGATAATTAGGTGCCTTTGTCACTTATTTATTAGTCACATATTATTCCATGTTTAGCAAAAGAAATTTTCCCCATTAGTTATTAGTGACATTTAACTAAAATAATTATCTCCCTCATACAATTGTGTTAGTAGTCAAAAGTTCTATTTTAGCTCTTTTCTGTGAAAACTGCAGAACAGCATCTTAATTTCTATGAACCAGATTGTCTTAACCTTGCCAAACAGAGCAAACTCTTTTGCATTTTCATTAATAAGTAAACACATGTTTTGTTAAGAACAGCAACATGGGTAGTTCTGTCTACCTTTGTTTTCTTCTCATCGTGCACTGAGCTTTGCAGCTTTCTCAGTTCTGAATCACCACGTTGGTGCCCTTTTCTGAGCACAGTGGCATTTGAGCCGATGACCTAAATTTAGTTCTCGCTTGACCTAATGGTCCATTGTTGACAGACCCCTGATCAAATCCCAGCTCCAGCTCATACAGACAGCCTGAATAACCTTGGACTAGCCTCATGACCTCTATGAGCTTAGGTTTTTTCATTTGCAAAATGAGGTTAATAACAATATCATACCTGTCATATAAATACTCAGTGATATGAGCTGATAGTATTCAACACACATGTTTTCTTTCTAATCTCTTGTAATTCTAGAGATATTTAAGGCAAAGGTTGTTGCAAAGATCTGACTACCAATTTAATAGTAAAGGGCTTACTGCATGTCATCCCTGCAGACATAAAGAAAGAGAGAGGAAAAAAAAAACAGTCCCTGACTTAGAAAAACTCAGTCTAGTGGAGAAGATAGATAGATAGATAGATAGATAGATAGGGAACCAGATCACGGGAATAGAGTAACTGCTGATGTTGCAGTGCGACCAAGGAGTCAATGATTCACTCTATTACAGTGGTTGTGAGGCCGCTGCCAGGTGGAAGAGGAATTTACGTGAGTCTGAAGGATGCGCAGGGGCTCACCAGGGAGCCGCAGGATGAAGCCCTTCCGCCAAACCGTAGACCGAGGGGGAACCCTGGAGGGCTTTCGGAGTAAGGGATACCAGCTTTGCTGCTGTGTCCTGATAGGCTTAGGGACAGAACTCCCCCTTGTCTGTGTCCCGGGTGAGCAGGGAAGACAGGAGAATGACAAAGGCATGCAGCTCAGTTCCAGTCCTCGCAATCCGGTTATGGCAATGAGCCCTGCATTGGTAGGCTCATTTACGCAATAAATATATTTGAGAAAACTCTGTAGGTGAAAAGATTCACTCATTACAGTGAAAAACAGGCAATGTTCCTGTGCTGAAGTATTTCTCGACTGTCATAGTTGTTTCATTTCCCTATATACTGTCTTGTGACCTGTTATTAAATGAATATTTAATTTAGTGTCTGTACAACTATATAAACACGTAATAACTACATATATGTATATATGTGTATATATAATGCATATATCCATATGTAATGCATATGTAAGTATAAATTTCTATCTAACTAGAAATTAAGCTCCCTGTCAGCAAAGTTTATGTCTAACATTTTTTGCCTGCCCGAAAGTGAATACCCCACAAAAATTGTCCAATATATAAATGTATGTGCTGCAAATAATCACATGGAGAACAGAGCAAGCTCCTCTCTCTCAAACCCTGCCATGTTTTTTCTTGGTTTCTGCCCAAGATTTCTTGGTTTATATCTTATACTTTCTATTATGATCATCCCACTGCTGTTGTCTAAGAATCTTACGATGTGGAGAAATGTATCAACTTACTAGGCATAATGCTAATAACAACAATAATGATCACTTTTACTGAGTGACAACTATATGTTACATTTGGTTCTTTGTTGCTCTTTTACATGACTATCTTGCAAGGAACTATTCTTACCTTTTACAGCCCCCATGTCTTTACCCTGAGAGAGATGCAGCTTACCTGAGACCACATAGCCAATACGCTGCAGGGACCAAGGTTTGCATCCCTGGTTCCCAGTCTCAGAAACTTTATTCATTTACTACTTTAAAGTTTACAAAATAATTAAATCCATTATTTCAATTAAACCTCACCACTTTCTGGTTTGCGGATAGTTGCCAATTGTGCAGATGAAAAACTGAGCCTCGGAGAGGTCAAGTGACTTGCTCCTGATGTATAGTTGAAAGACGCTAGGATTCGCATTTTATTCCAGATCTTCTTTTTAGCTACCCCGTGGTTGCTCCACCAACCTGGGCTGGACAGGCTACCCTGCTACTGGAATGTGGTAGTCAGCCCTCTGAAGGTCAGTCAGTCACAGTGGGCATAAAGGCTTAAGTACGTTCTGATCAAAATAGAAGTGCATAGTAAGGTTAAGTATTTTTAATGCAAATCTTTTTAATATTAATAAATTCTTCTCATTTAAGCACCAATCCATTATGACTATCCACATGGCCCCACAATGAAAAGCAGATTAAGTTGTTAGAAGAAAATTTTACTAAGTTGTGTTTTCGCATGGACCAGTGGCAGAGAGAAGGAAGAGTGACTGGTGGACAAGGGTCCGTGGCATTCGGGCTCGTGAGATGGATATTAGCGGTTCCACAGTGTTTGCCTTGGTGTGCTCTTGATGGATTTTCCCCTTCTGAATGAATGCCTGTCTCCCCTTGATTAATTCAGAGTGATCGTTCTGTGAGTCAGTTAATTCCATTTTCTTTCTCAAGTCAAATATCATTCATTGTGATGAAGGCAGCCATTTTGGTTTCTCACAAAAACAGTCCCTGAGTAGCATCAAGTGCGGAACTCACTAAATGAGTGGGAAAAGTTTTTCTTCACCCAGGAAAGCCGCACCAGCCCTGGAGGAGCCTTGCTGTAAATCTCACTTAGGATCTTATCCTGTAAATCCCTACGCAGGGCGACTTGAGGTCCACGTGGTGCTCTCTCAAACTGGAGACCTCCCTTAGCTGATGTACCAAATGTTTTTTTTTTTTTAATGTTCTGTAAGTGTTTTGCTCTAGGGCATGTATTTTAAAGAGTTTCAGAACACTTTAAGATTGTTCTCTGGAGGGAGAAAGCAGTATTGTAAAGAGAACACTGCATTTAAAGTATGAAAAGTCTACACATTTCTTCTAAAAACTAACTGAACCTGCGATCTAACCTCTTAGATAAGCACAATAGGTGTTGTCACCTCTGCTGTCTGGACTGGCACACGGTTACGAGAACAGTGTGACGTCTGAATCATGGGACATGTCATACAATTAAGACGTGTGGTACGGGCATCACTGATTTCTTAAGTTCATTGTCTGTGATGAAGACTTTCTACTTTGCTTCTAAAATTGTAACTGTTCTCTCATTTGTGTAGGATTAAAAATACAAATGCAGATGCCCCAATGCCTGGCAAAACAGCAGTACTCTGTGACTTAGGACTTCAAGTTTGCAGTCAGCCAGACCTGGGGTCATTTCTGAGGAGCTCCATTCCTACGTGTAAATCCTTAGGCAAGTCACCTACGCTTGGTAGGGTTAAGTTTGCTAATCCGGAAAACATGGTTACCAACAGCAACTTCCTCTTAGTATTGTTGAGAGGATTCGGTAAAATGATGACTGTAAAGGACCCATTCAAATCCCTTGCCTTGCACTTTGCTCAGTCAATGATAGTTCTGTCTTCGCATAATACAGAGATGGTTTGTTTTGGCAGAGAATGACTTTGCAGATGATTTCAGTAACTGAAACCTCCAAGTTGTTTGGAATCCAGTTCGGCTTCAGCCCTCTTATGGCGTTATCAGAAAGAAGCAGAAGGCACTGGCCTGGCAGCTCTCACTGTGGGATGTCTGGGATGGTGCCCCCCACCTCCCCTTTGTCACATGCACCAAGCTTCGCTTCAGATCGGCCCCATCTCTATTCCACTAGGAAAATGGAATTGTGGGCTTTTTTCCCCCTTAAGATGCTTGAGAATGTTTGGCATTGTCCTTGGTCCTTTACACAAGTTATCTCATTTTGTCTTCAAAGCAAATACACTATTTTACAAATGGAGAAAGTAACAGTGAAATTAAGTAATTGTCCAAGGTCGAAGGGCTGGGAGGTGACAGGGTTCCAACCCAAGGCTCATATGTCAGCCCTGAACAATTTAATTTTTGGTTGTCCATCTGACGATGCCCAGCTCCGTAAAGATGCAGGTTGTGGAGAGATAGCTGTTGTAAAAGGACGTTGGCCCAAATGTTGGCTGTAATTATGGTATTTGGGAGGCAGCATTTCAAATGAAAGTAGGTTTATTTCTTGTGCTTTTAAAATATTTTAAATGCTTTTTTAAATGAGTGTGCATATGCTTTTAGAAAAGAGTGTTTTTTAACTAACTGGCTCATAGTGGGAGTTGATCCTCTATCAGGCGATCCACAGGAACAGAAAAAGCTCTTCACTCACTTGAGCTGGTTTTCGGTGGTTTTCAGACCACCGCAACTGACTTATCAAGCCGGGACAATCAAGCCGGAACAATCACTATTGTTCATGAAAACAGACTTCCGTTTTTAGAAAGAGTGACTCATTACAAGGCAATGTGATTTGCCTGTCCCCACCCCCTGAAAATAAATATGGAAGGACAACAGAAGCCACAGAACAAGCACTTGTTTTTGTCTCCAAAGTTTGAAAGCTCTCTTGGCTGACACTAACGGTAGCTTCCTTTTCTTGTTTTCAGGGTGACAGAGGTTACTTTGTAATTAACTTACACCCCCCCCAAATCTCCAGGCCTAAGGAATTTCTGGGTTCCATGAAAGCAGATGGTGAAAATGCTTTTTTTCTTTCTTTCTTTCTGAGAGTAGAGGCTCTCTGCGCAATGGCACCGCCCCCACCAGGGTCTGCCCATTTCTATATTTGGCCTGCTGGGGAGCCTGGGCACAGAGAAGGGAATTTAGAGTCAGAAGACCCAACACACATCTTGGCTTTGTCATTAATGAGCAATGCATTTAGTCATGTGTTATAATCTCTCTGAAGAGCAAATTCTTCATCATTTATTCACATAACAGGCCTTTATTGAGTTCATGTGTACCCATTATTTTTCTGAATGCTGGAGGTATAAAACTGATTAAAATCAAGAGCGTTCCTGATCCCCGGCAGTCATTACTACAGGGGACTAGGCAAGCCTTCCTCAAACAGTTGCACTGAGCAACACAGGTGTGCACAGGGGACTGAGCCTCCTGAAGGAAACCTACCTAAAACGGTACTGGTGGGGGAGGGGAGCCGGTTGGGGAAGAGTTCCCTAAGAAAATGATACTTAGCTGAGATTGCAAGAAAATAAACATCAAGTAGGCAGAGTGGTTGGGAGAGGAAAGGGGAATACGATAGGAAAGACTATTCTCCACACAGGTTAACATGCAAATGCCCTGTAGGAGGAGGGGGCGTGGCTTACTGAAGAAACAGTGTACAGCTAAGAGCTCAGAGAAGGTCGGAGGGGGCTAGAGGTAAGGACGAACACGTAAGGACGTGAGGAAGGGACAGCGTTGCGCCTCAAATGTCCATTTTCTCACATACATATCCCGCCTCCCCTTCCGTTGGGTGAGTGAGCTCGGTGAAAAATGTCACATTTGGGCGGAGGGCCTCAGGGGCCATGCACGATTATCTAGTCCTGTGATGTATGAGGATGCTTCTGTGTATTGGCGAAGCCTCCAAAGCTACGCGGCCTGGATGTAGGCCCCTGTGTGGAGGACAGTTGGTCTGGAAGTCTGCTTGAATGCCATTGTGGCAAACTCTGTGTAAATAAAAAATAAATAAAAATGTTCGGAATGAAGTCATTTATGTTTTAGGGTTGTTTAGTGTTGTAACGCAACATAGCCTATCCTGACCATGATAGATGGTGTCTGACAGGGGCTGTGCAAACCGAACTAGTAATTCTGATCATTTTTCTGAGACCTCGGGGAAGCATCGAACTGTCTTACGAGAGCCGAAATGACCAGATACTTTTCTTTGAAAAAACTTAGTTTATACTAACTAGTTGAAGGGATACTGAGGAGCGTGATGTTGAGAGCGCTTCGGTGAGTGTATACCGTGAGAACTGTTACTGCTCTTGTCGTCCTCACAAGAGCATTGAAGAGAACAAATATGGGGAATTTGGCAGTGTGCAAAACACACACCACAAAATAAATACTCTGGGTTTGTTGACGTGGATTCGTTCTTGTTATTATTGATTTTATTTACATTTTTGACATGAACTTATTGTCCCGGCCGGTTCTCTTGGACCAAGAAGCCAGTATCTTCGATCGATCTGTCCTTGTATGTGTGGCTGTCATCTGCGTACGAAAGGTAATTCCGTGAACTTGGTGAGTCCGCTCTCCCCTGCAGTCGGTAGCAGTTTGGTACGCGTGGATGTAATTGTGGAAAATCGCTTAGTGGGAAGGGCTTCAGATGTGTCAGGACCAAGCATTTGACCAGCAGCCTTGCTGACCGGCCAATGTGTGTTACTTAACTCAGGCAGAAACAAGATATTCTCGTGTCTTTGCCTGTGGCTCCCCATTGGAAGTTGAAGTGAGAAACAGTTTGGGAACTGGGTAAATGTAGTCAATCTTAGAAGATGAGTTTTTGAATGATATTTTATTTCGATGGTATTTGTGCAGGGTAAATAATGAAGAATCTCGATTCTATGCTATGTGGAGTTCATAAAGACAGGGAGGTATTTACTCAACCGGTACAAACACATCGTGCACATGGTGCATTAGGTGCTCGATCGGGGGGGACATGCCGACCCGAAGCAGACGTGGTTCCTTGCCCTCTGTGAGTCCACAGTCTAGTGCGGGGATTGGACAACTGTAGCCATTCTATGTAGTCAAATTTGCTTTTACCAACAAGGGCAAGGTACCCTAACTTGCTACTCTTTATTAACCACGTGTTACACGATTGGTCTTGTAGTAGGTCATTATCAGTCATTAAATAATTTAGTTTTTGATACTTCCTCATTTAATTTGTTATAGTGACAACAGACATGGTTCCCTAGGTGCTAGACAGTGGGCTCAGAGTTTTATATAAATGATTTCAGTGACTCCTTAGTATAGCCCTGGTGAAAAGGGGTTGTTAGCAGCATTCTGCAGAAAAGACATGCCTTGATGTCCCGAAGATTGTGTTCTTAGTACAGGGTAGGTGATGTACAGCCCCTCCCCACACTCCTTCTCCTACTACCGTGCATAGCATAATTCTAGGATTATCTCATTTTAGATGACTAAGTAAGATGAATTTTAGACTCATGCCTAAAGATGTACTCAGCATAATGCTAGATAGTGGAGTGTTACTGGTGTTTTAGAAAATAATTTTCCAGGCTGTACCCAAAACAAGTTTAGGTACAAGGTACCATGTTGCAAATACCTCTTTACTACTTCCCCTCAGAGAGATTATGTGCGTATGTTTTGCCTATTTCCAAGAGAAGACATGACAGGCAGCCTCTTCTAAACTTTTTTGGTCCCTGAGCCATTTATTCATGGGGGAGCATCTCAAGGAAATTATTTTTCTTAGAACACACCTTAGGACCGCTGCCTAGCGCACTCTTATATCTTATTTGCTTCTTGCTGCCCCAGAGCCTCATAGCGAAAGGGTCAGAGGTCACAGTGAGACTGTCCTTTGTGATTGAGGACAGGTCAGAAGATCCATGCAGGAACAGAAGATCACTTTTGTTATTTGCTCCTGGGCCCAGGAGGGAACTTGAGAGCATCTTCCACAGGTGTAAGTGTACTTTGAAACCATCCGTATGTAATGGATGGTTTAACTGCTTAGCAGTTAAGTCTTAACTGCTCCCTCTCTATCCATCAGGAGTGCAGCAGCAGAAAGCACCCCTGCCTGATGAACACAGAAAACAAACACCCTGAAAGGGTGTTGCAAAGCTCAGAAAGTATCAGAGTTGGGGTATGAATGCAAATCTTATTTTTCATCTTCAGATTTTTGATTGCTTCATACAAATATAATTATATTATTTATTAGTAGTGGGTTTTTTTTCCTATCACTCACAATAGAACTGACAATGCCAATGTATTCTAGACATGTGGGAAAATGCTAGCATTCTCAGTTAGGAGATCACATGGGTAGCAAGATATTTTTACAATTGGTATTACTAGCCCAACTTCAACAGGAATAGATGAATCATTTATTGTATCACCAGGTTACCAAAGGGGGTAGGAAGCAAAGAAAACCCTGGTATTCCATTGTAATTAACACACAATAACATTTACCGAGCAGCCTCCGTTCTCAGAGCACTGACTTTGAGGTTTAAAGAGTGGCCATATTAAATAACAGTGTCTTTCCAGAAGGCTCAGGTTAGCATTTCTGTCTTAAACTACCGAAAAAACAAACATACATGGTTTGCCAAGAAACTTGACTCTGTCTTGGAGTTTTAAAATTCCCTAAAGTTATGTCATGTGGGCCTGATGGAAGGTAATCTTTAGTTTTTAAAAATTGTTTAAAGTACTAAAAACTTTAGTCTCCTGAACCATTCATCCAAGGGACACAATCAAGGCTCTAATTCTAAATGCGGTCGTGGGAACAAAGGACCACGTGGGCGATTGATCCAGTGCAGGTGATAGGGAAGCATAGCAGCGCTCTGCTGACACACCACCCCCACCGTGTCAGCCCACAGTTCCCAACGAAAACCACGGCAGTCAAACAGCTGGCTCTGTTTCCGAACACGAAGCTCCCGGACGCTCAGGCACACTAGCCCTGAGGCTCCTGCCGGCGACGCGCCAGCATTCCCCTCCCCAAGCCCTTGCCCTGAGCCCAGCGCTGGCATGTCCAAGTCACCTCCGAGCTCCCAGTGGGGCCCGGGGTAATGATGTGGATGAGTTAGTGTACTTCGTTTGCTCTCAGTTCTCTTGGCCCAACTGTGGATATTAAGTTATATATTCCCTGATAATGGAATTTTTTCAAAATCGTGTATGCCTTTTATGTTGCAGAAGCTAGATTTTATGTGCATCATTTCATATGACATGAGCCATATGACTCTCCTTTATAGTAGCTATTTACTGAGTAAGTATCTATCTATTTAACTATGTATCTATCCATCTATCAATTATCTACCTGACTATTGAAAGTTGAGGAATGGAAGGGAATGATCAGAAGGATAATCACTAGTAAGTGTAACAATACACTGTTTTCCCACTGGGTCCTTCTCACATTCATTGCTGAATAATTTCTATTTATACACAATGATTCAACACAGATGTCACTTGCTCTATTTTCAGTAGCTGCCCCTCTTCTCTGTACTTTCACTTATTATAGAACCTCTCAGAATTAATTGCCATTTATTATACCTTAACTTATAAACTCCCTGAACTATTAGCTTCTGGGGAACTGGGACTGCATCTTCTTTCCTTTTCCTCAGCCAGTGGCAAAGTGCCCGGCCTCTTGTATAAAGTACAAAGGAGACCTGGTCCCAGACTTGGTTGTCACAGATGGTAGTATTTGGGTCCCTTGGACTAGGGGACCCACTGTTCATTTTGCCAGGTCAGTACCGACACCCTCTGGACTGAACATGGCCTTCAGTATCCTCCCCCACTCTCGAACACAATGATTTTAATTGCATATGAAGATTTAAGCTGTTTGTAATACTTTCCCCATCCTAGGATGATTGCAACCCAATATGTTTATTTATGAAACCTCCCTCGCCCCACAAGTATCAGAGTCTGCCACTCCCGGTCTGGATGTTCCTCCGTCAACCTAACTATGAATTTGTATATTATACATCTAATGGGTTAGCACATTTGGTTTAATGAGAATTTGGATTCAGTCCCAGAATCAATTATTTTCTGTCTGATCCATGTCCTTGCATCATGTCCCTAAACCATCAGTATTATAAATGCATGAACTCCCTTGACACCATTCCATTCTCAATAGTGGAAAAATGGTAACAACGACAAAATAGCAAGCCAACAAATCTTAACTGGGGGAATCTGCCGTATTGATGGTGGTCTTCTTTAGAATTATAAGATTAGGAATTAACTGTCTCCTGTGTAGATACGCCCAAAATTAGATGACCAAATCATATTATTTCTTTTATTTTTAAGATTTTATTGATTTATTTGTAGACAGGGGAAAGGAAGGAGAAAGAAAGGGAGAGAAACATCAGCGTGTGGTTGCCTTTCATGGGCCCCCTACTAGGTACTTGGTCTGCAACCCAGACATGTACTCTGACTGGGAATCAAACCAACAGCCCCTTGTTTCACTGGCCAGCACTCAATCCACTGAGCCACCCCAGCCAGGGCCATATTACTTCTCATGATCAATATTCCTTAGAAATGAACACACTGGTTACAATTAAATGGGTTGGAGCAAATTTTTTTGGCTTGATTGTGAATTACTATTACTAATTAATTAATGAGATTACTCATGTTTCAAAGCAATTAAATCAATGTATTTTTTAGACTGAAGCTTAGAGTTTTTCCTACTTATTATTTTTGGTTTAAGATCTCCCAAATGTGACTCTTACATATAATGCTTTGTATTTCAAAGCAATAACCAAGACAATCATTATGATTCATGTCATGTAACTGGTAAGAAATGACTGTATCTGCTCTCTCTCCATCTCCTAGAGAAGGCAGGCAGATAGAAATGTGCTATTTCTTGGAGAGAGTCAGGTATAATGGAACAGAATAAGACTGAGTCTGATTTTTCACTTAAAGCTAAGCTGGGAATAATAATAGACCCTCAGAAGTACGCATGGGAAGCAATTCTCTCTGGACATTTGTTGGGGAAGAAAGAGATTGGAGAATTGCCCAGTGTTTTTTGCTTTTCCTTAGTCATTCTGATTCACTGCTTTGCAAGTGGACTGGAAGCAGTTTATCATACAATGCTAAAAATTATACATTGTATTAAGATTTAAATAACAATTAGGAAAAATGTATTTCACTAAAGGATGAGGTTTCAAGCATTTACCTAGTCATTGTCAAGCAGGTCACAATGATACAAAGATGTTTTCAAAGTAACTTTGATTCATACTCAGTAGACTCATAAAATATCTAATGATATCAATTATCATACTACTAAAATCATTCCATAATTTTCCACAGTGCCAAGCACTCTAGTCTTCACATGGAATAAAATTGGCACTATGGGCAAAAGTACCCTTTCTGGCTTCAAGTACTTTGTAGTAGTTAGTTAGATACATAGTTTATGTATTTTGTATATTTAAGTTAAATATTGGCTTTGTTTGCTCTTTAGTTACAAAAGTAATGTATCAGTCTTGCAGCACAAATTGTTAGTAGCAATAATGTAGTAGCTTGTTTGTATAAGTGATACCATATGTTATTTATATGACTTCCCAATTGTTTGATATTTACTTCAATGTTAAACTTTTATTTTTGTAAGAATAAACAATGATGTAATGGACACCCACTGAAAGTAAAGATGCCTGGTCACGAGAGAAGCATATGATAAAATTTTTTGTACATGTTGGCTAAGGTATATAGTCTAGCATAGATTGTAACCCACTTTAAATTTAATCCCTCCTGGCATTTTTTTGCAACACAAAGGATCTTACTGTTTTTAATAGGCAGGAAATTGACCCAGCACTATTAGGAAGTTTGTCTTTCCTTCAGCAATCAGAAGTGTTACCTTTATAACTGATTTAAACTCTATACTTGTTTCTAAATTTTTAATTTTCTTTCATTAATCAGTCTGTCTATTCTTGCTCTAGTACCACATTATTTTAATTATGGCAGTGTCCAGTCTACTGTGTATGGAATAAATTACCTCATACATTAAAATCCCATTTTTAATGGCTTTCTTGGTTCGCATCCTCTTCCAAATGATGCAGGAGGTGAGAAAGAGGTCGGATAAAGACATACTCAGTCCACACCTGCTGTAACACCTTCCAAACCTAGCAAGCTCACTTCCTGCAAGAATTTTGCCCGCTGCATTGCAAATGCAGGCCGCTTTCCATAAGGCACAGGAAGTTTAAGACTCGACGAAAAGCTTTCTTTAGTTTATGTGTTAAGAAAAACATAAGTGGACAGGGCAGTAAAATCCTACATAAGTTTTTGTCTAATATCTTTTTTTAAAGATTTTATTTATTTTTTATTTTTAGAGAGAGGAGGAGGGAAGGAGAAAGAGAGGGAGAGAAGCATCAATGTGTGGTTGCCTCTCGTGTGCCTCCTACTGGGGGCCTGTCCCACAACCCAAGCATGTGCCCTGACTGGGAATCGAACTGGTGATGCTTTCGTTCGTAGCTCACACTCAATCCACTGAGCTACACCAGCCAGGGCTCATCTAATATCTTTTAATTGTCTCGAAAACACATTGGCCATGTGTGGAATATCAGTTGAGTTTCAGTTAACCCACCTCCTACAGTGTAAGTTGGGTCAAATTTCTTANATGTGTGGTTGCCTCTCGTGTGCCTCCTACTGGGGGCCTGTCCCACAACCCAAGCATGTGCCCTGACTGGGAATCGAACTGGTGATGCTTTCGTTCGTAGCTCACACTCAATCCACTGAGCTACACCAGCCAGGGCTCATCTAATATCTTTTAATTGTCTCGAAAACACATTGGCCATGTGTGGAATATCAGTTGAGTTTCAGTTAACCCACTTCCTACAGTGTAAGTTGGGTCAAATTTCTTCACCTTCTGAGCCTCATTTCCCATAAAGTAGGGATATGAATAATTCTTATCTCACATCACTTTTCCTAGTAAGCTCTCAAAAAAGATACCTTTTATTATCATGCTTATGTGCCTTTCAGTTCCCAATTGTCATAGGCAAGCAAAACACGGGTTAGGGAAAATCACCTGATCTTCTGAACATTTCAGATGGGCTTGTTGGTGGCTCCTATTAGCAGAGAATCTGAAAACAACACTATAAAGAAAATATGGAAATATTTTGCTTTTCAAGTTTTACATGTGTTTCTTGCTTTTACAAAATCCATTGTGTAAAACATATCACAAGAATGCAACTTTAAAATATTTTATTGTGTGTCTTCATAGGTGTATTGTAACAGAAAAAAAGCCACAGTGGTTTGATGGGGGGCTTGGGGGAAAACATAATACATAAGGGTGGGGAGTGACTGTACCTGAAGTTGCGATGATGAGAGCAGACATTTCTGACATGTTTAAAATACGTAATTATTTGACCTAAACTTTACAGTCAGAATGCTTTGTGCAACTTTTCCAACAAGGCAGGTATTGTATTTAAAAGTGGGGGTGCGGAGCCTGATGAAAAAAGGACAGAAAGAAAGGGGGAAGAAAGGAGAGAGCCATGAATGCCTGCACGTTGACTTGCTTGGGTGAGTCAGGCTGGCCAGGGTTCTAGAGCAGACCTCAGCTCTTAGTCCAGGCTGCCGTACTGATGGAGCAGAGACAGGTGGCCTCTGCCCTACTTTGTCAAGGAGACTTCAAAATCATAGTCCCCTGAGCCTTGGGACAGTAGAGAAAGCAGCTGAGCCGCATGCTCAGCTCGTGGTATGAAAAATAAACCCTTGGACAAAGGTGCAGTCTGCAAACGGAATGCTGGCCCCACCTTCAGCTCTGTGGAACAGCTGTCAGCTTTGATTAGCTTTTCTGACTCTTAAGATTCCTGGGCTCTATAAAGCGCTCCCTCCCCTCAGCCCTCCTCAGTCTTCCTCTCCTTGGCTCTGGTACTGTGTGATGAGCTGTCACAGCTGGCTGGTCAGACTGCTGCTGCCCAATCAGCTTCTCCTTGTGCCCAAACCCTTGGCTGACCTTGTCCTGTTTTTGCGTTGCCCATCCTTCAGATCCCCCTGCAGTCGAATCTCCTACGCCTGCTGTGTGATCCCACTGCCTGTCTGATCAGCCCGTTAGACAGTTTGATTAGCTGCTCCTTCCTCTCACCCTGCCATCTCTTCCTGCTGCTGCCAGCTGTGCTCAGAGCCTGCTGGAAACTCACCATCAATTCCTTCTGACCCCCCATTAGTGCTGCTGGCTGGTCGACTTAATGCTGTTTCTCAGCAACTCCCTGATCTCAGGTTGTCTCCTTCCGCCATGGTCCTCTGATCAGCCTCCTAACATCGTTCTTTTCTGTCTCCTGCTATTAACTGAGCCATCCCGGTGTCCTGTGGCAGGCACTTTGCCACTAGGCTTTAGTCTAGGGTTACCTGGGTTGCTACCTTTGGCAAGTAACAACATTTCAGTGGAAAGTTCAAGGCCTCACTGCACAGCTTCCTTCAAATTCCAGTAGCCGGTGCTGCTGTTGGACCATTTATGTCCAGTGAACTGCATCCGTGGTTCCAGCCTTCTTCCCGGACAGCCTGACGGTTAGCAGTTTATCACTGGGTTCCGACGGGTCTCCCGAGCATCATCTTCCTCCTCGTTTTTCCTCTGAGTAATAATAGTTCTTCACTTTACTGTAGTCACCATTCTAGATGGAGAAATTATTTGAATTCTAATTTCATGTTTTTGCCATTTACCTGTGTGACCTGGGGCAAATCACTTGAAGAAAATACATTATTTTTTTTACCTCTTGTTATTGAGTAACTACTCGGGGCAGTCACTGAGTTCTGAGCTGCAGATGTGTCTGTGAACAAGAACATATCCAAGGTCCATGAATATCTAGAGTTCACATTCAAGAACAAAAGCAATACACGTAAGCAAAGGGATAAGAAAAATTCCTGAAGTGGCAAGTACTGTAAGGAAACGAACTAGAGTAATGGACTGGAAAAGAACTTGGGATGGCAGGGCTAATGTGGAAGACATCATTATGAAAGGGATCTTTGGGAAGGCGATATTCGAGCTAGTACCTGAAGGACAAGTTGGAGGCAGCCGCGTGGTGAGCTGGGAGAAGAATGCAAAGGGCGAGGGAAACAAACAATTCCAAGATCCCAGCTGCACTTGGTAAGTGGAGAGGCACAGAGAAGGCCAGTGTGCCTGGAGTACGGTGAACCACAAAGACTGGTATAAAGTCAAAGAAGTAATCAAGATCCAGAATATATCAGACAGGGAAGGCTAGGATAGCATGCTTACTTTTATTCTAATGATGCCGAATAGTCACTGGAGGTTTGTTCTAGATCAGTGCTGTTCAGCAGAAGCTTCCGTGTTGGTAAAAATGTTTTATTTCTATGCTATTTGACATAGTAACCGCTAGTCATGTGTAGCCAGTGGGCTCTCAAAATGGGGCCAGATACTTCACACTGAATTTATCATCATCACAAATTTATAGTGATGTCCAGCACACTGCCCATCAGACAACGTACATCAAAGACTCACTTTCTTCATAGGGATGTAGAGACAAAACTGCTAACTTGGTATAAAACATGGTGGGCATCCCTCCATCATGCTTTCAGGCAAGGCTTCAAAGTCAAAACACACACTTAAGGTTGCAAATAGGCCAAAAAGTTGTGTTAGAAGTACTCAGGATAACTGAATTGGGTGAGGAAACTGGAGAGATAGTATTTTCCACACATCAGGGTGTTCTTTTATTTATTAATCAATTCATTCAACACATACTTATCGATCACCTATGTGTTGATTGCAAGTGTCTGGTCCAGGTGGTCGGTGCAGAGCATTGAACAAGAGCAGCAAATTCTTGTTCTTGTGGGAACCATGTTTTAGCCATTAAAAATGACAATAAGCAATCTAAATTAGTAATTAGATAATATGACCTCAGGAGATGATTATAAAGTGACCTATTTCACTTTATATGGGGGATAGAATTTCTTACTGCCATAATTAAGTATAGTAAATGCTACTTTAAAAAAAAGATTCTATATTTATTTATTTACTTATTTATTAGAGAAGGGAAGAGAGGGAGAAAGAGAGGGAGAGAAACATTAATATGTGGTTGCCTCTCATGCATCTCCTACTGGGGACCTGGCCCGCACCCCAGGCATGTGCCCTGACTGGGAATCAAATGGGTGACCCTTTGGTTTGCAGGCCAGTGCTCAATCCACTGAACCACACCAGCCAGGGCAAATACTACTTAAAAAAATTCTGTACAGTATCCACTCCCTTTTTCTATTGGGAAGGAATTCTGCATCTGAAGAAGCGTTAGTGAGAGGTTGTACTGCACATTCTGCATCTGAAGCTAGAGCTCTCGGATCCTTCCTCACTGGGACCTGAGAGAGCCAGGGTAGGGAAAGCTGAATTAGCTGCTAATTGGATAACCTCATTTAAGAGTTTTTAACCTTGATCGAATGATGCAGAGATGTGGTAGGATACCTTCAAGAGTTGTTCACTGCATCTGCTACCACCATGGCGCCCCAAGTTTTCCTCTTCAAAAGAAAAAGTCTGCGTGGTCCATTCAGTTGTTGTCCACCCTAGCACGCATCTTTGTTTTCTGAGCCTGAGTTTCCAAACTGCCATCAGCTCTATGAACTCATAGTATTGCTCATACACGTAATCGTTCGTTAGTTTGCTGCTGCTCGCCAGTACACACATCTTAACGGATACACTAGACTAGATATTTCTACTATTTAAAATGTATCTCTCACACTGATCTGATGGTTGGCATCTCCGCCTCTCCTTAGCTCTGCTCCGCTCCGCTACCTGTCTTTCCCTGGAAAGCCTGGGTATTTGATCCATAGCAATTCCTTTCCCATCTCAAAGATCTTATGTAGCGAGAAAGATGATGTAGATAGTAGGGAGTTTCGGGCATGGAAGAAATATTTTCATTTCCCTACAAGTCATGAGGCGCTCATGTTTTGCTCTATTTTCCATGATCTGTAGTTAAAAAAAATAGACCTTTTGTTGATTTGTCTGAGAAGTAACTAGGTTTTGTCTGCATCTTCAGTAGCTTTTTAAACTATTTGTAGAGGAACTATATATATAGATAAACCAAAACATATTTAGACAATTTCTTGATATTATCCCAGTAATTTGAACTTTGGGTTTTATATTGCATTGAATCTTATATGCTACAATATTAGAATTGAAAATATACTATATAATATTTGTATTTTATTTATAATATTAGTAGTATAATATGTTATTCTACATAAACATAGTATAAGCCCATAACAATTGTCACTATTAAGTAGTTTGTGTTCTGTGGAGAATAGATCCTTTAGATTTTCTTTTATATGTAGTTAGTATCTTTTAAATTGTAATTCCTTGTTATCCTTGTCTCCAATATATGTATGTGATCTAGAAAGGATACAAAAGTAAAATAGAAAACTCACACAATACCATTAAGGAATTTAGGTGTTTTTCAGTTATTGCAATGTCAGTTGCAATAATGAAAGAACATCTTGTATGTGAACATATGAAATATTGACATGTATACACACATACACATGCACTTTACATATATAATGTATAACATATATATTCATAGATACATTCATTGATTTGAAACAGTAAAACTTTAAAAATTTTTGGTGCCCTCTAGAGCAGTCTTTATATTGGAAAATGTTTTTTGACCTTTTACAGAACAATATTAGAATACCACAGTGCATAATTTAGTTTGAAATCATGCCAAGGTCATTTTCTTCTTGATATTTAAAAGGAAAGGGGGGAGGTTCTAGAAAAGAAAGTCATTTTATAAGAGTAAGTAGAAAATCAAGAGTGTTCTTTTGTCTAGAATGCTTACCTTTTGTCTTCTGGTTTCTTCTCAATCCCTTCGTACACGAAGGGAAGAAATCACAGACTGAGGATGGCGGCATCATCTACAGTGAAACGTGCTCTTTGAGACTGTTGATAAATAAGAAAGAATTATCAGAGAGGGACTCATCGGCCGTGTTGGAGCAATTATTCCTGAGAGTACAATGGAATAGAAAATTGTGGGATGGGACGGGACTGATATACTCCATTAGGTTTATTTTGATTAAAGCCCAAAGTACGTGAATAATTTTTGATCTTTGACTTGCTTGTAATTTAGAAACAATACAGACAAATGAAATCGCTTGTGAGTAACTGATTAAGCCTTGGTGGCAGTTGCCAAATCCAATGAATGTCAAATGCAATTCCGTTCTGCTCCATCAAGGACCTCCCATGGATAAAACAAACTGTTTATTCTAGGAATAGATAATTTGAGTCACCAGTTGACTGATGGAGGATATTTCACTGACTTTGGCAAATAAGGAAGTTGAATATAGCAATTTTATTGTTTGTGTTCTTGTTGCTGGGTATTTATGATCCTCATTAGCTTTTACTTTAATTAGTGTTAGTACAGTGGCCTGTGCTTTTAGGCTCTAAACAAATATTTGTTCAATGAATTAATGAACATTATTCAAGTCAATTTGTATCTTCTGAGGATGTATCAAGAGCAAGAAATAGAAGGAAGAGGTATCCCTTAAGGAGATAAGAATGTGGGAAAGTTACACAGTCTAGTGAGATAGTAAAAAGTAACATGCAACCTGATGGGTGCAACTTGAATTCTTGAATTAATTACCTGATCAAAACATGGTTTTCTGTTTCGCTAGTGAATTCAGTCCAAGGGCAGACCTAGGCCATGACCGTTGAGGAGAACTTGGGTTAAGCAGTGCTGCATTTACGTTCTGCCTCTACTCTGACCTTTCTGCAGGGCGTGGGGACAGACCTCAGACTCTGATTCTCAGTCATGTGCTCTCAGAGGCCCGATGGATGGAGGGACGTGTCAAAAATGGTATTTATCAAAGCACTCCTGGCCCAACGAGAGTAGGAAAACCAGCTCCAACTCACATTGGGAGGCCTTTGCAGTGAAGTTAACTCTAGGGGTGTATCGTGCATTTATTCAGCTTGTAATCTCACACCGTCCTTTTGGCAACAGAATTACTTAGCACAAGCCAGACACTGCTTGTAAGGAAAAACATTGGAGGGGTCTAGAGTCACGATTCTTTTCCCAAGAGTAAAGAGATCTATATAAAAGGATCTAGTTATCAATGAAATGTATTCTGGTAATTTTTTCATAAAATTATAAGCAGTAAGCAACATTACTCCATATATATTTTTGAGGGTAAAACTAAAGATATCCAATGCTTCAGAACAGTATGAAATGCTGGGCACTGTATAACAGGAAATATTTACACATAGTTTGCATTTTAACATTTGTGTCCCCATCCATGTACTCGACACTAAAAAGTTATGCTTTTGTGTGTTCTCCTGTTTTTGTGCGAGATTGACAAATCAGGTTCTTAGTGTGGAATTTTGCAGGCTGGATTCAGGTATGTTCCTCCCTTTTCTGAGATGGTAAATGTGAATGATGTACTCCACCTACACATTTCTGCATTTCCTGAGTCTTGTTTGGCTTGTGGAACTTTAATGTGCTTCTCTACAGAGTTCCTGAGTGTCATTTGAATTCAGTTTTATTACTTCTCATATGCAATGGATAAGTTCGTATTCGGTTAGAAGCTAGTAAAAAGCAAATTGCAGATACACACACACACATAGTATGGTAAACTTTCTGTAAATTACAAAAACAGGAAACAATACTGTGTATTTTACCTGGAAACAGAAACAGAGTAAAAAGTGTACAGACATGGATAAGCACTAAATTTATGACAGCAGTTGCCCCTGGAAAGAGAAGAAGGTTAGTAAGATGACAACGAGTACATAGAGGATGTCTGCCTTACCCTTCATAATTTATTTCGGGTGGATAGATATACAGGGTGGGAGAGAAGTAGGTTCACAGTTGTTCATGTGGAAAAATAATGAGTAATTAATAAATAATACAAGAGTGAACTCTCTGTTTTGCGTGCTCACAACTGTAGACCTACTGTGCCCCATTCTGTAGAGATACATGTGAATCAAGTATGGGAGACTGTGGACATTTGAGGTGGATTTATGGATGGATGCCTGTCATTTTAGCTTTTGTACCTCTGTGCAATTTAAGTGGCCTTTCTAAGTTAAAAATGGAAGTCATATTATTATACTTATTGAGATATAAAGACAAAGCATAGAGAAAAAGATTTGGGGGCTAACGTGATTTCTTTCCTTCTCAAATACCTTCTCCTCTCAGTCACTTCCTGTCTCCATTGGGAAAAAGAAGATAGAAAAGTTTACCATGTATTAATAAAATTATTAATAAAACCATGAATGTTTTACTTCCATATTATAATTGTCCTTTATAAAATATTTTGGCAATAAAAATGTGAAATATTATAACATTGCCAAGGAATATGAATGCCTTATACGAATTTTAATATTACACAGCTATAAGTTATTGGTAGGCTGCTTTTATGTAGGGATATCCTCCGATATCCAAACAGTATGTAGAGACACTCATGCAGAATATGCTTTCATCCTTTGTCATGTGCACTGGTGTCACTTAAAATGAAGTCACACACTATTTGTCTTTGTCACAAGCACCAGGGAAAGTATGACCTTAAATCAGGACTTGCTGAAGGAAGAACAGATTAGAACTTTGTCCTGTCTTCATTAAACGTGGAGGTGATTAAACTCTGAAACTTTGAGTGAGATTAGTCTAACGTCAGGTCAGACAGCAGTTTAAAGTATTAGAAGTCAGTAGATTGTGTGGCTAGCTGATTCTACTTTCTATGTTTCTGCAACTGAAGGAAAAGGGAAACAAGACTCCACTTAGGGATGGTAAATAAAACATTTGTTCTAGGTCATCTTAAAGCAAACAGGCAAAGGAGAAAGTCAACTATCTCTGGCAATAACATTCTATCCGTTGTTTGGAATTTGTGAACACACACACACACACACACACACACACAGAGCCACTGGTATGTTTAGCTTATGTAGTAGACTGAGGATGCTACCCAGGGCTTGAGCAGGAAATAAAAGTCCAAATGTAGAGGAATTCTAATAAAACAGTTCACAATTCAAAGAATTGCTCTAAGTACCTTGAAACTTGTTTTGTCTTCAAGGATATGTGGTAATACAATGTTTAAATTTATCAGTAAGCGATTATGGTGAAATTGGGTATCTTTTCCACACATTCCATGTCCAGCGTACTGTCCCCATATATGTTTGAGTGTGAGACAACTGTATGAAGGTGCATTTGAAAAATAGTTTTGGAGCCTTTATGAATAGACCAACAACAAGGACAACTCAAAACCCGAGACTCCTTTTGCACTCTAAAATTGATTGGATGAGGAAGCACTTTCAAAATGGAAGAGTAAGGAAATCCAACACTCGCTGGTCTGTAAAAGCAGAGAGACACTGGTAAAATGGTCTCAGAACTCTGAGATAAGCAAATGCATGCAGCAGTCTGAGGAGATGTTTTTCAAACAATCAAATCTTGGTAAGAACAGGGAACTTTGGATCTCTGTGGCTTTTAAATTGCTCTATTGTTACTCCCCTCTCCAGGTCCACTGTAGCTTTGACAACCAACATTTCTATAAAAAGTTGACAGTAGACAAAAATCCAGGGAGATCTTTTTTTCATGACAAGACCACCGAGATGTTTGCCACAGACCTTTGATTCCAGTTCTAGTTCGTGTGACTCTAAATTTTTGCACTACTCTGTACTTGTCTTGGCTACAGTTCAAAATGACTCTTGCAGAGTGTTGCACTCATTCAGATTGACCATTGCCACCTTCAAAAGGTGTTTTGTGTTTATGAAGATTGAAGGGTGTGGATTGATAAACACTTCCATAGCAGGCAGTGTTCTCATAGAATACAAACCAAGTGCTTTGTCCTCGGTTTCATCGTTGCAAACAGAGCCTATTGCTAAGTCTACAGGTTGCCCAGACCCAGCCTTGGAGGTTAAAGAATAATCACCTTAGTCATTCTGAACCGTATAAATAGAAGAAAAGGAAATCTTAATGTGCCATTTGCCTGAAATCTGATTTTAATAAATACTCCATAAAGCATTTTCTATATTCTGGATGCATAGCTAAAAAGAAGCATATTTTGGGTCCAATTTTTAGAAGAATTCATAGCAATTTCATGTGCGCAGGAAAATGTCTTTTTTTTTTAATGAATACACTTTTATTTTGTAAGTTTCTAGTCCTTTCATATGAAAATGAAACCTTTACATTTTTGGCTGATGCTATTCTCATTAATCATTATTTATCCTTCTAACCTCTTCTTTTTTTAATATTATTGAAATGACTGCTTGAATGATTGGTTCTTTCCCTCAATTTATATACATAAAGAGAGAAAGAGCTTTGTATATCAACCTTTAGCTAATCTGTTCCTTGGCACTGTGGCTAACACCCTGCGAATGTCTTAGGAGATACAACTTTGCAAAAGAAAAAGGACAAATAGAGGCTCTCTAAACCCAGAGAGGTTTTTTACCATGTTGCCTGTTTCAAAATGATAAACTAGTGTAGCACCTCTTTACTCCCAAGTCACTCTATGGTGGGGGGCCGTTAATAATTACAGATGGTTTTGCTCTGGGGGAGAGAACTATTCTAAGGACTAAATGGTTTGTTTTTGTATTTGGGAAACATTTTGAGTCATGTAATTTTTCAGCAGTAGCATCTAAGTTTATAATTATATTTTTAAGAAAGGCATTTTTTTTTACTTTTTACCAAAGAGCTCTTTCCTTTCCCTTTTGCTTTTATATGCCAAAAATATGCTGATATGTATTTATACATGTGAACTTAATGATACACATTTATCATACTGGTTTTGCATAAAGAAGTAGATATTGGAAACTATCACAGTAATGCAGTATTAATGGATTATCATTTAATTTTGAAAGGGAAATGTGGGATATCTAAATTCTACTTTAGCCTAAGTCACTGTTTCTCCATACACAGACCTAAAGGCGATTTCTGCAAAAAAAAAAAAAAAGGAAGCAAATAATAATTAAGATGTTTTACATTTTCAGGTGGGGTTTCATTAGGATTAAGGTAACTTAGATTGTGTACATGACTCTCTTACCTGAAGTTCTCTTTCCCCCTTACCCACATTCACCGAGAGAAAATTTTCAGGTCACACCTACTAAATTCAGAGTAAAAGGAGTTAGAAAGAAAGAAAGCAGGGGAGAATGTCTGCCTGGGGCAGAGGGCTCACTGAGCACTGGGCTTTTCACATGGACGACAAAGTGTAATCATCCCAACAATGCTGAGGTCCCCCCCAGCTGCAGTCGTGCTTACTGAGGTTTCCCTTCCCTGGGCTAAACTGGTGTAACAATATTAAATGGAAAATCCCGGAAATACACAGTTCATAAAGTTTAAGCTGCGTGCCGTTCTGAATCGTGTGATGCAGTCTTGGGAGCCATGGATGGGAATCGTTCCACGGTCCAGCATTGCTGTGCCTGTATGCACTCTTGCCACAGCCATGAGTAGCCATTTGGGTGANACCTTTACTTTTTTGGCTGATGCTATTCTCATTAATCATTATTTATCCTTCTAACCTCTTCTTTTTTTAATATTATTGAAATGACTGTTTGAATGATTGGTTCTTTCCCTCAATTTATATACATAAAGGGAGAAAGAGCTTTGTATATCAACCTTTAGCTAATCTGTTCCTTGGCACTGTGGCTAACACCCTGCGAATGTCTTAGGAGATACAACTTTGCAAAAGAAAAAGGACAAATAGAGGCTCTCTAAACCCAGAGAGGTTTTTTACCATGTTGCCTGTTTCAAAATGATAAACTAGTGTAGCACCTCTTTACTCCCAAGTCACTCTATGGTGGGGGGCCGTTAATAATTACAGATGGTTTTGCTCTGGGGGAGAGAACTATTCTAAGGACTAAATGGTTTGTTTTTGTATTTGGGAAACATTTTGAGTCATGTAATTTTTCAGCAGTAGCATCTAAGTTTATAATTATATTTTTAAGAAAGGCATTTTTTTTTACTTTTTACCAAAGAGCTCTTTCCTTTCCCTTTTGCTTTTATATGCCAAAAATATGCTGATATGTATTTATACATGTGAACTTAATGATACACATTTATCATACTGGTTTTGCATAAAGAAGTAGATATTGGAAACTATCACAGTAATGCAGTATTAATGGATTATCATTTAATTTTGAAAGAGAAATGTGGGATATGTAAATTCTACTTTAGCCTAAGTCACTGTTTCTCCATACACAGACCTAAAGGCGATTTCTGCAAAAAAAAAAAAAAAAAAAGGAAGCAAATAATAATTAAGATGTTTTACATTTTCAGGTGGGGATTCATTAGGATTAAGGTAACTTAGATTGTGTACGTGACTCTCTTACCTGAAGTTCTCTTTCCCCCTTACCCACATTCACTGAGCGAAAATTTTCAGGTCACACCTACTAAATTCAGGGTAAAAGGAGTTAGAAAGAAAGAAAGCAGGGGAGAATGTCTGCCTGGGGCAGAGTACTCACTGAGCACTGGGCTTTTCACATGGACGACAAAGTGTAATCATCCCAACAATGCTGAGGTCCCCCCCAGCTGCAGTCGTGCTTACTGAGGTTTCCCTTCCTTGGGCTAAACTGGTGTAAAAATATTAAATGGAAAATCCCGGAAATACACAGTTCATAAAGTTTAAGCTGCGTGCCATTCTGAATCATGTGATGCAGTTTTGGGAGCCATGGATGGGAATCGTTCCACGGTCCAGCATTGCTGCACCTGTATGCACCCTTGCCACAGCCGTGAGTAGCCATTTGGGTGATTAGAATGTGGAGGTATTGCAGATTTTGTGTTTAAGTAACCCTTATTTTTTTAATTGCTATTCTGTTACAGTTCTCCCAGTTTTTCCCCCTTAGCCCTCCTCTGCCCAGCCCACCCCCTCTCCCACAGTCAGTCCCCACGCCATCGTCAGTGTCCATGACCTTGGGTTGTGGGTCATTCAGATGTATCAAGCAACCCTTATTTTATTTAATAATGGCCCCAAAGTGCAAAGATGGTGATGCTGGTAATTGGGACATGCCACAGAGGAGCCGTGAGGGGCTCCTCACTTATCGTCAGACGTAGTCTAATACTGTCACACGTGTGACATTCACCCTACTTCCTGTCCTCACTCAACACTGTGAGGGGTGCACACAGCCCAGGAAGATGTTTAGAGGGACAGGAGCCACATCCACATAACTTCGATTACAGTGGATTGCTATATTTGTTCTATTATATTATTAGTTAGTGTTCATGTCTTCCTTGTCTAATTTATAAATTAAACTTTATTGCAAGGAAAAGCAGTGTATCTGGAGATTGGTACTGACTAGCCACAGTTTCAGGTATTCACTGGGGGTCTTAGAATGTATTTCCCACAGATAAGGAGGAGCAATTGTATCACCTTCATGTTGTAGGTGAAAAAAACTAAAGCGCAGAGGGTTATGCAGTTTCTCCAGGTTCACTTGTCCAAAGCCTTAATCTGTATCTGGTCAGTCTTCCCTCCACTATATTTTACTTCCACTATTGTCCTTTGCAACCCAATTCTTTAGGGGCACATAGACCCGGGTCAGCTCTTATCCCTGAAAGAGGGAAGAAGACTGGTATCTGTAGAGGCTAAGAGGTTTCCTGGGCTGCTGGAAACCTAGACTTCTTATTTCTCAGGCCATAGGGAAGCAAGAGGATGAGATGGTTACTTCTACTTTGATGCTTGATCAGTCTTCCATTGCCCCAAATCTTCATGTCCTGGAGTGTGACCCATTCCCATGTCTGGGAATGAGACCTATTACATCAGCCTGTTTCTCTGTAAGAGATTGATTAATTACTCAACAATGTGCCTTAGGTATGGGGATTCCGCGGTGAATAGGGTAGAGGTGGTCTCTCCCCTCAAGAATTTGTATTTAATTGGATAGGGAGAGGGGTGCATCTTTTATATGGGTCAACACACACACTGGAATTTTAGATCGTGACAGTAGCAATAGAGAAAACAATCATGGGATAGAGAATGATGGGATATGGGGAAAGAATGATTCAGATTTTAATTTGTTTTTCTTCACATGGTTTGGACATAGAAAAAAATTCTCTGGGGAGGTGGCATTTGCCATAAGAACATCATGTTAATTAAGAGAGAGTATACCACTCCAGTCAGAGAAAACAGCCAAGGACAAATGCCTCCGAGAAGCATCAAGGGTGGAGATTTTGAAGGAAAGAAAGGAGGCCAGTGTGGATGACCGGAGTGAAGGGGCCTTGACCGTCGATGCGGGACGAGTTTCATGGGAGACAGTCTGAGCAGTGGGCCTTTAGGGATTTGGGGCTTCACTGTGATTGTGTCATGGGGTCTCTGATATACAAAGGATACGACCCACTTCATGTTTTTGAAAAGATGACTCTGGGTACTGTGTGGAAAAACAGAACTGGAGAAGTGGATGGAAAGGTGATAAAAGAATTAGACAAAAATAGCAGAAATGATCCTTATGAAATACAAATGAGATCGATTGCACTCCGCACTGACATTTCTCTAGCATAATCAGGAAGACATTTCAAATTAACTGAGCTTATTGACTAATCAGGAAACTACATACTTGTGTATTAAGTAAGACTTATTTCTCTCTTGCCCTGGCTGGTGTGGTTGAGTGGATTGAGTGCCAGCCTGTGAACCAAAGAGTTGCTAGTTCGATTCCCAGTCAGGGCACATGTCTGGGTTGTGGGCCAGGTCCCCAGTAGTGGTCACTGGAGAAGCAACCACACATTGATGTTTCTCTCCTTCTCTCTAAAAATAAATAAAATCTTTTAAAAAAAGAGTTCTTTCTCTCTATTATTATAATCAACTGTTCCTCATCAGAAGATACCTTAAAATCTTATTACATAGTTGAATATTTTATACAAAGGAGAAAAACATTCAGAGTGAGTTAGGAGAAATGTGTTTTTTAATTTTTTTTGTTTAAACAGATTTATTTATTTATTTATAATATATTTTATTGATTATACCATTACAGTTCTATTCCCCCCTTCATTCCCCGCCACCCGCACACTCCCTCCCCCACCATTCTCCCCCCTTAGTTTATAACCACGTGTCTCAAGTTCTTTAGATTCTTTATTTCCCCTACTATTCTCGCCTTCCCCCCTATCTATTTTCTACCTACTGTCTATGCTATTTTCTGTGCCTTCTCCCCCCTTCTCCCCCTCCCACCCCCCTGTTTCTAACCCTCCATGTGTTCTTCATTTCTATGGTTCCACTCCTGATTTAGCTGTCCTCTTGGTTTGCTTTTGTTTTAGGTGTGGTTGTTAATAACTGTGTGTTTGCTGTCCTTTCACTGTTCATATTTTTCATCTTCTTTTTCTTATATAAGTCCCTTTAGCATTTCATATAATAAGGGCTTGGTGATGATGAACTCCTTGAACTTGACCTTATCTGAGAAGCACTTTATCTGTCCTTCCATTCTAAATGAAAGTTTTGCTGGATAAAGCAATCTTGGCTGTAGGTCTTTGGATTTCATGACTTGGAATACTTCTTTCCAGCCCCTTCTTGCCTGTAAGGTCTCTTTTGAGAAATCCGCTGACAGTCTGATGGGTACTCCTTTGTAGGTGACTGTCCCCTTATCCCTTGCTGCTTCTAGGATTCTCTCCTTCATTTTAGTCTTGGCTAATGTAATTATGATGTGCCTTGGTGTGTTCCTTCTTGGGTCCAACTTCTTTGGCACTCTCTGAGCTTCCTGGATTTCCTGGAAGTCTATTTCCTTTGCCAGACTGGGGAAGTTCTCCTTTATTATTTGTTCAAATAAGTTTTCCACTCGTGGCTGTTTCTTTCCCCCTTCTGGTACCCCTATAATCCGGATGTTGGAACGTTTAAAGATGTCCTGGAGGTTCCTAAGCCTCTCCTCATTTTTTTGAATTCTCATTTCTTCATTCCTTTCTGGTGGGATGTTTTGTTCTTTATTCTGGTCCATTCCATTGATTTGAGTCCCAGTTTCCTTTCCATCGCTATTGGTTTCCTGTGCATCTCCCTTCATTTCAGTTAGTTTAGCCTTCATATGTTCCTCTAATTTGTGACTATAATCAACCAGTTCTGTGAGCATCCTGATAAATAGTGTCCTGAATTGTGCTTCTGAGAGGCTGGCAATTTCTCAGTCGCTTAGAGTTATTGGCTCTGGGACTTTGAGTTCTTCTTGAGCCATCTTTTGGGCTGTTTGTGCCTGTTCCATAGCAGGATCAGAGCCCTAAAGTGTTCACTAGAGCAGGGCAACTAAGTCGCTGGGTTGTGACACTGTATGTGGGGGCGGGGTCAAAGAGGGACAATGGCTTCCCGTCTGCCGACTGCCGCAGCGGCCCCGGCACCGCAGCCACCACTGTCACGAGGCCCACGCGTTTCGTTCCACTGCACACGGGTGTGCCACCGCCGTCAGCCCTCCACCACTGGGTTCGCCCACTGGGGCCTGTGTGGTCCGTCTCACTGTGCGCGAATGTGCGACCGCGGTCAGTCTGCCCCACACCCCGACTGGTTCCGGGCTGTCTGCGTGCCTAGGTCGGGGGATCTGTCCTGCCCGACCCTGCTCCGCTGCTGGCTCCACCTCGAACGGTTCGTAGTTGTCGGACTTTCGTATAATTCTGTTTTCTGGTCTTTGGGTGTGTCCTAGTTCTCCAAACCTTTGTTGTGTTCAAACTTGGTTGTGGGAGAAGGCACAGTGTTTCCACGTAAAGTGTGAGTGGAATTAAGTATAAGAAGATGAGTTAGGCATTGCTATTTGAGCAGAGAAATACTTTGAATAAATGTGGTTTCCCTTTAACAGGTCTATGAATTCAAATAGTTTATTATGTCCTTTCTGCTTCTCCTGGTAAATGAAAAAGTCAGACAAAGAAAACACCCATGCTATCCAGTTAATGAAAAATACCTAAAAACAGCAAGCATGTCTATTTATGTTCAGCATGTGCTCATAATGTATCAGGCCCTGTGCTAAAAATGTGAGCATGATTTCATAAAACCTTAGAATAATCCTGTGAGCAAATATTTCTCCCCATATTGGGAACAAGAACCATAAAACTTAGTTAAATTAATTTGCCTAAATTCACAAAGTTTGTGAGTGATGGACATAACTGCTCTCCCTGGCCAAAAATAAAAATTACTTCTAAAAGAAAACTAAAGCAACAGACTGTCAGTAATTCAATATCTGTTTGGAAAACCATGTCTTGCTATCAAAACTTTATAATTCCAGTTGTGTCTTCTAGCAGTTTGAAGGAAAATAAAACAAAAACCAGTTTGGTGTGTGAGCTGTCTACAACAAAGAGAAGAAAGGTAGAAAGAGCAATCAGAAAGACCGAAGATAGATATAAAATACTGGGTTTTATTCCAAACGCTTCTGCAGGTATGCCACAGGCACTCTGCCCAGCATACCCGTCAGTCACATGTCGCTACTGGATACTTGAAATTGGCTAGTCCAGCCTGGCTAGGCTGGAGGTATAAAACACACAGAATGTTGAAGATTTCACATAAAAAATAAAGATCTTAGTTTATATATATATAAAGGGTTAAGTGTTCTTTTTTTAAAGGTTTTATTTATTTATTTTTAGAGAGGGGGAAGGGAGGGAGAAACATCAATGCGTGGTTGCTATTCACATGGCCCCCTACTGGGGACCTGGCCCAAAACCCAGGCATGTGCCCTGACTGGGAATCGAACCGGCGACCCTTTGGTTTTCAGCTATATTGATTATATATTGAAATGATAACATTTTGATATTTGGGGCTAGATACAATACATTACTAAAACTAATCTTACCTGGTTTTTTTTTTTTTTAATTTAGTGTGGCTACTTACAATGTGGCGTTGCATAGGCGGCTCCCTTCGGGGCAGGCACTATGTTTCTGCAGAATGGCCCTGGTCCGGAGGATTTCCTCTGTCCTCTCCGGAGCCTGAGAACCTGGGATAGATAAAAATAACGCTGTTCTGCTGTTATCTTTTCAAAGAGGGAGAGATTGCATAGGGGAACTTAAGCGAGAAAAGTGCTTAAAGAGTTCCAGGGGATTGATGTTTATTTCCTGCATTTCCCACGACACTAAATAAATTTTATTTTAGTCATATAGTGAGACAAAAATGGATTTTATAAAGAGGAGTTCTTATGAGATTTAAAGGTGAATGAGTAGCTTCCATTTTGACTTTAAGGACAAAGAGCACTCAGAGAAAATACAATTTCTAAGGTTGGAAGTATTCTGGAGCTTAAAATGTTACAAAACTGATATTGCTGAGAAAGATAGCATTTAGACCTTGACACACTAAGGGAAAAAACGATGGGCTACCTTTCTGGGAACATTTTCAAATTAGAAACTTGGTCTTGTTTTTCTTAGGAATTGCACCCAAACTTGGTCAAATCGGGTTTGTTCTATGTGACATCTACAGGACCCAATGCATTGTTTATTATTCATTTATCAAATCCATACCTTAGTGTCGGCACGTTACTGAGTCACCCTACACTTAGAGGAAAAAAATGTTAAGGTTTTAGTTTATACCCCTGCTTTAGGAACTTAATGTTTAATTTTTAGCAGTGGAGATTACTGAGTTTCAGTCATATTAAGGTCTAATAGTACTTATTTAACATGCCTCATTTCTCCTCCATATTCGTTCAGGATGGTTTTGCCTTGGAGAACAACATGTGGAGTCTTGGGAAGTGACAAATAGGCTCTTAAGGGTTATTAATCAGATGAAATTTAAAAGACATTTGTGTCTGGCCTTTAAGCCATTGGTCTGGAACAAATAGCAGTCAAAGTCACTTAGTCTGGAGTGCCGGAAAAGGGTCAGGAAGTTTATGTGACTGACCAGGCTTCTGCTGAGTGAATCCTTCTTTGCATCTGTCGTAAAGAAAAGCAACGTACTTTTCATTTCTGTCCAACTCACACTGGGATATATGCACCGTTTCAAAGATGGAGTCTTAGTCAGTGGACATGAAACACCCTAACAGCATTTAGACAGTTTTTAAATATTGAGGGATCCTGTGTAATGTCTGTTCATTTCTCAGTTCTCTTTGCTACACAGATGACAATGTTGGGCCTTTGGTCCATTCTGGGCAACACAGATCCAATAAAAAAAGCAATTGAACTAACCATTTCAACCTAACCATTCCAACATTTTTAAATGTTTAAATCATTAGAAAGTTTGATCAAAAGTTCAGCTGTTAAGTGTGAGGTAAGAGATACCCTCTCTAGCAACTTTGTAGCCATGGAGAGCTTCAAGTTGTTTTACTGGTGAAAAGAAGAATGTCAGAGAGTTTGATATAGATTCACTCACATTTGATATGTTTTGAGAACTACTCAAGCCAAAATCCTGTAATTATTACATATTCTGCATCTAATAAAGTATAACATGGGATATTTTAATCACTATAAGTACTTGGAATATTTAGTGAGATAAGAATAACTGAGTGATTTGGGATTAGTAGAGTTTTTTTTTAATTGGACAAAAGAGCTAAAAAGAAACTAAATTTTTAAAACTACAATTAATTTAGAAATTTTATTAATCCAGAAACATCACTAAAAGAGGAAAAAAGTCAAACTTATTTAGTGCAAGAATATGTTTATAATACATATATGAAACAAAGGATTTGCATCCATAATACATTTTAAAATCTTAAAAGTCAATAAGAAAAAGGTAGATAGCCTCACAGAAAATTGGCAATTGTCTTGAACAGGCCTTTGCAAAAGAGGATTTCCAAATGGCCAGTAAATATGTAAGAAGTTCTTGAACTTCACTACTTGTCTAGGAAATGCAAAATAAAATGACAAGAAATGCCACATTTACTAACTGTAAGAGCAAAAATGTAAAAGACAGAAAAATACCAAAAGATTGATGAATTAGATAAACTTAAATTCCCAGACATTGCTGTTTGCACTATAGAATTATTTAAACATTTGAGAAACTATTCTGAAGTACCTACTAAATATGAACATGTGCATAAAACTGAAGCCATAAATTTGACTGATATATATATACCCATTGAAAGGTGTACATATTTTCACATACACACAAAAATAATCATAAAAGCAACACTTGTAATAAGCAAATTAACTGGCAATGACCCAAATGTGTTTCTAAGTACAATGAGTAAAGAAGTGATTATATTTTCATATATTCAAATATTGCCCCACTAACAAAATGAGTGAATTACAGTTAGATAAAATGCCATGGGTGAATCTCATAAGCATTAACTTGAGTGAAAAATATGATGTACAAAAGAAGACATACGATTTATTTATATAAATGACATACAGTAAATTTGATATGCACATGGGAAAAATAGATATTGATACATAATAAGCAATTATAGATTGATTGTGCATAATAGTGCAAAATATTTATAGAAGGAAGCATAGCAGAATATCTTAATTACCTGGACAAATATTTCTTAAACAGGATTCCAAAAGGCACTAACCATAAGAGAAAAATAATCAGGAATAGACTATCTCAAAACACGGAAGTCATGTTAATTAAGAGGATCAAAATTCATGCTACATAGTAGGGGAGAATATTTGCAATAGTGTTACTTCAGGGAGGGCAGCTATATGGGAATAAATAAATACTATAATCAATTAGAAGGCAAATAATCCAATAGTATGTCTGTAGAGAGGTATTTCACAAAAGAAGATAGCCAAATGGTCAATAAACACAGGAAGAGGTGCTAAGGGCATTGGTCTCCAGGAAATGCAAACAGAGCCCTGATCAGACACCACCACGTTGTCACTGGTAATTCTAGAATACGGAAAACTGGGGGCTGCCAGCGTGGGTGAGGCTGTGGGGCAACAGGAACTCACCCACTGGTGTTGGGAGTGTGATGTAGCAAAATTAGTGCAACCGCTATCTTCTCAAATACAGCACAGGTGAGGCCTATGAGCCCACAGTTCTGCTTCTTGCTCCGTTCCTGGTAGCGATCATTGTTAATAGTGCTGGAAGTAGACCTAGTGTCCATCAAGGGTAGCAGAGTACATCAGCTCTGATACCTACAGCGGACAACGGTGCTGCAGTGGGAATCAGTGACGTGTGCGCGCACTGCAGCCCAATGAAAATCACAAAGGAGAACATGCTGTATGTTTTCAGTTACACACATTTAAATCAGGCAAAATCAAACATATGTTAGGAGTCAAGTTGGTGGTTGTTTTGCAAGCAGGAGTCGAGATTAGGAGTAGTATGAGGAGGACTTTGGAAGGCTGGTAATGTTCTGTTTTTTTCGTGTAGATACTGACTTTACAGGTGCGTTCTTTTCATTAAAAAGAAATTTTTGAAAATTTCTTTAAAATGGAAATTTCATTAAAAATTTGAAATTTCATTAAACCATGTATTGTATTAATTGTGCATGTTTTATTATGTATGTCATGCTTTGATAAAATATACTTACAATATGTGAAATAATAATTTAATGACACTTGTTTTCATAGCAATGAATTTATAAACTATGAATGGATGTTTCCAAATACAAAGTTAGGAATGTTCATAATGGGGGATGCTGTGGGTGTGCGAGGGCAGGGGGTTTATGGGAAATATCTGTGCCTTTTACTCAATATGGCCATGAACCTAAAACTGCTCTAAAAAATGATGTCTATTAAAAAATGACAAATAAAACGGTCAATGTTTGAATTTAAGTGCATTCAGCAATGATAGCTAAGATTAATGTCATTGGGATCATCTGAACTCATTTACCTAGATGGAAATTTTTCTACAATTATGGTTTCTTTATGCATTCTGCCATGATCTCATGCATATCATTAGTGATTTAATAAGGGCCTGGTATGTCCCAGGCTCAGAGAACAAAGGGCAGTCGTCCTGTAACCGGGTGCTCCAGTTGTCCATGGCTGTCAACAGACCTCCCCAGAAGAGCAATTTGGATGGGAACTCAGTCAAGTCCGAGACCCAGGAGCCCAGTTCCTCTTCTTGTGGGGCTCTTCATGTAGCCCGATCTTCCTCATGTTAGGTGGCTGAGTTTCAAGAGAGAGAATCTGAGGGAAAATCAGGCAGAAAGGATACCACTTTGTGTTGCTTGAACATCATAGAGTATCCTTGTGCTAAATGAATGATTACATAGCTCTGTAATACACACCTTCGAGGAATTGCCTGTCTTTAAGTAGAGACCATTTTCTGTCTTCCTACCCATGCGGTCACACCTACTGTCTGCTCAGCGTTAATCATATGAGGCTTATCCTGCACATTTGAACCATGAAATACAAAAGCTCATAGAACCACCTTGGAAATGAAGTTGTATCATAGCATCACATGTGATAGACTAAGCCACTGCGTTAACAGCAAATATACCTAGCCATCATGTATTAGAATTTTTCATCATGGTACCTCCGTGTAGTCACTTCCTCCATCCTACTCTTACGACCCTGAAGCCCAGACCAAGTGCATCATCAATTCTTGCCTTTATGCGGACAGTGCACAATTTACCGCTGTCCCAACTTCTACTCTCCCGATTTCATTTCCACAGAGCCACCAGGAACAACAACTTCTTAGAACACAAATTGGATCATGTTAAGCCTTTGCCAAAAGCTTGCTAAAGGCTCCCCAAAATTTTTGAGTAAATCTAAACTTCACTGTCAAGGCCATGGATTATCTAGCAGATCTTTAGCTCTTAACCTCATCTGATTTCAACTCCCCATCACTACATTGTAACCAAAAAGCTCTCTCTCCACTCCTTGAAATGCTAAATTTTTTCTTGCCTCAGGGTCTAGATTCAATCTATTCTCTCTGTTTAAAATAGTCTCAGCAGAGGGACTGGTTTGTCTCATCTGTTTCAGTTTTAAGTGGTGCTTCCTCCCAGAAACTTCCTGACCTCTTTAAGTAGACCCAACTCCTTCCTACCTTCTGTTACATTGCAGTGCTGGTTTCTGACCTAACACTAATCAGACTGTGTATATGTATGTGTGTGTGGGTGTGTGTATATATGGGTTTTATTTTATTTTATTTTTTGTCTACCCCATTAGATGGTTAGCTTTATGGGGGAAAGGATTGCCTGCTTTGCTTACCATTGTAGGCCCAAAGTTTAGTACAGATTGTGAAATATAAAAATCACTCAGTGGCTAATTAGTTGAATAAATAAATGAATGTATGTGTCTGTGCCCCCTATCTGTATGATGGCTATAATAGATAATTATTCTACAAATATGAATATATTTGTACATTTGCATTTACCACCTACTCATCATATTAAAATGATATGCTAATGTTTTAATGTGGGGGTGGTATTAAACAAATGACAATCAGAGAAAATTAAAACAGTGACTTAATGGCAGCAGGGATTTCACAGAACAGACTCATGATGTTAGGATATTCCAGATGGGACTTTTTCATTTACCCATTAAATAAACACTAATTCAGCACCTGTTGCCTTCCAGTTTTTGTTCTCAACTAGCTGACTAAATCATGATCCTAATCCTTGAAAAGCTTACAATAACTTCACAGAAAATAGCATATAGATAGATCAAATACAAGTAGGTATAATACAATGTGTTTAGTGGTCCATACGAAGTACTGTTAGAGCTCATTGGACAACGTCCCCAATTACGCCATAGGTAGTCAGAAAAGGTTTGCCTGTGTGTGTGCCATTTAAGAAGAGGATTAAAATATGAACGGGGGTTTGGTTGATGAAGGAGAAAGGAATCCTGGATAGAGGAAACAATATATTCAAAAGCAAGATGCTGGAGAAGAAATGATATGGGGTAGCTGGATAATGGGGAAACGAGTTCATGCAAGGTATTGAGTAAGGCTAAGCTAAATTATTTTGAAGTTAGAATGTGAAGAACTTTATACACGATACAAATGCATTTGGACAATTTTCCTAAGCTCTGAGAAATAAGTTTAATAGGTAGATTTATTTCCCTGTACAGTACAAGTAGTAAAGGTGAGTTGATTGTGGCGGGACTATAAGAAATCAGTTAAGAAGATATAACATTTGCTCGGGTAATTTGCAGCAGTGATAGTGAAGAAGACAGAAAGAAGTGAAAATTCATTCATTTTAGAGGTAGGATGGACAAGAAAGTGGTGCTGTTAAAGCATAGTAAAAAGTCTAGACCAAGGTTCAGCAACTTTTTCTCCTGAGGGTTAAATGGTAAATATTTCAGGCTTTATGGGCCATATCTTCTCTGTTGCCAGTACTCAACTCTACCATTGTGCATGAAAGAAGTAATAGACCGTACGTTCAGGAATGAATGTGGCTGTGTTCTAATAAAGCTTTATTTACAAAAAAAAACAAAAAACAGAAAACAGGCAGCAAGTTGATTTAGCTTGCTGGAGTCATTTGTTGACTCCTGGTCTAAACAAAGTTTCAGGCTTTGATCTTTGCCAACTTATTGTACAGTAGTGATTGGTTTATCAATATCATTGCTTTACTGGTTTTATGTACATTTAATTGTACATTGTAATTCAGAATGTTAAGATTTGGAGGTCAAAATTTTAGATAAATCTTATTTTGGATTCCTAATATGGTTAAGAAGATAGTATAGATAACTGGATACTGGGGCATACCTTGAGTACATGCAAGGTATTGGAAAGTTCATTCTGTAGCCGTTATTGTTATGAAAATAAGTATTTTTGTTTATCTTCACTACATATAGTTAGTACTTTACAAGAAGCAGATGACTAATATTAAGGTACATTTACTCTGAGATACATACAATCAAAGAGATACCGTCAAGCACAACACATTTACAAAATTATTCATCTCTTTCTGATAGTGGACTCCAAGGAGTCCAGTACCTTAACTCAGATTATGTACTAATACATGGAGAAAAAAATCTGTACTACTATGCATATCAGATAGTTCCAGGACTGCACATGCATGATTTCTGCAAAGTCAATCTTCAAATAGCTCATTATTACCACAAATTATTAAAGGAAAGTCTCAGGTAGGAGAAAGATTTTACAAGAACACTGTTTCAAATAAATTTAAATCTATTTTCCTTTCAAAGTGACAAAGAACAATTACTCAAGCGATGTAATTCCCTTGTTCTGGAACTGCAATTTCTGTGAGGGTCTCATACAATTTGTTTTTCAATGATTAGTAAATCTAAGAGAAAAAGATGGCCGTTATAAGCATTTTCTGCCTTCACTTATTTCTCCCAACAAAGTAACAAATGACGCCATATTCAGCAAATTGGGTTCATGCCAGATGCAAAGACACTGGACTGTCTACCTTGTTGTATACCTCTGGAATCAACAGATGAATACACTGAGGTACACTTGCAGAAAATGTTTGCTCCACATTTAACTAGATAGAGAGTTGCAGGCTTTAGCAGAGCCAGTGCTGAGTTCTGTGCCCATTAGCTCAATTGAGTAGAACCTAGTGCCCTGGTTCAGTCCCCGGAGCTTTACTTAGCTCTACACTCATTTTCTATATCGCTGCCTCTGGCAATTTATTACACCAACAAATGAATCTCATTCTCAGTAGTCAACTTTGTACCTATTTCTCTTTAACTGTGTTAGTAACAAATCTCTGTAAATAGAAGTCTCTGTGGCTGCTTTCTAACGATTTTATAAAAGCCTCTGTGTCTGAGCTATTAGGTGCCTAACACAGGATTTGGCACTGAATAAAGGTTAAATAAAGAGTTTTGCAACAAACGAATGAAGGACATGAATGAAATTACCATCTTTCATTTTTTTATCTACTTTACGAAGAGTTAGTGTATATGCTCCTGTCTGCAAATGTAGACAGCCCAACCGTGAGGTTTCTGTAACATGGGGTCTGACTTGGAGTCCTCACTGGGGTTTAGTACCCGGGACTTTAGTCATATCTCCTTTCAGTGATCACACTTTTGCCGACATATTTTTCCCCTTCTGGGTCTGTTTCTACAGTTTTAATAAGTGGGCTAGGTCATATTGTTTTAAAAAATTCTAGAAGAAAATTTTTGCAGACAACCTGTGGGGACTTTTGGAGGTAGAATTTTTGGAACTCTAGTCTTAATGTTTACTATATACTTTTACAGTCATAACTGGTGAGTTTCCACTTTATGATATTACTGTTGTATTATAAGAAAGGCATGGGCACTGTAAAATTCAAATACATAGAAAGGCAAGGAGAATACAACTAGAATTCAAGATACTGAAGTTCTACCACCTTCACGTCTACCTTCAGTAGCAAAATGAGTGTGCTTAGTAATGAAAATGCTCCAAATTGATGGACATTTACTGTGTACCAGGTATGCATGTATAGGAACAATACATTGCATTTCTTGTGATTCAATGATAATAAGTTATGAGACTTTGTCGAGGTTTTCATCTTTTTAACCAACTGCAAGAGAAGGTAGATAACATACTCCTAACAGAACACAGAGATAATGTATTGTGTGAAGATAATAAAACCCTATTGACAGTTTACATTGCCCCAGCTGCAAAGCCTCCACCTCCTCCTCAGGAAAAAATATCATAAATAATTGAAAGTGACTTCATTATAAAGATAATTTTGAACATGCTCTACGTCTTTCACAAAAATTGTTACTTTATAAGGGAAGTAAATTATTTCTGTAACATGTTAAAACTGAATATGATATTATCACTGAGTTGCAACTCTGTAATGAAGGCTCTCCTCCAGCAAATAAAAAGATACAAAATATAGTAACCATTTTTCAGTTGTTACATTGTGGTTGTAATTATTTAATATGCACATTAAATATCATAAGCCTCTGATGAGCTAAGGACCCCCTGATGAAGTAGTATGTATGGGTCACCTTTGATTTAATTATGGGGGAGGGGAGCGAAAAAGGCGGTAGCACAATTCTAGAAGAGAAAGTTTTCTATTACAAATGTAAACATGCAAGATAGCCCTTCTTCATGCATTTTCTCTTACTTTCTTCTTTTTAAACCTCTCCCTCCCCTTCTATTCCTGGAATTATTATTATAGGACAAGGTTAACCTTAACGCTGGTAGTTGAGGTGGAGTCTGGGTATTGGAGACCGAGCAGGGCTTTCCATGTAGAAGCTCCTCACAGCGGGAAGTTTCAGAGCCCGGAGGCGATCAGTCAGAGGCGGTAACAATGACTGGGAATGATTAATTCAATAAATATGCAACAGGGCCTCAAATAACGTTGTTTACTTCAATGTCGTTCCATAATGATGTTGATGAAATTCCGTAGGAATCTAACTAGTGTTTATATCAATTAGCCTATAGGAACACTGATTTCATTATACATTGTTTCACTTGAAGTCACAGAACCTACCGATGACATTATATCAAGGATAATGGGAGCCAGACTTCTCACTGTCAGAGAATAAAATTACAAATATGAAAAGGGGAAAAGTGGAACAAACTCTGTTGAATTGGAACTGGAGGTATCAGTGTGAATTCATAGTTTTAATAGACAGATGGATAGAAAGTATAATAAGGAATGGGGTATTTACAGAATTTGAAAATAGTTTCCCACAAAATACATGAAAATAATAAATGTAAAATTATAGTGCTTTTATAGTAGAAAACCATAGTTTTTATAGTGGAAAAGCCTGGAACACACCACCGTAGTTATACAACCAAAGCGTACATCATCAATGATTGGGCAAACTGAATTTGTGTGTTACCTGACAGATTTCATTGAGACAAATGCAGCATCCTTCTGGGCTACCCATGACAAGGCAGACTTCTATTACTGATGAATAAGAAACGTCACACAGCCTCAAGTCAAGATAAACTTTGTTAAAACAACTTTCCTGCCATTTCCAAAAAATAATTGCAAGTTCATAGACGTTAGTGGAAGACTGGGGGAAAAAGGAAGGAAATCAAGACCTAACAAAAGGCAATGCATGATTCAGACCTGAATTCTCGTGCCACTATAGACACTATTGGGATACTGACAAAACTTGAGTGGGACCTAAGGATTTGAGGATAGCAATGCATCAGTGTTGATTTCTGAGGTTGTAATGGCTGGGCTGGGGTTACACAGGAGAATGACCTAGTTTGTTATGAATAATACACTGGAAGAATGATGGAGTGGTGGGTGTTAGGTTGGCACCTTGATTTTGGATTGTCCAGGAGGAAACAGTGTACTTATATTGAACTTGCAACTTGCCTGTACATTTAAGGCCTCCAAATATAATAAATGAATGAATATCAAGTATATTTTCCACTAATTAAGGACAAATAGCAGGAATGACCTCAAGGGGGCCCAGAGACAGGGTCACATTAACCATTTGGAGGGTGGGAAAAGGATGTCTAGGGTCTAGGAAAAATCTGGGATCTAAAAAAACAAACATAATATTATTGACTTGAAATTTAAGCCACCACTAAAAATGAATAAGTGCTTAAGCAAACATATTATGTCAACCTCATTAACTGCTAGATTTGGTATTTACAAAATTTTCACTTCATTTAAAAGCAACTTGCATATTCAGTTTCTCACAGTGAATGATCTCTGAGGCTTGTGTAATAATTGTTAAAATAAAGCAGTCAACCATAGATGAATTTTAGTTAACTGTATTAACTAAATACAGCTAATGTGGGAGGGAGGTACATTGTAATAGCTTTCACATGGTATTCAGTAGGGTCCCCAAATGACCTACCACTGTCCTTCCCAAATGCCACTGGGATATAGTTTGATAACTATTGTTCAGATAATTTGACTATTGATCAAGAACGGAAGTCCTAATATCTCCCTTAAAGAGGCTGACAAAAATAGGAGATGTGAGATTTTTAGAATGCATGGTGTCTTTGAAAGGTCAGACATTCTAAAACTAACCAGATGACGGCCACATAAAAGTAACCCTTTCCCCTAGCCTCCTACTTTCCTGGCAGCAGTCAGCATCACCAGTGCCCTGTGTGCCACTGGGATTGTGCCTGTAGTTGAACAAGCAGGTTTATTACTCTTTGCAACCCAGTGGAATGCACACTATAGGGAACCATGAAGTGTCTGAGAAAGATGATGTCAGAAGTAACCTATTAAAGGGCTTTGGCTTTGGGCAATTTTAAGGAAAGTCTAAGGAAGCATAGGTTTCCTCTAAATCTGGTTGTCAGGAAGTGGGAGAAATTCTACCATTTCAGTAAATCCCACTTACAGATAAAGAAGACTAGCATGAAGACAATCCTCTAAATATAAAGAGTTATAATTCTAAATGTAAAATTCTAAACATAATGTTTAACAATAACTCTAAATATGAAGTCTAAATATAAAGTTTAGCAATGACTCATTCTGTCCAAGAAGTGAGGGATGCTTCTTACTCCCATGTCTTATGGCTGTGGTACAATTACCATGTTTTTGTATCGCTTTATGATGGCCTCAGATGACCTCAGATGACCTCATCTGACCTCATCTGACCTCATCTGATGCTGATGGTCTATAAGATTTTTTTATGTTCAACAGGAGAGAAATGTGGTCTAGCGGTATAGGCATCAGAGAAGTTCTCAGATACCAGTTTTCTTTTTTTGCATTTCTGGACGGAACCTCTCCTTTCCAACAGTGAAGACCCAGGTTTGCGTGATCTCAAAGTCTTTTTCCTCCAACTCGGTGTGACCAGAGCAGGACTTGCACCCTCTCTGGACTTCCGTTTGCCAACAGTAGAATGCGTTATTTTAAATAGGCGTGAGCCCTGCTAGCCTTAATATCTATGCATGTTTCACGTGCGTATATTAATTCATAGACTGTCACCAAGGGTCCCTGACTCGGGAAACTTGACAATATTTGCTTGTGAACATTGGTGGTGCAAATGGATTATTCTCCGACATCAACAGCTCCCAAACCGAAGCCTGGATCAGAATCACTTGGCCAGCATCATTTAGGAGGACTAGAACAGGGCCTGGGAATTTCTGTTCCTAACAAGTTTATGCTCGATACTGATAACACTGTTCTGGGAACCCACTTTGAAAATCACTAGTATAAACTTAGGGCCAGCCAACCAGGTAAAACCTATTTATCATATGTGATTAGCATACGTATTTGTGATGTAAATAACCTGTTTGGGAGTAAGATTGGAAATGTGTTTTAATGGAAAGTTTCCAGAATGAATGTCCCTTGCCTTGGTGTTATTTAAAATTTTACAATGGTTTGTTTTGTTTGCCTCTTATGTAACCAGGGGGCTGGACGCTAAGCTAAATTATCTGACTTCTAGCAGGAAGCCTTTTACCTGGTGGTTAAGTGTCTATACCTTAGGAACAACCTCCCCATACCCCATACCCCCCCCCCCCGCCCCCAGCACACGTCACATATCCTCATTTGCTCTTCAGCAAATCACTCAGAGTCATGTTTCTTTAAAATCATGGCTTTTTTCAAAATATGTAGCTCCTCTACTTCAAAATGGCAGTGGCTTCTGACTGCCCTTAGACTAGGGACACACATTTCTTAACATGCCTTGTGTGTAATTCAGACCATTTCCAGGTGCTCAATTGTCTGTTCACCAAGCTTCGGCTGCACAGGCCTCCTTTCCAATCCTTTGACTTGCCAAGGTTCCTTTTGTCCTCAGGGGGTCATCTGTGCCAAGTTGGTCATCAAGCTGGCCTGTCAAGGACCCCTACCTTTCCCCATCACTACTCACTTTTGTCTAGCAAGTTCCTCTTGATGTCCCATGTAAGTGTTTAAATGTTCTTTCCTTAGGGAATGGGTTTTCCTGGTAGCAACTCCTAGTCCTCCGTAGGTGAAGCTCCTAGTCCTCAGGAGGTGAAGGAAAAGCACATATCCTGTGCTTTTTCAAAGGAATTAAGGAATCTATAATTAAATATTTCATGGAATTATTTATTTTCTAACTGCCTTCTTCTTCAGGCAGGTCCTTAAATTCCTCCAGGACATTCAGCATGTCTGCACCACTGTGAATCACCATGTGCCTAGCGCAGTGCCTGGCACACAAAATATATATATATTTGTGAATCACTAAATAAATGAATGACCCGCCCAAGGAACAATGCATACCTTTTGGACATATGAACATCCTAGAACATTCCTTTGGGGCTTACTAGAAGCTATAGACCTAACATTGTAAATAACTTGTTTATGGTAATATGCATATGGATTTATAGTTTAGTGCTTTAAATTTGATTGAATTTTGGAATAACAACTGGAGCTTTTTACACGGTTGAGATCAGAGCTGTGTCTACACTCATTTGTCCTCTCAATGAGACTGCTCGTCAGTCTTCTCTCCTGCGCAGGGTGTAGCAAAGGCATGCGCTGTGGCTGTGGCAAGGATGTTGCATCCCCAGAGACTCCCTTATTAAAATGCTGCCTCTCTGCTAATCAGAAAAAGATGACTCAGAGCAGTCGGGGACCTGAAAGCTTCCAAGATGAATTCCAAATTCCTTCTTATTCTGTTAGCATGCAGCAGAGCTTGGGAGGCACTGCAGAACAGTGCCTTCTTTTAAGGGCACCCTTTATAGCCTCTGTGAACCCACAGATCGGGCAAGTTTCAGTGAAAATGATTACTTGCAGAAATATGTACATAAGTGATCCTTGTATTCCAAATGCAAAAAATTTAGAGGACATGGATGGGACTGTAACTTGGGCCATGTTGCCTGGATATAACTAACCTATTTTCTTGTAAACCTTGGCATCTAACTCTTGGGACAGAATCCACAATATTCTTCTTCTCAGAGATTAGTTGGATGCCCCTAAACACTGCAGATTTCCATTTGGTGAATATAATTAACACAGTGTGAGAAGTCTCTGAATACCACAGATGATCAAAGAGTCAAGGTCCTTCTTGTTAAAAGGTGCAAATCAAATACCAGTGGGGGGTCTTGGCATCTCTTGTTGCCGGAAAGGGCAAAATCTGCTCCTTCCCTCAAACTTGGCTGCAGCAGTTACATTCATAGGATCAGGTGAACAATGAGCAAAACATTTGAATCTGCCATTGTTTCACTCCTTCTAATCTGCTAGGTTTCAACTTAAAAAATAACCTGAGTCCAAAGTCCGATTTTCGGTTCATTGTACTGTACTTTCTTCTAGCTCTCATCTTGATTTTATAGTAGAAACAATGGCCAAAGAACCCATTCTTGATGACTCTATCTTAATTAAGTATCCCCTTCACAATTACTTCTTATTTCAGCCACTTGTATTCATTCTGTGGCATGTATCATAATTTGTTTATCATTTATTTTTCTATATTTTTAATCTTTTTAAAATTTTACTTATTTTTAGAGAGGGGGGCAGGGAGGGAGAAAGAGAGGGAGAGCCACATCAATGTGTGGTTGCCTCCCATGTGCCCCCCACTGGGGACCTGGCCCATTACCCAGGCACGTGCCCTAACTCAGATCCAACCTATGACCCTTCAATTCGCAGCCCGTGCTCAATTCACTGAGCTCCACTATCCAGGGCTATATTTTTAATCTTACATATTATAAGGATAGGGGCCATGTTTATGTGGCTTTTCTTTCTCTCTTTACAACTAAAGCCCCTGGAAGAGTACCAAATGTAAAGTCAGTGCTCCAAAAAATAGACACATTACCTGATTGAAATATTTATTTCTTCAAGGACATTGAGTAGCTCTCATTTGCTTAATTGATTGAACATGTTAATTTTTATTATTAAGCATGTAGAAAAACTTAGACTTAGAGAAATATCATGACTTTCCCACATTCTTTCAGCTGCTAAGGGACAAAGATAGAATTTGAACCCAGGATTTTTTTATTTTGCATTGCTTTTCTAAAAGTCGTTTACTTACAGATCCCAGTTCCCAGTGTCCTTGAAAACAGCAAAATAATTGAAAATTAGAATTTCTTAACCCACCTCATCTTGCCTTTTCCTTCCACCATCTTAGAGGAAGGTGTGAGTGTTCTCCTTTTATGCATCCATGTCTCTCAGTTTGGGCTGAGTAACACGTTATTAGCTTATGAGGTTTTATATAGGGGTGGGTAAAAGTAAGATTACAGTGGTTAGTACGGAAAATGATAAAATAATAAATAATACAAAATAACCTGTGTTTCTCATACTGTAAACCTACTTTTGCTAACCCCTGTGAATATTATTCTTCATCTCAGCTCTGGGTTTGAGACTCAATATCTCGAATACTTTTAAATGAAACAAATGATTCCTAATATAGTTAGGCTTAAAGTATGTCTCCGTATGTGAACAAAAGAGGCTATTAGAGGTTAATTATCTAACCTCTAATAGTACAGTGATAGATGATAAATGCAGCACTCAAACGTCAGCTTACACAGCTCACCTATTTCTTCTCTTTTTTAATAACTCCTATGGCATTCTATATTTTCTCCTTCCCATTACAATTGATCTCAAAGCATCCATTTGTTTTACCCTGTAACCGACTCTCATTGTCGTCTTGTAGAATCTTATGTAGGCAAACAATTTTTTGCAGTGATTCTTAACCACATGTAATCTTTGCATTTCATCTATGAACATATAGATAAACTCGGATATATAAATTTTGCTTTAGATATTCAAATGCTCATCAATTCAAGCTTCTGTGAGCGGGCATAGCAATTTTTAGCTGGTTAAAATGTTCAAATGGATATTCAAATGTTCAAAGTCATTTCCCTTCATGGGTGTCCAACATGCGGCCAGGATGGCTATGAACGTGACTCAACACAAAATTGTAAATTTACTTAAAACATTATGAGATGTTTTCATTAGTGTTTGTGTATTTAATGTGTGGCCTAAGACAACTCTTCATCTTCCAGTGTGGAGCAGAGATGCCAAAAGGTAGGACACCCCTGTTAGTACTTACATGAATACTTATAAATTTCAAGTATACGGTTGCTAGAGAAAGATCAACATTGATGCATGACTTAAATGCAGTTGGTGTTGTAGTAGAAAGATAGATATGGTTTCAGTAACATTGTATTAGCGCTGCAAAGGGATAGAGTGCCACAAATTACAGGGCCAGGGTTTCTGGGGAATTGGGACAAGGTCCATATGCTGTTCATTGCATAGAGCTAGGATAAGGGGTGGAAATGGGAGGAAGTGGAAAATGTTGTCAAAGTGATACTATGATTCTGGCTTACACAACTTCATATGTAATCATATAATGGTGTCATTTACTGAGCTGGATGACAGTTGAGAATGCCATGTTTACCTAATAAAATGGAGGAAGTGTCAGGAAGAGATGTGTGCATACTGGGTTTGAGATGCCCTGGAGTTGCCAGGTGAGAATATAACTAGACTTCTGCAGTTTCATGACCCAGAGCCTGCAGAAGAGCTCTGGGAGATATAAGTGCAGAGGTAGTCAGCATGAAGTGAGAGAAGATTTAAAAAAACTCACCGAAGGGTAGACTACTGAGTGATTAAAGTGGAAATCTAAGTCTGAGCCTCAGGGGTTTTAGTATTCAAGAGCCAGATGGAAGAAAAGATCAGGAAAAGGGATTGAAAGAATAGGCAGAGAGGAAGGAAGATGAGATAAAGGGTGGTATTGTGAAAAACAAGGAGAGAGACATTCGAGAGGGTGGAAATTTTCCTCTAAGATAAATTTCGGAGAGAGCAAGAAAATTCGAACTGAAAAGCCACATGAAGATTACTCAGTGATCTTTAAAGGAACCGTTGTGGGTAAGTGACTAGAGTCAAAGCCAAAAATTACAATAGGTTAGTGAGGGGTTTGCCAGTGAGTAAAGTAGGAAGATACACAATCCAGCGGTAGAGCAATGGGCTTTAGATGTGAGACACGTTCTTTTTTTGTTAGAGGAGAAATTGATGAGAGAAGTTAGATCATTTCCAGTACTTTGTAAGTATGGGAGCAAAAAGAGAAGGAGATTTCGGTCTGACAGCTTTTATTTTCTCCATCAAAGGATATATGATCTTCTGAGAGCGATAGTGTATTATCAGATAGTTATTGCTGAGTATCGAACAATCTAAAATCTTTGGGACTAAATGGCAGCCACTTATTATTTTGTCCTATTATTCAGCTGATTCCATTGATTTGGGCTGGACATGCACGTGTGTCTGCAGTCAGCTGCCAGCTGGGCTGCAGGCGGGGTGATGTGGAATGCCTCCACTTGAGACAGCTCATTTCCTTTCCATGTTGCTTCTCATCCTACAGTGGATTGGTCCAGGCTTGTTCTAATGGTGGTAGCAGTATTCTAGGAGGGGAAACCATCGCCTATTAAATGTTTGTGCACCAACCCCCCAAATTCATACGCTGAAGCCCTGATCCCTAATGTAACTGTATTTGCAGATTATAGGAGTGATTAAGGTAAAATGAAGTCATAAGGGCAGGGCTGCAGTCAATAGAATTAGTGTCCTTACGACAAGAGACCCCAGAGAGCTTGCTCTCAATTTCTTATTATGTGAACCCATGGCAAGAAGGAGGCTGTATGTGAGACAGAAAGAGGGTCCTCATCAGAATCTATCTGATCGTGCTGGTACCCTGATCTCAGACTTCCAGCCTCCAGTGTTGTAGAAAGTAAACATTTGAGTTTAAGTTGCCCAGTCTATGGTATTTTGTAATGGCAGCCCAAGCAGACTGCTGTAGAAATAAGTAAGTAATAACCCCATGTATACGTTTGTCCAAGTCTCTACTACCCCAATGGCCGAAGCAGGTCATATATCCACCCCTGAATTTTGAGTGGAAAGGGTCTCCAAACTTATAGGGAGGTCATTCATTGCAGTCAGTTATGAGAACTGAGTTGAAAAAATACAACAGAAAAGGGAGAGTGCATTTGGATATTTGACTAGAGTGGACAGAGTTTAATTCATTCACTGTGGGTCATGGAAGAACTTATCGATGAGACCAATGCATTAGTGGTTTTAGTCTGTGATGAGTCACACTAATCAAGTGTGTGGTATGACTTTTCCCAGAAATTCTAAAATACCAGGTCTATTAGTAAGCCGGGGCTGCCATAACACAAATACTATAGGCTGGGTGGCATGAACAACACATTTTTTTGTCACAGTACTGGATGCAGGAAGTTTGAGATGACAGTGCCAGCATGGTCAAGTTCTGATGACGGCTGTCTTCTTAGCTTCAGTCAGCTGATTTCTCACTATGTGTTTACATGGACTTTCTGCAGTATTTGCACAAAGGTTGAGTGCGAGGAAGGCAGGAGAGAGAGAGAGAGAGAGAGAGAGAGAGAAGACACCTTTCTCTTCCTTTTCTTATAAAACTACCAACCCTACTGGGTTAGGCCTTCATATTATGACCTCATTTAGCATAAATTACCTTCTAAAATCTCTATCTTCAAATACAGTTTCGTTGGGGATTAGGGCTTCATCATGTGAATTTGGAGGGAAATGACCTTTCCATAGCACTGGGTACAGGGAAAAAAAGAAGTGTTGTTTATTTGTTTTGAATTTGTTTTCCCAAGGGTTTTTTTTTTTTTTTTTTTGCTAGATTATGAAAGTACAGAGATGCAATGGAATTAATGTTCTTGGTTAGAGATCATTTAAAATACAAACGGGATATAGAGGGCAGTAAAAACCAGAAGGAGATGGAGAGGGTGAAAACGGAGATGCCACCAGACTGGAAGTTTGATTGCTTATAATAACTGTGGTGGAGCAACAAAGCCAAAAAGACCTTTGTTAGGCTATTAGAATTAATGATTTGGGATGTAGCGTGGTTTCATCAATGACAAGATTCGCTGGGTATTCACGAATGTGGATCACAGGGGAGGTTGAGAAAATAATGAAGAGGAGGAGGTAACAGAACGAAGTGGCAAGCGTGCTGTGACAGGTATTCATTCCTGTGCATGTGGGCATCTTCCACTCTGACGGCACAGACTGGGTGGAAGGAAGCCCATATCAGGCAGCACTATCTTTAATAAAACAGAGCGACTTGTACAGATGTGAATGACACAGTTGAGGACATTTCCCACACATTAGTATTTCTGAGTAATCAACAGTGAGGTGACCATGCTGAGCCTTCAGAGTTATTTATGCAAATAATTATCCTGCACTTGCAGGAAACAGCTCCCTCGGTAAGATCTGTACAGTGCAGCAGGAGAAAATACTCAGGTCAGTTAGGTGCTGTTGGTCCTAATTGTTCTCTGAGTAAATGTTTTGTTTTTAGAAGCGCTTCAAGAAATGAGATAAATCAGTTCTTACCTCCAAATTCAAAAGCTGCATTCTGATAATCAGCCAAAGGAGAACACAAGGCTCAGGTTGTGTGTCTTGCTAATACATTTTTTTTAGCCTCAGAACTGACAGATGGCTCTTGAATTTCTTCACCTCACCCTTCTGCTTTGCTAAGTCAATCCTCCATTCTCACATTCCTGAGATCTGGAAGGGCTCAGCTGTTGGAGTTAGTTTCCTGTTTATATAGCACCTCTCATTGTAGTTTTTTTTTTTTTGAAGGTTAACCATCTTCAAAGATGTCCTCAATTTTCTTCCCAGATGGAAAATGCTAAATACAGGAGGAGCCAAGAAAATGGGTAAAATTTCCTGGCCAGGCCTTACCCTACAACTGCTCTACCTCTCTTTACATATTTTCCAGTTGGAAATAATGAGGTCTTACTTTTAAGAGACATGGTTTTTGGTAGAGCTTTCAAAATATTCCATCTCCCTGTCTACAGTTGCACATAGAAGAAATTATGGGCTGAGACTGTGAGTAAAAGGTAAGGTTTCCCACTATTTGGGGAGCATTTTCAATATCTTCTAGCAGAAATTGGTGTCCCTTCTCTTCATTAATATATTAACCATTACAAGGACCTCTATACTAGCAATTAACTCCTTGTATCACACCTGTTTCCTTTACTCAATGACAACCTCTTTGTGGGCAGAATGCTAATCTTGCTCATCTTGACCCACAGCTAGCACAGAGTCACTGAATAATAGCAAGCATTTATTGAGTGTTGCTATGATGAAAGAACTAGCCATATGCTTTATTACTCTTCACTCAACTCTTTGAAATGCCAAAAAGAGAGATGTTATATTTACCTCAATTTTACATATGGAAAGCGGCACAGCCATGAATAGGTAGAATCGAAGCTCAAACCCCCAAAATCTAATTCCAGAATGTGTGCTCTTCAACACCACACTGTCACTCAACAGATACTTATTTAGCATAAGCCATGCGCTATCTCTTGTGCTGGCCACCAACAGTCCTCCAGCATCTCGGGAGACTCGTGCTAATGGGGTTAGAACAACACGATGTCTTATATAAGTAAAATACAGGTTGCTCTTGGAAAGTGTTATCAATTAGGACTTTTTTTCTTTTCAGTTCCATGTAGTGAGAAGTCACACTAACAGTGGCTTAATTTCTAATATCTACTATTTACTTGAGAAGACGTTCAGAGGGAGGCAGTACCAAGGTTGTTTTTGGCTCCGGGGGTCATTTGTGACCCAGGCTCCCTTGATCTTTCTATTCTAGCTCCCTTGGTGTGACTGTGACGTGTCCCTTCATGGTTTTAAGATGACAGGTTGAGAGCAACATCACAACTACAACTGCATCCAAAGCGGAGAACAAGGTGAGGAGGGAGCTTACAAAGACCCCCCCTTCCTAAGTCTGTTTCTCGTGAAGAAAGATATCTTTCCCGGAACTGCCAACTGGAGGAAGGGAACAGCAGTTCCGTGATAAGAATGGCTATTAGTAGGAAACCATGCTGCCTGCCATAAAAGAACCCTGGTTGTATTTAGCAGTTACTGAAAAGCTGGGAACAGCCTCCTACAGAGGAAATGACATCTCTGTAAAACTTGCAATGTAGTAAAAGCTGATTGGCAAGGACACATGGCGAGCCCTGGCTGGGGTGGCTCAGTGGATTGAGTGCTGGCCTGTGAACCGAAATTTTCAGTCAGGGCATGTGTCTGGGTTGTGGGCCAAGTCCCCAGCTGGGGGGCACATGAGAGGGCAACCACACATTGATGTTTCTCCCCTCTTTTCCCCATCTCTCTAAAAACAAATAAATACAATCTTTAAAGAAAAGAATACCTGTTGAGGAAGAGAATTCAGGGAGAGGGATTATGTGTAAAGCCCAGAGTCAAGAGAAAGCTTGGCATTCTAATGGTATTAAGGAGTCTACAAGTATTAGGAATGCCTGGACTAAACAGAGTCAAAGAATAGTGGTAAGGAAGACTCAGGGGTCAGATTGAAGAGGAGTGTGTAAGTCACTTTAGGAGTTGAGGTTTTATATTTAGAGGAATGGAAAGTCATTGAAACCCTCAGGAAATACTGAAAAAAAAAATAACTGGAGACAATATTAAAATATTTATAATACTTTTGAGGAACAGCATAAGAGATTTCAGTATCTATGTACAAATGTTGGTTTTTAAACATAAATGCATATTTTTTCCCAGCTCTCTTAAAGGAAAACACATTTTTATTCTGTGACTCTTACGCAATGACCACTCAAGAAACTGGTAAAGGAGAGTCTGGGACTACTTTGAAGATAGGTTTCGCTCCGCATTTTCTGATTTCCGGCTGAAATGTAGTAGGAGAAGCTCAATCCGTTGGAATGTGACAGGGGAAGGGAGCTCTGATGTCACCCGTACAGACCAGCCTCCTGGGACAGAGAGGGGGATGGAAAGGATGGGACAGGACTGGACCCAGGGTGAGGACTTGAGAGTGAGTGCTTTACTTAGTGGGTGCTCTCGGTGCTTTTGAATGTCAGTCTTGCCCTAGCCCTGGGACTGAGGGTGAATCTGAATTTCTAGTTACTTGTAGCCAGAAGCATCTCCACCAGTGGAAGCTTTTCTGCACATCTGAGTTTGAATAGCTTATAGTTTTGTGTCTGTAGGTAAGTTACTTCACCTTCACTATGTCCGTATGGATTAATGTGGTTGCTTTGAAGGGTTGTATGGAACAAGTTTGGTAAAATGCTTAGGACGACAGATCACTATCGCTGTGAAGCACAGAAAAGTAAGTATTGTGCTGATAATGCGTTGTAATTAGATTAAGTTTTTACTAGAGTTGCTATATCTTCATCTTACTCTAAACTTGTCTGCTCAAGGAGTGTAGGTCATAATGAGGATTTTAATCCACCAAAGCAAATAGTGAGGAGCTATATTTTGGAATTGGGACATTGTTATGTGGGTATTCATCAATGTTGAGATAGGACATGTCCAGTTAAACAAAAATTTGTTTCAGGAGTGCTCTAGTTACTCGGGATGATGCAAAGAATATGAACATATTCTCTGGCCTCTGGTAGCTTTGGGGCTAATTCTAAACACTAGGAAAATTATCCTATGTACTAATGGAAAATGAAGCTATGTTTTCAGAATTTATTGAAAATCTCTTTTGAATTTTATTCATGGAGTCTAAATGAGGGGCTTAAAAGCATAAAATGATTAATGTCACCTTACACCAGAATCAAAGTTCAAGATGTACAACATTTTCCAAATAAATAGGAGAATTTGGGTATATAATAATATATATTTTTAAGAGAAATTGAAGACCATACTGTTATATACATAAAAAGGCCATAATAACCTATCATAGTGCTTTGACATTGGAGAGAAATCTATGACACTCAAACATGTTAGCTAACACTGCAGAGTTGGTGGAAAATTAATACTGTCACCATAGCAACCAGATTTGAGATTCACAAGGTGGGTTTTAACTGAGGCTCCTGTCTTAGGAATGAATACAAGCAAGTAATTAGCTGAATTGCTGAGACAGCACATGAGAAACACAAGTAATATTTAAGGAAATATCTCCCCCAAATTTATATCATTGTCAGTTGTAAACAGCATCAGAGTAAGACCAGAATGCACTTAGTACTGATTTACTCATATTTCAACTGCTCTATGTGAAGGTTCGGGGCCTTCCTTTTATTTAGAGCTATAGCATTCCTTTTTAAGATTGTTATTGAACTGCATAAAATGTGGCTATATGGAAAGGTTCTTTACCCATGAAACGAAATTGCCAGGATATTGTTTCAGTGTCCTAGGTGGCTCATGTTTGATTTTAGCTGTAGTTTCAAGGGGCCTGTTTCATGTTTCTTCAATAGATTTAAAATGCGTCTTTTCATTGTTTGGCAAGTTGTCTTAGGCCTGCGATAATTTGGGTGGAGTATGAGATACCTGGTCACATTAGCTTAAGCTAAGAAAGCAGGGGCACATGGACTTCAAGGCAAGGAAAGGTGGCCATATCCACTTCCGCTATTGTTGCATTTGCTGCATCACACAGGCCAAGGTGAAGAGCAGCTTGCTCTGTAGACTAGGCCAGCTGTAGGGCTTTGTTAAAGCAAGCATGTTAAGAATCATGAGCAACTATGGCCAACGACTAACATTATTCTATTGTATTTGAGAATTTTAAGAAAATGCCTAATTTCTCAGGAAGTTATATCATTTACCAAAAGTTAGTTCATAAGCCTAAAAACCCAAAATAGACCAGTTGTCATTAAAACAATAGAATAACTTCTTTAAATATTTGTTAAAAGTACTTTAAAAGCCAATTTCTGTCCAGAAGTTTTATAGGTGAGTTTTATCAAATCTAAAAACAGCTTGTCTTCCTCTTTTATAAAATTAACAATCTAATGTAAAAGAAGGAATATTCTTGTTCATTCAAGAAATTGTAATAGTCTTTGTGTAAAGGCAAGCCCAGTGTAAGAGAGAAAATTACAGGTCAATGTCATTTAACATATCGAGGAACACAAATAAAACACTAATGAACAGAATTCAGTCATATATCAAAATACATCTTGGGTAAAGTGATGGTTATTCCATAAAGATGTATTAGTAATATGTACTTTATATGGCAAGGTTTCCCAATGTCCCCTGGAATCTGTTTTCTCTTTCTTCCCTTGACCTGAATTTGTAGCGAGGCCTGCGACAATCTAGCAAGGAACTACATTTCCCAGCCCTTGTGGTTAAGAGTGGCCAAGAGGTTGCCAGTGAAATATGAGCTGACATAAGCAGGGGAGAGCCTTTGGGTAACAGGTGTCTTTTTTCACCTGGATGTGACAGGACCCAGCTGGACAGGGCAGATGAGGACAAACCTATAGAGGCCGCTGGGGCAAAGCTGATTTCAGGAAAACAATGTCTATAACTAAGTAAAGAGTTAGACTCTTTAAACTAAGTTAAAGAGTCTACACTGCCTTTTGACAGTGTAGACTGTTTAACTTAGACTTTTTCATGGTGCAGGAAAGTTATCTGTACTTCTATGTATATGAATAGGTGCATATGTAAACCTCTATCCTCATTTATTCACTAAAAGGATTTTTAAAGTTGTTTAATTGCTTTTGTATTTTAACTTGTCACCTAATACTTTTCATTACAAGTTTGATAGTTTCAAAATATGTGTTCTGGTACATTGCTTATAGTATTTTGGCTTTTAGCACATATTTTAATTGAGTTTGGATCTGCATATTTTACTCATTGACTATAGAAATGCTTTATATGTAAATTGAGTAACAGAGGCTTTTGAATTTTATTTTTACTGTATTTTTATCACCATTTATCCCCCTTTTACCTTCTGCCGCCTTGAACTACCCCCACTCTCCCACCATCACCGCACCATTGTCCATGACCCCGTGTCCTGTTTTCTTTGCTCAATTACCCCCCACCCTAGCACTGTCTGTCTCCTCTCTGTGAGTCTGTCTCTATTTTGCTTATTAAGTCAGTTTGTTCATCAGATTCCACATAGGCGTGAGATCATACGGTGTTTGTCTTTCTCTTACTGGCTTATTTCACTTAGTGCCATGTTCTCCTGGTCCATCCATGCTGTTGCACGGCGTAAAATGTTCTTCTTTTTTTACAGCCACGTGGTGTTCCATTGTGTATATGTACCATAGTTGTTTTATCCACTCATCTTCATTTAGAATACCATGTCATGGACTGTAACCACTTTTTCATGTGTGAATCTGGGAAAGAGAAAGAGAGATGTATGAATGAATGTATGGAAATTCGATAGGTAGACAGTCATTGAAGAGACAGACAGAGCAAAAATGAGGAGCCTTGAAATTCAAAATCCTATTGGGACAACTATATATGGTACCAGGTGGAAGGTTTTATAAAGGATATGATCATCTAACCACTATGCTATACACCTGCAACTAATACAAAAGAATATTGAACGTAAACTATAATTGAAAAAAATGTAAAGAGAGAGAAAGTGAGAATCCCGCCATGATTTGGTGCAGGAGTAAAACTGCAGTATTTCCCACTGACTTTTGTTGTTGTTCTGTTTTTTTTTTTTTTTTTGGTGAACAGAATATGACTCTATTCATGCCTACATGATTTATACATAAGGGCAATGCATTCTGGAAAGATTCATCAGCCAGGAGAAATGATATTCCTTTAAAAAGTGGTGGGTAGGGGTCGGGAATCAGAAAGCCCAGGGAGTTATGGTGAACTGACAGGAGACAGACTTTTTTAGGAAGATCACCTTTAGGAATTCAGAAGTTGAAGACCTGGATACCTATTTCCTTAAAATCCTACATGCTTACATATCACCAAATGCTCGCATACGCAGGGGGCAATTTCCCCAATTTGAAGACTGACTTCTGGACTTGGGCGATACTTCGAATAATGTGGTATGTGGACAATGTGCCCTGGAGATAACCAGGATGTTCATTAAAAATGAAGATTCTGGAGATTGAGCTCTAAACGTGATTTGTGACTCCAGAGTGGGGCCACACCATCAGGTTAGCACTGTGCCGGTGATCCTGATGTGTGTGGTCGAGTCCACAAACACACACACACACACACACACACACACACACACACACACACACACACACACACACACACCAGGGCCTCCATCTCTCTCTGTCTTCTCGACACACATAAAAGGAGATTCAGTTCAAAGCCTCAGTGAATCCTGCTGGGATCTCTGGGGCGTATGTGCACAGAGTTGTCCCACTTTAGGCTGAAATGGCCAGGGTGGGGCCTTTACACCCCCACTGCTCCCAGACACCAGACATGAGCTGCCCTGGGAAAGGGGAGGCCTGGAAAGACCACCGAGGCAGCCCCTGAAAGAGCCTACTGCTGAAGGCTGCCTGCCGACCACACTGCACCAACTTGTCAGCAAGCAGCTCAACCAAGGGGACTCTGGGTCAGACCTCTCCAAGTCCATGGTTAACAGGATCTGTAGAATGATTGAAGAGGACAGGGAAAACCAGGAGTGGTGCTGAAAATGGAGGTAGAGAAGCAATTGTGGAACAGGGCACGAGAAATGGAAATAGTAGTAATAGTACTGGAAAGCTTTTGATTTAGGGGAGATGGTAAAACAAGATGCTAGGACATTCTGTGCTATATTCATTTTATTGTCATGAAAATGTCAGTTAAGATTTCCTGCCGGCCCTGAGAAAAGTAAGCAAATGCTATCTGTGAAATGTGTTCTCTAGCGCACACTGAAGCTGTTCCCTTCTGTTCTAAGAACTCTGAGGTAGCCTGCTCATAAAGTCCTTATCTACTACCTCCATTGGTTAGAATCAGTTTCAAATGCCTCAAAAAAGTATTCTGACAGGCAGCATATTTTTCTTAAATTTCTCCAAAATAATCAAACCAATTTCCATTTCTGTCAATAAGTAAATAAAGTGTTAAGGTAGAATACTGAGAGAAATGGAGAAAAATACCCAACTGGACAAATGAGAACTGACAATGTTTTGTTTAGAATTTGCTTGATCAGAAACAACATTCTTCTTTCATTGAAACCAAATGATTCTAGGCTTGCAGTTAATATCACAGTGAATAAATGAAATCTCAACTTCAAAATTAGAAAACACCTTTTGTGATGGGCATAATTCCCTCAGCAAATACAAATGTCCTTCTTATGCTCTGTGAAGATTTTCTTTTTAACAGTATGCTTAGGTATCCTTTAGGGTCACTTTAGAATTTGTACAATCTTGCCAGCAAGTGATTATAAATTAGACATTTCTGTGAATAAACATCCAATTTGTTTCAGTGATTTGGAGATGTAATTTTACATCTCTCTGTGTATTCGTCCGGATTTAACTGCATGTAGCAGTAGTAAATATAGTATGAGCATAAAAATAGCAAGGTATGTATTATTGTAAATGGTAATTAAGAAGCAAATCACCTGTGAAACTGATGGAATGATGTTTAAGATCTATCGGGTTTGAATAATACCATTTAACATTTGGAGTTCAGTTTAAATGTAAAGAACAAAGGGTTTACCCAAAAGAAAATGTAGGTCTGAAGGTATAAAGATGATGTGGTTACTGACACTATAGCTGAAGACAGTTATTAAAAGTAGATTAAGATATTTCCTTCCTTAGGAATGGAGGCATAACAGGAAACCTTTAATTAAGGTGTGTGTGTGTGTGTGTGTGTGTGTGTCTGTCTGTCTGTCTGTGTATTAGGGGAGGGTGCCTAATAGCAGTAAATCAGTAAAAATAAGCAAGTTGACTGAATCAACTCAAAATAACACATTGTGTTCAAATAAAGGGAACATATATTTAGAATTATGGGAAGTAGGTGTGATATAATTATTGGTAAAAAAGTATATATCAGTTTGAGATGTTGGCAATATTTAGGCAGGGGGAGTTTACTTCCATTTCAATTGGAAATGTTGAGCTACAGAATCAGTTATCTACTTTGATCATTACATTAAAAAATACATTTAGTGGAGCCCTGACTACTGTGGCTCAGTTGGTTGGGTGTCATCTTGCAAAGCCAAAGGTCCCCAGTTCAATTCCCGGTCAGGGCACATGCCTGGGTTTCAGGTTTGGTCCTCAGTTGGGGCATGTGGGAGATGCGACCAATCGATGTTTCCTCTCACATTGATGTTTCTCTCCCTCTCTTCCTCCTCCCTCTCTTTCTAAAAATAAATGCATAAAGAATCTTTTTTAAAACATGCTTTCAGTGGAGAAGAATGTATGTTGGACAGATAGTCATGTAGGTTTGGGCATCAATGTACCTGGGTTCAAATACAGACTCTACTACTTACCAGTAAGTTAGCTAATCATGCCAAGTGTCAGTGTCCTAAATGTAAAATGACAAAACTGGTATGTAACTGACCTCAGTGCATTTCAGTGATGTTTAACGTGCCCAGTGGCCTAACATATAAGTAGTCCAGAATGATAAACTTCTGTTTTCTCAAAACAGTGTCATGCAGTGTTTATACTCATGCCATGTGTTTGACCATTTTTATTGCTACAAATTAAAACATGTTTAAAACCAAATTAACTGCTAGGTTACATCAGGGTTTCTTACGAGTGGAAATGATGACATTTTGGACAATTCTTTGTTGTGGGGGCTGTCCTGTGTATTGTAGGACATTTACCACCATCCCTGAACCCTATCTAGTATACACTGATAATACCTCCCACCCCCACAGGTAGGACAATCAAAAACATCTCAAGAAATTGTCAAATGCCCACTGCTTGAGAATCACTGACTACATTCAAAATTGTTGGATGATGGTTTTTGGAGAGTATTTCAGAGATTTTTTTTTTATTTCAATGACCATGTGGATGTGTTCATTAGCTTAGAAAAGTATTTACTAAAATTTCCTTGTAAATCATGTTACTAATTTGTAGTGTGGCAGCAAACACTCACAAAGGCAGTCAGTCATCTCGGAAGTACCACTGTGGTTCAAGTTGCAGTGGAGAGTCCAAAATGGACCATTCACTTAAGCCCTTCCCACCCTCATCTTTCGTGGCATCCCAGGGATCCTCCGTAGAAAATGAATTGAAATCAACTGCCTAAGAGGAAGGACCTAGAGGAGAGGGAGTAAGATGATCCTCAGGAGGAACTTGAGCTAAATTTTAAGTGTCTCTCATATAAAAGTGAAATGCTAACTTTCCGTCATGGAACCAAGGCCATAGATGCCTAGCAACATGTTCCCTGTATTTGTATATTTTCAGTCACTGAACTTATAAAAGTCACCTCTGTGCTGAGTGTTGTGCTAGGGAATGGAAACATGGAGAAACTTTCATCAATGTCTGGTTAATAGTCTAGTATGGGGAGTCATCTATGTACGTATTTTGCTTGATTGTATCCCCAGGCTTTTTGAAATTAAGTCCATGTAAAAGATTCGTACAATACATGAATGAATAAGTAAAATTCAGAAGAAAACTTTCTGTTGTTCACCTGTAGTCCCTTTCATCCTGCTCGAAGGGGTCTGGTTCAATTTGAGGATCGTTCTACTCAGAGCTCTTGTAGGCATAATTTAGGTTGACAGAAAAAAATTTACATTGCCTGGTTAAATTGGAATTCTAGATAAATAGTAATTTTTCTTCTTTTTAGTGTGGTCCCAAACAACACTTCAGCTATATTGAAAAAAAATTGCCTGAAGTTTAAATTTAAACTCACATCCTGTGTTTTATTTGTCAGTTCTAGCAACCCTACTTGAAATTCTTTAATCAATCTTCTCTGTCCTTAAGCTTTTCCTATTCCTGGAATGCTCTCCCTTCCCATTATTTATTTACTGTTTCATTTATTTTTCATGTCATCACCTACTAATGCTTGAAGTCTCTCCACAATACTCTATCCCCAAGAAAATCTTTGTCGCTTCATGACATCAAATTGGACTCTGTATTATGTGACATCATACACCCTGTATTCTTCATGATATGCTTCCGACTTATAATAATAAGGTTATTATACGTGCATTTATTGGTTTACTATGCTTGTTTTCCTAGCTGGATTTTGAACTCTGGACCAGCAAGGTCAGGATCTGTCTTGTTCAATGCTGCAATCCCAGCACCAATTGTTAGGAGTCCAAGAAATATGCAAGGTGAGCGGTTGCATGGTGCTTATCTTGAATAGCTTCGCTGTTGGCTTAATATAGTGCCAGAAAAAAACAAAACAAAACATTTTACCTGGAGGAAACCGCATTTTAATGTTAAATGTTCCTTTACTGAGGCCTGGGAGAGAATTCTATGAGTGTAAGATCAAAACCTTTTCCTCCTACATGTCACAGAACAGAATCTCCAGCGCTTTTTTCGTTGTATGATTTTAAAAAAGAGACAAACTAATAAGAATGGATTTATTTACCCAAATGTGAATGAGAATTAGTAGTGGCTACATATATCACTAAAAATAGGCAAATTAGTTTTTTTGATGTTCAAATGGTTGATCTGATGACAGTCTCAGGTCTCACTAACCATATCTCTCACCTCCAAGCATGAATTAATAATGTACTTTATCAGGGCTTGAAATATCATAGAACCATAGAATTTTCTGTTAGAAGGAACCTAGAGTCACATAGCACAGGCTTTCCTGAAGGGGATATGGTAATGCATTTCCTGCAATGTGCTCTGCGTTAAAAGCTATCCAAGGACAAATGATTTGGGGAGCACTGTACTCAAAGCCCCTGTGGATATTAATCACGCACAAGGATGACCAAGAGGCCTTCAGGAAAGAAACTTGTTTACCTGTTGTCAAACTCAACATTACTCATGACCAAGAAATTATTTTTTCAATGTCTATTAACATCCTACAAAATTTGTGAAATGTTTATCTGTATGAGGACAGTGAGGCATAGACTGGGTGAGGAACCTTTCTAAATTCACACAGTCATATAGGGGTGGGAAAGAAGTCCCCTGAGACCAGCTCTGTAATTGTGACCCTCATTTGGGAAGTTGACATCAGGATTATTTGAATGTGGACAACTTTACCTCACATGCGGGAGGATGCTGACTGTTGCCTTGTCCTAATTTTTCTATGTCAACTAGTTACTCAGTGTGTAGGTTTATTCTTTTCTGGTGTCACCATGGAGATGGCCCAAATGGACCTGACAATCTGTGTTGGATATTCAAATACAAATTTCGAAAAGAAAAGGATATTCAAAAATGTTTCTTTCCCTTTCATATCACCCTGCATATATAAATCAACAACAGAAAACAGGAAACATTTATTGAACATCTATTATGTGCAAGACACTGTCCAAGAAACTGGAGACGTGCTTGTGAACAAGAGAGTTAACAGCCTCTCCTCTCCAGAAGAGAGACAGACATTTAAAGTAACTGTGCCTGTGTCTATAAAATATGATTTCAGGGAGCGATACAAGCCACCAAACCTATCAGAGTATGACAAAGGTAGACCATGCTTTTTTAAATAGCATGGTCAGGAATGACCTCTCTAGAATCAACATTCGAAAGATTCTTGGATGAATTTAGAAAATCAGTGAAGATAACTCTGTTGAAGGAAGAGCAAATGAAAATACTCAAGAATGGGAATAAGCTGGACACTTTTGAAGATAAACAAGGAAGGCTATATTTCTGAAGTTAAGTGGGAAAAGGGGAGAGTAAGTAGGTGATGATAATGGGGAATTATGTAGGCACAGGTGATGTCAGGCCTTATTGATCATGATACTGAATTCAACTGGTATTTCATAAAGTGACAGTGAGCCATTATTTTTCAAGTGGGTGAAGGTATGAATAGATTTATTTCATTTTTATTTTATTTTACTTGTTTATTAAATTGAGTAGAATGGTATTGTTTAATAAGATCATGTAGGTTTATAGCGTGTATCTCTATGATGAATGATCTGTGCATTGCACTGAGCGCCCACCACTGAGATCAAATCCATCACTGTCTATTGAAGCCCCTTTGCCCTTGACTACTCTCCCACTGCCACCCTCTGGTGACCACCATACTGTGGTCCGTGTCTGTGAGTTTTGATCACAGAGTCCTAGTCAGCTATTCCCTTGTCTCGTGTCTCATCCCTGTTAGATGGAAGGCTGCGTGATCACTGGGTGGTGTCTGTCTTCTTCACTGTTTCTAGCCCTATTATCTAGCATCGTTCATAGAAAGAACACCACGCATTCATTAAGCATCTATAGAGTCTAATTCGATATAAATAGGGTTCCACCATTTTTAATGAAAGTTCATGTTTTAGCTACACTGAGTGAAAATGAAGGGGAAGATATTAGAGGGATTAGAATCTGGAATCAAAGATATACATTTATACCTTAATAGATGACTGACACAGTATTCTCCTTTGCACTTGGCCATGAGCCTTTCTTATTTATATAAGGGAGTTCAACCAGGATGTAAATGCTGTTACCTTAGGCAGTGCATTTGTAGACTCGAGTTTGTCCTTCAAACACAGTGCTCACCTTAGTTAGAATAGAACGGTAGGGAATATTAAATGCTTAAGATATTCCATAGGTTTACATCAAAATACATCATATTGAATACTTGGCAAGTTTCTCTTTATAACTAGATTGTCTAGTTACTTAAGGTAATGCATGAAATACAAAATAAGAGCTTTGCTTCTGCTTTCACTTAAGGTAGCACATTAAATACAAAATAAGGACTTTGCTTCTGCTTCTATTCTGCAGAAAATAATAATCTAGATTTTTTTCCAACCTACATAAAGAATCTTCATTTATCAAAATGAAACTATTATTGAATCTCCCATTATTTTCCATAGTTGGGGGAAGTCTTTTCATGATTACGCTGTTACTTCTGCCTGAAATTTTCTCTTCCAGATCTCCTCTCTAATTTTTATACTAGGAAGCTAATATTTATTTTTTAGAAACTTCATTAAATATCTATTGACATGAATGCACTTGGCAAAATTAATTGCCCATTTTTTTGTATCCTCACAAATCTTAGTCTGCGGAGCTCATTGCATCATTCTGAATGCATCATTTCCCAAATCCATCACCTCCTTGATTGAGAGCTTTCCTGGAGACAGGATTCGAATGCGTCTTATCCAGATCCTCAAATATCAGCCAGGGTCTGGCATGCACTGTGCTCAAAGCAAACAGTGTCCCGATGAAAGGCTGTCAGGTAAGATACATAGGAAAGATATAGTCCTTGTGTTCAAGGAGCTTTTATTATATTTTAGAATAATAGATTAATAAAATAATGATACAAACAATGAGGTGTCAAACTTTCTGGCTATAGGAATTCAGAAAAGAAATTAGAATTGTTGCAGAAAAACTTTATGAAGGAAGATAACTTGAGGTGCTTGTCTCAACCATACAAGGTAGAGATTTAAAAAGTACCTGCGAAGCTTATTATAATTGGTATTTACATGCAATGTAACTGAACTAACAAGAAATGATGTGAGTTCTGGGAGAATAACAAGTGATTAGGAACCTACCTACTTAACTCACTGTTCTAATAATGAAACAGGGGCTCTTTACAGAGTTTGTTGAGGAAAAATACGCACTCCACAAGACTCTGGGCACACATTCCAACAGATGCTTTAACTGGAGTTCAATTAATTAACTGGCCGAGAGCAGTTATTATGCAGATTAATTTCTCTAGGGGAACAAAAGCAAAAAAGTCCTTAGGGAGAAGGCTAGTTGAAGAGCAGAATAAAGAAGTCATTTTCTGCCCTCTGGTGCCTTTTCTTCACTGCATGGCAATGAGGCACTGCTTAGGCAGCCTAGCGATTACCAAGGTACCAAAAATTAGAAAGAGGGCCAAGGAAATCAATTAGTACTCGTGTGAATAACATCTATTTGTCTAGAGTGAAAGGCAGGATTTTGTACTATTTTGCAAGCATGGCACCTGGTTCATGTCCACGGAATTCTCAATCTGTCTCTCAACACGGATAAACACGGACAAGGAGGAGAAGGTGTTTATTATGCTGCTCATTTGTCTATGGACCACATAGGTCAAATGATCAAATTCTAGAAGCTAGAGACACAGTTCTCTCACAAGAGACCGTGTGGACTGTTCCCAGGAACCCAGGGCAGGAGGAGCCTGGTGAATGTGAGACCCGGAATAACTAGCTTTCACTGGAGTTCAGGGCTCCAGTTGCGCTCCAGGCGTAATTTGTATTCTACCGCATTGGAATAAATAATGCAGAATTAAAAGTTTTATTTTTTAAAGACAAGAAGAAAAAACTAACCTTTTTATTCTGGAGACTATTATTACATTATTTTACTAAGATAATTCGGTTTAGGATAGAAACCACATATAATTAAATTGGGCTGTTAAAAAATGTTTGAATTAATAGTTTCTGGAAGAAAGAAAAAGGAGAAATGACGTTCACAGATTGTTTTTTCCTCTTTTGATTGTTTTTTTCCTTTCTCGTCTTCTCTGTCTTTTAACCCTACTCTAGCTTACTTTACTTTTCTCGAGAAAGCAATCTGATAAAAAATATGAGGGCTGAATATCGATCTCAGTTCATGTCAAATTACTCAGGTCAAAAATATCGAATGTCCTTTGGATGTAGCGACAGACCAGGTTGTGAAGACTTTATGTAACATATTGGCAACTGTAAAAACATATTTTTGAGGAACATTTTTTATCAAGAAAATTCACATTAAAAAAATCAAGTGCTTTGGTACAAGTTCACTTTAGACTAATGTAGTGACATAAACGTGCCTTGCCTCCTGACTCCTCAATCTTTATTAGAAGGCTTAGATGGCCGTTGTAAAACAGCGAGAGGCGGGACTGACTCTGATTTCCATACAAATGGCAACTGGTCAGGTTGACATCAGTGCTGTTGCCCTGACAAGTTGTCAGTGCGGATTCCTAGGGTGCACTCTCATGGGTGGATGAATACGAGGGCGCAGAAGACTGGCCCTGAGGAAGGCTGACCCTGAGGAAGGCTAGTGTCAGTTCAGCATCTGCCCTTGGGCAACACGCTGGGCCCTTTTATTGCTGGAAATAGCTCCACCCAGCGGTCCGCGCTGCCCTGGACCAGGGCAGCAGCTGTGTTTTTTCCTTCTTTAAGAACACGAAGGACTGGATTCATGGGAGGGGCCTGAGTGGAAAGCAGATTTCTCACTTCACTTTTTTCTCTCATTGAGTTGACTACCAACGTCTGCACAAGGAGGTGGGCAAAGTTAGCCTACGATCCACGAAACTCTCAGCAGGTTTACTGATTTAAAGAATGGGCTCAGAACTTGAGGATATAAAACCACAAAGGGCATGGTGGGAGGCACTTGGAATGATGTTTGTTCTTCCTGGTGTGATTTCTGGCCAATCAGTGACTGCCACCACCATCCCTGGCAACTCTGTGTAAGGTACAGTACCTAGGACCACACAGCCTGTGGACGGCTTCTGAAAATGTTTGAAATGAGATATAACATTTATATACATGTACTTGAAAACAGAAAAATTAACATTACTGTTGAATTAGCCATAGCTTGTTTTATGACTAGATAACTACAACTAAGTGCAATTCTTATGTAGATATGAACATCACACAGCATAATCTAACCTAATAAGGCTGAAATCATAAGAAAAAAAACGAATAACGGATCTTGTGATAAACTCAAAATTTAAAATAGAAAAGTCCGCTTTCACTTAGTTATTATAATTACTTATGATATGTAACGGGTTCGTGGGTATATTTTAACATGCCTAATGCAGCATGGGGTAAGGACTCTCGAAGTAGGAATGTTTGGACTATGAAGGCCCTGAAATGGCTCTCCCATCGTCTACTCACACAGACATTGGGAGTTCTTCATCTTTACTGTGTCGCTCCTCCGCTCCATTCCCAACCCCCAGGCGTCCACTTTCCCAGTCCTAATCATTCCGTCTCTCCAAGTTTCTGGTAGTAGTTCTTTCATTCTCCAGTCACGTTCTCTTGTAAATCATCCTCACTGTTGCTTCCTATCAGACAGCTCTGACCTTAAGGTCACACCACTGGGACCTTGTCCTCCCGTCTCAGTGACGCCCGGTACTTGCACAGCAAACATTATCCGAACATTAACCTCACGGTTCTGGCCCCACGTAGCCCCTTCCCCAGACTCATCTACCTCAGTCGCATCCATTGTCTTCTCTTTCTCTATTCCAGGTGCACAACACTTCCTTCTGGTTGTATTAAAGTTCTTGTGGTTCCTTTGGTTCTGCTCCTGATCTGGCTGTCCTCTTAGTTTGCTTTTGTTTTAGGTGGGGTTGTTAATAACTGTGAGAAGGGGGGAGAAGGTACAGAGAATAAGTAGCATAGATGGTAGGTAGAAAATAGACAGTGGGGAGGGCAAGAATAATATGGGAAATATAGAATCTAAAGAATTTGTGACACATGGACATAAACTAAAGGGGGGGAATGGTGGGGGAGGGGGTGTGCAGGGTGGAGGGGAATGAAGGGGGAAAATGGGACAAATGTAATGGTGTAATCAATAAAATATATTAAAAAAATAAAGTTCTTGTGGTTCCTTAAATAATGAACATATTTTTCTCCTTTGAGCTTTTGCCTGTAGTCTTCACACTGCTGGGAATGTTGCCACACCCCTAACCCCGCAGTGCAAAGTGGTAACATTTTCTCATCTTTGAGATCTTAAAATATAAAACATTCATTATCCTTGGACCCTCCTCACTACGGCCATCATACTCTACTGATTGATCCTTCTTCCTTTTGTACTCAGGCCTCCTTCTCTGTACTGTTTTCACACCGTTTTTCTTTTTGGAATTCCCTAGCTCATTCTTTTCCTGTTTAACCTGTATGCAGTTCCCATGTCTTTAATTCACACTACCTCCGAGAAGCCTTCTTTGGTTACTGCTCTTCACTATTATAAATTTAATTCTTGTCCTGGCCAGGTGGTTCAGTTGGTTGGAACATGGTCCCTCTTGATCACGGGTCAGGGCATATACCTCCATTGTGGGTGTGATCCCTGGTCTGGGCGTGTACAGTAGGCAATGAGCCATGTTTCTCTTTCACGTTGATATTTCTCTTGCTCTCCTCTCTCTTTTCTCTCATTCTAAAATTAATAAATATATCCTAGGGTGAGGATTAAAAAAATTTAATTCTCAGAACATATAACATATATTGTCTGTTTAATTTATTCAACATTTACTATATCCTTCTCTGAAATATCACCAGAGCCTTGTCATATATGGTTATTCGGGTATGGTATGCACAATTTTGGTATGGGAAGAACAAGCTGCAGGAATTCTGTGTATTCCTTGAATCACCTACTAGAATGGTTTATTTACATACAAGAGTCTTGGCAAGAAATAAAATAATGAACTGAGTTAATAAGTGGCTATGTGACAAAAATGGTGATTTTGTTGCAAGTAGAAAAAGATGATTTTATACCAACTGAAAAAACAAACTATGAAAAGTTATTGAAAAAATCAGATTATAAGAAATTTCATAAAAACCATGAGCCCTGAATAAACGTGGCTTTGAGAAATGGGTAGTGGTACCCTGCTATGAGTTTATGGCCAGAATAAAATGGACTCTGATGGGAAATCATGATATACAACATATTGGTGTTCTGTGCATATCTCCATATTCTTTAGTTTGCACATTGTTTCTGTGCATTCAGATTCCTTTTACATTCACAATGGAGGGAGTTAACGTAATGCAACATCTGCTGATGAGATGTGTTTTGATCTGACAGTGTTATAACCTCGGAACACAATATTGTGGTAATTGCCACCTGTTTTTGTCTTTTCAGTCAGTAAAATGCTGTTGTAATATTTAGCCTTCATGTTTTGTGAAGATGGTAAATAGTATACTGCTGTGTTAAGTACACCAAACACAGTAATTTAAAAAGCAATTAATTAGCCTCATCTTGATGGGCTACAGCATTGTAAATACAGGATAAGGCCTAGACATTGGGATTACATAAGCTAAGTAGTATCACTTTTGGGAGAATTCACACCTAAAAATATGAAGGAAAAATAAAAAAGAAATCAAGATTTGAGAGAGAAATCACAAAAGCTTATTCTACTATCCCAGCCTGAGGCTGTATTTTCACATCATTTCAAAACAACAAATAACACAGGCAGTAAGAAAACAAAGAAACAGAACCATGAAAAAAAAACTAGGTCACCAGGTTTCACCTTCTGTGTTGTTTGATGTTTTGTTATGTCTGTACTGCAGGGAAAAATGTTGAGTGCCTGAACTGTTCATTTGGCTGTCAATTTTGTTGGTAGGATGCACTGTAGCTTTTTGAAACTGAGAAGTCAGCTTACTGGAGGCTTTGCCTACTATTTAAACAGGGTACTGGCAGAAATCAGTAGCCGTCCACCACCCATTCCTACTTTTTTTCATCCATAGTGTATAGCTGTGGCTGGCACGTGGGTTGTGGCTAGAAATTACATTTCCTTGCATCTAGATGGGACCATATGTCTAGCTCTTGACAAAGAAATGTGAGTTTAAATGAGGTTTCACTTCTAGGTGAGGTTGGTTAACAAGATGGGGTATGCCTTCTCCGTGTCCTTGTTCACCCTTGATTTGATTCTTGAGCACAAAAGATTCCCAGTACCTAGAGTTGGTGGAGCTGTAAAATTAAAGGAATCCCTGAGTCACCAGGTGGATAAGGGCTACTCACTGACCAGGAACCTCTTCAGAGAAATGATGTGAGCAAGGAACACACTTGTATGTGCAGCGTACTGAAATGTGGTGGTTCGTTACAGTAATTCGAGTTGTTCTGTGATCATCAGCACTAGTGTGAGATCTCAGCGTAGCCCTACTAGTCACAGTTAGATTCTTTGGCTACCAAAGTTGATTGCAAAGAAGTCTTACCACACATAATTCTACAGATCACATTCTTTGTAATCTTTTTTTCAATCATCTGTCTATTCCTGTAAAATACATATTCAGTGCCTTTGATGATAAAGTGCTAGCAATGCAGAGGTAAATGATGTAGCCATGCACTTTGAAATGTGAGAAAGCGTGATGTTTGGAAATTTCATCACCACTCCAAGATGTTCTGTGTGTTCAAGTAGTGTGGTCCTCCTGTGTCATGAGCACGATATTTCTGCCCAATCAGTAAAGGATCCGTTATTGTGGAGTGTAAGGATCAGTTGTTAGGTACACTGCCCACTTCTGGGTGAAACAGGGGAGGCAAGCGTATATAAGTAAGGGTCCTGACACCTGGGCGTACAGTCCGCCAGGAAGTCAGTATTACCACATATCAATGAATAAAACAGATATCACATAACTAGATTTCACTTCTCATTTATTGTGAACATCTATGCACAAACAGAGCTAAAGTGAGCACTTCCTTGAATTTATATGCAGATTTGGGGATAAAAAAAAAGGTTGACTTCCTTCTATTGGGATAATGAAGCTGAAATACTGTGTGACCTTTGGTTTGCCATCTCTTGGTGGAATATCATGTCAAGGAAGGCAACCTACAGCGAGCTGGACATGAACAAGATAAACCACAAACTGTTTCAGGTCATGGTTCTAGTTGTACCCAGTACTGTCTCATCCTTACTTGTCTTTTTCCATTTTTGTAATTCATGTTCCTCTTCCTTTTTTTCTTTCTCTTCTTTAAGCTGGTTCGCATTGTGTCAACTGAGAGCATGCTCAGTGAAGTAACACCAGGCTACACGCAGCCCTAAAAATCAGAAAAAGGGGCTTAGTAATTATAATTAGGCATAGACAGTAAAGTTGATGGCCAGCTACAGTTCAATTTAAGTGTACAAATAGGCCATTGAAGGGGATGTTCTTCATACGTGAAGTCATTTTAGCGAGCATATCCCAGAAAATGTTTCAGAATAAGGAAAATGAACTTAGTAAAAGTTGTTGAAGCAAAGAGCTGCTTCTTAGAAATAATTTGACTTATTAATAGTTACCTGAAACTCAATGTGTCTTTTAATTAAAAACTCAGTAAAATGGAGGTGCTGGGGCATTTGTTCTATAAAGTATAAATGACTTACAGTCAAAAGCATCTTTCATTCTTTCTCGTTTTTTAATGACCTACATACTGTAAACCTAAACTTTGTTCTTCCTCAAACCTAAGCCTAATGGACAATAGTTTGATGAATTCACATGCCATTTCACAGCTGACTTTTAATTATTACTCAGGCAACAGTCATAAAAGTTTGAAGGCTAATATATAAAGCCTTGGACCATACCACAATAGGTTCCTACAGAAAAAAAAAACAAACTTTGCTCAAAGAAAGAATCACAATGAATAGCTTTTCACACACATTTAAACATAAGAAAGCAAAATCGAGGCATTAATACCTTGAATGCAGATGACGGCAAGCATTCTCTCAGTGTAGTCACAGGCACTAACCCGAGTAGTAAGGAAACAAGTTTTCCTTCTCTTCCGACTGTATATGTGGCACTAAATTTCAGCGTTTACCATATCCTTCATGCTGAAGCTCCTTTGGGTATACTTCCCATTATAATGACTCATTCAGAAATTTTATGTGCTGTGGATCAAAGATATTATCATGAGAGATTATCCGCTGCTTTACTCATTGGATTTCATTGCAGTTACCTGACCAGCCACTGGTGACGTGAAAGACGTCCTAGGAAAGGCTTCATCTTCAAGGAGTCTGCGTTTGCTCCACATTTCAGACTTGCCAACAACTGTTTTCTGGACTTATTTTCAGATTTTGGCTCCAGATCCATACTGACCCAGGCCCATATATTTTGAGGAAGAATGACTGAGCACTTCCAGATAACTCTTAGAGACAGAAATCAAACCAAAAATGGACTAGGTTAAAATACACAGTGACTTGCATAACTTGAGGGCAGGTAGAGTGATTTTCCAGCACATCCAGAGTTAGAATCTCAGACAATGCCCCCCCAACTCATTTTCTCTCTATTTTGTGGCTTTTCTCCACTTTGGACCCATCAATCTATTCCCACATGGAAAACCTCAACACTATCAGACTTATATGTCAGCTCAGGATAAAACAAAGTTCCATTTCCCTGATAGTTCCAGAATAATACAAGGATTTAGTTTCACTGGACTGGCTGCCTTCGGGCATGTTTTTATTCTACTGGGGCCAGAAAAGAGAGAACGTGCTGATTGCCCAGGACTGAATTAGATACTAGTAATTCAGAGGACTGACAATGAGAAATGGGTGCTTCTAAAGATCAAGTTCATGTGCTATTATCAAGGAAAAGTGGATTTGGAGCAGGCAAGCAAATCAAAACGATTCAGATGCCTTTTATGTGCGAGTGAGGCACATCTTACTTCTGTGATAAAGTCTTATTTCTTCTTAATACTTCATATACTTAATCCAGGCTAGACATTGTAATGATTGCGAAGATTGCAAATTGCAGTGATTCGTACAGCTCAGTGTCAGGTACAACTTTTTTCAAACGGCAGTCTCTTTGGGCTTATGATGACCAATCCTCACGTAAATGGATCTCTAAAGGGGTAATGATGACTGTGCAGTCAATCCCAAGCAAAGCATTTTTGGTGTCAGGAGCCCAAACAATCCCAGTGCCATTTTCCCAAATTCAGGGAGCCTATCCATCAATAATGAACTGAAGCCAAACTCATCCTGGGAGACTATATGCAGGGAAGGAATTGATTTGGTTGGTTTTCCCATTAACATTAATTACCATTTTTTCTATGTGCCTTAAATGCTTCTTGACAAAGAGATGATCTACTCGTCTGTAGCACATAGCCACTCATTTCCATCTGTAATGAAGCTTGTCTTTGTCCTGGTTAGACACAGACTGATGAGGACGGTCGAGTTATTTGAAAATATGTCACCTGATTCGAAGGGACAGAGGTTAATATGAAGTAATCTTCTTTTGAAAACAATTTAATCAACTTCAGGTGTACCTTGAGAACACTGGTTGCCTTTTAATGGAATGAAATAGGGGTTCAATCAAATTATGACTCTGGCCACTGTTATAGTATATTAAGGGAGCTAATAAGCAATAACATATAAGCTACACATAGGATTAGGATTTTTTGCCTTATCCATGGTTATACTTATGTACTTAGTATAATAGTGCCTAGCAAGGACTAGGCACTCAGCTATATAGATGAGCAAATAGATGATAAGATAAAATAAAAGTTAAATTCCTTTTTTATTGTTGTTCAAGTACAGTTGTCTCCATTTTCACCCCACCATGCCCCTCACCCCTACCCTTTAAGCAGTCTCAAAGTTGAGTCCTGTTAAATCTGGTGAAACAGTCACTGGAACTCAATTCTTCCTGGAATCCAGCGCAACATGGACACACACATTAATTAAAGGGATCACAAAGCTAAGGGTCCAGGGAGTTGAACCCAGGTATGTTTGATTCCAGAGTGCACTCTCTCTATTTTTATTCATTTTGTTAGTGCAGCAACTTTTATGCCCAGGGACAGGAACTGCAGGGGCAAACTGCTGGGCTGGACGCCAGGACTCCTGCAATCATTAGCAGTGTCACTTTGGGGGGTTGCTTCAACTTGCCATGTTCAACTTCAACAACTGAGCCTGGGGGCCATTAAGATAGTTTTAGGTGTTTAGAAGAATTCCTGACCTGTAGGAAATTTTACCCATTTTCTTGTTAAGTTAGTTCTAAAAACAACTGCATTTTTCAGCAAAAAAAACCCCTAAAACTAATTTTATCCAAAGTTGCCCAATATGCATTTTATTGACGCTTACTCTAAACCATCGTTAAAGCCAAGAATATGGGAAAGATTTCATGATCCCCATAGTCTTATGTGTAACATGATGGAAATGTCAGAAGGCAAAATAACCAATATACTCTGGGTTTAGTTCTTAACACAGACCATTACCAATTTTAGGGCACATTGTGTCAGATATATCAAAATGTGACATTATCTATAATAAAAAAAAATCATGTAGCTTGAGTAGATTCAACATAACTTTTTATTTTGTGGCTTCAGGTTTTCTATAAGTCAAGCTAAATTTTCTGGAATTAGGCCAGGAAAAAAACCAAAGATTGCATAGAAGAAACGAACTCAACAGAGCTAATTTACCCTAGATACCTATGAAGCATTAGGATGTTTTAAAAGCAGCCATTTTCATTACTTCGCATCATTATTTCAGAGATTCAAATAATAGGGACGAAAATATTTGAGGATCATCATATGTGAAAAGGAAAACTAACAGCCCCAATATTTTCCCCCTAGTTTTCTGGTGGAAATTGTTATGATAAGAGTATCATCTGCTTTAATGAATCACCGCTTTTCAGGTCCCAGAAAAAAAATAAACACAGCAGCGTACATATTTTCCCTGAAGCACTATAAGTTAGACAAGGCTTCAATTACACATCTGCTCTCTGGTTTATTTCCTGCCTTGACCTAACAAGCGGGTATGAGACTGTTAATATATTTGGAATGTGTAAAGCTATCACCCACCATTCCCAGATGCTTAGCTTCCATTTTATTATAGCTTAATATTTCCACCAATTAAATTAACTGGAAAGTGGTATGTGCTAAACTGAGACATACAAAGAACAAAAGCTATTGTCTCCCAAAGAGTCTGTGATCTAACAGGAAGACATGCCAAGGAGAATGTCAATATACAATAAGAAATAAAGTTATTTATACAAGTTAAAAGTGTGTATGTGTGTGTATGAGTCAAATGTCAAATGAAAGTTATTTAATTGAGATATAGTTGAGATTTAAAAAACATGTGAAAAATTATTCTGTGCTTGAAATTATGAGTGGTATTCACAGACATCTCTTTCATCTTTAGCACAAAATTTAACTGTAATAAACATTGGATTATAGTAATATCTATTGTATCTATGAATTGATTTTCTCTAACATATTCTGAAGACTATTATGTGCAAATAAATTGATCCATTTTGTTAGTTCGAGTTCTCTTAGCAAGATCAATTCCCAAAGAAAAATTAGAAATAGGTATGTATAACATCTCCATAAGTATATTCATTTTGAAATTAGTAAATGAAAAGAAAATAAGAAAACTTAGGTATGCAAAAAGTTGAACTGAATAGATGAAAATTGAATAGGGAACTTTGAAAAATTGAATTTTTTTGGTTAAGGATAAAGCAGAAAAACCTCTGCATCAACTTTTCTGATTTTCAAAGGGCCATGTAGTAAAATTCACTTAGTATTTTACAGTGGCCTATTCTATAATCCTAGATTTATTATTCTGAACGTCATTTGCACTTGAATGGAATACCAGGTATAATAGATAGAGAGGCAAATTCCTGGAATAGTTGAAAAGACAGGTGAAGATGTCAGGAAAGCTGTGCTTCATGAATTGTTCATCTGCGTGCTTTGTTATTCATGTCAGGTTCACTGTTCCTCTCCTATTTGACTTTCCCCTAAAAATAGACTGCCCCAAATTAACCCTTCCATCAAAGTTTCGATCTAGTTTGTTTTCTCTGACTCAAGTTTTATTGATTATTAATAGTGACTTGATATCTAATAACATATTTTTGGAAATTTCTCTCTTGATTCAAATGGACCTTACACACCTATTCTTGTAAGTCACAAAGGAGAAAAATAAATTGTTTATTCATCACACAAAGTCACAAAGAATAATTAATATCATACTTGACCATATCAGCATTCACAAGACTCCAAATTTCTCGAAGAAAAATATGGAACATTTCTTTCCCCTCTGCGCATGTACACAAAAATGAATGCTAAATAGAAACACAGCTGTAATAGTAGATGGAAGACACTGGGCTTGACAGAAATCCATAATAACAAAGCACAATAACAAAGCATGGCTTTAGATGATGCTAAGCTCAGTAAATATTGACACTGTGAATGACTCAGAAGGCTCCTAGTCACACCTGAGGGTGAATAAACAGAGTGGGGGGGAGGACTATTCCAGTGTGCTTCATACTGATTGAACTGTGTTTGGGACTCAGTGCCTAATTCTCTCTATAAGGGCTCTTTAGAAAGAATGTTGATCAAGAAAACTACTGCAAAAACTGGAGATGTTCTAGTAAAGCATAAAGGCTTTGCTAGGAGAGGGGCATTTAGAGGCTAAAACCCTCCTCAAATTGTGACCGTGTGTAATAGGACTTAGATTTGTATATCTTATTAAAACAACGGGTGGCTAGAAAAAATTTGGCTCAAGCTTAAGAGCTCTATGTCATTTTGTTATTCTTCGGGTGGTTTGCTGTGTGAATTAATGAGATCCATTACCTTCAGCAGACTCGCTGCTAATAGTATTTCGGAGAGTTCACCTTACACTGAACAACCCTACATCAACTGGATCCCTCAAGGCCTTTTATAAGCCTCTTCCCACCAATGACTTCTATGACCCGTACTGTAAAGCACATATTTCTCCTGAGTGTTCTCATTTCTTTGCACTGGCAAAACATCCAGTCTCCTAAGAACCTGAGGTTTTTATCTTGTTTTGGTGGATCATGTGACTAGCTTGAATCTGGGCTAATTAAAAAGGCATGGTTCCAACACGAGATTATCAAATCAATGGCAGCATAAAATATACTTGTACAGAAGGCAGATTTTAGATTCTAATTAGAAGCTGGGGCCATGGTACATTGACTTACTAACAATTGCCTAAGCCTAAAATTAAATTAAAAAATCGTTTTTTTTGCAGAGGCCTCTTAATAAAAATATGCTGCTGTTCAAACAACTTTACTTCCCTTGAAACACTACCTTCAATTGCTGTATTCAGCTATTATGAAAATAGAGTGTTGCTGTGTGTCATTTGTCCCAAAGGTTTTAATTTTCACCATTTCATTATGGCCGATTATAAGCTGCTGAGCTACATCCAGCAGCAAAGTACAAGGATGACACTGTTCAGAGCATTACTTTCAGGATAAAAACAAGAGCATAAATGATTGTAATGTCAGGCACAACATACATTTGAGATCAGAGGGTCATTTCACATTAGTAATAGATGCTGTTATTTCTGAAATTTCTTAATTTTAAGTGAACAGTCCTTTGAATGCTGTTGCTAGGTTGGAATAGACATCCTAAAATAAACCTGTTTCTTGTTCTGGAAACCTATATTCAGCTCGGAGAATATAGAAGACTCTTCATCTGCATTGTTTTACATATCACAAGGACCGCAGTGTGTGTGTGTATGTGTGTGTGTGTGTGTGTGTACTCCCAAACCTTCCAAATGCTAAATAAACAAATGACAAAAATCAAGGAAAATAATAACTGACAATAAAATATTAATAAAAAGATTAAAAACATATTTTCAGAGATGGTATTGGGAGAAATAGTTCTAAAAATGGAAACCTGGTAGTTATTTCTTTTGAGAAAAGTACTTAGCCTCTTTGGCAAAGTACAAATAATTCTCCAAATTTTTAATCATTGAAATTCTCTCTTTTAGCTGACACAGAAAAGTTGAGGACTACTATTTCCAGTGCCTAACCAAGGCAGAGTGAATTTAATGAGGGCCATTCCTGTTAATGTGATTTTTGTTTCCCTCTGTGATGAACTGGGACTCTAGATAATAAGAGGTCATGACGCCTGCCTTGCGAGAGAACTATGGAGATGCTTGCCTGAGCTCTTCAAGAAATAAACAACAGCCATACTTAATTAATATTTTCATAAAACAAAAAACTCGCCAACGAGAGATGGTCACATGTGAGTGACATCATGAATATAGGGCTATTCATATAAAAATGAGGTTAACACCATAAAGGAAAGGACTTCTTTTTTCCTGGGTCAGGGAAAAGTCTGAAATTTCTATCTTTGCATGTTATCAAGAAATGTATTTTCCCTCAGTCATTAGCTTCTGTTACAGGGTAGGAATGAAATGGTTTAGAAGATGGAAAAACACAGTCTAAGTATTTTGTGGCTTCTGCAATGAAGAGGAGAAGGCAATTTCCCCATTTCTTGAGTATGGGTTTGTCTTGTGATTTGCTTTGACTGATAGACAATGGCAAAGTGGTATTGGGGTCCAGAGCCTAGATCTCAACAAGTTTATCGTTTAGCTTCAACCCCTCGGAGCACTTGGTGCCATGGGCCACCGTGTGAGGAGGTTGGTCTGCACTCCTGGAGGGTGAGAGGCATGTCACGGAGACTCAAGTTGCCCAGGTCATCAGCCAACATTAATGACAAACTAGTCATCTTCGGTCTTCTAACTCTTGAGCTGTATGTAGTCATTCATGTATGTCAGCACAGGCAAAATCATCAGGGAAGCCACCAAGGTAATGAACAAAATATAAAATAATAAAGCTCTGTTTTAAACCACAAAGTTGGCACACAAAAGTAAATAATCAAAATAAATGATTTATAAGTAAGAAGTCATTTCAGAATTCTTTGAAAGTGACTGAATAAATAGTTATACTGATATCAATAATGATTTCTTATTTTAATAAATGTACATTACATTAAATGAGCAAAATTAGATATTATGTTTTCTCAGAACACCCAATATGTACTAGTTTGTTGATGGCAGGAAACTAAAAATAATAGCATTCACTTATTTTCATTTATTTTTTAATAAATTATCACACTGTGAAACTGACCTCTATTTTAACACATTGGAGAATAATGCAACCACTACCTAAATCAGGATATAGAATACTTCCATTACCCACAAAATGTTTTGATATCTGTCTGTACTAACAACCCAGTCCCCATCCCCTGAAAATCAGCGATCTATTCTTGACCACTATAATTTAATGTTTTCAAAAATATCATGTAAATGGAATCATATGGTATAATATGATTATACTCCGAGCTCTAATCATATGGAATCATATGGTATAATAGTTTGAGACTTATTTTGTTTCACATTCTACATAATGCCTCTGAGATCCATCCGAGGCTCTGTGTGTATCAATCGTTTCTTTTTATTGCTGAGTAGTATTCCATTGTATCCACGTGTCACTTTATGTAGATGAATATTTTTAAACCTTTCTCTTTCCATTGGTATGAATCAATATTTTATATTTAATGAAATGGTTGCTACTTCAATTACTGAAATTACTGATAATAAAATCAGGGTGTATGTTATAAACCGAATTGTGTCCTCCCCTCATATCTCATTTTAAAACCTTAACCCACAGTGTGACTATGTTTGGAGATTGGCCCTAGGAGGAGGTAAAAAGGTTAAATGGGGGAGTAAAGATGAGACCTGAATCCAACAGTTCATACAGGAAAAGAAAGAGATACCAAAGATTTCTCTCTCCTCCTGAGCACATAGAGAAGGCCATGGGTTTTGGGGTTTTAGGGTTTTAGGAGTTTCCTGCCAGGAATCTGGGACAAAGAACAGACAGATTCTTCATTATACAAGAATAATCTTTTCTTTCAATATGTATTTCACATATCTCAAGAGAAGAAGCACCAGCTAATGTATTTACCCACATGTTTATAATTTTTGTTGCTTTTCAGATGTTCCTAGTTTTTTTTTAACCTGGTATTGTTTTCTTTGTGTCTTAAGACTTTAATTATGCTTTATAACATTTGTATTCATCCATTTTCTTCCTGTTGACTTGCAGAGAGCTCAAATAGCTATCCCAGGCATTCTGTCCAGGTTCTAGAGCTGAGGTTAGTGGAAGAAACAGGGCGTGTGCTTATTTCATCTTAGAGCCACAGCCTGGACTTTTCGGCAACACATATTTACAGAGTAGATTTCGTGTGACATAGGTCCTATGCTAAGGGATGTATATATATAGATGACCTCTTTATCTCTGACAGCAGATCACTAGGCTGGTTCCATTTTACAGATGATAAAACTGACTATTGGAGAAGCTAAATAACTTGCTCACAGTCACACTGCTGCTAAGAAAGAGCTCTCTGCGCCCAGACTTCAGGCCTGCTGAGTTATACAGCATACTGCATTTTCCTGGAATCACTTGGTCTGGGGCAATTATCCAAGATGGAAATGGAATTCCAGAATAGAGAAATTTCTGTGAACGCTGTGGAGTGGCATCCTTGAGGAAAATTACACGTGTAAGGCTGAAGACTAATCTGCCCCTTTCATTATTTTAGTTGGCTCTAGTCTTGCTGCCAAAGTCTTTCCCAGGTCAGAACTATGGGTTTCCTCGCAGGAATAAAAGGTGCTTGAAGACTTCTTAGAGCTCTAGAAGTCTATGGGCAGAAAAAGAAGAAACAAACCTCAACAAAGATTTTTAAAACAAAACATGAAGATGGAGGAAAGCAATAAAAAACTTCCCCGATAATTCTCTGACTTTGCCCAGTCATTAGCTTTTTGCAATAGCTACTAAACATTTAAGGTGGGAAAATCTTATTGACATTTTAAGAGTCCAGAATCATGTTTCAGTGTATATTCAATGTATAAAAGCTGCTAAAGTTATTGAGTTAAAGAAAGCTTACCATCTGGAATTTAAAAAAATATTTGAGATCTCTTCCAGGTAATTTTTGCTATGCAAATGCCTGAGGGAGGCCTAAGAAATAAATTGTTAACATAAATTGGAAAACAATGAAAAGAAAAGTACATTTTAAGATCATTCAGTCTTGACTTGGGGCCTAGTTTTATGTCATCATTTGACTTCATGACGCGTCCTCTTTTTGCTTGGAGCTCTGTGGTTTTATTTGTCCTGTGCACCTCCTCTTTTTGTTTTGTTTTAATTTTGCAAACAAAGCTGCCAAATACAAAAAGAAATCAAGGGAAAAATTACCCAGACCAGCAGCCATGTGGTAGGAACCTACTTAAAAACACCAGTTTACAACCTAATTCTAACCTCTTCTATTGGACTTATGACTATTTGAGGAGACCACTTGATTGCTGGAAGTGAGATGTAGTTATACAATGGAGAACGTCATCAAAATTGAATTCTCTCAGGCTCTTGGAAACATTGCATTTCTTAAATTAAAGCTTCCCCATAACAGGGTTATTTTATCTTCAGGCCCATTGTGGGGGGTATGATAGATCACCTTAACTCATAAAGCAACATCTGTGATTTCTAACTCAGAGATGACTTATGTACTGAAAACACACTCAGCTTTGCTATGACTGTTAACACATTTTTAATGGCGGAGGGACTGTATTAGCTTGGTGGGGCTGCCATAACAGAGTACCCCAGAATAGGTGACTTATAAACAGACATTTAGCTTCTTATAATTCTGGAGGCTAAATGTCTGAGATGTCAAACAGTGTTGATGTCTTCTAGGGCCTGTCTCCTTGGCTTATAGATGGATGTCTACTTCCTGTGTCTTCACAGGAAGACTGTGAAGACTGTATGACTGCCTGTGTCCTAATGTCCTCTTCTTATAAGGGTACCAGTTAAATTGCATTAGGGTCATTTTAACTTAACAATTACTTTTAAGACCTCATCTCCCAATACAGTCGTTTGGAGGCAGTAGGGGTTAGAAGTTCAACATAATAGTCCTGCCTGATTTCAAGAAATCAGCCTTTAACATAATATTTAGATTTCATGGCATTATATATATATGCATATGCATATATATGTATAATATTTATAGAAATTATATATATAATTATATATATATGAGTTATATATATATGAGTTATATGTATATAACTCATATATATATATGAGTTCCATGGGTGTGTGTAAGTTAACTAAATGCAGAATATAAAACACTACACTAAATTGTTTTAAAATTAGAAGATTTGGCTACACATTACTTGCATTTACTCCAGGTAACAATTGCTTAGATAACCTTTGCTTGGTCTTTAAACTTCTCCGAGCTCTAGGAATTTTTTTCTCACAAGCTATGGCACTTAGAAAGGCAAGCAGAGAAGCCTGTGGCTCTGTGGGACCTAAGGACATATGTTCACGTGTCAGTCTGTAACAAATGCTCTGACCACTTACAGACCAGGCGAATCACACTAACCTTCCTGATTCTAGGCCTTCTCTTCCTGGAGGGGAAGAATGGCACTTTTGATTTATTGTCTAACACTTAGATGCTTCTGAAAGCATGGCATAGATAAGGTTTATAGCTCATCACCAAGTAAAAAGGATTCAATATCCTTGATGCTTGCTTGCTGGGTAGGTTTCCCCTGTAAGTGTTTTTCCACACACAGACGGCATCTGTGTGTTTGATGCAACCGTATCACTTCAGTGCAATTAAAACTGTGTCGCTTCAAAAACATTTGGAAAGTACCATCTTCGGCCAAACTTCCTGTGTTTTTATAACTTACATTGAGCCATACAATGAGCTATCTCATTTGTTTTTAAGAATTTGACCAAGGGCTATGTATAATTAGCTATCTTTTTAGCAGGAAGCAAAAAAATACCAGTAAGCGCTGTTTACGTGTATGTTATGTAATTTTGGAGAAGCTATTTAAACAGAATTTTTTTCATGTTTCACCAGTTAGCACTCTGGGGTAAACACGACCATAGGCACTCACGGTGTATAGGTTCTGTGCACGTTGGAAATGGAAAGAACTAAGATCAGGGATGAACAGAAACAGGTTATCATCAAAAGGAGAGGTTTTCAAAGTTCTAACTCACACCAAAAGCCAGCTAAATAATAGTATATGAACCTCATTTCAACCTCACAAAATATGAAGAACTGGATTTTTTTTATTTCTAGGTTTGAACAACCTTGAGTGAATTTCAAATCTAATTTTCAAGTGACTCACCTACCGGGGTACCTCATTCTAAGCTTCTTCATGTGGTAAATTACTTGCGCATTTTAAATAGTCCGATACTGCGTATACGCGCACAGCCACGGTCCTCTCAGAGTTGGTCAAAAATGAGCATAGTGATGCAGATATGTTTCTTTTTCTGCCACTTTTTACTTCCTCATTTTGACCCGGCGTTACTTACTGTCTGAGAGTCTCCCTTCAGCAAACACGAGATGACCAGCCACCCTCCTGTCTCCCCTCTTATTCGGCACTGGTGCACCCAGATGTCACCACGTTTTTAAGGACTACGTTTCTTCCAGGCAAATGAGAATTACCTGGGACAAAATTCAGTGGGAATTCTATGTATCCTGCCTGACTATGGCTTGCATTTCACCACCATCCACGGTCCTACTTTTGCTTATTCATTTTTCTCACCGTCGCCGTGTGTATTTGCCTTAGCAAATCGTGACACACAGGCAGCGAGGCGATGCCTTTGGTCAAATTTTCCACTTGTCACTTCCTACATTTATGTTGTGCATCAGTGTCCCGTGGCTTCTAAAGGCTCACGGAGTGCTCTCAAGAGGCCAGCTTAATTCTGTCGTGACCTGTGCTGCTTGTCTTATTTGAGGATCCACTGGATTTAAAACTTCGCATGACTCTGGGATGGAGCAATAATGACCATGCCTTGAGACACCTTCACCTTATGCCTGCACAGCCTGGCAAGCTGAAAGCCAACTCAGCTGCCAGTGCAGCCGAGCCACAGAGAGTGACTGTAGCCCAGGGCCAGCATGTTGTATCAGACATGATCGTGGGAGGCAGGGTGAAGGGTAACAGTCAGATCTCAGTTGAAAGAAGGCATACTTCAGCGACCTTGATGTGGGCCCAGAGGCTCCAGCAAGGAACACAAGTGTGACCTTGTGCATTTAGGGGGCAGCTGAGCACCTGGCATACTGCAGCACGATGGCCTGGGGAAAGGCAAACCTGAAACTTCCTCTACAGGACTGGCTTGGAACAGAAGCCTTCACCACTCACTTTCCAATGGGTGGTCACCCTGTTTTATTTTTGCTGATTAGTGAACACGTCCAACGTAATGGCCAATGTGCTGTTCCTGAACCTACTTACAGCCTTCTACTGTTTGATTTTTCATCCAATCCCCCCTAGAGTTTTAACCTTCCACTAGTAACAACCCTAGTTGTTTTTTTCTCTAATCCCTGCAGTTTTTGTGAAGCTGGGAGTTTAAAATGAAAGGTGACCCTGCCGAGAAAAACAAACTTCTTTATAGTCTCAGCAGTGCCTTCGGTCAGCTCTTCGGTTCTGATTCAAGGTGACTGCTTTTGGGGCTACCTTTCTTGTCCTCACATTCCGCTTCAGGAGCTGCTGGGGCATTCGTTGATTTTTAGAAGAATGTAGAAATGTCCAAAGCCTCTACCAGGACCATTGCAGCTTGCTAATTAGAATCATTAAACAGTACTCAAAAGCCAAGGGAATTTGCCTCTTACGCATTTTTCTCCCCCAAGAATACTTGCCACACTGCTTCATGAAATAATATGCTGTGTTTAATGGTCCCTTTTGCTAAACATTGGGACACAAATGCCTGGTTCATTAGACTTTTTGCCGGTGCAGCTTGGTTAGTGCCAGGGTTTCCCTCCTTTTGGCTGTGCTGGCATGTAGGGGGTCATAAAATAATCAAAATATGCTTGGCATATTGTCTAATTTTGGAGCTATAATTGTGCTAGAGGAAGTAGCATAGACAACTTTCTTGGGTTTTCTTTTTATGGTACACAAGAGGAAAAATTCTATTATTTTTTAAAGGTTTTATTTGTTTATCTTTAGAAAGGAAAGGAAGGAGAGAAGGAGAGAAATATCAATGTATGGTTGCTTCTCATGAGTCCCCTGCTGGGAACTGGCCTGCAACCCCAGCATGTGCCCTGACTGGGAATCGAACCGTGATTGTGTGTTTCACAGGCCTGTGTTCAATCCACTGAGCTACACCAGGCAGGGCAAAAAATTCTGTTATTGCATTGGCTTTTCAATTTTCACATAAATGAAAAACTCTTTTCTACTGTACATTGCTGAGTTTTAATACATCCATAAACTTACGTAACAACCAACACAATCTGGATCCAGAATAATTCCAACTGCAGAAATTTCTCTTGGCAGTCAAAGCCTCGTCCAACATATCCATCTTCTAGCAACCAATAGCCTTCTCTCCATTAAGGTTGTTTTGCCTTTCCCGCAGTACCTATGAATGAAATCATTCAGACTGTAGCCTGTGACACTGGCTTCCTTCACTTGGCGTAGTGCCTTTGGAATTCGTTCATGCTATTGCCCACATCAGTTGTATATCTGCTGTACGTTGGTACCAGTGTTTGGTTATTCTCTCACCGAGTATCATTGGAGTTGTTTCCAGGTTTTGGTAATTATGACGAGAATGCTGCAAGTATTTATGTACAGGTTTTGTGGGGCTGATGGGTCATACAGTAAGTGCAATTTTAACTTCATGAAAATGATCAGATTTCTGGTTTCTCACTTGGCATGAAAGGCCCTTAGAAGTGGCCACTCTGTCCCTAACAAGTAAGAACCTGGACAAACTGAAAAATCACCAGTTCTTCTTAGATTCATTATAGAAGTGAAGTCATAGGGGAAATGCTGCCCCCAAACTTAGAGAAAGACAGGTATGTACAGAGAATCAGGGTTCACTGCGGTAGAAACCTCCACGGGAATCGATGCCAAGGTTGGGGGAAAAACAAAACAGACAAAACCTAAATTGTAATTGACTGCCAGAGCCCAATGCAGCAGTCTAAGAGTTTAAATTCCAGGGCGGGGAGGTCCAGTCATGAAGGGACCCCCATGCTTGTGTCAGTTTTATCTCCAAGAACTCTCATTAAATTCACAGTCAACACTGCAGAAAAAAATCCCCTAGCACTCTCTTGATTCTGGCAGGGGAAGGGCAATGTAACTACTTTGAAACATACCAGGGCTTTCCATCCTCCCACCAGCAACGCAGCTGTACCAATTATTAGCCAGCACTGGTCTCACAGGTGTTTTACGCAGGCATTCTAATAGGTGTGGACTCACATGGCATGGTGGTTTTAATTTGCATTTCATTCATGACTAATAATACTGAGCATCTTCTCCTATGCTTATTTGCCACCCACATATTTTATTATTCAAGTTGGTCTTCAAAGTTTTTGCTTATATTTTTATCGGGTGGTTTGTTGTCTTATTATGGATTTGTAGGAGTTAGTGATCTCTTCTGGGTATCAAGTCCTTTGTTGGACTAGTGAGTTTAAGAAGTCTTTGCCTAACTCAGTGACACATAGTTTTCTTTCTTATGTTTTCTTCTAAGAATTTTATAGCTCGACATTTTATCATTTGTTCTACAATCCATTTCGAGTTAGTTTTGTGTAAGGCGTAGGTCATGGTACTTTTTTTTGGTAAATAAATGTTCAAATACTATTTGTTAAAAGCATGATCCTTTCTGCCTTGAATTGCTTTCACCTCTGTTAAAAAATGTCAGTCATATTTATGTAGGTTTTTTCCTGGATTCTATTCTACTTCATTGATCAAACTGCCTATCTTTTTTGTCAATAACATACATTCTTGATTGCTATTGCTGTATAGTAATTGTCTTGGTTGGTTCATTTGCATTTTCATATAAATATTGAAGTTAGTTTATCTATATCTATAAAAATCCTACAGGAATTTTCATCAGGATGGACCTCTTCATTACACTGTATCTTCCAATCAATGAACACCATATATTTCTTTATATACTGGATCTTATTTGATATCTTTCATCAGCATTTTATAGTTTTCAATATACCTGTACTATGCATAGTGTTGTTAGATTTAAACCATATAATTTATTTTTGGAAGGCTCCGGGACAGACAGCACTTTTAAAAATATCTATATCTAATTTTTCATTGACAGAATATAGAAATATTGCTGATTTTGTTACATTGACATTATTTTCTGTGACCTAGGTAAATAGTTGTATTAGGAGCTCTTCAGTAGATTATTTAGGATTTTTCACATAGAATATCTTGTCTTCTATATATAAGTAGGAATATTTTAATTTCTTTTTATGTCAGTGCTTCTTGTTTCTTTCCCTTGATTCATTATGATTAATAGGATTTCTGTACAATGCTGAGTAGGAGTGATGAGAATGATCATCCTTGCCTTGTTCACAGTCTCAAGGAGGAACATTCTGTCTTTCACTATTAAGTATGATGTTAGTTGTAGGTTTTGTGTAGCTGCTGTTTATCAAGTAGAGCAAACTTCCTTTGGTTTGCAGGCTCGCACTCAATCCACTGAGCTACACCAACCAGGGCTAGGAAACTTCCTTATAGCCCTAGCTTGGGTTTTGTTTTTTTTTCTTAATCACGAATAGATGTTGACTTCGCCAATGCTTTTGTTCATCTACTTACATGATCAGGTGGTTTTCCCTTCCACCCTGTTGATATGGTAGATTCCATTGACTGATTTTCTAATATTAATTTTTAATATTGTGCTTTTAATATTGTGCTATTGTGCTTTAACTTCACTTTGCCGTGATATTTTATGCCTTCTATTTATTGATGGATTAAATTGTTAATATTTTGTTGAGGGTTTTAGCATCAATGTATATGATTGATACTATTCTTTCATTTCATTTTCTTGAATTGTGTTTGCCTGGTTTTGGAATAAGAACAATCATGGCATCAAATAATGAGTTGATAAGTGTTCTCTTTTCTTGTTTTTTTTTCTGGAAGATAATGTGTAAGTTCTGTACTTTTTTGTTCTTTAAACATCCGGTAGCTCCACCAATGAAACCATCTAGGCTTGACATTTTTTTTCAGAAAGAATTTTTAATAAATTTAATCTCTTTATTGCCCATAAGACCACTTAGATTACCTGTCTTCCTTTTTATTAAATTCATTGGGGTGACATTTGTTAATAAAATTACATAGAATTGAAGTCTACACTTCTATGATGATTTTATCTAAATGACTTTTGTTCTTTTGAGTTTGTGCAATTGAAGTCTACAATTCTATAATAAATCATCTCTATATTGCACTGTGTGTCTGCCACCCAAAGTCAAATCTCCTTCTGCCACTGTGTCCTTGACCCCCTGTGCCCTTTACCACCTGCCCCGCTGACTCTGCCCTCCGGTAACCGCTGCCCTGCTGTCGTGCCTGTGACTTTTGTTTGTCTGGTTCCTTCATTTGTTGCCTTTTAGTTTTATATCCCACATGGGAGTGGAATCCCGTGGCTCTTACTTTTTCTGTCTGATTTATTTAACTGCCAATTACAATCATGCATAGGTTCCATCTTGGTGGCAAGACTATGCGGCATTCTCAAACCAGCGTGGCGATGTGCAGGGCAGCTGTCTCAGGTCAGCGTGGCTGTTGCTACGAATATGAATTTGTCATGTTTGTGCGATTGAGATGATAGATATTTACTCCAGGGTTTATCACAGTTTGAATGAAAACTTAGCAGTGCGTTCAGTAAATTTGATTTAGTAGATGGTGCCAATATTAAAAAGTATAGGGAGGAAGGGAGAGAGATAAAGTAATGAGAACATAGAAGATACTAGTACGTATTGTCATAGTTAGATGATTGTTGTTTTATAAAATATTTGTTTATATTTAAGCACTAGGGTGCAGTAAGTTTACAAAGGACCAGCTGAACCAGTTTTTATGATAATGAAGTGTCTATAATCGTTACGAAAAAGAGACATCTGGCCCCTGGTGCTATCTGGCCCCTGGACACAGCAACCCCCTGGGTCCTCATATTAGAGCTCATCAGAGTTTACAGCTGAAGGGATTTCCCAATGCATTGGTGTTTCCTCATGTTACCAATACTGTCTATTTTGATTGATCAGTGCCCATGCCAAAATAATCGTATAATATTTAATATAATTACATATCCCCACTTACATGTATATGTATATTTGGGTACTGAATTACGGTTTAAATGTATGTCTTACTAAGGATCATGGCAAAAAAAAATTTACCCCCCTCAAATTAGTCAAAATAATCTATGTCAGTGATTCTCCATCAGGCACAGTAGCCCACTGGAGAATATTTAGCAATGTCCAGAGACATTTTTGGTCACCACTGGAGATGGGAGAGAGGAGCAGAGGGGGGTTACTGGCCACTGTTGGGTACAGGGACAAGGATATGACTAAATATCTTGCTATTCAACAGGCAATATTTCCTGGCACAGGATTATGTGGCCCAGAACATCAACAGTGCCGTTTTGAGAAACCATGACCTATCTGGCACTGTAGATACTGTTTCTATTTTCTTGTCTCTAGCACTCTATAATTAATAGTTTAAACCCATTACAATAAATATATTTTAATTATCTCCATGCTAGATATACTCTCTTACCCGAGCAAGCTGTTTACCCTGAGATGTAGAGAATTCTGCCCTTCACTTGCATGTAGCTTCCATTTTATTTTCTGTCTGAGTTGTAATTTGCAAGACTGTCCCCACAAAATTATAGTTATTGCAACCCGATTGGTTTCCAAAGAATGTTTATCACCTGGCTGAGGAGTGAGAGCTTGTCTTCCTGATGAAAACCGAGAATAGCATCACCTCCCGTATCCCCTGGATTTGCAGGGTGTGCTGGGTGAGCATCCCTGAAGTGGCCGCAGACTGCTTCTGGACGCTCCGCACATTGTAATGTTAGGGCGAGAATAGCAACTGCCAGGCTGTGTTATTGAATTCTACGGTTTTCATTTAAAAATGTTTTGTAATTCTTTTCTGAAAATGATTGAGGCGAGCAGCAAACTTCGAAAAGAAAATTAATTTCTGATGTCTGTTGTTTTTTGATACTGTTGTTTTTATGAAGACGTGTTTCTTCTAACTTGAAAAGTAAAAATAATGTACGGGCATAGCCAGAGTATGAAATAGTTTAGACACTAAGCCACTCGTGAATGTCTAGGTATTGAGTAATCTCCAAGTTCAAAAATTCACTTTACAAAAATAGGCTTCCACTATAAAAACATGTTCTTCAGCTAGAAAGGATGCATGGACAAAACCAAGGAGGGGGTGGGATCCGGGTAGGGAGGCGGGGATGGCGGGGGTGGGAGGGAGTGGTGGTGGGGGGGGAAATGCAGACAACTGCACTTGAGCAACAATAAAATAAAAATAAAAACCACGTTCCTGACATTACTTTTTGATGAACGACCCTTGGAGATCCCTTCCATATTAGCATGTGCGCTTCTGCCTTGCTTTCACTCCTGCTTGTGTCATCATTTATCCATGAGTGAATCACAGCATGAGTGTACTGTGACATATCAGAATTTAATTCGACAGGCCACATCTCATACTGATGGATATCTGGTGGTTCTCCATCTCTCATCCTCTCTCTTTTATTACAAATGATGCTTCATTAAACACTAGTTTACAGCTATATTTCTACCTTTTACCAGGTATATCTGTAGAATAAATTTCTAACAGTAAAATCAACGTATGAAATGAGATGTGCACTTTTAATCGTGATAGAAATTGCAAGTGAGCCCTGGCTGGCGTAGCTCAGTGGATTGAGCGCGGGCCTGCGAACCAGAAGATCGCGGTTCGATTCCCAGTCAGGGCACATGCCTGGGTTGCAGGCCAGTTCCTTGCAGGTTAACTACCAGCAGGGGACGCACAAAAGGCAACCGTACATTGATGTTTCTCTCCCTCTCTCCTTCCCCTCTGAAGATAAATAAATAAACAAAATCTTAAAAAAAAAAAAAAAGAAATTGCAAGTGAGTAAAATCAGATGTTTGACACCTAGGTTCATTAAAATATTAACAATATTGGAGAAGGAACAAGTATATGGGTTTGAGATAAAAGGTTGGGAACTGGTTGCTTTCTGTCTGGGTACGGGAAAAAATCAAGTTTAGATAGGATAAATAAAGTAGTCTAAGGGCATAACAATTCTCCTTAAAAGCATATTGTAATGTCAATTTTTGTAATGTTTTGACCCTGTAGTATCTAAATTTTCTACTTGGTATTTCTTTACATCTAACCAACATGTTCTTTTTGAATAGGTATTAATACTTGAAATTGTTTTGCCCTATTTGTTATAGAGTAGAAGGGTATTCTAGAGGGGTGATTTGCCATAATCATGAGCAACAAGTTAAGATTTATATATTTGAATATGATTTCTGCTTAAATTCAGACCATTAAACCATACCCCGGGCACCGGTATTCTCTAGTTGAGAGCTTGACCAAATTACACAAATCACGTGCAGGAGAAAATGCATAGTCTCATGTGTGCAAGGATATTTAAGTGATAGCAAACAGGATAATTAGTGAGTGGTTAAGTATTTTCTTTCCAACTCTCAGTGGTGTGAAATCTAACTATTTACTTTTGATTTTATTAAATGTGGCTTATTATATGACTTGCTTTCAATAAAAAATAATCCTGCCATTTGAGATGTAGGAGGCATGTTTATTGGAAACTTAACTATGGTAACAAGGAAACGAGATTGCAGTCTTCTTTCCCTCTTCTTTGAGTCAAATATTTGACGATGTTTTGATAACTATGTTTAGTTCTAATTTGTTCCAAGATTATAAATCTATCAAAAAATGTATCAATCCCAATCAAACATACCTAGCCAATTCAGGGTAAAGGTCAAAATTGTATTTCTTCTAATCATTAGTTAAATCTACAGATAGGTTGAAATTCAAAGAAATACAAATTCTCTTCCGAAGTAAAGGAGACCAAGCACATGACAAGAATGTTTACCCAAGTGTATTTCATTCGTTTTCTTCATTTGTTTTCATAGGAGCAGTCTGTTGTTTGTGCAGGATTTTTGAATAAGGCGTGGATTGTCCTTGATTGGGCTTGGTTTATTCTATTTCTTTTTTAAACATTTCTTTTTCTTTTTTCTGCAAGGTATTCTAGTGTAAGTACTGTATTTGCAGGATTTGATTGGTATCCCTTAGCAGCAGTTTCAAATAATGTGTATATGTCTGGTGGAGCACTTCAGAGTTTTTCTTCATTATCTTCTGCTAGTCCTTTCATGACGCATTTCACGTAGAAATCTCTCACAGGGCAACCGCGTGTTTTCTCCAACTTTTCTCCTGCCTTTGCCAGTTGACACTTCACTATGGCTCCCGGGAGCGTAACGAATTGTTGATATTTCCGGAGGACAAGAAAGACACATTGAGACATGTCACTTCTAAAATTAACATTATAAACTGCTGGCACTTTAATGAGTCTAAAAAGGAGATTCAAAGACACTGAAATAGAAAACAGGCTGACAGGGACCAGAGGGGAGAGGGGAGGGAATTTCAGGGGAAAACGGGAAGGGTTTACAGGCACAAGTATAAAGGATCCAGGAACAAAAACTATGGGGGGTAGAAATGGAAGGGAGGTGGGGAGCACGGGGGCGGGGCAGGGCTGGGAATATAAGACAGAAAACTGTACTTGAACAACAATTAAAATAAATAATTTTTTTAAAAATAAAAGTAAAAAGGAGATTAAATTTAAACCACAAGGAATGTGACAGTTTTGGGGGAGAATGTGCTTTTTGAAAGAAGTCTTTATTCTTGGAGACGTTTTAAGTTCACAGCAAAATGGAGCGAAAGAGCCATACGTTTTCCATATCCTCCTGCCTGGCACAAGCACAGCCTCCCACGTTATTGACGCCCCCTCAGCTGAGGGCCACTCGTCTTGCAGTTAACATACTGACTCATCGTCATCACCCAAAGTCTGTGGTTTGCTGTAGGGTTTGCTCTTGGTTTTGTACATCCTCGGAGTTTGTGACATATCCCTGCCAGTGCAGTATCGTACCAAAGGTGTTCACTGCCCTAAAACTCCTCTGCGCTCTCCCGATCTGTATCTCCCTCCCCTCTGATCTCTTGTAGCCACCACTCATTCTTACTGGGTCTATCCTTTTGTCTTTTCCAGGATGCAATAGGGTTGGCACAGTATTGGCTTTTACTAAGTAATTTGCATGTTTTTTCATGTTTTTTTTTAATGGCTTGGTAGCTCATTTCCTTTTAGCACTGAGTAATATGCCATTGTCTGATATACCACAGTGTATTCTCTACAAGGATATCTCAGTTGCTTCCAGGTTTTGACAGTTAGGAATAAAGCTGCTATAAACATTTGCATACAGGTTTTGGGTGGACATATGAGCACATTATAATATGCAGCGTCTTTTCTTAAGCTATTTGCCACCTGCGTGTCTTATCACCTCTCTTTGGAGAGGTGTCTGTTACAGTCTTGGGTTACTTTTCTAATATTGTTTATTTTCTTATTGTTGAGTGTCGGGATTTCTTTGTGTATTTTAGAAATCATGCCTTTGTCAGGTGCTTCTTTTGCATGTATTTCCTCCCAGTCTGTGGCTTTCTTCTCATTATCTTGATGTCACTTTATTTTGATACTATTGTGGTAAGTTTGAAATCAGGAATTGTAAGTTCTCCACCTTTATCTTCATTTCTAATAAAACATAACTTGTTAACTGAAAGTGAGATGCGACTTTGAATAAGAATTCGCAAGTAGGTTTTACCTGAAGTTCACCAGAAGCAATTGAGAAAATAGGATAAAAGGAAATAGATACCATACACCCTAATTATTGTTTGGGAAATACTGTTTTTGTCTTGAAAAGAGGGTGTTTTTTTTAAAGACGCATGCAGATTATTAGGAGATACACCTAAATAATCATTGTTTTAGAGGAAGTATTGTGCTTGTTAGTTTTGGGCCTTTAGAGGGGATTTTTCTGACTGGAGCAAAGGAAGGGCTTGTGTTGCTAGGCTCGTACCTCAACGGCCCAAGCAGAATGTGGCTGCTCACATGGTTAGAAAAGGGTCCAAGGATAAAGCAAGTGTCGGAAAACCCAAAGATGCTAAGTCAAAGAGGCTTAGCATCAAAAAAATGATGTCAGACTGAGTCTGACAGCCAGTCTTGTGTCCAGCAGTCAACCACCTGGAGTAACCGAAGGTTACACGAAGCATGTAGAACACCGAGGAGTGCTCATGTCCACATTTCAGGTTGCCCCGTTCTGAGGACTTTTTTCTTGGGAGTAGATACAGAGCCAATTTAGATAATAACTCTAGAAGTCAGCATCACTTCTAAATGTCGCAGTGAATCAATCCAGCCATCTGGCATCCTGTGTTAGTATACAATAGTACTGAGCCGTGTGAGTCACGGATGTGCCACCTGCCTCTGACTGCAGTTCTTTAGCCCCAGTGTATGCATTTTGGATATTGGATCTTAGTAATAGATTAACCTTAGGTTTTCAGAAAATTAAATGATATTAAATCTCCAAAGAATTTAGAGTTTTATCTGGAATATAAGAAGCGCTTCGTAAACATTCATTTTTATTCACAGTCCTACCATGTGCTAACCTCTGCTCCAGGTGAAAATGCTGTAAGGAGGAGTAGGGGAGGAAGGGCGAGTATTAATTTGTGAAACAATAATTTAATTTTTGGAGTTCCTACTTTGCGCTAGCCTTTGAATATGTAAGACTAATGGAAATAAAGTTTGTGGACCCAGCGAACTAGTTGGAGGGTCCCAGATGGGGCACGGGAAATACGAAGTGTAGATGAGATAACCCCTGCTCTCCACGTGGGCAGCCGAACACCTAACTTATCACATAATCGGTACTCAGTAAACATTTAGCAAATGAATAAAGTAGCATTTAATTTAGAATGCCAGGTCTACACACACACACACATACACACACACCCATGCCAAAACAAACGCAGATACGCAATAGAGGGATATAAATAACAAAGCATATAGTGTTGAGCTGATTTAGTATTGACGAACAAAAATGGGGATTTGGCTGCCTGTCACCACAAAAGTCAAACTTGTGAGGCAGATGCTGGTGCAAGGAAAGTGGTTCTATTCCGCTGCTGCGTGATCTGGGAGAATGGTGGGTGTTTGTCTTTAACCCCATGACCTCAGCAAGACCGAGACCAAGCCAGTGATCGGAGTTCTTGCTCCAGTTTAAAGTGTGGTCCTTTGGAACCCACAGGGGGCTGCTAAGCAGTTCATATTCCCCCTCCAGGTAGCTTAGCTTGTTCTTGGCTGCTGTTCATTTCTGGCTTTCTCCTGGAGCTGGGGGGTGGAGCCCCCCAGCCATGGGCCATGCCACTGCCGGGGACTTGAGACCGCGTGCTCCCAGGAGAGTATGTGATTGCCCCAGCGAATACATCGCCAGGTGGGCAAGAGTGTGAGAGATCTTCCTCCTGGAGTCCATGGGCCATGTGGTCTTAGCATCCACAGGGCCCCTGGAGAGAACAGGCAAGCCCACTGTCTGAGTGCAGGCCAGAAGCCAGGGAGCCAGAGAGAATGAGAGAGGGAGAGAGAGAGATAGACCCTTTGTTCCCCTGGTATTATGTTAGCTTGGGTGTAGGATGGGCCAGGTGCTTTCTCAGCATGACCTATCAACTTCCCAGACTTTTGCTCTTCAAATGGGTCCTTCTCCCAACCAAGCCCTCCCTTCCCCAAGCTAGACTGACAGGCCTCTCTGGTCCAGCACCTCCTCCTATGCCATTTTGACTTCGATAGTGCCTGTGTCTGCCTTCACCTGATCCCACCCCCACCCGGGTACCAGATGGGGGAGTAAGGGCTTTTTCTATCCAATTATATTGCTAGTCTTCTATGGCCTGGGCCTTATCCATTGATATTTCTAGCTCTGTGTGTGCTTGATTAAGAACCCCCCCCCCCTCCCGCTGCCACCATCTTGGCTCAATGGGGAGAATCCTCAGGTGTTTCAGAGAGACCACCTCTCAGTAACGNGAAGCCAGGGAGCCAGAGAGAATGAGAGAGGGAGAGAGAGAGATAGACCCTTTGTTCCCCTGGTATTATGTTAGCTTGGGTGTAGGATGGGCCAGGTGCTTTCTCAGCATGACCTATCAACTTCCCAGACTTTTGCTCTTCAAATGGGTCCTTCTCCCAACCAAGCCCTCCCTTCCCCAAGCTAGACTGACAGGCCTCTCTGGTCCAGCACCTCCTCCTATGCCATTTTGACTTCTATAGTGCCTGTGTCTGCCTTCGCCTGATCCCACCCTGACCTGGGTACCAGATGGGGGAGTAAGGGCTTTTTCTATCCAATTATCTTGCTAGTCTTCTATGGCCTGGGCCTTATCCATTGATATTTCTAGCTCTGTGTGTGCTTGATTAAGGACCCACCCCCCCGCTGCCACCATCTTGGCTCAATGGGGAGAATCCTCAGGTGTTTCAGAGAGACCACCTCTCAGTAACGTTAGTAAGTTAGTAAAAATTAGTCATTCAGAATATGTGATGGACTGGGTGTCAGGTGGTGTGAAAATTTGTGAGATTACTGTAACCCTGAAACCCAGCGAGCTACGGCAGATACAAAAGTAAGTTAGCAAAGTCTGTCCTTGAGGTGCCTGGAGAGACAGGTATAAAAGCAAAAACTGGAAATACAGTGGGTCAATGGTATAATTCACACATCCCTTGCTCTTTATCTCTTATTAAATTCCTGGTATACTAGTTGTTGTGAATATGTGAATGAAGATTGGATTAAAAGCAAACAAACAACAAAAAGTGAGAAGTACCTACCCTTGCCTTGCTAGAGTTAGGAGAGGGCGTTCCACAGAGCCGATGTTTCACCTGAACTTGCTGGGGCTGCAAGGACTCACGGGAACATTGAAAGCAGAGTAGGACTTGGTCAGCTGTGTGCTGTGTCTTGCTTTCTGCCAAAGGTAGTGGGGTCGGGGATGGTGGGCCATTGAAAGAGAGACATGGTTGTAATCACTAACCATCTTACCGAAGATAGGTTTCCACTTTGTGCAAGTCTCCTTGGAACTACATCCTTCGGAAAATGTAGCATTTAAAACTTCTACAATAATCACCTTTTTTACTGCTAATGTTAAAGATCTGTTTATGGATTACTCTTGGTGCGGAGCACAGCTTGGTGGTTTTGTCTGCTGCTGAGATGGTCTTGCTCCCTAGTTAACTATAATTGAAATTGTAAATTGTCCTTGTGCCACCAGGAATAGGAATTTCATCTCAGAGTGTATTAGGAGTCCACTTCTCTAGGCCCCAGGATGCATTTAACGATAAGCAGCGAAGCAGTTATTCAATCTCTGTGGTGCTGTGTGTGATAACTTGTCATCTACCTGAGTCTTAAAGGTTAGGAATGTTTGTGCTTAAGGGTGCTCCTGTTCCCAAATCCAGCCCTCTTCCTCAAGTAGGTGACTGCAAAGGCTACCCCTTTCTCAGAGAACATCTTCCTGGTTTAGACATTTAATCTACCACTCAGTTGTCCCTGATTGAGTGTCTCCAACGGTCATAATCATTAACATCCTCAAACTTTCATTATCTCACATTCTTCTGATAAGCATATACCATGATTACAAGAGAAAGCTTGTGTACAAAAATATGCCTTCGTTAACTGTGATTACAAAATGTTTCTTGCCTAAAAACTTTCAACAGGAATGTTCAAACCGTTAACCATTTGTACTAGCATTGTACACATATCAGGTGTCCATGGAATCATTCCCCACTGAGGAGAGTAAGAGGAAGTTGCTTGCCCAGAGTCATCAGGACAATAACCCATGTCCTGCAGGTCTTCCACCGAACTCCAAAACAGCTATCGTGCCAGGCTCAGACTCCCCCAGTGCTGTCCTCCCCACATTGATGCAACTCATTGTTCATAGCTGCACAGATCTGGGCTGATTTTGTTTCTTGTTATGTTTTTCTATGCTTAGCTTTTCTAGCCTTTGCATTTGGTTAGAAACTCCTCGTGTATCCAGAAGCTCATGTTACTAAATTTAACCAGGGAAGATAAATTGGGTCCTGCATAAGCTTATTCTCTCTGGGAACAGCTTAATATTCTGCCTGTCTCTAAAATCCTGCAACTATTGGGTGGTGGTTGCCTATAAGGTGAGTTAATTTGCAGTGACTTTTTAACTATGGTAGAAATAGTGCCAATGACCTCCCAAGACAAGGGGTGAGAAAGGTTTTGGAGGAAGCAGAGTATGCAAAGGAAGAAAAACCATCTAATTTAATTAAGTTAAAAACAACTATGTATAATTTGTATTTTTAAACAAATTTTAATTACTTCTGGAAGATAAAGTGCTTTGGGCAAATAAATTAGAGCCCTCTAAGATGATGGTGATGGTGATCTAAATTAAATTCTAAAATAAATAATTTAATTTAAGGTTTATTTATTCCCTCCATCCCTCATTTCCTTCCTGTTTAAATTCTGGAGGTATGTGACATTTCAAACACTGTACGGAAAAGTGAAGAAAAAAGAATCTTAAAAAAAAATTTTCCAAAGAGAAAACAGTTCTAAAGATCTTGAAAGTTCTTCATAGCAAAATTAATATGTATAATTTATTATTTTTAATGCATCTGCTATTGATTTGTTCCTTTAGAAACACTGTCTACATTCATTATTTGTTTAATTTTCTAAACTATACTTTCCCCTCCCTTTAGATATATATTATAAGCAATTTAATTTGTGTCTTTCCCTCATTGTATCTGCCTGAGTTTCTAATTCTTTTCATGTCCAATAGCAAATCTAAAAATATCTGAGATACGTTTTCGCTATGAATAATTGAAAATTTATGTTATTGTTTTTTTAGCCTGAAATAATTTTTAAAAAATCAATGAAGTCCCTCAGTTTATCTCAGAAACTCCATTTGTCGTTAGGTAAGATCAATTAACTTGGCTCACCCTTATGCTGAGTTATCTCTTTATAGGAAAATTATCCAAAATTTAAAACAAAACAAAATGTGGACTATGTGACTTCAGTGTGACACTAGATTATTTTCTAATAAGCCCATCTGAGTGATATCAGATGCTCCCAGAAAGTGGCACTTGGGCCAGTGATCGGAGTTTGATACATTACAGCTTCCTAAGTTAGCCACTAGGTTATCGAAACTGGCATCAAGTGGTAATTTTTTCCCTCTCCGATGGAGACGGTAATTCCACAGAGTGGGGTTTATTGTTTGGAAGGATATCAATCTCCTCAAACGCAGCAATCTCACTGGAGCAGTGCTTTCCCTGTTAAACATATGTGCCGTTTTTTCAATGCCTTCCCATACCATCTCTTCCATTCTGGTGGTTCTCTCATTATTAACATGAGTGAAACATATGTGTGTGAAAGTTATGTGTTTACAAATGTAAAAGTCATCCTATCCTATTTGATATCTTTAAACATTCTGGTTGAATACACAAATTTTGTTTAAAGAATATAACAGCTACAAATAAAAGACAAATTCTGCGTGTTTATAATCCTACATTCACCTGGAGAAGCAATAAAACAGGAATTGGTTAGATGATTTTTTAAAATTTAATGTTTTAATTATAGATATTTAACAAAGAGTTTTTGAATGTTTAAAAAAATTATTTATCTTTAGAGGAGAAGAGAAGGAGAGAAATATCAATGTATGGTTGCCTCTCATGGGTCCCCTGCTGGGAACTGGACTGCAACCCAGGCATGTGCCCTGACTGGGAATTGAACTGAGATTCTTTGGTTGGCAGACCCACGCTCAATCCACTGGGCTACACCATCCAGGGCTAGGCATGACTTTTTAAAAGTACCTTTGGATGTGAATTTAGTAAATTGAGGAGTCTGTTTATTTGTTTTTTCAAATCTTTGGGTATTTGGGTAATCTTATTTAGGTATTTATTTATTATTATTTATTTTTAAAATATATGTTATTGATTATGTCATTACAGTTGTCCCATTTTCTCCCCTTTATTCCCCTCCACCTTGTGCACCCGCTCCCACCCAAGTTCACTGACGTCTACGTTTCCTATACTATTCTTAACCTCCCCCTGTCTATCTTCTACCTACCATTTATGCTACTTATTTTCTGTACCTTTCCCCTGCTCTCTCCTCCTCCCACTCCCCTGCTGATGACCATCCATGTGATCTCCATTTCTGTGATTCTGTTCCTGTTATAGTTGTTTGCTTAGTTTGTTTTTGTTTTAGGTGTGGTTGTTAATAACTGTAAGTTTGCTGTCATTCTACTGTTTATATTTTTGTCTTCTTTTTCTTATATAAGTCCCTTTAACGTGTCATATAATAAGGGCTTGGTGATGATGAACTCCTTTAACATGACCTTATCTGAGAATCACTTTATCTGCCCTTCCATTCTAAATGAAAGCTTTGCTGGATACAGCAATCTCGGATGTAGGTCTTTGCCTTTCATGACTTGGAGTACTGCTTTCCAGCCCCTTCCTGCCTGTAAGGTCTCTTTTGAGAAATCAGCTGACAGTCTGATGGGAACTCCTTTATAGGTGACTGTCCCTTTATCTCTTGCTGCTTCTAGGATTCTCTCCTTCATTTTAATCTTGGGCAATGTAATTATGTTGTGCCTTGGTGTGTTCCTCCTTGGGTCCAAATTCTTTGGGACTCCCTGGGCCTCCTGGATTTCCTGGAAGTCTATTTCTTTTGCCAGATTGGGAAAATTTTCCTTCATTATTTGTTTGTTGAAATAAGTTTTCAATTTCTTGGTCTTCATCTTCTCCTTCTGGCACCCCTATGATTCAAATATTGGAATGTTTAAAGATGTCGTTCAGGTTCCTAAGCCTCTCCTCATTTTTTTGAATTCTTGTTTCTTCCTTCTGTTCTGGTTGAATGTTTCTTTCTTCCTGCTGGTCCACATCATTTATTTGAGTCCTGGTTTCCTTCCCATCACTGTTGGTTCCCTGTACATTTTCCTCTATTTCTTAGAGGAAAGATATCAGACTTAGCATAGCCTTCATTTTTTCATCTAATTTGTAATCATATTCAGCCAATTCTTTGAGCATCCTGATTACCAGTGTTTCGAACTGTGCATCTAATAGGTTGTCTATCTCTTCATCACTTAGTTGGATTTTTTCTGGAGCTCTGCCCTTCATTTGGGCCTTTTTTTTTTTTTTTCGTCTCAGCGAGCCTGTTACACAGTAAGGGGCAGAGCCATAGGTATTCATCAGGGTGGGGTAACCCACCTTGCTGTGTTGTGATGCTGTATGTGGGGAAGGGGTCCAAGACAGAATGGAACAGTGCCACTTGCTCTGCTCTCTGGTGGTTTTTAGTCACTTCCTCCACTATCCACAAGCAAATTGGGCCCTTCTGGTGCTGATTCCCAGTTGGTGGGTTTGTGCACATTCTACGAGCCTGTAGGTCTCTCCAATGAACTCTCCTGTGAGACTGGGAGTTTATCCCATGGCCCCAACCCCCACTGGTGTTTTCAGTCAGAGGCTTTGAGGCTTTATTTCCCCACCAGGAACCCTGGGTTGCTCTGTCTGTCTTGCTCCCCAGTTGTTCCTCCCAGTTTGTCTGCCCACGGATGTGGGACTGCCCAGTCCTCCAGTTGCCATGAGCCCTCTCTGCCAGGCTGCCTGTCTCTCCGCCCCTCCTACCAGTCTGGGTGAGTGTTTCTTCTTTAACTCCTTGGTTATCAGACTTCCATATAGTTTGTTCATCTGTCAGTTCTGGTTGTTTTATTGTTTTGAATTTGTTGTTTTCCTCCTTTTGGTTGTGGCAGGAGGCACAGTGTGTCTACCTATGCCTCCATCTTGGCCAGAAGTCCCTCACACAGTCTCTTCTTGATATAGCAGTCAAAGAGTCTCTTGGGAGAAAGTATCAGAGAGGGTGAGAATCCAGATGAGGAGGCTCAGCATGCTGTTTGCCTGCCCTGTGCCTGCCCCGACTGGACCCAGAGTTGGCTAAGTAAAGCCATAGCCTTATTTAGGTATTTATATCAAAATTCTCCTGCTTCTCTATCGCTTAGAGACAGACAACAGGATTATTACTTATTTACATGCACATTTATCACCACTTGGCACCTGTGCATAGTAGATATATTTTGCAAACATGAGAGGTTTTTGAAAATTATGAGACAGTGATCAAAGTAGCTAGAGCATTCTTATTTTATGATCTCTCAGGAGAAACTTTATTTTAATTGAGAGAATGGTTGATGCCACTTTTAAAATCCGCCATGTCACAACTTTGAAACAAGTCACTGAACACCTCCCTAATCTGAAGGGCAGGTAAGTCCCCGTCCTGTAGGACTGGCTGAGTCTGCGGTGGTGGGCACACACCGATCGCCTCTTTCTTTGTCTCCCAATCACCCCATAGGCCACCCTGTTAAGTCACTGTTGAATTATGAGATGAGTGAGCTCATTAGTCATCATTACACTTAGTGTGGACAGAATCTTTTGATAGGCATATTCCTATCTAAGCTAACCCAACTGCAGGTATAAAAGGGTCCCTGATCACAGAAACTATGTCCTGAGGGAGGGAGGAACATCAGCTAAAGAAACACAAGTTTCTTTGTCAGGGACAGGAAAATTAGAAATAAAGGACAGGAAAGTTAGAAATAAAGTCAAGTGGGCAATGGAGAGAGAAATAGTGCCACTTACCTCCAGTCAGTTCCACAGTTATTTGAAGAGTAGAGGGCTTTAATGCTTCTGTTCATCTTTAATATTGTCTTTACTTCATTACTCAGGAGTCTTTTGATTTTAAGTTGCAGTAATCCACCTCAAAGCAATTGAATCCAAAAAGAAAACCCGTGTGCCTATTGAGCAGACAGTCCTCAGGCAAGTTCCTGAGACACACTAGATCAAAAAGTTTGAAGTGTGTCAATAGAGTTCTCTTCCTTTGTCTCTCAGCTCTGCTTTTTCTATCTGTCTTCTCAGGTATATGCTCTTGATACCTCATATTTGACCACAGATAGCCACAAACCCCCATTACCCTAGTTGCTTATTTGAAAAAAGATACTATCTCCACTGAGAGCTGTGGGCAGTTTCAGGAAGGATTTTCATTGATCCGGTGTGAGACCTATGGCCATTCTAGAAGCTGTAACCATGGCCAGAATGCTGGAACTCTCTGGTAAGCCAGAATGATGAGCCTGACTCAAGACATACCTGGGATACAATTGTAGAAAACAACCCATGCAGACTGTGGTGGATACCAGCAAAGAAGTTCAGTAGGAATGTAAATTTGAGAGGATAACATTAAGTCTGCACTCAAAGGTATTTCAGAAGAGATGGCATTTCCTAGTTTAAAAAAATATAAATATTTGTGTATGTGTACCTATATCATAAACACAGACACAAACACATCCCTAGCACCATTTGGTGAATATAAGGCATTTTGTGCAGTTTTAGATTAATTTTTAAAAGGAAATGAGAGATAATGACCAAAGTAGCAACAGTATTCTCATTCTTAGAATAAGCCAGCTCTTTCAATTATTAGCTGTCTGACCCTGGTGAGTCATACAGTATCTATAAGCCACTATTTTCCTATTTATAAAACAGAAATAATCATACTTGCACTCATATTATTACAGGATTGTCTTTGCAACTGTGAACTATTTTATAATTTTTTTCAAATCTCTGTAATCCCTTTTAATGCCCTGAGACATTTCTGTGGGGCAATGTTGACATTTTTAATACTTTCCCCCCTTTTAAAAAATGTCCTTCTTTTTAAATCCTCTTTTAAGACCTCACTCAGGTAGTATAGTACCTGAGACTGGATAATGAGAAAACAAATTTGTGAGCATATAAACACATAGAAATTATGCTATGAGGTGAAGTTTAAGAAGCAGAAAAGAAGAAAAATGCTTTATTTGTCTTATATATAGTCACTCTGTAAGAGTTTCCTCTTATTCTATGGAGACCAAAGATGGACTTCTGCCCTTCTAAAAGAATCCAAGGGTCCAAGGGAAACTTAAGGGGTTAAATAAAGGAAAAGGAGATCAGAGAGAGAAGGAGCTCCTTGATATCAGTATGAGCAAACTCTGTGTGGACTGAAATGATGTCAGCACTGTTTTTACACTGTCTGGACTCTGTATGCAAGGCTGCCTCTCACCTACACAATGAGGGTAGAAAAAGGCATTTACCTGCCTCCTTAGTGCGTATGAATGAGGTCACCTCAGAGCATGAAGTACAGGTTGGCCAAGAGTGGGAGGCCTGAAATCCATTCCTCGTTCAATCCCTTTTGCAGTATTTGGCCCACCAAGGGATGCCAAAAATTGTTACAGAAAACAGGGGCCCCTCCCAAGAACTGTATACTAATACCTACTGGGCTTGTCTGTCCACCGCCAGAGGAAAGACATCTCTCAATGCCAGAGATTTGTGAAAAGGAAAGGAAAAGAAAGGTTTATTCAAAGCTGTACAGACTTCAAGCAGTGACCTGATGTCCCCATAAAAATATCAAAGTCCTTTAGGATGACCACAGATGCCCACAGCTCTTCCTTCTCCCCCTGCCCTAATTTGGGGTACCGTATCTCAGCAAAAGAAGCACACGTCTGTGTTTCCAGGCCACTGGCACCGTCAGCTGTGTCGCCATCCAGGCAGGATCTCCAATTAATCTGAAGTCATGTGGCACCTTCTCATGACTTACCGGCAAAGAGTTATTTCACTCTTCTTCTAGGCAAAATCTCTCCTGCTGCCCAGGCCACGTGGCCCAAGGGAGCACCCAAAAGCCAAGTGGGCCTCTTCTACCAAAGCTGCAGGGGTCTGCACTCTGCCAAAAGTGTGTGGCTTTCTTCTTCACCTGGCTGCAGGGGTCCCCATTCTGGCAAAGCCGAGTGGCTCTCCTCCAATGGCTGCTGCGTCTGCCTTTAAATCCCCGTGCCAGTCCTCCTTTGCAGCCCCATTTCCGACTCCTCCCACAATGGGTTACACCTGCCAGGACTCCCATATCCTCCCAGCTTTACTGGGCTGCCATAGTGAGTCTGGGCAGGTATGGCCCCATGGCTTGGAGCCAATCAATTCCAAGCTCTCACAGAGGTGCTGTAACTGGTGGGGGACCAGCCCCCAGTTACATCCTGGGTAGAAGCCACTCCCTTCTCTCTGGCTCAAAGCCTGGCCACAGCTATTTAACATATCTATGAAACCAGTTAAAGGTTATAGATNGAGATTTGTGAAAAGGAAAGGAAAAGAAAGGTTTATTCAAAGCTGTACAGACTTCAAGCAGTGACCTGATGTCCCCATAAAAATATCAAAGTCCTTTAGGATGACCACAGATGCCCACAGCTCTTCCTTCTCCCCCTGCCCTAATTTGGGGTACCGTATCTCAGCAAAAGAAGCACACGTCTGTGTTTCCAGGCCACTGGCACCGTCAGCTGTGTCGCCATCCAGGCAGGATCTCCAATTAATCTGAAGTCATGTGGCACCTTCTCATGACTTACCGGCAAAGAGTTATTTCACTCTTCTTCTAGGCAAAATCTCTCCTGCTGCCCAGGCCACGTGGCCCAAGGGAGCACCCAAAAGCCAAGTGGGCCTCTTCTACCAAAGCTGCAGGGGTCTGCACTCTGCCAAAAGTGCATGGCTTTCTTCTTTCTTCTGGCTGCAGGGGTCCCCATTCTGGCAACGCCGAGTGGCTCTCCTCCAATGGCTGCTGCGTCTGCCTTTAAATCCCCGTGCCAGTCCTCCTTTGCAGCCCTATTTCTGACTCCTCCCACAATGGGTTACACCTGCCAGGACTCCCATATCCTCCCAGCTTTACTGGGCTGCCATGGTGAGTCTGGGCAGGTGTGGCCCCATGGCGTGGAGCCAATCAACTCCAAGCTCTCAAGCAGGTGCTGTAACTGGTGGGGGACCAGCCCCCAGTTACATCCTGGGTAGAAGCCACTCCCTTCTCTCTGGCTCAAAGCATGGCCACAGCTATTTAACATATCTATGAAACCAGTTAAAGGTTATAGATATGTTAAATGACCATGCCAGAGGTTAGCTGCAAAAATGTTGCTATGCAAAACAGCTCTCAATGGCCCTGCTCCATTCATCCCTTCCCCCAACTGACACCTTGGGGGGGTGGGGGTGAGGACATCTTAATATTTCCTGGAAACCTTGAGCTCTGGACCCCATTCCAAATTCTTTTTTAGGGCCCCCCTCCTGACTGGGCCTTGTTACACTTTGTCAGACAAGTGATAAATATGCTCAAATTTGTGTGTGTGTCCAAAAAAATATGGTCTTCTTTGTGCTGAAGACCTAGACCTATTTGCCTTCCTAGATGTCATGGGCATAACTGAACGAGTGGTGGAGAAGGTAATTCAACCTCCTTGTAGGCTTCCATATTTCTCAGTGTTGTTTTTCTATCCTGCCTATCCGATTTTCTTTTAATTCCCCTCCCTCAGGTGCCACCTGCTCTCCTGAAAATGAAATGCAGCATTTACCATTTATATTTGCTATGCTCAGCAGTGTCCTGGAAAACAAATATAAAACGACAGCTCCACTCCACACTCTTCTCTGGGTTTCACACTTCTGTTCCCCTTTGCAAATCTGGGGAAGGTTCAGAATTCTGTTGAGAAAACTTTCTAATGGAAAATGCTGCTTCCCATTGCTGACTTTTAGAGGACTCGAAGTACCCAATTCTGGAACAACATCAGAATAATTCCAAATGCAAAATAAAGCAGCCACCCAGCTCCCTAGAGAGACAGGGGAATATTATTATGCCTACTCCATCACCATTATCATCACCAAATAGTGTTTGCTAAGCCTCCAGGAGCACGAGGCAGTGGGGTGGTTAAATTGACATCTTTTCCTCCTCCCAAGACCTTGCACTTGAAATAGAAACAGAGCATCAAAAACAAACATATACAAGGTCAGGCTGAGACCAATACTTAACACATTAACATAATCATTATAATAGAATAGAGCTCATTATAATTCAATAAGAATGGTAGGCAGCAAGAGAGAATGTGAAAATGTGCTAAACTCGGAGTGGAGGGATTGGCAACACACCGTGGGGTGTGGGGCTCTGGGCAAGTCACCTCCCCAGCCCCCAGGGCAAACTACTCGGGGAAGATTTGGAGAAGGTAGTTTGGGAAAGGGACTCAAACACAGAGTCTGGAGTCAGAAAACCACACAGTTTCTGTAAACGTGACAAAGGGATTAAACCTCTAATCCCTCTGGATCAATTTGACTTCCTTAAAATGAACACTCTCTCTAAAAATGAAGAAACTGAGGCGTACAAAAGGCAAGTGCTTGCTCAAGCATCACGTGCCTAGAAGGAGCAGAAGCCAGGTAGAACCAAGGACACAGGGAAATGTTACGGACAGAACTACGGCATGCTGACCTCGGGCAGCAGCACAGCCGGCAGACTGCCCCGCCTGCGCCTTCTTCCCTTGGGCTATATGATTTCTTGGCTCAGATTTTAAAAAATAATTTTTCATAGATTCAACAAATAGTTATTAAGACACCTACTATGTGCCCCCGACATTTAGGTGTACTTGGGATCGCCTGGAGTTCACAAAAGCGACGCCAGCCCTGACAGTTAGTTTTTCTCTCTTCTGTAGAGAAATCAGTTGCTAGAGTGAACTCGCGACCTAGGTGGGCACCCTGAGCAGAAATCCAACCTGCAACCTTTCGGTGAATTGGATGATGCTCCAACCCATTGAGCTACCCAGCCGGGGCTTGAATTAAGCCTTGACTGCATGCCCTTCAAAGAGACATCCACTTCATAAAGGGCAATACTAAATAAACATATTACCAACCACGTGTGACTAAAAAGCCAGACCAGTCATGTTTGCCCCTCCCACCAACCCACAATTCCCTTTGCTTTAAAGATCTTGGCTGGTTTCTGTAACTGGCCATTGGGCGATTTGTTTTTTGTTTGGTTGGATTTTTACTCCCCAAGGTTTAAATCCCCACTCTTATGTTTTAAATTCATCAATAAAGAATGACCCCCATGAAACTCTAGGCCCAACCCTTGACCTCAATGAAGGCAGAATCCCAAGCCCATAGTTTCTTTTCTCTCTCTCTCTCTCTCTCTCTCTCTCTCCACCCCCCCCTTACTTTACTCTATGGCCCCATGTGATTTCCAAGACCTGTAAGTAATAAACCATTAGTGTTCAAAATTTTATGATGGTTATTGCTGAAAGGTGACTTGCAGTCATAAAAAGAACCACAAGGGGTGGTCCAGCCACAACATTGGTTATTAATAGGCTGAGAGAGACATAGAATGGTGAGCAATAATGCTCCTCTTTTCATGGGGCTGCTGTTTCAGGACAGGGGGAGAGACAGATGATACCCAAATAAGTGCAGAAGAAAATACCGGATAGAAGGGAGTGTCACACAGAGAATTAAAACCAGGATTATGTAATAATGAGTTGTTAGATTACTTCTTTTATTCCAAGGTCAGGAACGACCTCTTTATATATTTCATATTTAAGATAAGAACTAAATATAGAAAGGGACACATTGCAGATGCAAGAGAAATGGAGGTCAACTGGGATCTGGACTCAATAAAAATCACTGAGATACTAGAGTTTCTCCTTTCCACAAAGCAGCAGCCCTGGATAGCTCTTGGTTTGTGCCCCACTATACCAGGTTCCCTGATTAGCTAATCTGTATCTCATTTCCAAATTTAAAAAAAAGGGGGAAGGATCTGTTTAGTCCAGATTAACTCCACAGAGCACAGTCTTGGCCCATCAACACAAATGTATAAATAACATGTGGCTTCTTACTGCTTCTCTGTGACATGTCTGTGCTGCATCTAGAGCACTCACCAGTTAGCGAGGGCAGAGAACACGCTGAAAGACAGCCGTGCTGGTGCAGCCAGGATAGGCTCTTGCAATGACGGGTACACAATATTGCAGACAAGACTTCCTCGTTTCTTTACACAAGACATCCTTGCTCATTGGCACTAGGCCTGATTCAGGTTGAACATTGGCTATAAGAATGCTTACAACTGAAAATATAGTAAAGTGCTCAAATATTGGTACTGGGGATATGATGGTCTCAAGAAACATAAGAAAAGGAAGAAAAAGAACTATGCTGTACATTCATCAAGAATTGTGACATTTCTCATTCCTCAATTCCTTGAATAAATAGTGTAAATAGAAGCAAATGATAAGAATTCTCAGGTGACTCAGCTCTTAAGAATGTTGGCATGTCCTCGAGTTACGAATGTTCCATTATTTCCTTTGACCCTTAATTCCAAGAGATCCTATAGGTGTCACCCAAAAGCCACCCCCTCTGTGATGGGCACCACCAATTATATCTGTGGTACTTTGGTTTCACGTGGAGATCATCATGTTTTTTAGGATGACTATGGTATGTGATCAGAAACACTGTCCCTAAGAGATAATAGGCTCAGAATTTCATCTGTCCAAAAATATTAAGTATTTCTCCTTTCATGAATGTAAATATTGTTATAACAACTTAATTCTTACCATGAACTTGACCCCACCCTAGGAGAGCAGGATGCCTTGGACTCACCAGGGAGGGTGTGACTATGGGTAAATTTAAAGAGAAATGGAAATAATATATTTTAAACCATCACCCTTCTTACGTAGTGAAATTTCTATTTCTATCGAGAATTGCCTAAGAGTGGGGGAAATTATTTTTTAAGTTTATTCTTTCCAGGCAGAGATAAAAAGCAGATATATTTGGGGAGAAAATGGTGGGCATGTAAATTTCACTATTTTTTAAAAAAAATATGGCCTAGTACAGTCAAGTGATTAGGAAATTTGTAACTCCAGAAATCATCACATCTTGTGCTAGATTTTGCTATGAAATGTGAATTCTCAGAAGAAAATGTTGTCAGACTATTAGAAAGCTGGGCTTATAACTATGTTTATTAATATACATAGTTATGTATTGGGGAATTGGTAATTAATCAAGAGGTTTCCACGGCAGGATCAGTGTGGCGGGAAAAGAATGCTTTGGAAGGGGGGTGCGGTATCCACAAAAAGACGGAGCCAAAGAGCTGACACTCAGGCAATTAAAGAGCTCTGCTTACCCCACAATTGGGAACGAAGCCAACTCTGCACCTCACTTTGAGATTTTGAGCAGTAACCTTCCTGCTGTTGTGAGAATATGGTCAGGAGCAAGACCTTCCTCCAGAGAAATGGAACCAAGGGACCATCTGATAAGAACTGGAGAATACAAGCGCTTGGGTTGGCAGGAGCAGAACAGTTACCATCCCATTTTCCACCAGAGCTAACTGAGCTGTAGCTCGCTGCATCCTGTGTCCGAGCCCTTCGGTGTCGGCACAGCTACGCTTGTCAAGGGAGCCTGGGGCTTGATGTTCGTTACCCTCTGCTGCTCTTCAGCTAGGAAGTTGCCTTCCCTGTTGAAATTACTGGGGTGAGACAAGTTCCAGACGTGCTAGGAACTCGTATGTGAGGAACTCGTTTCCTGGGGTGCTGTTTGCACAGACGTGCAGCAATTCAACCGAAAAGGGGGCGGGAAGGGACACTAAAGGCAAAGCTGATGTTCAGTTTTGGGAGGCGCTGACATCCTCTGATGGCAGTAGCAACTAGGCTTTACTGAATGCTTAAATAGTAGGCACTAAGTACTGCACTAGGAGTTCTACATTCATGAGATAGAGATGTTCTCCATTTCACAGAGTAGGAACAAGTTCACGGAGCCAGGAACTTGGAGCCTGCATTCAAACCCAAATCCGTGGGAACCCAGGGCGAGGGCTTGGTGCATCGTGGTATTTGCTCCTGGAGTTCTCTTTAATCTTAGTGGTCGTGATTCTTCCTGCCTTTCTATTTGCAGCAAATGGTACAAGTAGTAGTGAACCCACTCTATGAAGCCCTTTGAAATATACACATGCATAATGTGAAATATATATATCAAATTATGTATTTAATATATAAATATATATATATATATCAATTTTTTTCTGTCATGACATTTTTAGGAGCAAGAGGTAGGAAAGTAACAGCTGCAGCAACAAGTGCGCTTTCATGGTCTGGGAAAGCCAGTTCGGTTAGTCCACACTTGGTACTTCTTCAGGACCATCCAGTTCCGGCCCGTGTTCACAGTGATGACACTACGAACTACGTGTCATCACTCTGCCTGCTTAGGTATTTAAAGGTAACAATAGATTTCTTAGAGGAATTTCATTTTGAGAAGACTATATGGTTTGTGAAGATTTTCAATCATAATTATTGAAAGAAAGACATTTATAGGGGTATCTTCAATACTCTTATAATCTAATTCCCACATTTCATTTCCAAACCATTGTAGAAAAATTAAAATCTTACTGTATATAATTTGAATGATGTGTTTAAAAGTCTCTTCCATCAAATCAAAGGGACTGTGGTATGTGGATACACACACATGTGTGTGTATGACTAAGCATGTCTGCATATGTAATAGCTAGAGGATCCAGCTCTGGAGACCATCAGATCTCAGCATGAATCCCAGCTCTACCATGTACTCATATGTAAACTTGGGAAATTGCTTAAACTGTGTAAGCCTCACCTTCTCCAAGCTGTTAGAGTTGCTGGAGGAATCAAAATAAATATGTGCAAAGCCCTGAGCGTAGTGCCCGGTTCTTAATGAGCAAACCCTGATGGCTATTGGTATTATTTGTACTTTTTCTCCAGAGTCACATTCTGCTCCACTGGCCCACTTTATTCATCTTGTGAGAAGCTGGAAAGGAGGACAAGGGTTTCTAAACCTTTGTGGGTTTTTTAAAAATTTTATTTGTGATGGTATCATTTCTCATTTTCTTCCTTCTCTGTCATTTGAATCATCTTCATCTCTCTGCCTGTAGGACTAAGGACTTTTGGTATTGAGCCTGAAGGAAAAAATAAGTATGAGTAGATTAGCCACATCTTTCATTTTCTGTGTCGGATGCTTTGGCATCCAGGTGCTGGCTGACTCAGGAGACACTGCCCGGCCCAGGGTCAGACAATCCCTAGAGACAGTCAACGGCTTGTCCAGGAGCCCACTTTCCCAGGCACGCCAACCATCCAGAGCCCACTCCCTCCGCCACATTCTCTGTGAAGCTCTCACACTCTGGGCTACTGTGCGTTTGCCCTTGGCACCTCAGGGCCAGGCTCCAGACCACCAGGGACAGTCCCTATGCCCTACAGCCCACTAAAGTCATCCAAATTATCCAATCTTACGCATATGTGCTCCGCCTCTCCCATTTCTTCCCTCAAAAACCACTGTGAAGTGCCTTGCCCACATTCCCCAACCCCCCCGCCTCCTTCTGCTCCACGACCACCCAGGGCTTCCCTATGTGGTCCCCTGTAGTGGGACATTGTCATTCTCATGGGACCTTTGAATGTGGCAAACCGTCCATTTTCAGCGGCAGCTGTCTCACCATACCTAAATAACAACTGTATTTTAAAACAATGCGTGATTCCAGGCAAGCCACAACTTTGGCTGTCTCTTCCAATTGACTGTAGGGACCTTGCGTACAGGGACCATGCTCAGTAAATATTTGTTGAGTTACCGCATTTGCTGCACACCTAAAATGCCCTGGCATGTGTCTTTATGTGGAGGACACCTCTGCATTTTTAAAGTTGAATTAATATACAGTGTCAGTTTGTGTGTCTCCTAGCGCAGTCCTTAACAGGTATTTGTTTGGCTCTCTAAATGTACATAAACATGGTACTTAGATATACCAATGGGGGAAAGGACAATTCTGGAACTCCAGAAAACTGCTAGTGTAGGCCGAAGAAAGGGTTCAAGGTGAGGTGGCATTAGCTTTCCGATGGAGAACAGAAAGTACGTCATATTCCATCAGCCACCTAATTTTGCTGGCGTGCTTCCCGAGGCTTCTTTTTACTCAGGTGTAATTGTTTTTTTTTTCTCCAACAGTCTGCATGCTATTAGAAAGCTTCTTTGGCGAGAGGCAAGCATTCCAGATGAATCCTCAGCTCAAGGAGTAACCGAGGATTTCAGGGGAGGGTAGAACTTGTGCTTTTGGTGTAGCAAACAAGTATGGGGAGAGGCTTTGTACTCATGCTTGAGAATAACCTCCAGGGACCCTTTGAAATATTGGAGACTAAACCCAATATGTCTTCCTTTTCATCTAGCATCTGCTCTGACAGGCTGAAAAATAATATTAAATGCAATTATTTTGCTCGGGCTAATTTGGTTTCTTCTTAGAAGAAACTTGTACTCAATACATCTATATGTTAACACATGAATCTGTCTTTGGATGTGAAGAAGAACAGAGTTTGCTGCCCCCAAATATGCAGGATATTGTTTTAAGGTGGTTGTTTCTAAGGAACAAAGGACTCAGGGAGAACCTTTGACCTTCTTCCCCCAACTGCTAAAAGAACTTAGATAGAGGCCTGCTCTAGGAAGGGAGTTATTACAGATAACTATGCTTTCATAGGAATAGGTGTGGTAGGGAAGAACCTAACGGGGATGGGATAGAAGGCCTCTCCGTGTGCTACTGTTAGAGCTGGCCCAACAAACATGTGTTTACCAAATACTCACTTTTTAAAAATCTCCATGCAAATGACCTGAATACCAAACCCCTCCCCCAACCCTTCCTCCTTCGCTCAAGGTGGCAGCTAGGCCTCAACTGATCAATTTGCCCCGAGGCCCCGTATTTTCATGGAAGCCTAGAATGTACATATGCGATAAAATTTGCTTATTTTCTCCCGTTAATCTGTCTCATGTCGATTTGATTATTAGACCAGCCAGAAAAAACAAAAGAGAAAAGAGAAGACATTTTCTCTCGCTTACAGATGCAATTCTTCTAGGAAAGTCAGCTAAAATAATACCTGATGCATTCATCTTTTTTTGCTAGGGAATTAAAATGTTTCCAAAGAAGCAAAACTTACAGTAAATACATTTCTAAAAACCTAGGTGCATAAGGACATTTCTATAAAATGATAAGCTTCACTTAAAATTAAGTTCTATTAGATAAGGACAGATTTGATACAGACTAGGAAAAAATATGAAGTAGGAATTCCGACAAACCTGTGTTAAGAATCGCCGCTATGTTATTAATTGTGTTGTGTTTGGCAAATCAATCTCTCTGGCCTCACTTTTCCCACCTAAAAGTGGAGATAATGAAAACAATATCTGTTACATTTGGATTAAATAAAATAATGTAGGTACTTAAAAAATTAGATCCTAATATAGGTAAAAATGATGAAAGACTTTGAATGGACCAAAAACATTACTGAGTGTCCTGTTTAGTACTCCTCTCCAAGATTGTATCTAGCTTTTCATTGTTTTTGAGCTATTTTACATTTCCATCAGCTGTAGGAGACTACTAATTATGCAAAGACCATTGCCTGGAACAATGTAAATTTCTCCAGGGGAGATACAGTGGGCTGAATCCCTGAGGAGACTGACCAGTTTTACCAATTCTGCACTATTTTAGCACATTAATTTCAGCATTTCTGATAGTCCAATACATCACCTTCCCTATGGTTTTTCTTCAAGAATCAAAAATAATAGATTACTGGTCCTCTCCTTAATTAAAGAGTTAAATGCAAGCTTTGACATGTATTTATTTTACATCTATGTAGTTTTTGAAAATGTATCTTTTGAAAATGCATCTTTTAAAGACTAGTAGTATAAAAAAGAAAAGAAAGTCCCCGGTGGAGGAGATTAGAGAAATAACAAAGGCTTTCTCTCCCCCAGGACTCATACCTGTCTAAGTGACTAAGGTGGTGGAGTCGTGGACTCTCCTAAGATTCAGCTCAGGAGGGTTTCCTGCTACTACACAGTAAAGCTCTTTCATTCTTCCAAGAGACGTTAATTACTTCCTCAACAGTTTCTCTCTGAAGGACTCCCTGGAGCTAAGCCCCCGAATAGCTTCCTTCTGAGGCTGCAGCATCTCTTTGGGGTCCCTTGAACCACTTCCTTCCCACCATTGAAACAACTCCTGCAATTACCTTGCATTTAGAGGAGCCCATCGAAAAAGAGAATGCACTGCACTGCATTGCTTTGTGCACAGCAACGCCTTTGAACACTTCAGCAGGTTAAGGCAACAATTGCCAAATCAATTCCTCCAGCATATTAGTTTCAGAGATGGAACATAGTGGCTTTGTTTCTACTTTTTATAGAGTCTTTTAAATTGCTGTTCTATTCCACTCAATTGTGCTCCCGAGTGCCTATGACGATCTTTAATGCTTTATGAAGTGGTACATTATGTGTTGAATGAAATTCGAAATCTGTTCTAAACAACTTCCCATCAGAGTTGCCTGACTGCCTGGAACATGGACAAATACCCCTGTCCTTAGCTTGCAAAGTAGGTAATCAACTAGACAGTCACATCTAGGTAGGATGCCTGTATTTCCCTAAAGTACAATGTACTTTTTCCTTAAAAGAGCTCAAATAATTTGAAAAAAAAAATAAAACTGACCAGGCTAAAAAAGAGAAGTAGCAGTGACTGCTGACATGATATTCCAAATAAAGAAATATGTTTATTATATCCTGGCTGTGAGTTAGTGGGTTTTGACCTTAAATAATCTTAGATTTAGTTTATAAACCCTCTAGTTACTAGCTGTGAAATAACAATAAGTTTTCTAATTACTTTAAGCATCAGATTCTTCATCTGTAAAATCAAGATAACAATACTCATGAAGTATTATGAGGGTGAATTTAAGGCACAAAAATGCTTAATAGAGTGTGGACATATACTACATGTATAATAAACACTATTTTTATTTTATGTATTAATTAAATATTCAGATCTTTAAGCCCCAGTGATTAGGTATCTCCTTTGATTTCCAATGCCCAGTCTAATGCCAGTACAGAGGAGATAATCAATAATATTTCTTGGCTGAATGAATGCCTTACTCCATTCCTAAATATAAGAATACATTTTACTCCTGAGAATAAAGAGGTCAAGAAATGTTAGTGAATGATATTGAAAGACAAGAGGAAGTGACACAAAGCACCATAAGTCCTAAATATTCTACCATTTTAAGAAAACTATGTAGAATGAAACCAATTTTACCGAAGGTTAATGGATACAAATAAGAGTTAATTTCCTATGGCATCTCATTAACTTTATGACAAGACACCATGAAGGAAACTTTACTCAAGGACTTGCTGTTCAAGTGTGAAAAGCGATCCAGTAGGTTCCTATTGGAGCTAGGGGTTGAATTTCCCAAATTATCATCTAAGCGTAATTTCATGTGTCAAAAAGAGTGCCTTTAGAGAAAAGATATAAATATGAGTAAGAAGTGGGTGAAAGAGAAGAAGGAACAAAAATACAAGGCATTTCTACTTTTGAGAGTGAAACACTAAAATAGACAGAAAATGACTAATTAAATTCTTATAGACTATAATTGGAGCAAACTTCATGATTTATAAATAAGTCCATGGGGTAAATGAGTCCTATGCTTTAGAGCTGACAGAGTTAACAACTATCTGGAAATCTTTCTCCTGCTTTTTGGGTTTGTTCGGTGCTGGTCTCATTTTCCATCCTCAACAGAACACACAGGTTGGACTTTAAATAGAATGTTAACAAAGCAAAAGGGTCAGAAGCAAAGGACTTAGGTGTAAAGGAATCAGCACTCTGTGTCATGAAAAAAAGTTGATAAAAGATATTTAGCTTGAAAAACAAAAGACCCAGAATAAAATAAGTGTATCTAAATACTTGAAATTATTTTTAAAATTTTTTTTAAGATTTTATTTATTTATCTTTAGAGGGGAAGGGGAGGAGTGGAGGAGAGAAGTATCAATGTATGGTTGCCTCCCGTGAGTCCCCCGCTGGGAACTGGCCTGCAACCCAGGCATGTGTCCTGACTGGGAATCGAACCACGATTGTGTGATTTGCAGGCCTGCGCTCAATCCACTGAGCTACACCAGCCAGGGCTAAATACTTGAAGTTATTGATGAGTAAAAATTGATTATATTGATTCAGTGAGACTTGAGAGGAAATTGAAAACCCTGGTTACAGTTGATGACCAGAAGACTTTCTATGAATGACTCTTATTCAGCACTGTAATAAACCTACTTGGGCCTTAATGGAGTTCTCTCTCCCCCCATCAGAGAGATTCAAACAGAAACTAACTGAACCATCCTATCTTAGGGATATTACAGGATGGGAATAGACAATTTTGGAAAGTCCTCTCAACTCCAACACTCTGTGTTCTGTGATTGCTTAGTTCTAGCCAAGGTTGCCAGATTTCAGACTCCGAGCTGGTTCTGCGTGGATCAGTCCAGATTTTCTTCTGATTATTCAATAAGACAACAGTATATGTGGTCCCAACATATATTCTTCTCATTTCTTTCATGTTTCACGACTAAAATCAAGTTAGGAGAAAGTACTTGCCTATTACACTGTCTGAATCCTTTTTGAGAAGCTCTCATCCCCCTGGGACCCTTTCTGAATAGGGAAAATCTTAACTCTATCATTTAATGCTGAATTTTCCTTTCTCTGCCCACTCAAATCACAGTGATTTTGTCCCCATAATTATTATTGGTTCTCCTAGAGAGACTCGCTCAGCATATTCTCATGCAGCCCATTCCCTTTTCCCCATGTGTGGTATTATTCAATTTTTATATTTAGACACTTCATTGTAGAAGTCTCTGAGCTTCATTGTAGAAGTCTCTGAGCTCTGGTAATAAGAGGGTTACCAGGCATTAACTGATGAGGGGGAATAAAAGGCAAATTCAGGGCAATCGGTAAAATATGGGGTGATAGATGCCTGAGAGAGCCCTGAGCCTAGCTATTTGAAAAAAGCTTAGTGGCAGACCCTTAAATTTTCTAAACTTGAGCTTATTTCTCTATAACATGGGATTATTAATTGTCTTTGCCCTGCTTTTCTTAATGAATGGTTTTGATTCTTAAATAAGCCAGTATATTTGAAAACTTCCTGTGAAATATAAATTATTACTAAAATACGAAGAATGACAAAGATAATGATAGTTAAGAATATCAATTTAGTTCATGAATGCTTCTGTATAGTGTAAATACAATATACCTCAGAGTTATATATGCTTAATATTCTTGTTGCTTTTGAGTTGGGCTTGTTAAGGGGTTTGCATTGGAACTGCGCTCAAGTTTCAGGTCCAATTCTTTATGATGTTGGGAAGATTTCTTACCTTTATCAGAGCTTCAGCTTTCTTAACTGTAGTAAGAAGAGACTTGGTGTTATCCTGTACAATTTTTGTAACCACCAAGAAAGTCAGTAACGTGAAAGCATTCAGCATGGTACCTGGCATATGATAAACACTCAGAAAACAATGGTTAAACTTGAACTTGGAATTTTAACATCAGTAGGTATAATTTGTAGTAGTGGTTGGCTTACATCCTTTAAAAACATTTTTTTTCACTCTGTTAGAGGTGAGATAAAACTACTCTTCCCTGAGGCCACTAGGATCCTAATGTTTTCTACTGCAGTATTTTGTTTAGCTGATAAATGGTAAGATAACTTTCCTAGAAGTACTCTTTGCTTGGTAGCTTGTGTTAGCAGTTTCCAGAAGACAAGGATGCTAATTGGTAATGTAGATGAGTCTCCTCTAACCCCTCCTCATTTATACCTCTTTTTAAAGGTTATTTATTTATTTTTAGAGACAGGGGAAGGGAGGGAGGGGGAGGAAGAAGGAGAGAAACGTGAGTGTGAAAAAAGAAGCATCGGTGGCCTGCCTCTTCTATGCACCCTGAGTGGTGACCGAACCTGCAACCCAGGCCTGTGCCCTGATGGGAAATTGAACTGGCGACCTTTCACTTTGCAGGGTGACACCCAACCCACTGAACTATACTGGTCAGGGCCCCCCCTTGTACCTTTTAATATGCCGTTGATTTCAGGGAAGACCCTGGCAAGAATCAAGCTCTAGAAAATGAGGATAAAGGGCTGCCAGAGCCATAAAAGTATTGGTGGGAAGTAAAACGGCATGGAGGAGGTGGCTGACCTCTTGTTTCCTCCACTTTGCCTTTTTGAAGACTGTCACAGCCAGCACGGCAGGAAGAGAACTTTCAGTGCCAATAATGATGGCATTACCACTTCCTCGAGATGTGTTAGTGCTTTGAATTTTTCCCCTCCCCCCCCTTATGGGGCAGATAGCCAAACAAAGTGGCCTACTTGGTTCTCTGTTATACTTCCATTGCCCATGCCAAGGCCCTAACAGAGATGCAATTTTTATTGAAGGAATGAGTTGAATGAATAAAATGGCAGTGCTTTGTCTCAAAGCAGATGCTGCGCCAAGCAGGAAACCTGTTCCCGATGGGCTTCAATAGCTACTGTTTGTTCACAGTGAGTACAATATCACTGAGTGGAACTTCCTGTCAGAGTCTCACTACAGAGGAAAAGCATGGGCCTGTGAAAAATGTTTACCACCGCCCACCGCAAGAGAAATATCCTGAACATGCAGAGGAAAACCTCTATCTGAAAATGAGTTTTGTTAAAAAACAAAAAGGGATTATAAACTTTGAAATTAAAGCAAGCAGATGTGAAGTGGGGGGGGGGATCTAAAATCAGAAAAATGCATTTGATAAACAACAAAATGACTGAATTACAAGTGAAGACAAAGTCAACCAAGTAGAGAAGACAAAGCAGAGATATTTACTGAGATCCATGAGATAAAAATAAAGTGTATAGTAGTTGAAAGACATTAGTAGATACAGGAGGTCCGGGTTCTGTGTTTGAGGATTACTTTATTTGGGGTGGGAGACTGTGTTGGAAAGAATGAACAGAGAAGGACAAACAGTTAAGTAGTAATTAATATTCATAATAATAATTAAATTTATTCTGAAAGGAAGATTTAAATACAGGTTTAAAAAGTCCACAAAATTTAAAAATTCAGACCTAAATATTAAATTCAAGAATAAAATGCATTTAACATTTATGTATCAACAAAAGGGACAAAAACTACATATAGGGAACATAGCTCTCTTAGACTTTCCTTCTATAGTCAAACACCAGAAGGCAATGCAATGCTGTAACAGTTTTGAAGAAAAAAGAATTGTAGTTCAAGAAGCCTATGCTGATTTAAGCTGTCATCTATATGCAAATAGATATGTATACATGCATGTATATGTAATATGTAAACCACGTGTATGTGTTTTTTTGTCAGAACTCTTAAAAGTAAACTAAAAGAAAACCCCAAACCATTTATCTGTTATAATCCTTTGTCATGGAAATGCACACACCTGCCTACGCAGCTGTCTAAAAAACCAATGTAAAAATTCAAGGTTAGGTAAGCGACAGTACAAAATGGTTGATGATGTTTTTTAAAGCCACTTATTCGAAGTATAGTGTTGTAAGTCTGAATCTTCTCTGGATACCACTGTTGTAAATTCAAGAGGGGAATGGAGGGGAAGGCTTCTTTCAACTTCAAGCTTCGGCTGCCCTCTCCAGCCTCCAGAACCCCTTTGTTTAGCGAGGTAGGGAGCGCCGTTCTAGATTAGTAAAGTCAAGTCACCTTTCCCATCTGCATGGCCATCCCTGACTATACTCTCTCCTACTTCAGCAATCCCAGAGAGCAGAAGGGCTGAGTGTTGACCCTCTTAATTGCAAGCATACAGTTGAAACGGGGCTGTTCTCTTGGAAATACGAGTGCGCTGTCACTATGGAGTCAAACCCCCTCCCCATTTCACTTTCAATGTTAAGAATACAGCAACTTTTTTGAAAAAAAATTGAGCTTTAAATCATGCATTTTTAAAAATATAGCCTTCTCGGTTTCCCTATAACTCTAGGGGTCTTGCCGTGACAAAGGACTCTGGTGGTGGTAGGAGACATTGAAAATGCTGCCATGACCCTGCTTTGGGAGCTCTGTGAAAAGAGAAATAGCCACAGAAGTGCCATACACAAAGGGTTTTAAACATTTATTTAAAGTAAGAAATTGCTATGGAAAAGAGCTTGTTCACTCTACATTTCTTAACAGGGACATGTGTTACAGACTTAACCCCATAGCTTTTCTAAATGTTCTGCATTCATGGTGGTACCACATGAGGCTACAAAGTGAGAGGTTTCAGTCTTTCTCGGTTGAACAGAGAATTTCTGGTTATTTTCAGAGAGCTAAATAAATAAGAGGAGGTACACTAATTTCCGAATCCTGAGAAGGCAGTTAGTGCAAGGTTTTCAGCTTTTAAAAAATTGCTTTTTGAAAAAGATGCTGAGAGAAAGGAAGAGGAAGCAGGAGAAGGAGGAGAATGGTGTTGAAAAAATAGTGATGAATCCTGTTGGTAAAGGTATATATCTCTTTCATTTATTACTAAACTGTGCTTGGTTAAAGCCCAAAGGAAATAGTTTAAAGCTGGGTTTTATTGAACATTGTGAAAATCACAATTCACTCTATAACAGAATACACTAAAAAATGTGAATGGAGGATAATTACCCTTCATCTCATGTAATTAATCTTGTTAGTTTGAAAGGCAATTCTGAGACTCTTATTCATAAGTCTTCTCATAAACAAGAAGGTCATAGCTTTCCAACATTTCTTCACATCTGTTAAATTCCATTACAGTTGGGCAACACTAAACTCATTGGCAAATGACATTGGTATATCATTTGACGTATTGAATGATGATACTGACCTTCAGCCTTTGACATCCTAAAGGTTTTGTGTGCATGTCCATGACGTGACTTTTGCAAAGCCCCTAAGAATGGGAGCTGGTGGCCAGGAGAACCAACAATGTGATTAGAGGGTTGAAACTTTCAGTCCCTACCCCAGCCCCCAACTCTGGGGAGGGGAGAAGATCTGGAGAATGAGTTCAACTGCCAATGGCCAGTGATTCAATCTGTTGTGCCTAGGTAATGAAGCTCCATAAAAACCGCAGAGGGCAGGGTTCAGAGAGCTTCTGTGTTGGTAGACATGAGATCTGGGGAGAGTGGTATGTGTACCTTGAGAAGTAACAGAAGCTCCAAGCCCTTTCCCATACCTGTCCCTACGCACCTCCCCTGTCTGGCTATTCCTGAGTTATATCCCTTTATAATAAATTGGAAATCTAGTAAGTACAATGTTTCTCTGAGTTCTGTGAGCCAAACAAGCAGATAAATCAAATCCAAGAAGAGAGGAGTGGGGACCTTTGATTTATTGTTGATTTGTCAAAAGCACAAGTGACACCTGGGCTGGCAGCTGGCGTCTGAACTGGCAGAGAGGGGAGTACCATCCTGTAGGACTGAACACTTAACCTGTGGTATCCGCTGCTATTTCTGGGTAGATAGTGTCCAAGAATTGCTGGATGGTTTGGGGACGCCCCCCCCCCCCACACACACACATTGGAGTTTAGAGATAAGGAAACTGAAATATTCTCCAAAAAAAAATAAAGAGAACATTTCTCCTCTAGGTTAAGTTTACTTACTTTATCATGGTGGAAGAAGACAGATATGGTAAAGATGTAAGAATAGAAGATGANGGTTCAGAGAGCTTCTGTGTTGGTAGACATGAGATCTGGGGAGAGTGGTATGTGTACCTTGAGAAGTAACAGAAGCTCCATGCCCTTTCCCATACCGGTCCCTACGCACCTCCCCTGTCTGGCTATTCCTGAGTTATATCCCTTTATAATAAATTGGAAATCTAGTAAGTACAATGTTTCTCTGAGTTCTGTGAGCCAAACAAGCAGATAAATCAAATCCAAGAAGAGAGGAGTGGGGACCTTTGATTTATTGTTGATTTGTCAAAAGCACAAGTGACACCTGGGCTGGCAGCTGGCGTCTGAACTGGCAGAGAGGGGAGTACCATCTTGTAGGACTGAACACTTAACCTGTGCTATCCGCTGCTATTTCTGGGTAGATAGTGCCCAAGAATTGCTGGATGGTTTGGGGACCCCCCCACATTGGAGTTTAGAGATAAGGAAACTGAAATATTCTCCAAAAAAAAATAAAGAGAACACTTCTCCTCTAGGTTAAGTTTACTTACTTTATCCTGTTGGAAGAAGACAAGATATGGTAAAGATATAAGAATAGAAGATGAGCAGGATATGTATTAAGGAGGGACAAATTTAAAAGTTGCTACCTAATAACAAAGAATAATGCTTATTTTGCATTTGTTATACATCGGGGATAATACACTCAAGTCAACTTCTAGTCTGGACAGGAAATAATTCCCCAGTCTGGATGATGTGAAATGTTGGCCACCTTCTGTTCCAATAACCAGAATATTCCTTCAAAGTCAGTTCCTACGGTTAGTGTTTCCTAAAACCAAAGGGAGAGTGTCTGATCTGTTTGTTGTAATCTATCAATGGCTCTTTAATGTGGGATTGGCACTATGTACCTTGACATTGGACTAGGAGTCAATAGATGACAACCAGATTTAGAACCTCAGAAGTATCCCGTAGAAAATTGTTGCTGGCTCTGGTACTAGTATTTTTCTTGGCATTTATTATTCTTCAAACATGGAATGTCTCCATTTAAAACTGCCTGGCTTGAGTCCATAGGTTGTGAATATGTAATACTTAGCAATCATACCAGCTGTGCCAGATCAGTTTTATAGGGCTGTAAAACATTTCCTGGTGGTTGATTTTATTGTTTGGTGAGGTCTACAGCATTTGTGCTAAGACATGATAATCCTACAGAAGAGGAGGTGAAAATGGACTCAGCTCATCTAATGATGTCCCTGGTGGTGATCAGCTAAGCAGCCTGTAATATGGGCGCAGAAGAATTAGAAAGGCATAATTGAACCCCCTCACCACACACACAGAATTCTTTGATATTTGAAGTTCCTGCTTAAAAACTTTTTGTAAAGAATTTCATAAGCAGTGCGTATGAAAGGTTAGGAGATAATCAAGCGGATGCATGTGAATTGGTCCCCTTTCTGGTTCATGAATTACACCGTGCTGGGTAGCTTTCTCGCGCCCTCCAGGGCATCTGTGCTACTACCCTGTGTTCTACCTCCAAAAGGCTGACCTTTAAGAATCGTTTTTCCTTTCCCATTGGGTGGACCACTGGAAAGAGAGAGAGGTCACTCAAGGTATTCATTCTCACTGTTGTATGGTTTCTCCTTGGCCCGGCTTCATCCTTTAGCTACAGGTCAAATCTCCTCTCCAGGTGGCCATATCCACATGACTCTCTTTAAGAGTATCTCTAAATACCCTGCTTACTCACCCCTTCAGGGGTGCAGTGTTGACCTGACCACATCTTCAGAAATAGTCCCTTTAGTAAACTCCCTTGAGTCATCCTCATTTGANTCATGAATTACACCGTGCTGGGTAGCTTTCTCGCGCCCTCCAGGGCATCTGTGCTACTACCCTGTGTTCTACCTCCAAAAGGCTGACCTTTAAGAATCGTTTTTCCTTTCCCATTGGGTGGACCACTGGAAAGAGAGAGAGGTCACTCAAGGTATTCATTCTCACTGTTGTATGGTTTCTCCTTGGCCCGGGTTCATCCTTTAGCTACAGGTCAAATCTCCTCTCCAGGTGGCCATATCCACATGACTCTCTTTAAGAGTATCTGTAAATACCCTGCTTACTCACCCCTTCAGGGGTGCAGTGTTGACCTGACCACATCTTCATAAATAGTCCCTTTAGTAAACTCCCTTGAGTCATCCTCATTTGAATGTGCCATCTGTTTCTGGCTGGCACCCTGACTAAAATACACAACCTCAGACACAAACTACAGTTCGGTGATTTCCAGAAGGAAAAGGGGATGGGGGAGGTAGAAGAGGGCAAAGGGGGATAAATGGTAATGGAAGGAGACTTGACTTTGGGTAACACACTATACAATATACAGATGATGCATTATAGAGTTCTATCTATGCCTATATAATTTTATTTACCGATGTCACCGCACTAAATTCAATAAAAAATTTTGGAGAGAAAATTTCATACTAAAAAGTTAAAAAATAAAGCTGTATTTAATGAAGTTGTATGTTAAGGTATAAAAAGTAAAGTCTAAGTTAATGGACATTTTTTTCTTGGTGAAAAAAGTGCTTTGTAAATCAATATATGTATTTATCTCTCCACACACAAAAAAGATTGAATAGCTGTGTTTGAATAATTCATAAACTAACTGCAAAAGGTTCCTTCTGTTTCATAGGTCTGGTACAGAAAGCACCTGCTGGAACTACTGAATTGCTTTTCTAGTTACATACTAACACCACTTTTACACAGTTTCTAAAACTACTCCTTTTGAAAAAAAAATGAGTAGGCTACTTCATGCCTTCTTGTAACATATATAGGGCACAAACATCAACCTTCACAATTTAACTTCCTTCTCTTCTTATTTAAACTTGGTTTCAGTGTCCCGACCTTTGAAAAATCATGCCAGATAGCACAATATTAGGATCTGTATGACTTTCCTGTGTTTCTTTAATATCTTACATTTGCTTTAATACAGGATGAATTTTAAAATATTGAAATTACGTATTGAATTGCTACTCATATCCATATATGTATAGGAGGTCCTGGAAGACAAGACCCTACCTTTTTCATCTGTGCACCCTTATATGTGCCCTAGTGGCAGTACATAGTAGACACCCAGTACTGGGGGTGGACCCATGAGCATAATAGATTCGGATTGGGTTCATCTGGCATTATACCTAGAATCCAAACAATTTCTCTTGATTTAAGAAGACACAATAGCGGTTATAGAATACCCCAATTCTCATTAAGTACTCTCTCAGACTCTTCATGCCTTATGTAATCATGAAATATTAAATAGTGTGGTATCTATGTGTTGAGGGTTCAAGGCAAATACCATGAATAGAGTTCATTGGGGTCTGTCGAAGTAACAGGGAAAGTATTGCATAAAGATTGAGTGACTTTTTATAAGATAGTAATTCTGCTATGATTACACAATGTGTATCAGGCTCTTATATTTTTCACACACAAATGTTTCATAGGGGCTATATTTTATTTTCAATCTCTACATAAATTTTAGAATACAGGGGTAGATAAGAGTAAGTTTACAGTTGCACCCATGGAAAACAATACAATAATTAATACATCATAATACAAGATTAAATCTGTGTTTTTCATACTTACAACTGTAACCCTAGTTTTGAGCCAATTCCTATATGCTTAATCCTTAATGGAAGTCCTTCCTTCAATATCTCAGCAGTTCGTTCTAGAACACACTTGTAAAATCTCCTTCTTTCATTCAATTCACTTTAGGAGAGAGCAAAAAAGCATATATTCTAAGCTCAGTAGCATTTTGCATTTAGTCAATCTATTTTAAGAAATAGCTTTGACCTTGAATTTATCTCATGAATAAGTTCTTATGTACCTAGGGCATGCTTAAAAATGCATAAATATATGAATGCAATGGAAGAAAACACATATAAATATAATGAACGAATGTATAATTTAAGTTTAGAGATACAAAATTTGAGGCAGCAGAATCACAGCAAGTTGACAACACGTAATTTGCCAGATCGTACAGGAAAAGAGTGAGACAATAAAATACTCTTTCTCATGAACGTTTAGATACCTCTTGAATTGGCTACACTATAAATCATGATGATGCCATACCTTCTAAATATTTCCAGCTAAAGATAACCTAGAAAAAGTTTGCAATTTATAGTGTTTTCTAAGACAATAGAAATAATAGTAGTCCTGTGTTCACATTTACATTTAGTAAAGAAAGGGAGTATAGCAGGTATCGTGTTGTACAAAGATAAAAAGACACTCCTACTACTAAAGTGGAATAATCACACCTGACAAATAACAGCATTTGAATAAATATTTTTGAATGAATAAAAATGCAAAAAACTATCACTAATGACTAAAATATTTTAATTACTCCCATGGGGCTAGTATTATACATATTTGCCTCATTTTTATTCTTAGAGATGTAAGTAGGTATTTATATTTTATTTTTACCAATTAGGAAGCTAGAATTAAGGAGTTTAATAATTCTATTCAAGGCCTAAAGACTGGAAGCCATAGAACCATGGTTTGAACGTGGAGCACCTCAGCTTGAAGCCCATGTATTTTCCATGATCTAAATTGCCTCTAGAGTGCTGGAAAGAGACCATACACAACCAAGAGGTCCTGATACCTAACCAAACAATAGTTACACATAAATGTTAACCAAAGGACAGATGTCCTACTATTTAATAGTTTAGTGTAGTGAGAGGGTAGGACTTAGAGATTTAAAAGCAAGAATAGTGATGAGAACCAGCCAATTGCACCCCATTCTCTCACTGTCTCCAAGATATTATGTCCACTGTTGAGAATTCAGCTTGATCACAGTTGTAAAAATAGAACTAATGACAAACATCAATGGTACCCATACTCTTCCAGCTGAGTACAGCATAGGAGATGGATTTTAAAGGAATAAAGTTTACATTACTATTAATGTCTTCACTTGTCTCAGCAGAAACGTATCTTCCTTTCATAATAAAGAGTAATGCACGTAGCCACTGAGGTGGGTAATGCCCCAGTGCAATAAGGGTGTAATAGGGTAGGACTTCACTGATGGATTTGTATGTCACTAGGTCATGGTCAAGGGAGGGTGGGAAGAGAACTAATGGCAAGGGTCAACTTTATCCCATTGGTGCTCTGATCGCTTGGGTAGAATGCTTACGCCTGCTTGTGGGGATGTCGAGGCAGCAGGAAACAAAAGAAAATAATAATTTTAAAAATTTACAATATAAAATTTGTAATTCTACCACTTTGTTATGTTAACCCCTCTTGTATATTTTTCCCAATCCCTGCTATAAATTCTGAGAAGAAACAAGAAGCCACATAAAATTATATCTGCATTCTTAAATAGCAGACAGATCCAAACGGAAGATCAATAAGGAAATAGAGGACGTAAACAACACAGCAGACAGAATGAACCTAATAGACATAATCAGAACATTCTACCCAATGATAGCAGAATAAACACTCTTCTTTAGTGAACATGGTACGTTCTCCAGGATACACCGCATGTTAGGCTATAAAGCAAATCTTAACAAATGTTAAAAGGAGGAAATTATGTTAAGTATCTTTCTGATCTTAATAGAATGAAAACTAAAATCCATTGCAAAAGAAAAACTGGAAAATACACAAATATGTGAAAATTAAACAATATATTTTTAGACAACCATTGGGTCAAATAATAAATTGCAAGGTAAATTTAAGAATATCTTGAGACACATGAAAATGAAAACAGCATTTTATTCCATGGAATAAAATTTATGGAATGCAGCAAAAGTAATGGCAAAAGGGAAATTTATAGCCCTAAATACATTCACTGAAAAAAGATCCCATCAACAGCCCAACTTTACACCTTAAAAGGAACTAGAAAAGAATAACAAATTGAGCCCAAAGCTAGCAGAAAAAAGAAAATAAAGATTAGAGCAGTGATGAACAAAATAGAGAATAAAAAAATAAAGAAAATCAACAAACTCAGAGTTAGATTTTTGAAAACATTAACAAAATTGGAAAACCTTCAGCTAAAGTAACTAAGGGGGAAAAGAAAAGATAAAATTAACATAACTAAAGTCAGAAATAAAAAGAATATTTCTATTGATTTTACAGACATAAAAAATGATTATAGTGAGTCCTATCTTGTGAACACAGCCTCCCCATGAGAGCAGGCTTTAATTATACTTCAAGAAAAAGCCTTTATCACTACCAAGGATACAGTTTATACAGGATATAAACTCTGTGAAGTCTAGTTACTTAGTTATAGAATTATAGTAGTGACTTCAGTAGTTTTCATAGATCAAGTAGTAGTATGATATTTAACCATTAGGAGTCATTGTCATAAACAATTATTTGGAAAAAATAGAAGTTGTGATTGTTTTGATAGAAGGAATGACAGTAGTAACAAGTGTAACTCATACTCATTAAATGTTTATTACGTATGCTCCATGCTGGGTTCTAGGAAGCAACCCTAAGACAGAGATCAATGTGGTAAACATCGATAGGAATCGATACTTAAGGGAGGGAAAACAGCAGTTGTGGGTAGATGAAGAGGTTGAGATATGACATAGGCTCGTCATATGCCTCAGCCAACTCTGGATGCCTCCCTAGAGGGGGGATGGCTCTTTGGAGTCACCCCTGTTTGGGGACAAGGGATTCGGCCTATATACCCAGTGTCCATCAGTCACTGGTGCAGACTGCCCTTGACTAAGACATGACCTTGGGTGAGGTAGTTGGCTTCCACGGAGGCAACCTGCTAAGAGGCCGAAAAGCATCGTTAGCTGTCTTTAGTTAGTAGGGAAGAGAATAAAGTCATTCTTTCCTGTCGAAGGTGCTCCTCGGAGCATCTACTGCAATATACCAGGATCTGGGCTTATCACCTAATGGGCATTTTCTTGTTTAAATTTTCACAGTATAGCAAGAGGTAGGTTACAGATGATGTAATTAGGGCCTGGAGAGGTTTCATAAATTGCCCAGGAAAAACTTAACATGATCCATTTTTATACACAATACATATATTAAAAATAAATATATATATCAGTAATATTAGGGCTTAGAACATACACCACTGCTTTGGCTCAGTTCTCTACATAATTCTCTGCTTGTTTATCCAATGTAGTTATTACTAGTACCAACTGCACTCTGAAAAGTGTCCCAGTTTACGCAATGAAATAAAAGGTGACCGTCGGTAGGGCTGGCAGGGTCGGAAGGCATCTGAGTCGATGCACCAGAGGCTGGATAGATCTGAAGTCAGACCCCTGACCAGCAAGCTTGGCATCCCCCCGAGAACTGGTTAGAAGTGTGGATTACTGGGCTCCACCACACGCCTCTTGAATCACATAGCCTGGTGCTGGGCTACTTTCCCACCACCAGTTTGTGTTTTAAAAACCCTTCACATGATCCTGGTGCTTTCTGTTTCAAGTTCGAGGATTACAGTACTGGGATAAATTCATAGACTGGTTTGGTCAAATTGTTTCTCACTGATTTGTTTTTGTTTTGTGATGCTTTTGACTGTAATTGAGAAGGACCAGTTTCCCAGAAAGTAGAGAAGTTTCGGGAAGAAATGCAAGTTTTAAGGCTCAGAATTTTCCATGGTGCCATGACTCACCAAGCCTCAAAAATCTTCAGTTTCTTTCTCCTGTTTCAAGTAGGAGCTTTGTATTCACGTTGAGACTCAGCTGTGTGGCTTCAGAAGCCTGGGCTTCCCTATGGGCTTCCTCAGTTTATCAGGTACCTGCTGTGACACAATACCTGTTTTTAATCTCTCTTTCTCTCTCTCTACTCCCCATCCCATCTTCCTTCCTCTCTGCCTATCTCCACTCCTCTGTATCTCTCAACACTAGCCTATTCTAAAATGTCTTTCAGTTGTCAGTTAAATGAGTTCTCATGAAATAACTGCTTGTCGCCATTTATGTATAGATGGAAGGATTAATGCTATTTTACCTCTCCCATAGTCTTTCATGGAGCTGTAATAAAATCTCGTATACAGTTATTTACAAACTGAAGTGCTATGTGATGGTGGGGTGAGTAGTAGTATGATTCTCTCTCTCTCTTTTTAAAAAAATATTTATTTATTTAAACAGAGGGGAAGGGGGGGAGAAAGAGAGGGAGAGAAACATCAATATATGGTTGCCTCTTGCATGCCCTCCACTGGGGACCTGTCCAGCTACCCAGGCATTTGCTCTGACTGGGAATCGAACCAGTGACCCTTTGGTTTGCAGGCCAGCACTCAATCCACAGCGCTGTAGTATGATTCTTTTTTTTTAAAGATTTATTTATTTATCTTTAGAGAGGAAGGAGAGAGGGAGAGAAACATCAATGTATGGTTGCTTTTTGTGCATCCCCTGCTGGGAACTGGCCTGCAGGGAACTGGTCTGCAACCCAGGCATGTGCCCTGACTGGGAATCGAACCGCGATCCTCTGGTTCACAGGCCTGTGCTCAATCCACTGAGCTACACCAGCCAGGGCTGTAGTATGATTCTTAATCATCCTTTTTTTAGTTCCTCAAAAGCATAACTTTGCTGGACCAATCTACATGTCACATTGTAAGGAGAACTCATTGAAATAATACTTTCTACTTTGAATATTTTCACATATTAAGAGAAAAAGAGAGAGAATAAGATATTGCAAAAAAGAAAGAGGCATTCTTTTCTTATTTAATAAATTTACTTTCCCCTCTGGCTGTGAATATGGAGGCTGAAACTCTAACAAATATTTAACGGGGGAAAAATGTCTATGGTGTCTGTTTCTTTCTGGGCAACATATCAGTTTCCTCTGGGGCATCCAAACAACACCAGTTGAGAAAGGGCAGAATGAACCAATAAAGAACTGGAAAACTATCCAATCATATTTTGATATTGCATGATTGTTAGTGAAGTCATCCTAGAAAATCAAAACCGTTCTCTGTGAGCTCTTCCATCCATCTCAGTACTGACAGAGGCTTACTTACCTGTTGGATGTTGGGACATGTATTTCAACAACAGGAACTAAATCAGAATATAACCTATCCTGGCCCGAGCAAGGGGAGGAGTAAGGGACAGTTAGTTACTGCCGGAGGCAGAACTGTGACCCTGATTCCCCACCCTCCCAGAATTCAGTCCCCCTGCATCGTCTAGCTTGCCCATGCAATTTAGGAAACCACGGAGTTGTTTTACGTACACCTGGTCAACGACCAGGTCCAGTTGGAAGTGACGGAGGGAGAAAGTCCTCACTGTTGGAATCAGCGAACAGTGTGGCTTCCGGGAGAATATGCTTCTCCTTCCTAAAGTGTTGCCTGCAGATGGTATGGAGCAGAAACACTTTGACTTTTTAACGTTTCCTTGACAAAAAAACTATTTCGGAAACCATCTCAATGCCGCTTCCTCAGTCATTCACACCCGCCAGGGATTCTGTCAGAACATGTCACTACTATTTAAGCAAGATCCTGACATAGAGCAACTTTATTCTAATCATGCTCCCATTCAATTTGACAGTTTCAGACTATCTTGTAAGTCCATTGTACACACTCGGATAGATTAATTTACCACCAAACATTTGTCTTTGGCAATCTGATAGATTCTCACCTTCTTTTAGCTCAGTTTCTGGGGAGCAAAAAAGCCTACATTAAAAATATCACTGTTTCTCATGTCTCTGTGGGTAGTGTGAGAAGACATATTATAGAGACAAGCACAGTTTATTTCGTAGAAGTGGAAAAGAGCCAACGGGATGTAGCACAAAAAGGTGTGCTGCTCACAGGGAACTGAGTCCTGAACTTTTTCATTTTCAGTTTGAATCTGATTTATTCAAAGGAACAGATTACACTCACCCATTTGGTGTCTTGGAGTATACAAAACACCTTAAAATGCAATTTTAAATGTCATATTAATGTGGAATAATTGTATGGAAACTGAATCTTCTAACAATATGCAGCATACTAAAAACTAGAGGTCAGAGAAGGACATTACTGAATAATTTGCTTAATTGGTGTTCCATTATCTCAGTAACACTATTAGCACTTCTCGTTTCTGAATGTGTATTTGGCTCAAATACTCAATTTGTTTTAGATACATTATTTCATGTATACCTCACATCCACCCGAGTAGGCATAATCTCTCTTTGCTGAAGAGGCAAATGAGCCTCAGAAATCAAAATGTCAAATTGGATAGCATTTAAAAATGAAACACTGGGATGGTGACTTGTTCGTGAGGATGGAGCCCTCGTGAATGGGAATAGTGGCTTTATAATGGGGGTCCTTGCCCATTCTGCCCTATGAGGGTGCAGTAAAAAGATAGCCAGCTACCAGCCAGAAGAGGGCGCTCTCCAGACGGCAAATCTGCGGGTGCCATCTCCCAGCCTCTAACACCGTGAGAAACACATTCCGTTGTTTATAAACCACCTAGTCCATGGTATTCTGTTATAGCAGCCCCAACAGACTAAGACACTGACAGTAATTTTAACAGTCTTGACAGTGATTTGGGTTGGTCAATCTGTTGATTGAAAACTCTCTAAAATGTTAATGAGAAAGTAAAAGCTCAAAAAAAAAAAGTAAAACGTAATTTCTAGTATCTAATTTATATATATTATAATATACATATATAAAATAAATGAAAGGTATTTGCATTAAGCATATGAGACAGCATCCCCTCATCCCCATTTGTCTTTTTCATGGACATGAATTCTTACTGGGCAATGTTTCAATCATTTTTAACCTGCTGGAAATAGCACGTGAGATAGGTAGTGGGTTGAATGGATTCCCATTCAGTGAACTTCCAATATAAGTCCATATTCTGGAATCTCTGAATGTGATCATTTGGAAATAAAGGTCTATGCAAAAATGAAAAAAATACAAATCTCAAGATGAGATCATTTTAAAATAACTAGGAGGGACTAGAATCTGATATGAAGTGTTCTTATAAGAGACATGTAAAGGAGAGACTCATGCATGGTAAAAGCAAAAGCTGTGTGAAGGTAGAATCAGAGACTGGAGTCATGCAGCCCAAAGTCAAGGAATCCTGGGAGCCACCAAAAGCGGTAAGAGAATTCTTCTCTGGATCTGTGGAGGGACCATAGTCTTGTCAACAGCTTGCTTTTCAACATTTATCCTTGTCAATTGTGCGATAATTACTGTTGGTTAACCTATCAAGTTGGTGGCGATTTTATGACAGATCTGAGAAACACTAACATGATGTGGAAACAGCTTCACTTCCGGTGGCTAGGGTCCCCTAAGGCATTATCCTGTGTCTGGGCAGGCAGTCTGAGCCTTAGATGCTGGTTAACTTTGCTTCATTCCATAGTAACCAATCCCATGCATCTGCAGGCAACTAACCCTGACAAACTTATCTACCACGTAAGTTACCATTTACAGCCAGAGTAGATTTTAGAAACTCCATATAAATCAGTGAGGTATTTTGGTAAGCACACTTGAAAGTTCTATGTTAATCATAATTTATCAATGACTAACTTTGCAATTTAAGTCGGGTTATTTGAATCTGTGGGTCTCTATTTCTTCATCCGTAATATACAGAGGTGATATATGGGAAAACAAATTACAGCAGAGAGCAAGTGAATTAGAACTGTTATGTTGAAAAATCTCTGTTATTGTCATTCTGTTTATTTTCCCATCCCAACAAATTTGCTTGGTGAAGTCTGAATTACCTTCAATCTCAAAACCATTCTAGTCAATTACTCCTTGCTAAACTACATAAAAACAGAACCAAATAAAATAAAAACATTCACTGCAGAAGTGTGACTTTCACTTATGTACTGCTTACTCTATTCACTGGTGACATTTATAAATCTTATTTCTCGCTCCTCATCACTTACTGGCAAATTAAACACCTGACTTACGTCTTGCTCCTCACCCCAAGTCCTTAAAAAAATTCTGTTTCTTCGTCTGTATGGATCACACAGAGCTTCAGTCCTTTGAACACAGTAGTTCTAATGACCTTTGAGCACAGTCAATGCCAATAATCTGTACCTACTGATTATGTGGAACTATTTCCTCTAATCTTTCAAACCTATTCTTTGATGCCAACTAGGTGACTGCCTTTCAAATTCTTCATCATGAATTGGATCGAGTACTTTTATTTCATAAAAATTACTTGGAAGTTTGTTAAAAGCACAATTTGGGGGTCCAGTATTTAGAGATTCTGATTCTATAGACCTAGATTGGTGCCTGGGCATCTGCATAATTTAGATTTATTCTGTGACTTTGCACTGTAGCCATCTGCATCGGTATTTATTGCCTCCACACTACTTCCTAGATCCGTCACTTACGTTATTGTCTTCTTAACAAACTGCCTTCACACCTCATCCCATCTGCACCATTTTTTTTTTACTCTTTCTTGACTTATGATATTAAAGGTGGTTTTCCTTCACCTTGCACAGGATCCCAGTGCAGTCAGTCTCCTGAACAGTCTGGGTCATTAGAGATACAACTTATTTTCTCTATCTTCAACCTTTCTTTCTCTGACTCCTTCCCAACAGTACTTCAAACTTTGACATTCTCTCCTATCTTTAAAAGGTAAATATTTTCCTTCACTTCCTTTCTAACCCCTTGAGCTATTTTCTCATCGCTCTTCTTTTCCTTCAATACCAAGTGTGTTAAAGGGCTCGTCTGCGACTCTTGTCTCCACTTTTTCACCTTCCATTTGTGCTTCAGACAGCAAGAGTCTGACGTCTGCCACCTCCACTCAGCTGAAATGGTCGTAGATAAAATCACCATTGACTTCTCTGCTACTAGATTCAGTGGAAACTTCTCAATCCTAGTTTTAGTTACCCTTTGTGCGGAACACGAATTGTTCGTGAAGTTCTCCCTGCATTGCACTCTGTTTCAGAGGAGGTAGGGGGGCTGTGACTTTCTGAACCTCCTTGTTGGAATTTCCTCATAGTTACCTTCTTTCTCTCTCTCATTCTAAACACCCTCAGTAATTCTATCCATTTTCTGATCTCCATGTACTATTTTATATCCTAATCTTTGTGGATGAAAAATAACCTGTAGACCACTTGTAGAAAGTAACCTCATGGGGTGATCTGATGATAAACTCCCAATGGGGCTAGTCTTGGTGGGCGGTCTCCCCCCAGGCATGTAACTTCTTTAGTGAAAGGTTTATCTTTGCCTTAAGCAAATCCCATCCATTGTTTTTGTGCTTCTAGGGTAACACACCTTTGAAATAAGCTAACTGTCCCCCAGAGAGCACATAATCTTATTGACTATACTGCAATACAGTTCCCGCCTTGCTTTCTCCCACCTTCCTGTAATCTTCCTTAATTCCAGATGCATAAAAGAAACTACAAAATGGTTATTCTCGGGGCATTTGGGATCTAGCTTCCTGGCAATTATTGTCAGTTTAACTCAAATAAAATCTCATAAAAATTCTTTACAGGTTTGGATGCTTTTTAAATCAACATAATTTAGATGATATTATGAGTTTGTATTTCTTTCTTTGACCCCAATCTAAGTAGCCAAGTACAGTGATATCTACTGCATATCACAGCCCACAACCAGGATAATAATACTGTTGTTACCTGTAAGGATGGTGATCACTGATAAATACCTGTGAATTGGCCTCTGCCAAACACATTCCATGAATTATCTCAATCTTAAAAAAAATAAGGTTCAAATATTGTCCCCATTTTAAGATGAATAAGCCGAGGCTCAGAGATATTTAATAAATTACTGGACATATAACTAGAATCTAGATGTATTTGATTTTGAATCCCATGCTGTTAAATACTTTGTATAATTCTTCTAGCAATACCTGCATAAGGGGTTCTCCATGAAAACTCAAATCCCACAGGCCCTAAACTGAAAGCTTTTGTTTGACGTACTATTTCAATAATTTTCAAATTCTAACTCAATTTACACAACCGAAAAACTGGAGGTTTTTTTTTTTTTAAATCAGGACAACTGTAATGGCATAGTCAATAAAACATAATTTTTTAAAAACTGGACTTTTTTTCTTACAAGCCATATGTTAACAAATCACAAATTTGTGTGCTATATTACAAAATAACGTATACATCCTTAATAGCTAAAAAAAACCCACACTATCTACCTATCCCCACTGTTCAAAATACCACGAACCCTCCCTGCATCAACACAGCATCTTTCTAACCGGTGCCGCTGCTTTACGTCATGGTCCCACCAGTCTGTTCTCCACAATGCAGTCTGAGCGATTTTCGGAAGTCAGATCTGATCCTGTCGTGTCCTTGCTTCATGACAGCCAGTCAATGCCATTCTACTGCCCACAGGATGAAGTCCAAACTCCTTACCAGGGCCTGCAACGTCCCCTATGACTGAGCCTCCCCAAATCTGTGGCTTCTTCGGCCCTGACTACTCACATCATCCCAAATGGCAGTCACCGGACAGACATTATCTGTAGATCGCTAAGCAGGCTGCTTTTATTTGAGTTCTAAGATTTTCAAAAATATTTTTTGTCCTACTGAAAAGCTATACCTTTCTTTCCCCGTTCAGTGAGTGAACTGCACCACACCTTTCCACGCTTTACATGGAACTTCTTCTTTAAGTCTTCGCACTCCCACCGGAATCCCCCAGGGCTACCGGGGCTCATGGGGGTCGTCATTTCCTGATCCTGAAACCCATCACATTGCATCGTCATCACCCATTTGCTTGTGTGACTCTGTCCCTGCCCTGTTTGTCCTTTCATGAGTAGGCACTGACTTTGTTTTAGCATTTGTTTTCTGCACAAATGGAGCCTAGGGGAGGGATTCAAGAGCAAATAATTTGGGAGATAATCTCATCTCTGTAAACATTGGAGGCTGAATAAAGATGTAAGACAGGGAAGGGAAGGTGGTGAATGAAGAGCTCAAATGCATTGCCACTCTGGGTTAGCAAAGCTTACTATGCTGAGGTGTTAAAAAAAATCTGAGCACCCCAGTGTTAAAAGAATCTGTGCCTCAGAGTTGCCCCACATAGGAGAGAGTTGGCACAGTCACACTCTACCGTGGTTCCCTCTAAAGTTACAGTTTTAGCCCTGAGTAACCCCTCCGTCCTGGACAAACCAGAGTAGTTAATCACCCTACTATCAGCTCTTATCAGTTATGGCTGAAGGAAGCTAAGGGGAGAGTAGGGGAGTGGAAGAGAAAGTATTGATTCTCTGACACTTCTAGCCTGTTGTGTGGACAGCACAATTAACTCCAATGACACAAAAGTCCCCGAGTAAAGAAATGTAAGAGCTGGCAGCTGAAGGTTGGGCTAGTCCACACTGGGCATAGTGCATACTATAAGTGTGAGTCTCATCATTTGCTACAACCTTGCCTACTATTCCCTACTTATTCCTCACAGTGTTTGCAACATAGTAGGTGCTCAAAAATATTTATTAAATAAGTGATTTCCTAATAAAGAAGGAAGCAATTTTCTGTATCTTGTTTGATTAAATTTTCAGTGGGTAGCATCATTTGTAGTACCTAGTAAGCCTAATAACTATTTTGAATGAATGAATAATTGAATAAAATTCTCACTTGAATGACATAGATGATCTTCAAGGTTCTTGTAAGCCATGAGGTTTTATCACATCAAAAAATTAATATGCACCTTACATAGTGTCCTATTGTGTCGCTTTATAATCTGGGTGTGGGCACTGCGGAGAGCAAAGCACGCTATTTAATCATCTTTAAGCAGTGCACCTCAGGGAAGAAGAACTCTGCAAAGTTCTTTCATCAGCCTCACGGCAGAGCGGTGGTGACTAATTGGAGGAGGGCCACCATGACCCAGTTTAAGGGCCCTGTCACTTGAGAAACTTTTAAAATCTCACTGCGGGATGGTAGAATATAGATTGACTATTGCCACCTGAGCTCCACTAATGACAGAAACGTAAAGAGAACTTCAGCCTCCAGATCTATTATTGTGACATGACCCATGAACATTTTCTGTATTCAAAAAAAAAAACACACACACACAAAAAAACCCGGAATTGAAAGTGCAGGCGTGGGTGAGGGAGAGGCTTGGTCTTCAAAGAGCTTCCTGAGCGACCAGCTGAAACAGGAAGAGCTCAGAGAGGGGCCAATGGGATGGCCCTTCAAGAACAGCGAAGAGTGAATATGCTCCATCTATGGTTTTTAGAACATTGAACAATTAAAAAACCTTTTTTATTTTTAGTGAAGTGTGTATGCAATTCACCACTGAGTATATGTATAGGTATCCCTAAGGTCTGCTTTGCTGGTAGTAATTTTTTAGGTAGAATTTCTTGTTCTCTAACCTCTTTCACATGCTGAGCACATACAATGTATTTAAAAGTCCAGATTTTTATCACAGCTATTTTCTAATTTAATACCACTTCCCTTTTTCGATGAATAAAGTAATTCATGTGCACAACAAAGAATTTTAGGAAGTAGTAGAGGGTTTTTTTTTTTAAAGAAAGCACCATTATTCTGTAACACCCCAAACAGTATAAATATGAACATTTTTCTCATATCTATCCATCTATCATTTATCTGTTTATCTTTTCATCCATCTAATCTATCTGTGTACCAAATTTGGATGTTATCTTTGTGATTTTCTGATTTAGAATATATTAGGTGGATATATATATTTAAATATATATATAATATATTTAGAATATATTTTATAAAATATATATTTTATAATTAAAATTTACTTTTGGGAAGTCCTGGGTTAGAAACCCACAGAGGTTGCAGGCCATGATTTGTTTCAAACATGAGTGGCTTCTGTAGCTTGTTCTCAGGTGGGTGACAAAAGACTNTTAGAACATTGAACAATTAAAAAACCTCTTTTATTTTTAGTGAAGTGTGTATGCAATTCACCACTGAGTATATGTATAGGTATCCCTAAGGTCTGCTTTGCTGGTAGTAATTTTTTAGGTAGAATTTCTTGTTCTCTAACCTCTTTCACATGCTGAGCACATACGATGTATTTAAAAGTCCAGATTTTTATCACAGCTATTTTCTAATTTAATACCATTTCCCTTTTTCGATGAATAAATTAATTCATGTGCGCAACAAAGAATTTTAGGAAGTAGTAGAGGGTTTTTTTTAAAGAAAGCACCATTATTCTGTAGTACTCCAAACAGTATAAATATGAACATTTTTCTCATATGTATCCATCTATCATTTATCTGTTTATCTTTTCATCCATCTAATCTATCTGTGTACCAAATTTGGATGTTATTTTTATGATTTTCTGATTTAGAATATATTAGGTGGATATATATATTTAAATATATATATTTTATATATTTTATAAAATATATATTTTATAATTAAAGTGTACTTTTAGGAAGTCCTGGGTTAGAAACCCACAGAGGTTGCAGGCCATGATTTGTTTCGAACATGGGTGGCTTCTGTAGCTTGTTCTCAGGTGGGTGACAAAAGACTTCATAAGTCTCACTGGAGATTTCCCTTTGAGAGCTGGCTTCTGAAGTGCCTGAAATCGAGGACAGCTGGAGGACCATGGGACTCTGGCTAGGAGACAGGAACCTAGAGGCACTGAGACTACAAACAGTGATTTCAGCTTACACGTCCCAAGGGCCGTTAATTCTCACGTGCCAACTTCTCACTTGGCAAATGTATGTACGTAACACACATCAGGATAAACAGCATTAGGAATTTCCTCCTGTGGTGGGGGTTCATGATTCTGCCAGACAGAGAAATGTATGGGTGTGAATGCATGGATGAACTAATTTGTGCACACATATATGTATCTATTTTTCACAACTGGATTATTTATACATCGTGCAGAATATTTCCCAACTACTGAAATATTATTTTAATTTCTTCTACTTGCAATTACATAGTCAAAACTCGTGATCAACCTGCAAAATGCATTTTGCAAAGCACCACTAGGGTAAACCTAAACAAACACAGTGATGGGTCTATGGATACTCAAGAGCTGTCTACATTCTCTTTATTTTTTGTCAGAGGCTGGGGGTGTTTCTGTGAAATTTTATACAGAGCTTATATAAGATATATATATATATATTATATATATATAATATATAATATATATATAGATCGGANTGTTTATATGGTGTGTATATATATATATATATGGTGTATATATATATATATATATATATATATATATATGGTAAATCTGGAGTTAATGTGGTCTCAATCCCTCATGAGAAAATTCTGCACCTGCTATTTTTTTCCCCTGAGTTCACAACGCTGGTGACTTGCAAAAACAGAGCTAGACTGAAATTGATTTCATTTTCCAACAACATCCTTTTCACTGTGCCAAAGGCCGCATAGCCAAAGGGCACATTTTACTGTTATGGCAGATTGATAGTGTTTGTAGATGGATATAAATGAATATCGAAAATGTGTATGTGTAAATACGTCAGTTAAAGTCTGTATTGAAAAGCATAGATAGATAGATAGATATGTGTGGATTCAGTAGATTCACTATATACACATATACTGAAGAGTGTACTGATAAAATAATTTTTACATAATGACCCACCCATGTATCTAGCATCCAGGTNAGTTAATATGGTCTCAATCCCTCATGAGAAAATTCTGCACCTGCTATTTTTTTCCCCTGAGTTCACAACGCTGGTGACTTGCAAAAACAGAGCTAGACTGTAATTGATTTTGTTTTCTAACAACATCCTTTTCACTGTGCCGAAGGCCGCATAGCCAAAGGGCACATTTTACTGTTATGGCAGATTGATAGTGTTTGTAGATGGATATAAATGAATATCGAAAATGTGTATGTGTAAATACGTCCATTAAAGTCTGTATTGAAAAGCATAGATAGATAGATAGATATGTGTGGATTCAGTAGATTCACTATATACACATATACTGAAGAGTGTACTGATAAAATAATTTTTACATAATGACCCACCCATGTATCTAGCATCCAGGTCATGAAACAGTATTATCAGTGTTCTGGAAGCCTCTCTGTGACCAGGAATCGTCTCCTCCCACACCCCCAACCCTTCACACACACTCAGAAGAATATTCCCTGTTTCTGTACCATAGATCAGTTTTGCTTCTGTTAAATTTTATCAAAATCGAATCTTACTTATGTTTTCTTTGGGGTCTGTCATTTTGCTCTATGTCACGGATTGCTACGTGTAGTTCATCTGGCTGTTGTGGATTCTGCCGTGTAGAATATGCTGTTGCCCAGACACACTACAACTTTTTCACCCCATCTGCAGCTCACAGACATTTGAGTGGTGTCACGATCCAAGTTACTGAACACTGGTGCTCCGATGAATCTTCTTGTGACCATTTTGTTTTGGTGAATATGTTAATGCTTTTAGGAGCAGAATTGCTGGGTCATTCGGGTATGTGTAGTTCATCTTTAGCAGATTCTTTCAACAGTTTTACAAAGTATTTTGCAATTTACATGTCCACCAAGTGTGGGAGTTTGTGTTTCTCCATACTGGCCAACACTTGAAATTTTCTTTTTTTCTTTTTTCCAACCAGTTTCAGCAGTTGTATAGTTCCATGGTATTGTAGATCCAATTTACAATTCAATAAGGACTATATAAAAATTATTTGAGTATTTCATTTGTGAAAAGTCTGTTCACTTTTTGCCCATTTTTCCATGGGGTTGTGTTTCCTTACTGATTTATATGACCTCTGTTTAGAATTCAGACAAGTCCTTGGTCATACATGTATATTGCAAATACCTATTAATGTCTCTGCAGATCGCTTCCTGAAATGTGTCTTTTGGGGGGAAAAAGGGAGTTTTTAATATAATTCAGTTTATCACTTGCTTGCATTATAGTGAGCACCTTTTTTATCTTGACTATCTTTTCTTCCTTTGAGAATCTCTTAACTTTTTAATAAATTACATAACACAAAGCACTACAAGGGATGCTTTGTTAGAGGAAAAATCAAATAATCTGGGGATATGCAAAGATCTACAATATCAATGTCTATGAAATAAGCTGTATAACAACACTGTGTATCAAAACATAGGAACACTTCTCTCTTGGTAGGTAAACTTTTCTTATTATTATTGTCAAGCATAAATGTTCAAATTATTGCAAGTGGTAGTATGAAGGCTCATGTAAATTTGAATAACAAAAAATCAAGTCGCAATATGACAGAATTATTGTGTTTAAAGTTCCAGTTAGATTATTCTTGACATTAATAGATTTATAGTCAGGAAATTTTAAATTATCTGCATCCTTTTTCCCATGTGCTATTCACTCCAACTTGCTATTTGTCTTGTTCTTGCTGGCACTCACTCAGAAGACATAAAGATGACCTATTTTTTTATTAAAGATTTTATTTTTAGAGAGAGGGGAAGGGAAGGAGAAAGAGAAGGAGCGAAACATTCATGTGCGGTTGCCTCTCATGAGCCCTGCACTGGGGAACTGGCTCGCAACTCAGGCATGTGTCCTGACTGGGAATAGAACCTGCAAGCTTTTGGGTCGCAGGCCCATGCTCAATCCACTGTGCTACACCAGCCACGGCAAGATGACCTATTTCTTATGTTTGATATAAAGTGTATGATATAGCCAAAATAATCCTTTGAAAGATGTGGAAGTTACACAAAATCACCATAACCATAGTCATCTCTTTATTTTCCTACTTCTGATAAGATATTATAACATTATGTATGAAATATGAGAGGCACAAAAATTGGCTACATGTTCACTTAAAAAAATTAATTGAGAGAATTGTAAACAACAGCTAACGTATCAGAAAGGAAAGCATTTCCAGTCTTGCCCTTTGTTCCTGACAGATTGAATTTAAGAATTAAAAAAAAATTCTCCCTCAAACTAATTTAGTCTATTGGTTGTCATCAATGCATAATTATTAAATAACAAATCTCATTACATTCCCTGAAATTTTAGTGTCTGTTAGTAGATGTTGGCTTTGCTGTTGATAGGAGATTAAAATCTGAAGATTACTTTTGATTTTATCCTAGTTAGTGTATTCTGAGGGAGGGGTTGTGGACAGCGTGCCTAGGAAGGTCCTGGAGCTATATCGCTATAAATAAATAAATAAATAAATACAGATTTATTCTGAATAATCTGTTTCAAAAATCACAAACATCATGAGTACTTTAAGTGAAAGTTTCACAAGTAATAGTAAGTAGTACCATTCTACGGATTTTGTTTGGATAGTTCTGCATCTCTCAAGTGCCTATTATGGGAAAGGACTTTGCTACGCAACCAATATTCAGAGGTGAATATCATAGCCCCCAATTTTAATGACCTTATAAATGTAGATGAAAACCAGAAGAAACTTTATAAGAAAGCTTACTGTGGAGAAACTTAATGGGAAATTATGTGTACGCATTATGTGTACACATCATGTATTCATCTTCCACATTCGGGGAAGGGTCAGGATTTTGTGATCAAAGCTTGGCTTCTCATTTAATAATTCTAACTACCTACTGAATTTTACACAGACTACCTTTTGCCATTCTATTATGTGTGGTCCATGTGTATGTGTTAGTTCGGACTGTGGGTCAGTCCGAACCTGAAAGCCCCAGCTGTCGTGGGAACGGCAGGACTTTGTTCACTTTGGCAGTTGTTGCCAACTCGTCAGTGCCCAACTAGGGGGGTCAGCAACTTCATATAAAACACTTTTCAGGGCACTTCCAGATTCTCTATCGCTTATTTCCTGAGTGAAAGTCCCGCGCCTGAAGATCAAAAGAAATGCACGTTGGCTGTATAACTTCATACATACTCCAGAAAAGACATTTTTGAAAGAAAAATGAATTTAATACTGTACTAGATATTGACAAAGATTGTCTCCTTGACCAACCTCTCATCAGACTCCTCTGAGCCTTTTACTCCTCTGGGACCAACCCATGGACATCTCCACTCACATCCTATTGAGTCAGTTTAGCAAAAATCCTTCTGGCCTTGAGGTTTCCCCTTGAACTTTTTCATCCACTGACCCCGTTGTGCTCTTTGCTATAAATCCCCGTTTGCCCTCTATTCATAATTGAGGCCAATCTCTCTCCCCTACTCAAAACCCCACTGCAGTAATTCCTCTTGAGTTAGGTATTTCCTCATGTCTTTATCAACTGTCATGAATAATTATGGTGACTTTTAAAATAAATAATGTATTAACCTAGGGAAACCCAATGATCTACTACTTTCTAAGCTTCATTTTTACTGGTAAGATACAAATATATTAAAATTATAGTTAGAATAAAAGAATACCAGTTTAAGGCAATTTCTCCACCTATATATGGGATTGGGGGGTTAATTATTTTGTGATCACATCTTTACTTATGCGGTAATAATTCTCACCACATGCTGAATTGTATATATAGTACTTTTCAGCATTGTATTGTAAACTCTTTAAGGACAAGGCCCATGCCAATAGTTTTTACCGTAATATTTCTAAAGCTTAGCGTAGTGCTTGGCACGTGGTAGGCACTCAATATACTTCATTGAATGCAATCACATCATCATTACTTTACAAAGGCATCAGGTTTTGCATGGGTTGGGGGGAAAGAAAGTGAACAGACAGAGACAGAGTCTTTAGGGTCTAAGAAAGAGTAAAGGGATTAAATTTAAGTACCAAGTAGAATTGCCCTACTCTTCAGTCCAACAGAGGTCAAATCTGGTCCTAATGAGGACTCGGTCCCCCTCCGAGGTTCAAGGCAGTAGGGACTATTCAATGAGGGGACATGGTCTTGTATTCTGTGGGTCACTGGGTTCAGAGTGTCTACTGAGCTGATCTGTTCTTCCAATTGTTCAGCCATAGTCACTTTAGGTGAAGTTGTAGCAGTTAAGTTTTAATTGTCCCTCTATTCATTTTGCTAATAAAAACAGGACTCTGACTTTGCTATTTTTAGTCCTAAACCCAGCACAGAATTGTACCCTTGGGCTTCCACTGACTCAGAAGGCCTGTCTCTTTTTGAACTGAACAGTATGAGAAATGTTGGCTCGGAAAGTCCACCCTTTGTTAAGATGGCTCCAGGCTGCTTTTGACTGCAAGTCACTGACTGACTTGGCACCTTGTGTGGGGCTCACCAGAAGGTCATGGCTATTAACCCACATTAACTGCCAGAAAGAAGTTTTCAGGAGGCATTTGCTTGACCGTTAGAAAGCCAACTGGAAAGTTATTCATGTCGAACCAAATACATGGTATAAAATGTATAGCTCTTTAATATTCCAAACAGATTTCTATCTATACCTATACCTCTATCTATATCTTGTAAATATAGAGAGAAAGAAAAAAAGAAAAAGGAGAAAAGACAATGGTGCTTTTATTGGTTCATTCCTGCTCGTGAAGGATATTTTTTCTTTGTGCTTTTTTATATTTGTAAGTATTTCTGCAAGGTTTTAATTAGAAAATTTTAAAGCAAGAATGGGAATTCTTCTCATATGGTGAAATTCTTTGTATGCCAGAAAAAAATACTTTCTGGTTGCAGCCACAGTGAGAATAATGATTTCTTCTACCTGTACCTACCTCTTTTTATATAGCTCCGTTATACCTATGTGTGTTCTTAGCTGACTCCTCTATCATATTAGAGGCATCTGGGGACAGAAAATGCCTTAAAATATATTTTGTCCTGTTCTCATAGTGCCCTATGTGAGGGTTGCAAACTGTGTTTATAGAGAGCTTCATATTGAATTGAAGTTATAGGTGCTTAATCAAAACTTCTTTGATTGGAGACTTATCTCCAGACCCATAAAAATACTTGTGGTGGAAAGAATTATGAGGCCAATTTATAAAGCCAGGAGATACACAGAAGATTCTTAAGATGCAAATAGGTAGTGAATTATTTATATCATATTCTTGTCATGGAATTGTTCATTTAAAATATGTTTACTAAGATGATTGGTTGAATATAAGTATTTAGCTGAGGTAAACATTAGAATTAGGCTATTCAAAAATCACCTCAAGTACTGGAAGAGGTAAAACAAAGCACAGTAGCCTGTTGTACTTGAATGAAATTGGAAGGTCTTCATAGACCAGGCAGGATCTTTAATGGGTGATGACTTTAACATGTTGAATGGAGAAAGGCGAGCTAGGCATATGGCGCTATTTTGGAGAGGATTCCAGGAGAAACTAGGACAAATGAGTGAAAATAGCATGTGAAGATATGGAAGAGTTAGGAGGGTCTGAATATTAGATAATAATCAATAATAAGACATAATAATACCATTATAAAACAGCAGAGGAGTGACAGAATTAAGATATGTCAGAAGGAGAAGTGACCAAATACCCTCATTTACATACGAGAGACCTCTCAGGACAGGAATTTTTAGGAAAATGCCTAGAAGTGACTTGAATTATCTATCTCTAGCCTAGTGACATTATTTTTTTTCATGGCAACAGTCCTCAATAATGATCAATCCTCCTCATACTCATCTCATTAGTGATTTTGTAAGCTTAGTTATAAAATAATTTATTGGCTTAGTTATACTGCAAAAAATACTGTATTAAAATAGAAGTACATATTTATTTATAATGCTATTTACATTTATTTAGTAATTCAATTAGACATTTTTANATTAGATAATAATCAATAATAAGACATAATAATACCATTATAAAACAGCAGAGGAGTGACAGAATTAAGATATGTCAGAAGGAGAAGTGACCAAATACCCTCATTTACATACGAGAGACCTCTCAGGACAGGAATTTTTAGGAAAATGCCTAGAAGTGACTTGAATTATCTATCTCTAGCCTAGTGACATTATTTTTTTCTATGGGAACAGTCCTCAATAATGATTAATCCTCCTCATACTCATCTCATTAGTGATTTTGTAAGCTTAGTTATAAAATAATTTATTGGCTTAGTTATACTGCAAAAAATAATGTATTAAAATAGAAGTACATATTTATTTATAATGCTATTTACAGTTATTTAGTAATTCAATTAGACATTTTTATATTTTTAAGGGAAATTATAATTTTTACTTTAAACAAATCTACTTTTGTATCTTCATATATATTACATATAGCGATTTAAATAATATATTATTCCACTTGGAAACAGTCCATTAGCTCTATAATTTTCTTTATGTACATGAACTTCCCAAGTAAGGCATAATGTCAGTGAAGATGTTTATCAAAATGCATTCATACAACATGGAAAAATGTAGCAATTAACTTCATTAAACATAATTATTCTTAAGATGGACTATGACTCTTGTGCCCTTTCCTTTCTGACACTTCATATCTGTGAGAAGAAAATTACTAACCTCCAATTATTCCTTCATATTAACACAGCGACTCCTTACAATAAAACTGTGAGTTATGAATCGTCGTTGCCCCCATTTTTTCGGACGAAGAAACTGAGGCAGAATGCAGCTGGGCTTATGACTAACCAAAGCCAGGATTGGAACGTAGGTAAATTGAGGGCAAAAGCCTCTGCCTTTTTATTTTGTGTTAGCAACAGTAACAGGGGAAAACTTTTATTCACAATCTCGAGTATGGCGAAAGGAAGCTACAACTGGCTTTTATAATTAGCCTATAATTTCTAACCCAGAAGGAACACTATAGATCATTCCCACAACTTTCCGATGTAGTAGAAAGAATGAGCCTGTAGACCAGCCAGAACAAACTGTCATTGTCTAATGTCCCAGTCCCTGAGGGACAAAGGCCACTCTGGTTCTACAGTTTTTCAGGTAACTGGAGATGCCTTTTTTCAAATGGAATTTTGAAAGCAGTGAGTAACATTAAATATTGATTGGTTGTTATATTAGAAAGCAAACAAAATGCAAACTCGCCTAGGTATTCTAAAATGTCCTCATTTAAATTAAAATAATTAAAGTGCGATCAAGGTCAAAGAAAGAAGCCATCTTCAAGTTCAGCAAATCCTAAAGCTTTGACAGAAAGATAAAGCGTTTCAGAATTTTACTTCCGAATCCTGAAACACTGTGCCGTTCAGTAGAAAGAGCAACGCTCAGGTGGCTTCTCCAGGTTTGCCGTCCGCTGGCTGTGTGACCTTTGGAAACTCAGTGAGCATTCAAACACTGCAACAGAGCTGTTGCCCTACACATTTGACAAAAATCCGTAGTGACAGAGCCCAGAGATGGCAATTTTTGACATAATCCCCAAAGACCGCTTCATTTGGTTAATTTAATTTGACCTTCAACACAGATAAAAATGGTCACCATGTGTCAGAATAATATTGGGAATTAAAAAAAAAAGATGGGAGGGGTGAAGTCCATATCGTGAATATCTACCCAGCTAATGGTAAGGGCATTAGTTAGAGCAGGTGGCCCCCAGCCTTTTTGGCACCGGGGACTGGTTTCATGGAAGACCATTTTTCCAGAGACTTCGGGCAGTGGGGGGATGGTTTGGGGATGATTCAAGTGCATTATATTCAAGTTCACCTCCTGCTGTGTGGCCTCGGTCCTAACAGGCCCAGACCCGTACGAGTCTATAGTCCAGAGGTTGGGGACCCCTGAGTTAGGAAACAGGCAGAACCTGGGTGAAAACTGTTTTTATACATGTCTGGAAGGTGAGAAATAGGTGTTTAAATTGGAAGCAGGAAACTACAAGAGGCCAGGAGAATGACAGGCAGAGGAAGGTCACGGCAGCCGTGTTTGTAAACGACTAAGCTGCCTTTTTCTTTTGAAAATTTCAGAGGACTTCAAGGGAAACATGACATGGTTTCTGGAGCCTAACTCCCCATGTGTTGAAGTGTCAGGAGTACAGAGAAGGGTTCTTTGACCTTAACAGAAACTAATCTAATGTGTGAGAATGTTTTTCAACAGTAGAACTGGATTTTCAACCTAGATTTTAAAGACAGTTTACCGTGCAAATACTCTTTAAAAATGAACCATCGTGACACAGAGTCACACTAAGGCTTGATTCCTTTAGGAGAGCTGATTGATGGGGGGGTGCGTGGTCAGCGGAGCACCTTAGGCACTAGAAGGATGGGGCTTGTGTCCCTCTGTCAAGGGTCACTACATGAAGTCGCATTATCAGACCTAATGTATAGCTGGTAAGATGGAGGTTTATCGAGGCTGAATGGACAATTGTCAAACAACTGGTAAATGTAGCGTTGAGACCCCAATCATATCTGACATTGTGTCTATATCCTTAACCACACCGCAAAGTTTTGAGGTATAGAAGGCTCGAGCTTTACTACTGCATGACATTTTTACCTTCCATCTCCACTCCGCATCCAAAATGCGTGTCTTCACTCTTTTGGAGCGAGGAGTATCCTGATGTAAAACGTGATTGCAAATGCTCACACAGGAAGGCCAACCGAAGGGAAGGCAGAGCGGGGGCACGATCATTGAGACAAACAAGTCCAACCAGACCAACCAGACCACTGGGATGTCACCTTGGATTAGAATGCAGCATTTTTATTGTAAAAGTCCACATATGAGGCAATTCCCCTTGTGAAAAGGTTTTCAAATACATACACAGGGAACAGCTGAAAATTGAGAACTAGATCTTATATAACAGATATTCCTATTGTCCATTCTATGCACACACCGGAGAGCTAGCGATGTTGAGTATCCCCATTACGGAATACAGTTCAAGTTGACAATAATAACATGTTTCTCACCGTTGAGAGTTTGCCAACAGCTCTCTCAAAGAGTTAACATTTAATAGGTTAACAATTCAAAACAGGAAAATAACTGATTCTATTTACATGTGTTTGAGGTTGTATACTAGAGCACTGATATGTTAAAAGTCTGTAAAGTTGGCAGCTAAATGCGTTTCAAGATTCATCCAGGGGACTTGATGATGACTTCACATCGATTTATACTAACCAAGTCACCGTCTCTTCTTTTCTGCTCCTTCCAGGTTATTTATACAGTTTCACTAGCTGTGATTGAATTCTGACTTAGAGCAATGATTGGCGCAAAGAAGAACTGACGGAGGGCGCTAATTTGGAAAAATAAGCGTTCAGGATGAGTGCATAAAGATGAAATTCCACTCGGGATGGTTTGACGTCCGGGACAACCGCTTCATGTGATGACAACCTAACCGAATGAGGCCACTGGCATAGATTCAATCTCCCTGTAAGTCATTCATTAGTTATTTCATTTTTGAAATTCAATCTTCTGTACTTTTTAAAAAGAAATACAGAGTATAGATTACTATATTTTGAACACGAGTCAATATGAATCTTGCTTATGTCTGTAATGGGTCCTCAAGCACATGGGTCAAGGCTGACTCACCCCTGAACATGGAGAATTATACATCATTTTATTCCCTAGTAGACTCATTTTTGTATACAAATGCAGGACATAAATACTGTTCTAAAGGAGTATGGACCTTGACTAAAATAAATTTTTGAGAATGAGTATAAATAGTCTTTAAAGGTCTTCGGATCCTCTCAGTTATTTCTACAAGATCCAATATCCTTGGACAATGCTGACGTGACAAGCTGAGTCACCGTTTCCAGGCCAGCACAGAGCCATTCACTGGAAGCGTATGGGGCCCGCGCACTTCACATTATACTTGCTGAGCACCACCTGTGTGCCAGGCACTGTGCAAGGTGCCAAGGACCCAAACAGGAAATGACAAGGCTACTGCCCACAAGGCACTCACAATCACTAGAAGCAGATGTTGAGATGCAGACTAAGTTCTGTCAATAGCTATAGTCCTAAAAGGAAGAAAAATAAATAGCGGCAAGCACATACGATCACTTTATACTCTATGAAACTGGGCACATTTAGAGGCCGCAGATGTTGAATAGTCAGTCTCTACTTTACTTAGAGGGTTTTAATACGTCATATAAGGAAAAAATTAGCTGTCTCAATCTTCATGCACGAGGGATAAAAATAGTGAAAAATTTCCCCTCCAATTCCAATCCCAAATCCTTATAATTACATTCATGATTCTTTTGTAGCCCAAAGACACAAAAAATAAAAGACAATACTTTACAATGATAAGTTTAATCCATTTATTTTGGCTCTAAAGAGATGCATGCATTAAACTTGAAGCATTCTATGTTATGGAAATATTTACATCATTGTACATGTGACGTGGAGGAAATTTTCTTTCTATCTTGGGATAGAGGTAAATTGGTTTCTTGCCTAGGTTCTTCTATTTCAAATGAGTTGCGATTTGTCTCAAATGAGGGAGATGTTCTATGAGGATCAGATTTATTACAAGTTGACCCCAAATGAACTTGGAGTGCAGTTTGGGATCTTTTGTTTCTAATTGTATTTTGAATTGAATGAGGATACCACCACTGTAAACAATCATTGCTTTTACTATTTCAGTTCCGTAGCTGGAAATAGGTTGTTTGGCTTCAGTGTTCTTGCTCTAATTTCACTTTGCCCTGCAGGTTTGCAACACAGAACATTAGAGTTTAAATTACACTTACTGAAAAAGAGTTAGGGGCAAACAGTATGACAGGAATACAGCTTACGGGTTAGAACGTGGAAACAAATTCAGATGATTGTAAACCACACAAAGGATTACTTAAATGGACTTAGAAAGGACATCTTCTCCCATCTCCCATGAGATTTAGTGAAGAACAAGACCCATGTCAATAAAACCAATCATTCTTTACAGGTAAAGGTAGGAGACCCAATACACCAGATTGAACAAGCAGAACGCAGTTGGGAAGAAGATCCGTGCGTACGAGTCCATCTTGGCAATACGGATGTGTATCCTCCCGTGTCTCCAAGCTCCTGTTCGGCAGTCTTCGAAACAGCAGAAAAAGCTGGCGCAGTCCTTGCCATCCAGACACTCATACCCATATTCTTCATCTCTTTCTTGAAGGTGCGTGGCATTGTTCATTTGAATGGTTGCTGATCTTGGGCGAATATCAATCGTAGGGGCCTGAGACAAAGGGCAGGGACAAAGAGGGATCAGAGTTCATTATGCTTGGTAGGTCCTAGACTGTGTCTCCACAATGTTACCAATGTGAATGATGAATCTGAAAATGAGCACTCAGGAAATTGCTATGACAGCGTGATCTACAATGGTGAAATTGAACTTAGAAGGATAGCACATTTGCAGATTTCAAATTTTGAGCTTAAGCAGTGCGGCTGAAAATAATACCATCAAGCTAACAGCTAGAGCCAGAAGATTGAACACCAAAAGAACTAAAAGTTTAAAGATTTAAATCAAACAACTACATGGAATCTTATTCTAGTAAATATTAGATGTGAGGTTGGTTACATGAAGGCATTTAATGGTTTTGCATGTGAGTAGAACAGAGAAATAAAAATGCATCAATTTTGAAATCAAAGCTTGTGTCATGCTTACCTATAGGCAAATAGTAAACCCCATTATACTGAGCAAATGTCTACAATGCTTAGTATAAAATGTTAAAAAAATATATAAATACAGAAGTGTCCTGAGTTTATACCACAATAGTATGGCTTATGTTTTAAATAAATATGGTACTTTGTGTAACATTCACTATCTAGAAGCTTCAGAACGTCAGCTATGTTTACCTGCCTGTGAGTGAAAATTCAGAAAAAAATGTTACTGCTGTCGAACATTACTTAGTGTTAAAGAAACTAGTACCAATTAATTGAATGCTAATCAAAGGGGTTTTTTGCTATCTCATTGTGATTTTCATTTGCATCTCTCTGATGGTTAGTGACTGAGCATTTTTCATATGAGTTTCTCTTCAGGACAAATTATAAAATTGCTGTAAGACTCACTGGTCTTTTTTGTGTTAATTTGGATGAGTTAGCTTTATGATAATATGAATACAAATCCCAGTGTCTCCGACAGAGCTGTCAGAGTTCAAGTGGGAGGAGAAATCTTGCGATATTGCATGACAGAGCCCAAGGCTCCTGGCTCACCCTGAGAGGTGGGAAGGGTGTTTTAACTGGAACATTTCAAAGACAGTATTGTTTTTACAGAGCTGACAGGTAGAGCTTGGACCGATAAAGATTATTAAATTTATTTATCTAAAAGCAATCTTCTTTTGCATCAAGATGTACCGAGTTAAATTTTAAGTGCAGATAGGTTATACGTGGGATACGGTAGATGCAGGCAGTGGATTTGGATTTAGTTTCCTTCTGAGAAGAGAGGGTAGGATTTGGCTTCCATGTTGAAAGAGGCCCTGTTGACTGACACCATCTCATAGTGCTTGCATCATTTAGCTTCATGGGAGGTCAAACCCTCTGTACATTAGTGTGGGTTTGCTGAACCAGCTCTAGAAATGTATAGAATTTTTTCATCTTAAATGTGTCCTCTTTAGTAGAATGCTTAAATGTCCACTCATGAAAAAAAAAAAAAAACACCATGTAAGCATTAATACTTGAATTCAGCAGTTGCATGCAGTGAATTTCCATTCCAAAAGCATTATACCTTGAAGGAAAACATCCGAAGAAGCTTTGGGTTTGTAGACAGAAGAGAGAATTGCATTTTTTTTTTTAATTAAAAGAAGGAAAAAAAGGAAAAAGAGACAAAATAAGATAAATTAAAAATGCATTTTAAAAACATAGGAAGTAAAATGAACTGAAATTATAAACACAGAGTGACGGTTCTGAACATACAACAAAGGATAGGCCTAAAGTTAAAAAAGGGAATTTGGTGATTGGTAGTAAAATCTTCAGTAAATTAATCCACAGTTACTTAACCTCAGAAGCCGCTGTTGTTTATTTGGGAGGAATCTTTCTATGACTGCATTTTCTTATTATCATTAACAAGGTCTTAATAGGTGAATCCTGATAATGAACCAAAGGACATATTAAATGGGGAAATGAAAATTTAGTCTCTCATTCTTCCCCTAGGCTTTTACATCTTCTGATAAATCACATCATTTTAACTTAAAAGGGGGAAGTGCGTGAAATTCACAGATAACTTCAGTTTCCCAGTTTCTTTAATTGCCTTTCTCTTCTGCCTTCTTTTCTTCTCCTGTCATCTTCATGACCTTGAAATAAGGAATCCATGGTTTCTATTTCTGTAACAAAAGGCGCTCTGCAGTGGCCTAGCTGTTAGAGAGAGCCAAAGGGCTTTTTCTAAAGCAGGAAAAAAGCAAGGAAGGAAAGAAAGAAAAAGAACTCTTGGGACTTGTTTGTAAGCCAGTCCCCTCACGCCCTTGTTACTGATAGCAGGTAACAATGCTGAGTATCAGTAGAAGCATCTTCGTGGGGGTAAGTGAAATGGAAAGTGAAGGAGAGGAAGAAAACAAAAACACCAACACAACAAGGAAACTAAAAGAGAGAGAAAGTGCGAAGGCAAAGAGAGGCAGAACGGGGAAGGAGAAGACTGCATAAATCATAGTGAATATTTGGGAAATCAAAGAGAAGCATTTATTTTTTTTTATCCTTCAAGAAAAATGGTGCTTCTTTCTTTACCTGTTAGGAATTCTTATATTCAGATAAACATACAATTTAGAGAATGTCACTGGTGTTCCTGGAGACGCGTCAAAATAATACATAATCAGCTAGATTTCCTCACTGTCATTCAGCCCCACAAAGTTCATGGGTCAGACAGCTAGCCACTACCATTGCCCCCAGGGCCCTTAGGGCAGAAAACCAGGAAAAGCTGCACATTCAGTTTATTCCTTTGCCTCTGACTTGGAAGGAAATGGACCTGAAATTTCATAGAGGCCCATGAGCCGGACATTGTGTTCAGGTGGGTAAATGGGTAGCTATGTGCTCCCTTCAAAATTAATAAATAAAAGACAACGAATGGCCTTCAAATTTGTGCATTCAAATTTGTGATTCATCATCTCTATTAGAAGTTTGGCAACAGGGAGAAGTCTTTCTCCCTGTTTCCAAATCACTGAAATCAATCCAGTTTGGTTCCTGTCTAAATCAACCATTATTGTCAACTAGTCATGATAAGAACTTTCATGTGTAAGGTACTATGTAATGCTTTTTACCTCTATGAACACATTTGTTTCTCACAGCAGCTCAATCAGGTATGTGTTTTTATAATATTCATTTTATACATGAGAAAACAAAGGGAGACTAAATAACCTACTCAACAATAGATGAGGCACTTTAAAACAAAGTAGATGATGTTCTTTTAAAACAAAAAAATAAAAATAAATTGAATATGAAACCAATAGAAATCCTCTGGTGGCAATACACACACACACACACACACACACACACACACACATTAAACTATTTGCAAAAGTGTGGTGACCCTTGAAATGTCAAGAATCTTGTGACTTCTTAGTAGAAAGCTTTGGATAAAAATTTTAATTGAACCCTGGCTGGTGTGGCTCAGTGGATTGAGTGCCAGCCTGCAAACCCAAAGGTTGTGGTTTGATTCCTGGTTGGGGCACATTCTGGGGCTGTGGGCCAGATCCCCATTTGGGGATATGCTAGAGGCAACCACATGATGTTTCTCTCCTTCTCTTTCTCCTTCCCCTCTCTCTAAAAGTACATAAATAAATAAAATGTCCTAAAAATTCATTGAACACATCAATAATTTACAAACTGTCAGAGCAAAGGGGCAGGAAGATGAAAGTCAGTGAAATCTAGAATAATAGCAGCTAGCACATAGATGCCTTTCTTAGCAACAGTTATACTCCCCATGAAATGAAGACAGCAAGAGTCTACCAGAGTGAATTAGGTCTTTCAGAGTCTACCAGAGTCTGCCAGGTCTTTCTCAGTGAATCCTATGTCCTGGTCAAACTCACACATTCACTTTTCATTTTGGAGCCCAAAATGTTGAGGCTTACCCTGCAGATTGGCTAAGCAAAATCAAACCAAAACCAAGTCAGGTGGTTTCTGCATAAAAATTTCAGTGGTCCCAGTGGGAAATGATACGTACAGGGTTTTTCTTCTTTTTGTCTTTGTCTTTGCTTGGTTTCCGGTTGCTGACAAAATAATGCAGGGTGCCATACTCTACCAAAGCAGAGAAGACAAATATGAAGCAGACAGACACAAAAAGGTCCATTGCCGTGACGTAGGAGACCTTGGGGAGTGACTTCCGGGCAATGGTGCTGAGGGTTGTCATTGTCAGGACAGTCGTGATTCCTGAAGGAGGACACAGTAAAACAAATCGTGTGACCACATCCGTCACCACTCAGGCTAAACTTGTTTTTTGACACTCGGTAAGCAACCTCAGTAATAGGAAAGGAAGTATAATTGAAATCATTCACTCTGCCCACAAGTATTCATTGCCTCTTAAATGTCATTTAATTTTGTAGCACGTTTGCTTCTTTAACTCTAAAACATGTGATCATTTTTTAAATCATCACAACTTCTGCATACTGTAGTTATAGAGAATAGAAAAGGTATATCAAACATGTCTGACTTGAAGTCAACTTTGGGTCAGTGATCAACAAACAGGAGCGCATACCTGGCCCCTCACTCCTCACTCAGCTCACTCACCTTGATCCCTTCTCCCACCATTGTCTTTGCCAGTGAGCAGTCATTAATGAGTGGTTAAAATGAGCTGGGAGAGTGCCCATAAGAGGGACTGGGACTAGCAATAATCTGGACTTCAGAGGAAGAGATTGATGTGAAATCTTTTTCTTGAAATATCTGTGGGATGGCTAGGTTGAAATATGTCAGTCCATTTCTTGCATTTATTCATAAGTACACATATATTACTTGAATAACTGTTGAGCTACCAGCTATGTGCCAGGCACTATACTGGAAATAAAAAAGATATTTCCCTGCTCATGTAAGAGACAGAAAGACATAGCATGTCATGCAACACATTCTACTCAGAGTGAAGATTAATTGTTCTAAAGTAATAAGCTCAACACATTTTGGGCTTGTTTCAGCATGTAGCATTAGACACTATAATTGTTGAATAGGACTTGTAACATAAAGTACCACATATAACAGAGAAAGTAAAAATAACTTTATTTTGAAACAGATGGCAGACTAAATTAGGTTTGGAAGAGGATCAATATGCAAATGATAGCTTTAAAAAATTTTTTCCCCAGTAATTGCTTTTGCCCTCAGTTTTAGTCGCTTGGTACAGATCATTTTGTCAGAAAATGACCATAGTTGCTAACATTTCTGAGGTCTTACTATGGGTTGTGAACTTTGCACAAAATACCTTGTTCAATCTAATTAAAATCCCACAAGTTAGGTAGGAAATGATACATGTTTTACATGTGAGGGAACTGTGACTTAGAGATTAAAGGGTATTCCAAGGCTGTACTATAACTGTGGGTTGAAATTCAGATTTGTTGGACTTCAAAACCCTAGCTCTTCCCCATTGCACCGTACTGCCTCTCTAGAAGGGACCGGGCAAGGGATGTGGCTCTAATTTTCACGTAGCTGATGGAAAAGATTACAGTTTTATAATTCATTTTTCAGTGGCTTTATTCTTAGTTAAGTCTTTGGGGAATTTTATGGACTATGATGAGTTTATTCGTGGACCTAGACTCCAATGCCCCTGTGAGTTTGTGGCTCCGTTATCATCTCGGTGTGCCTTCTTCCTCATGTGACAAAAGAGATGTGAAAATCTGAGACACACATCATCCATTATACAACAGATTGAGCAAACTGTAAGTGATCTTAAAAGTGGGGAGATGGGTTCTCAAAATTTCATGGCTAATTGTGTTTTCCCCAAAGCAATCTTTTTCATGGCTCTTGGGTAAGTAGCCACTGAATATAAATGTATGTCTTTAAATGTTATCATGATTATATATGTCAGAATTACTTAACAGCCAGTGGTATGCTGGTAAAGGTACAACAAATGACTGTAGAAAATATGGAGGCTGTGGTTTTTAGTGTTTGACTATTTCTTTGGTGTTAATAGTTTCACCTTGGCTGATGTCAAGCTGCCAGTGTGACATCACTGGACACACCATTGGGAAAGGACAGATGACCAGCTCTCACAAGCTGGTGGAGGCAGCTCCACATTTTAAACTGCTCAGAGACCAAACACTTTTTAAAATCTATTGAAATTAGAAGGAATTTTTTTTCTATTTAACTTAACTTTATTATTAATTTACTAAAAATAGATTCTATTAAGGTGATTAGGAAAGCAGAATTAGAAAACTTTAAATATTGGTTTTCATTTTAATGTGCGAGTCTTCCTTAAAAATGAAAAAGTAGCATATCTATATAATTGCTATCTGAATTAAAAGCAAATCAATTTAGAAAAAAAGAATAAAGCTGTGTCTCACCTAAAGAGGTCCTGGCTGGAACGGCATCCTTATTGATCCAGAAAGACACCCAGGATAGAACGACAATGAGCGTGCAGGGGATGTAGGTCTGGATGGTGAAGTATCCCATTCTCCTGCTCAGCTCGAAGTAGACACACATGACCACGTAGTCTCCTGGAACAGAAAAAAGATGGCCCCATGTGCCCCCTTATCAAACACTGGAAAGCATTCAAAAAGAAGCACATAGCCAACCCTCACACGTTTCCACTGGGAGTTCCTACAGGGGAATGCAAAAACAGAAAGCAGGAAGCAAAACCCAAAGGAAGTGTGAGCCTTTTAGAAGCAAAGTGACCACTAGACAGAAGAAAACATTTCTGAATGTATTGATCGTATGTTCTTCCAGGTGAGCTTTGATGGTGCCTTTTCTGCTTGCTCGGTACATGCAATGTACATTCGTTGTTGTTTTCTGGGGAGGGAAGGAACAGTGTTTTTATACTGGGCCTCTCCATCCTAAAATGAATCCTAAGATTTGTAACAATTTCCTCTTGTTCTCAGGACCTATGTCTTTCCAAACCAGAGAGTGATGTGCTGGTGCTGACCACTAGTAAAAAATAACTAGTTTACTCACTTTATAATGAAATTCCTGTGCTGAGACATATTTCCTCAAGGCTTTGTCGAATCACATGGTTTTCCTTCATAGCAGTTACTTCAATTCATACTTTCTCACTTATATGTGTGGCTATGTTTGTATTGTCTGTCTCCTCCATTTAGACTGTATTTGCATGGGTCCGCAAACTGCCTATTTTAGCTCATCATTGCACTACTAGTAATTAGCACCCTACTTGATTCTAAATAGGCATTTCATAGCATTCATTGAATAAATGATCAAATGAATGAATACACTTATATATTTATATATAAAGAAAAAACAAGAAACCAGGAGGCTGTATTTTGGGAAATGTGGGTTAAAAAGGAGGTTATATAATAAAGGAATCAAGACATAGCCATGAGAATAATTTAATGTGACCAAATTTGAGGTCTCTGAATTTTTACTGTCAGGATTCACACATGGCTTCTAAAATTCCATGTCCTTCATTTTGTGGGCTTCCAAGTGAAATCTTAGGAAATTTTAAGTTTTGAACTTAGAAAATGTACCAGGAAGACTTAGCCCAGTTACTATATACTTGTATTTTCTTTCTACTCGTAGAGAACATCATTTTCAAAGACTATACCTGTTCTTGTGATGAGAAGCAAACAAATAAGAGAATACAGTTTTCCAATATTACTTCTTTTTCTTTATTAAATTATAATGTGCCCTAAACTGCATGGAGAATGATATCCAAACCATGCATTTCATTTTAATTACTTGGCTTCCAGCCCATGTGTCTCTCCTTACTCGGCTGATTTAGATCTGATTTGAAAACAAGGTGCTTTAGAAGGCTCGTGCAGAGAAGACTGATTTAGCAAGATGAGCTATTACCACTCATTCCAGTTCTTCCTTCCCCTCTCAATCTTTACTCCACACCCTTCCAAGCTGCTGTGACAGAAACCCTCACTGGCTCCTCTTCACGAAGTCCGGAGTCTCCCCTGCAGTGTTTCCCGCGTGGGGTTCTGAGCAGCTCTTCACACTTGCCCTTTGGTGGATTAATGTTCTATTACTTCTCTGAGTGAGGCCTGGTGAGGGCAGCAGCAACGGCATGGGCACTGGGGCACCTGGCTCCCACTGGAACATCTATCCCTTCTCAGAGATCAATAAGTAGCAATTATGTAGTGATTATCTCTCGAAACTTGAAGGTATGAGTTTCTTATTGTATTAACTAGATTTTGATTAGTTCCCTGAGGTTATACTCCTCTGTGTTGATGTAGCTGGACTGAGACTATTTCATGTCAACACGTCTTATAAATTAGTTTGGTCCTTGCTTTTTATTTAATTTAGAATATAGCATACACAGGCTGTGATTGAGGATTATAGTAATTTAATTTGAGATGCTCCCTACTAATGGCTGTCTTTTTTTTTCTTGTTCTCTTGTTTTTCTGATCTGAATACCAGAGGCAAATGCAAGCTAAAAACAAAAACAAAAACAAAGGAAGAGGTTTTCTTTTAAAATAATAATATTCAGGAGGTACTTTTTCTCCTTATTTTCCAAGACCTTGAGAGTTTTCTGCATATTTTAAATGAGTTAAATGACACTTGACAAAGAATATTTTAATAAATCCAGGCAATTTTAGTAACTTTTTATTCCTTATCATATAAATGAATGAGAGCCTGCACTTTGGCATTAATGGTCTGACTCTCTTACAGGTGAATTTTAATTTTGCCTCAAGTGAACAAGGTAATTGTCTCGATTCAATTCTCCTATTCCCTTGAGGTCAGATTCTAAACTTCCATAGCCTTCTCCTCTATCGATATCTATTTTGAGATAATAGCTTCTGAGCATCTTTTATCTTCACCAGCAAAGCCCAGGCTTTTCCACCACTGTAATACCGACTCAAACTTGGGAACGGGCCATTGAAAAGCCAAGCAGCTGCTCAGTGACAGCCCGGTGCCTGTCTTATCTCTAAGGCCATATCCTTTTTGTATTTTTAAAAACTCCTGGGCTGAGGTGCCTAGAACCAAATCCTCCGGAGGTGCCGCGTCAGTGGTTCACCAAATGCGAAGGGTGCAATGTCAACTCAGTCAAAGGTGCTGGCTTCAGCCACTTCAAATTTATTTTTCAATGGATTTATCTGAAAATAAATATTTAAAGCCACAGCATTTTATACATTACTTTGTTCCCTGCTTCCTACCCGCCCCCACACCCAACTCAGATGCAATAGGCACAAGCTATGATAGAGGAGAGAAGACAGCATTTTAATAACTGCCGGTAATGTTTATTCTTCGTATTGAGTCTGATTCTCAGGCCTCGTTTCAGGAAGAGACTATCAACATCAGTGAACAATGAACTCCGATGATTATTTCTTTAGTGTGATGTAAACCGTATGAAAGCTTTAAAATTTGGATTTATTAGACCATTTAGGCTCCATTTCATACACGAACTATTTCCTCTTAAAAACTTAAAGATTTCATGACAGAGAAGTCTGCCTCTCCACTGAACATCTAAAATCAATGAAATAATTACATTCTAATCACCAGTAAAGTAGCCCTACTGTGTGTAGACTTCTGGACCAAGTAGTTTGCATATATTATCGCTAAACTTCCTAATCATTTTGTCAGGGTGGTAAAAAAATAAAAACCCACTTCACTTTGTTCCTTTCTCTTGATTCTTCCTCCACTTCAATACAGTGGATAGAGAATGTATTATTCTGTCAGGTTAACTTTGAAGGCATAATTCCTGTTATACTCTTCTTTACATTCCTTTCCCGAGTCTCATCTTTAAGTTAGCAAATATTTTTAATCTTTTTATGCACAGAGCACTATATTAGGCAATGTGGAGATTAAGATGAAAGGAATCTGCCCTGGCTGGCGTAGCTCAGTGGATTGAGCGTGGGCCTGCGAACCACACGATCACGGTTCGATTACCAGTCAGGGCACATGCCTGGGTTGCAGGCCAGTTCCCAGCAGAGGACTCAGGAGAGGCAACCATACATTGATACTTTTCTCTCCTTCTCTCCTTCCCTTCCCCTCTAAAGATAAACAAATAAAATCTTTTTTAAAAAGATGAAAGGAATCTTACAACTAATGCTAAATTAAATGGATTAAGTGAGAAGAAAATTGTATCCTCTCTGACTACGACTCAGACAGACAGGGAGACATGCTGAGACGGGGCGTTTGATCTGCCGTTAGAACTCCTTACTAAACTCTTGAATCTGAAACATAAATCCCTGAGGTTCATTTTGGCCACAGGCAAGCAGGACAGTTGATTGGTTGTACTTTTATTGAGGGAAATTTTTCTCTAAAATTAGATCGATACTTCACCTAATGCACAAAAATAAAATGGACCACAGACCCAAATTTAAGGGTGAATATAAATACCACACATGGAGAAAATATAGGGCAATATCCGTGTAATCTCAGTGGGAAAGAGTCTGTCAGGTATACAAAACATAAGAGTCATAAAGGTAAAAAAATGATAGGTTTGCCATGTAAAGCTTAGAACTTATGTATCATAAATAATTTGCTTTAAATAAAGTATTTCCAAAATAAATAAGATATCAAAGTCTAATATCACTGATACATAAAGAATTCTCATTAATTATTGAGAAAAGAAACCCACATTTTCAAGTAGGCTAAACTCTCAGGACAATTCATGGGTGCTAATTAGATGAAAAGCATCTGAATGTGAGTAGTGACCAGTAGTGGAAAATGTTAGCTTTTCACGTGTAGCCTGTTAAACTGCAGAAAAAATAAACTGTAACTTTCAGCACTGACCAGACCTGGGACAAGAGCAGAACTACACTCTCTTGATAGGGGTATGCACTGATATAAACCTTCGAGACAGTAATCTGGAAATATATTTAAAAAAATTTACTCCTAGATATCTGGAATAAACACTGAGGAGAAAAATGTTTTCTAAAATACTGCCTCTTCGTTGACACCAAGCGTTTTTTAAGGTTTGCTGTGTGCCCAGAAAAAGGAAAAGAACGCCAAGTCCTTGGGCAGAATCCAGATCCCTGAGCTTAAGGAGTCTAGCACATTGTGGGGGAGAAAAGACTTTCATATTCAATCAGTTTCTAACTTCTATGTACACCTCCCCGGAGTGTTTTATCCCCTGCCCAGCATTCCTAGTGGTGGCTTAGGCTCTTATAAACCACTTGGGAATCACAGTCAACATCCTTCCAATGGCTAGTCTCTGTGAAGTCGAGAGAGGGAGGAACATACCTGAACTATATACTCTTTGCTCCTGGAATCCTCAGACTAAGAAAGACATATAAATGTGCGTCGCTACTCAATGCACAGAGGCCCCAATAAAACGTGCAGGCTGTTATCTTATATGCTATGATGAGGTGAAGTGTCTGGCAAGCACATTTCTGACAGTTCTCATTAAATAGCAGCACCTTCATAAGCCTTAAAGAGTTCCACGCTCCCCTTTAAGGAAAGTCCAAACTCCTTAGCTTGGCATGCAAGGCTGTCTATAATCTGAATTTAACTGAGACCTCTCTTTCTCATTATTCCATGTCCTGGACTCCCTAGAAAAGTAGATTAAATATTTTTATAGCATGCTACTAGAATTTTTCTGTCTTTGTTCAGCCTGGCGTCACATCGCTGCCAAATCCCCGACTCATCTCCTCGCCCTTTTCCTCATTCCAACCATCACCCCCTGACCACTGGACATACATACTCTTTTTTGGTGACTAGACTTGTGCTAAGATTAAATAAAATTTAAAAACGGATTTTCTCAGTTGATCACTATCACTACTATGTTGTGATAGTTCAGATTATAGAAAAGCCACTTCATTGTGGACAGCTCGGTTGGACAGTGTTGGTATTAGCTGACCTTTGTAGAACGCCTTTCTGCTCATTCCCTTCAAGTTCCTTGGGATAAAAGCCACATCGCCTAAGAGGTCACTCTACTGCACTTGGCCCTGAGCCATACAGAACCTTCCAGCCATGTCTCACATTATTTATAATCACCACTTTATGACCACCCAACTAGATTTACTTTCTGCCCTCCCAAGTGGTCTTGCTCGTTCTTTTGTCCTCATTTCCCATGGGACCTTGAATTTTTGGACTACTCTCTGCTCCTCTGATCATGTCACATGCATATGCAAACCTTTAAGCTCTCCTGGAATTACCCATCAATGTCAGGACACACTAACATTCTTTAACTTGCCCCATAACACTCGGCATGGTCTTTTCCCTGACTATACCTCCAGGCTCTATCTGGGGTTCTTATAGGTCCTTCAGTGGCCCCTGCTACTTTTGGTCTTAGGGTCTTCTCACATGGTCATTCCCTTGGCTCAAACTCTAATGCTACCATCATAACTCTATTCTTTCTCAGAGGTCACTTAACTTAGCTCAACATTAGAGAAGCTCTTATTAGGTCAGATCGGTAAGAATTTACAGTGCTATATAACCTTCATAGAGCTGATCATCCCTGAAAGTATGTGACTGGTGTGAATATTGAATTCACTCTAGCTTATAATTAGTCCACGGGCTCCATGAGTGAAGCAGTGGTACCTACTTTGCTCACTGATTTTACTCTCAGCATCTAGTACAGTGCCTGGTACAGAGAAGGAATTCAACAGTTATTTGATGAATGAGTAAATTGAGCTAAGAAGGCCATGAAGAACATTCTGGTTGAACTACATACCAAAAGCATTTAAGATCAAGGCAGAGATCAACATGGGCTTTTAAAATATTAATCTTTTACTTTAGACATTATCGCTTCTTTACTGGATACTGGCTGAACCCCAGAGATGTGGACATAAGGTCTCAGAGAGCTGTTAGCAACCTTCACCGCTTGCCAAGAAGAAAGAAGGGAAGAGAATAAAGCTACATCAGAGTGGCTGCATTATGCTTATTAAAGAATCGATCGGTCATTTCAGCCTCTCAGCCAGATCCAATTAGTGCGAGACAGAGCAAAGGGCTTAGCTGCTGAAACAGAACCATCACCGTCTGCCACATCAGGTCTCATAGGTGCATTTCCATCTCGGGACTGGACCATTTTTGTTTCATCTGTTGATTGTTTCAGCTCATAGATGGAAAAAGAACAAAATCACGATTCAGAAAAATATAATAACAAACCAGAAGTGTAGTTTATCATTTTTTTTTCTAGGCTACATTTATCCCCAGTGAGGAAAAGAAGCCTAGCATTACGATGAGAACAGGAGCTGCTTAGGTGGGATTGCCCACAAGCAGAGCTGGGGTCCAGCATCCCACAAGGGTGACTTACTGGGTCTGTAAGAAAAAGAGGATGAGGGAGGCAGGAAAGGTGAGTGGGGAAAAGCTGAGCGTGATTTACATCAGCCTAAGGGGGAGGGCTTCCAGTATTTTCTGGAGCAAACTGCCCCACAGAGTTAGCCCCACCTGGAGGTGGGAGAAGCAGTCATCTGTTCTCTGTAGGCTGAGGTGGGGGGTCTTAATCTCCTCGTTCTGTGGTGGCCAAAGGCAATTCTCCAGGAAAGGGGTCTGCGGTGGGCTGTTAGAAGCCAACCCTTGCAGCACCTGGGGAAAAGGTGCACCAGCTCAGAGAGGATCATGGGAAGGAGGGGGCATTGCATTAATAAAATCCACTGCTAGGACTGTGGTGTCAGACTGGCTGGGTTCAAAAATCCTAGTCCTTCACTGAATGGTGGTGTGATCTTAGTTTCTTAGCTCTCCGGGTCTCAAATGCCTCACTAGAACTCATCTCACGGGGGTCATTGTGAAAATAAAAAGAATTAGTAATCAACACATACAATGTGCCTGGTGCAATTCCTGACTCACAGGAAAAGGTCCGTTAGTGTCAGTTATTACAACCTCCTGTAGTCCATATATTCAACACCATTCTGGTGCATATAACCATAGAAGTTACTAAGCATCCAAAAGAAAACTGAAGTTAAAAGGGTCCTGTATCGCCCAATTCTATCCTCTAAAGGTTAAGCTGTTGAGATTACTAAAGGAGATGGGCATTTTGTCTTAGGAGGCAAAGCTGTCTAGTGGCAGACCCAGCACCTCGCCTCCCAAACCAGTCCTCCTTCTGGAGTGAACGGCCTGTTCATTCCAATCCAAGGGTTAGGATCATGGATATAAAGCAAAAACTGTGAAAGAAGAATAACTTTTGAGGGCAGTTAATACAGAAAGCTGGTTTGGACAACTGGGAACCCCAACCACAAAGGGAAAAATTCCTTTCATTTCTCCTTGAACCTTATACAATAGACAGTACTTTTAAGAGTCTGTTATGAAAACTCATTGGTCTGGGATATCAGCCTGTCTGACTCAACAAACCACACTAGGGTTTTTCTTTAGGAGAATAGTTTTAAGCAGAAGGAAACTCAGTATTTACAGCCTCCAGAGAACAGTGGTTTTCTTTAGGTTCACCCAGCAAACATACCTATTTGCTAATATCTCAGCTCTCTATACTTTTACTAGAAAAGTATATTCGTGTAATAGCTCCTCTTCTTTGCCCTCTGAAAAAGCCATCACAGATTCTTGGCTCAACATGGCCTTCTGTAATACAATTCATTATTTCGTGGCCATTGTCAAGTTCCAACAATGCAGTGAATAAACTCTCCTTGGAATTTATGTAAATAAAACAACTTCAGCTAGAAATCTAGAGCTGAAGATATAAATGAATAAATGCATTTGCCATTTGGATTTGTCCAAAGGGAATGCAGTTTCCCAGCATAATTAAACCTAACTCCTACGAACATCTGAGCGAACACGAAAACCTTTTTTAACAGAGAGTGCAGAGAGGTTCACGATTGCAGAGAATATGCAGGATTCAGACCTAGGATTCAAGCGTTCGTGGCATCAACAAAATGCAAAGATTTGTGTAAGTTCTTTTAATTCTCTCAGTTAATAGGGATGTCATCCCTGTTGCTAAGGCTGTTGCGAAAACCACATATGCTGGTGGTCGGGAAAGTGTTTCGTAATCTTTCAGAGACAATGTATGGACGAGGTGGTATTTACAGCTTCCCAAGCAGAGCTGTTTACAAAAGAGCTTCTGTGACATTGGTATGTAAGCTTCCTGCTAAGTGATTTTTTTTTTTTTTAGCCTTTGTTAAAAGGCTATTGCAACGGTCAGGAATATCTTCCAAACCGTTACTGCTAGGAATGAGGATGGTATTGAAACTCTGTCTGTTGAATTTATGAATGTATCTCACAGACTGTTCCAAAATCAGAAGGCAAAGAGAGACGTGTTGATAATGATTATAATTCAAAACCCAGAAATCTCTTCTGGAGAAATACGCATATTCGTAGGAACGCTTTCTTTTCTTCTTCTTTTCCCTGTTTCGATGGGCTTGGCATAACTCTGTGTTTGAAGGGGGACCTGCTTCATGTAACCCAGCCATTGACATTTTCTTAAAGACAAGACTCCACAGAGCTTGAGAAATCTAATGTTGTCGGAATACCAAGCCTTCTAAAATGGCTTTGAAAGCAGCTGGAAAAAGAACATTTAAATTCAGTCAACTGCAGGCAATGGCTGCAAAAGGTCAAATTACAAAATGTTCCCCTAGACGTGAAATCACTCCTGGGGATACTCCATAAAATTATAGGCTTAAAAACTTGACCTCACTTGCTCTTTGCTCCATGGCCAAGCACTCAATTTTAAAGTTTTTTTTTGTTGTTGTTGTTTTAGTTCTCTGCTAGAATTCTCTTACCCAGGAAGTTTTGCATTTTGTGATAGTTGAGGTAATTTTTAAGACATTGTAAAAATTTGTAAATGACATCATATTACATGTAGTTGGTTCTCAAAAAACTCAACTTCTCTGAATAAAGAAACTTCTTCTGTTGGTGAGGAAAGTACTAGACTCAAGTTGGCGGACTTGGGTTCTGATTCCCATCTGGCTTTGATCTTGAGCAGTCTTGGGTGAATCCTTTCTCTTTCCTGGTTCACTTTATTTCTTTTTTAAATAAGATATAACGAATTCAATTCGATAATGGATCTTCAGAAAAGCAGCCACCACATCCATTGATCTGGTTACATGTGGGATTCAAACCTCAAGGCTCTGTTGGTTTTTCATTTACATGTCAGAGAAAAAATTCTAGCATCAGTCTTCTTGCTCCCTAGAGTCTTGTGTTTCTTTCACTTTATAAAGGACAGTCTAGATCAGGGAGTTGATGCCCAGCATTTTCTGTCCACAGAAAAGATGAGGACAGTATATTTTGAGCAAAATGGGCCTCTGGGAACAACTACTTTGAGAGAAGAATTATGTGAACCAATGTATGCGGTATCTGCCTGGTATCTGCTTTCTGCTATCCAGAATCAATACAGGGGGTTAGCAGAGGCCCTTTGAACCTTTTCTTTTTTTGAGTTGGCACTTGCTTTACTTTTGCAGGTGGTATTGCCTGTCTACTCGGCATCAAGAGCAATGGCGTAACGCTCTGCTCCCCAAAACTGAAACTGCCTTTGGACTCATTTCCCAGGGAGTTTTCAGTGCTTTCGTTGCTGAATTCAAATTGGGATTTTGGTTTTAGGTGTCAGAGCCGAAAGGGAAGTTAGAGATTGGGGCAGGTTCTTTGTTTTCCAGGTGAAAAAGTAGAGCTCTGAGGAGCACAGGAGCTTGCGAGAAGTCACCATGCACAGCACAGAACCTGCACCAGGAGCTAGGTCTCTCACTTTACCATGGAGCACTTTATTATTTCCATTAATGCCGTCATTTAAATAACTAATCTCTGAGTGGTAAACTTGAACTATGGTTGTATGCATCGAAGATTTAATTAGATTTTTCTCTCTCCTTCCCCATGCTCGAGTTCCTGAATAAACTTCAAAGTTAACCAAGCCTTGCTAGGAAATAAACTGCTCTTATGACTTGCATGGAATAAACTGGAAAAAATAACGATCACCCTTAATTATAAAGAGGTATATTATTTCCTAAAGTATGAGGGTGCTATTGTATTCTCAGCAATAAAACAACAACTTGGCCAGCTGATCAGGAGAGATTTCTCAAGGACAATGTGACGTAGGTGCTACCGACATCACAGTCCACATGGAGTCGGTGGTGTTTAATAGTGAAAAAACTGAAGTCTTTTTCTTCCCCTCTAGAGCCTTCCTTGAAGGGAAAAAGAGAATCTCACCCTCTTTCCACACTGTTTTTATATGATGTACATTTTCTAGAATTTATTAACACTAATGTATGTAGCTCCTTCACCCCATCCAATTTCTTGTCACTCTATTAGATTTGATGGTGTGGAGTGCTGATGGGAAATATTTTTAAAAACTGGCATGCAAGCTGCAGGAAGTTACAGAATTCAATAAAGCTGCCTTAAGTTTAATATTAGTATCTTCAATTTTTTTTCAATGATAGGGAAGGTGGTCTCAGTGATGTTTTTAGACTTGTGTTTTGAAAAAGGAGAAGATCCTTCTTTCCCTGTTTGCCATGTGTCCTCTTTGGTGGACACCCTGTAATCTACCTTGAGGACAAACTCACCAGTCTTGCATGTAGTTCATCTTTTGTAGTGCAGCAAAGAAAATTCCAGGAATGAAACACTTCCCACAAACTCTCATTGCTCTCTTATATAGTTTGGCCCTTTAGACAGACTCTTTTTGTTTTCAGTTCTAAAATCATTCTTTTAACCACTATCACTTTAGAGTAAATAAGCTATATTAGGAGGAAAAAAACAACCCACATAGTTTAAACTATTTAGAATTACAAGGTATCTCAAAAGTCACCTAATCTAGCTGTAACTGAAACTCAGTGAGTTAAAATTGTGTACTCAGGGCCACACCATTGGTTAACACTAGATATAAAATATAAAATTCCAATAGCTTGATTCTTTTAAAATTTGAATGGCAATTTTCTCATAGTGGCTTTCCATGAAAAGCACGGACAGATTTGTTTGGTTCATGCCACTGAAATAATAGCCCAGTAACATAGTCATAGAGATATGCCATGATAGTTATCAGCCTGTTCGATTCCTTCATTTTAGAAGTGAGGAAACTTTAAGAGAGACTTCTCCCTCCCGAACCTCCCTCCTAGAGAACTGGCAACTGTCAGTGACCTTGCCATAGGTTGCCATGTGTAGTGTGGCAAGAGAAGGAGCATAGAAAGGAGAAAGGAGCTTGGCATCGGAGAAAGTTGATTATCTGCCTGCTGAGAGCTGAGCTTGGAGTGACGGCGTTTCCCCAGTGTTGATATTTCCTTCCCACGTGGTATGAGAAGGGAAGCCAGGGCCGTTTCCAGCATCGTTCCTTGAAGACCTGTGGCATGCTGTTATGTAAAACTAACCGAGACCAGGAAAGGGATGTCAACAGTTGCGCCACGCTTAGTCAACTGCCCTCCAGGGAGAGGCTGACAGTGTCTCTGCCTCTAGCAGTGAATGAATGCCACTTGCTGAATGTGAGTTGAATGACCCAGATGCAAATCTGAGCTGAAATCAATACACCTAGTCATTGTCTCTTAGCCAAGGAAGAGAACTGGAGATAGCTACGCAGAAGAGCATCTTGGCTTGGCATGTAGCCACGTTCTTTAATCACCAGGAAAGGAAGGGCATTCAGAAAACTGGACTGGCAGTTATAAATAAACAAGGTTTTCCCTTTTTTTGGTTAATTCTGAGTATCTAAGCAAAAGCATGATAAAGGCTGAATTTATCTATCATGTTTTCCACTTCTCTGCTTTTCTGCTTCTTCATGCTCCCAGTCCTATGGGACCAGATATCTCCTTTCCACACTCCTGTCTAACTTCACGCTGGGCCTCTGCCTGACTTGCTTGCCCCAAGCAATGCTCTGTGCTCGACTCCTGTTTATGCAAGTGTAGGCTTTGGGAATCATAGAAATGGAGATCACATGGAGGGTTATCAGTGGGGAAAGAGAAGGGGGAGAATGGAGGAAAGGTTACAGGGAATAAGAAGCATGAATGGTAGGTACAAAGTAGACAGGGGGAGATTAAAAATAGTATAAGAAATGAAGAAGCCAAAGAACTTCTATGTGTGACCTATGGACATGACCTAGTAGGGGGAGGAATTGCTGGAAGGAGTAGGAGGGGTAACAGGTGGAAGGGGACAAAGGGGAGAGAAAAAATGGGACAACTGTAACAGCACAATCAATAAAATATACTTTAAAAAACATGTGGACTTTGAAATCAAATCTGCATGTGCACCTCCACTCTTGTTCTTACTAGGTATGTAACTTTAGGTGAGAAGATACTTCACCCCTAGTAGGTACCTCAGTTCTTTCCTATCTACACTCAACTCTCCTCTGTGTCACACTCCCTCCCTCTGGTTTGGCCTCCTTGGTTAATCCCAGACATTCAGGCCAAGCAGACTTTCTTGCTGTTCCTTAGACAGTCCAGGCATCCTCTTGCCTTGGTAACTCAGGAAATCAATAAGCAGTATCTAGAAATTTGGGAATCCTAACTTTCCAGATTGGTGTCTAGGTTACCAACAGACCTTATATATTGGGACTTAAAGTGTAACCACTATGCATAGTTGCACTGGGATGTCTTGTGTGCCCAGGTCACCTGCAATCTTTGGGGGGAAGTGGCTTGATCACTAGAAACCAGGTGCCCATTGATTATCTATACCTTCATGAAAAAAATCTAAAATGATTTGTAAAAACAGACAATAATGACAGAATAGATACATGAGGAGACAGCAAGATGACACAGGACAGCCAAAGGGTTAAGTAGGACTCCAGCACCAAATATAGGTGGCCCAAAAACCCAACTGGAAGAAAGTAGATATAAAAATCTAGGAATAGAAGGAAAAAAAATACAGGCAATAGATTCCTCTGATTGTTTCTCTACCTAGAAAGGCAAATCTCTGACATCTCAGGATACAGCATATTTATCCCAAGGTCTTATCTTTTTAGGTTAATTTATTCAAACTATTGAACACGGATGAGTTGACACAAGCTGAGAGAACTCATCTTGCACGTAGTATTTGGCATGCTTAGGTGAAAATACATACTCATATCCCTCCATTGCAAATGAAACAGGGCACAGTGTATCTTATTTATTTCAAGACTGTCCTGGGACTTCTGCCAAGATGGAAGTGTAGGTGGAAACACTGTACCTTCTCCCACAAGCAAGTCTGAATACAACAAAGGTTTGGTAAACAAAGACGCAGCCAAAGAATAGAAAATTGAACTGTATGGAAGTCCGACTACAATGAACCGTTCAACCAGAACCGGTAAGAGGGGTGGAGCCAGCAGCAGAGCAGGCAGGAAGGATCCCCCGACCCAGGCGCATAGGCAGCCGGGGTAGCAGCATGGACCCAGTGAGGGTGCAGGGCAGGCTGACTGAGGTTACACATTCACACACGGATAATATAGTATCATTAGATAATTATTATTAGCACAGATAAACCAGCAGAGGAGTGAGCAGTGAGACCGACTGCACAGGCCCCAGCGGGCGAACCCAGTGAGCACACAAGGTGGCAGGCTGACCGCGGATGCACATTCGTGCCAGAACTCATGGCCCTGGCGGCGGGAGGCAGCAGAGGGGGCCACCATTGCTTTCCTTTGACCCCACCCCCACATACAGCATCACAACCCAGCAACTGAGTGGCCCTGCCCTGGTGAACACCTAGGGCTCTGCTCCTCATAGGTAACAGGCATGAACAGTCCAAAATATGGCTCAAGAAGAACTCAAAGCCTCAGAGCTGATAACTCTAAGCGACCAAGAAATAGCAAACCTCTCAGATGCACAATTCAAAACACTGGTGATCAGGATGCTCACAGAACTGGTTGATTTTAGTCACAGATTAGAGGGACATATGAAGGCTAAACTAATTGAAATGAAGGGAAATGTACAGGAAACCAATAGTGATGAAAAGGAAATTGGGACTCAAATCAATGGAATGGACCAGAAGGAAGAACAAAACATCCCACCAGAAAGGAATGAAGAAATGAGAATTCAAAAAAAATGAGGAGAGGCTTAGGAACATCCATTACATCTTTAAACATTCCAACATCCGAATTATAGGGGTACCAGAAGGGGAAAAGAAACAGCCACAAGTGGAAAACTTATTTGAACAAATAATAAAGGAGAACTTCCCCAGTCTGGCAAAGGAAATAGACTTCCAGGAAATCCAGGAAGCTCAGAGAGTCCCAAGGAAGTTGGACCCAAGAAGGAACACACCAAGGCACATCATAATTACATTAGCCAAGATTAAAATGAAGGAGAGAATCCTAGAAGCATCAAGAGATAAGGGGACGGTCACCTACAAAGGAGTTCCCATCAGACTGTCAGCTGATTTCTCAAAAGAGACCTTCCAGGCAAGAAGGGGCTGGAAAGAAATATTCCAAGTCATGAAATCCAAACACCTACAGCCAAGATTGCTCTATCCAGCAAAGCTTTCATTTAGAATGAAAGGGCAGATAAAGTGCTTGTCAGATAAGATCAAATTCAAGGAGTTCATCATCACCAAGCCCTTATTCTATGAAATGTTAAATGTTAAAAAGAAGATGAAAAATATGAACAGTGAATGGACAGCAAACTCACAGCTATTAACAACCACATCTAAAACAAAAGCAAAGTAAGAGGACAGCTAGATCAGGAGTGGAACCATAGAAATGAAGAACACATGGAGGGTTAGTGACAGGGGAGTGGGAGGAGAAGAAGGGGGGAGAAGGCACAGAGAATAAGTAGCATAGAAGGTAAGTAGAAAATAGGAGGAGAGCAAGAATAGTAGGGGAAATATAGAATCTAAAGAACTTGAGACACGTGGTCATAAACTAAAGGGGGGAATGGTGGAGGAGGGGTATGCAGGGTGGAGGGGAATGAAGGGGGGGAATAGAACAACTGTAATGGTATAATCAATAAAATATATTAAAATTTTTTTAAAAAGACTGTCCTTATGTTTAAGAAATGCCCTTTCTAAGTGGCTTTATGTGCTCTGTTGAGCCATTTTGCAGAGGACTATTTCTATTCCATATCAATGCTACTGGGAATTTTTAAGAGGAACCCTGACCAGCTCTCAAGTGGCAAGTGAAGATTAGACCTAGAGTGAAAGCCCAGGTCAGGCACGGAGATGCACGATAAACCGGAGAAGGAAGCACCAAGCTTATTCAAGCAAGTGTGTGTATTGAGTCCCATGGAGCTTGCCAACAACCAGTTGAGTAAACAGTTTTATACCTCTAAGTTCTTACTCATTTCCATTCTATCATTCACCTTCTCACTGACACAGGGATTATTCATAAATAGTTCAATAGTTTTGTTTTCTTGGGCCTAGGAACGTCCCCTTGTGTTGTGTCTGAGGACACTCACAAATGCCTTCAGCTTTTCTTATCTGATGTTTGCCTGAGAAAATGATCCAAGTCTAGAATGGGTTGAAGATACAAATTGTCAAGCACCGTATTTCGCCCTCCACTTATTTGATCCAAGTAAGCTTCCAAGTACATATTTTCTCAACTGGATAGATGAAGAAATGTCCATTACAAACAGATAACATGAATGACTCACTAAACCAGTCCATTGTGGCTTTGTGATGTGAATCTCAGTTGTTCCCACTACTGAGCCATGTTTTCCCCATGCTTGTTCGAAGAACCCTGGCCTGCTGGAAGCTAGTGACTCTAAGGTAACAAACGAATGTTGATTTAGATGCTTCCTTTTGAAACACTTGAAGCTTTATAGTATTATTAGACTTCAGATACCACTGCATCACCACTTGCCGCTTAATAACTTTGCTCAAACGTTGTGAGAAAGAATACACACCTTTTGTTATCTTTCTGCCATTTCTAAAGAGAGAAAACGAGTTCCCTTCGAATCCCTTGGTCTCTCTGGATCCATTTCCTGAAGAAGGTTAAGGCCCTCTTCTTTTCTGAGGTGCTGTTTCAAGACCTCTACTGAGAAACTAAGCCCCGGTAGCAGCCATTGGCAATAAGAAAGGTTCAGCTAAGCATTCAGGGAACTAAAACNACACGTGGTCATAAACTAAAGGGGGGAATGGTGGAGGAGGGGTATGCAGGGTGGAGGGGAATGAAGGGGGGGAATAGAACAACTGTAATGGTATAATCAATAAAATATATTAAAATTTTTTTAAAAAGACTGTCCTTATGTTTAAGAAATGCCCTTTCTAAGTGGCTTTATGTGCTCTGTTGAGCCATTTTGCAGAGGACTATTTCTATTCCATATCAATGCTACGGGGAATTTTTAAGAGGAACCCTGACCAGCTCTCAAGTGGCAAGTGAAGATTAGGCCTAGAGTGAAAGCCCAGGTCAGGCACGGAGATGCACGATAAACCAGAGAAGGAAGCACCAAGCTTATTCAAGCAAGTGTGAGTATTGAGTCCAATGGAGCTTGCCAACAACCAGTTGAGTAAACAGTTTTATACCTCTAAGTTCTTACTCATTTCCATTCTATCATTCACCTTCTCACTGACACAGGGATTATTCATAAATAGTTCAATAGTTTTGTTTTCTTGGGCCTAGGAACATCCCCTTGTGTTGTGTCTGAGGACACTCACAAATGCCTTCAGATTTTCTTATCTGATGCTTGCCTGAGAAAATGATCCAAGTCTAGAATGGGTTGAAGATACAAATTGTCAAGCACCGTATTTCACCCTCCACTTATTTGATCCAAGTAAGCTTCCAAGTACATATTTTCTCAACTGGATAGATGAAGAAATAAATGTCCATTACAAACAGATAACATGAATGACTCACTAAACCGGTCCATTGTGGCTTTGTGATGTGAATCTGTTGTTCCCACTACTGAGCCATGTTTTCCCCATGCTTGTTCGAAGAACCCTGGCCTAGTGACTCTAAGGTAACAAACGAATGTTGATTTAGATGCTTCCTTTTGAAACACTTGAAGCTTTATAGCATTATTAGACTTCAGATACCACTGCATCGCCACTTGCCACTTAATAACTTTGCTCAAATGTTGTGAGAAAGAATACACATCTTTTGTTACCTTTCTGCCATTTCTAAAGAGAGAAAACGAGTTTCCTTCGAATCCCTTGGTCTCTCTGGATCCATTTCCTGAAGAAGGTTAAGGCCCTCTTCTTTTCTGAGGTGCTGTTCCAAGACCTCTACTGAAAAACTAAGCCCCAGTAGCAGCTATTGGCAATAAGAAAGGTTCAGCTAAGCATCCAGGGAACTAAAACCCCGTATCAAACACGATAGACTTCCAATGATACCCCTAGATATAAGGAATACAGGATGCATTACACATACAGGCAGAAGTCTGTTGTGATGGGCCTGAATCACTGATGCAAGAAGAAATAAAAAGGCCAGCCTGGCCTTCAAATCCTGATTCTAAGACCACACTTCTAATTCCCCTGAACGAGTGTGATCTGGAAATCTACACAGTGAATAAGGAACGGGAATGATGCCGAAGTGCTCAGGATGTGTCGTCGGAATTCATGCTCTAAAAAAATCCGAGTGGTAAAGGGCCAGTTAACAGAGGGTTGGAATGAAGCAGCAGCTGAGAGATTCCAATGCTACCTCTTCTTTTATGTTCAAGCCCCATCACTGCTGTAAAGGAGAATCAGTTGTCCCTCTAAGTGATTTTAATGGCTGAAGTGCGTGGATAGCACAGCCATCTGGAGCCGCGGCAGACGTGTAAGTAAAGACATGAACCCCTTTACTCTACACCTCCTGGGGATTCATGTTTTGGAAGCCATTTAAAAAAATAATTTTAAAATAGTAGCACTATGCATATGACACAGGTTATGGAACAATTTGGAAAAAATCTAGGACAGTGGCCAAAACCAAACATGTTAATGCTTCCTCCAGAAAAATGTATGAATATACATACTCAGTGGGATCAGGCCTGTAACAAGCTTCGGGTCTATTCAGGTCAGTTCTTTCTGCCAAATGAGTTGAGATCAAGTCACGTTATTTTTTCTCACGATGAAATAAAAGCCTTTCTTTTCACATTAAGACTGTGGCTTGAGATTAAATACTGTGGGTAAGAGACTATGGGCTTTTAACAGCTACAGTTCATTGAATACTTACTACTTATATTGTATGGTGTTTCATATGTGATTTTGTTGTTTTTACAATATTCCTGTGAAGGGGATGTCTTACTGCTCTCATTTTAAAGGTGAGGAAACTGAGGCCCAGAGGGTTAGAGTGATTTGCTCGGTGACAAGCTGCTGAACAGCAGAGCCAGGACTTGGGGGTGACCTCCTTTCTACCGTGCCATCCTGCCCTGACCCTAAAATCCTCTCGTTCCCAACTAAATGAAGAAAGAAAAATAAGCCTCAGTGCAGTATAAATCCAAAGTTAAATCTCTTTTTATTAATTCCTAAGAAGTTTTATTAATTTTTAGGCACTTGTGTAGTTCTTCATGTAGCTCGCATACATTCCCATTCTCCTTTCTTTCTGGACCACAGTGGAAAACCGATCATACATCCCTGATGGAGTGGGTGTGGCCCTGTGATGCAACTGCAGGGTAGTCCTGATGGTGACCACGCACTCATCTGCTGCTCCCTGGTTTTCCTGCCTTGCATCTGTATTATTAGCTCCAGTTTCCATTTCTAACCTACAGAATGACCAAAGTAGGCATCAGTTGATAATGTTGTATGACAATTTTGCTGTTGACATTACCGCTATTTCCTACCCTGGGCCATTGCCACTAACACTATATTTATTATTAAAGGAATACAAGAAAATACACCCTGATGTATTTTTGGTTTGACACCAAAAATGCTCTGAACCTCTAGGTTTAACATGAACTGTTAAGAAAAAGTAAGTTTGATATTAACCTATTTTTAAACAGATTTTTCTTATTTATTTTTGCTCTTTTTATTGAGATTTCATTCCAGTCTTCTCTAGGTGTGAGAAAAGAACACCATTGTAATAAGTGTTTACTGGTCATTTACTCAGTATCTTATCCCTTCCCTCTTCTTTGACCAAACTACCCTAATTTCCCTTTGAGAACTGACTTCTCCCCTTTCTAAGCCATTACATTTGCATAATTATCCCATTCCAGATGCTTGAGGCAGGATGCATATGCAAATCCTACCGAGGGTAGAGCGATGGGTTTAAGGGTGTGAGCCAGACCAGATTTAGAGCAAGGAAAGAAACATCCCAGGCAAAGAGAACCAACCAAAGGGAAGTTCTCCTTGATGGTGTGGTGGCGAGAGGTGCAGGCTGGGCTTGCTGGGCCATTTCACTTCCACAAAGTGAGAGGCTGGACCGCCATGGCGGCACTGAGACAGGGCGGAGCCAAAAGCGTGGCTAGAAGATGAAAGACATAGACAGAAGCCAGATCTTTGGTAAACATCTTTTGAGTTGCTGAATCTGATACTGGTGACTTAAATAATCCTGTCTGACACATATCTTCATGCTAAAAGTAAATTTTACTTAGACTCCATTGAGACAAAGGAACCAAGTATCGTTACATAACTTGGAAACGTTATGTGAACCATTCTCTGCTGAGTAGAACTGGTGACTGACTGGGCTTTAGACCGTCCCTAAGTCTGCGCTGAGCTTCCCTGACACATCCACTCAAAACAGTACCATAAAGGGGGGTCATTTAATTCATCTGTTTTCAGTGAACCTACAATCTATTTGGGGAGGCAAGAAACATCGGTGCAATGATTAAAGACACACAAAGTGCTTAGCTGCGTGGTAATGACTGGAAATGCAATAAAAATGTTGCAGATAGCAGTATATGAAACAGGGCAAATGTCAAGCACACAGTGTCACTAGATCTTGGGTTTGAAAGGTTGTATGTGATTTGACCACAGAGAAAAGGGTTGAGTATTTGAAGGAGGGGGGATAGAATGGTAATGGGATGGTAGTGGAGAAACTGACACTAACCCACCACTGATTGGTGATCAGCTATGAGGCAAGGCCCACTTCCTACTGTGTGTCCTTTGGCCCCTCATAATAATCCTGTGATGCAGACAATATCGACTCTGTGTTGTAGAAAAGCTGTCCAGCTGGTTTGGTTTTGATTTGGTCTGATTTGGTTCTTGCAGGCACAACATCGCACCAGCAACCTAACTCAGAGTTGTTAGAATATATGAGTTGCACTTAAATGTTCGACTTCCTGCTTAATTTTAATCAATGCAACTTTCTTTTAACTCTGTATAAATCAAAGTTACTTAAAAATATGCCCTGGCTGGTATAGCTCAGTGGATTGAACACGGGCCTGCAAACCACACGATCGTGGTTCGATTCCCAGTCAAGGGCACATGCCTGGGTTGCAGGCCAGTTCCCAGCAGGGGATGCACGGGAGGCAACCATACATTGATATTTCTCTCCCTCTCTCCTTCCCTTCTCCTCTAAAGATAAATAAATAAAATCTTTTAAAAAAATAAATAAATAAAAATATGTAAGTACATTTTTGTCAGGCTTTAAAATAAATATTTGTATTTGTGTGTGTGTACCTTTTAAAGTCAACAAAATATTGCAAGCTCTAGTCTAACAGAATAAGGAAATGTATATATTAAACTTATCTCACTGAATTCAACAAATTCTATTATGCTTCTATGTACACTTTAAAGTTAAGAACTGCCCTGGCTGGCATAGCTCAGTGGATTGAGCGCAGGCCTGCAAACCAAACGATCGTGGTTCGATTCCCAGTCAGGGCACATGCCTGGGTTGCAGGCCAGTTCCCAGCAGAGGACACACGAGTGGCAACCATACATTGATATTTCTCTCCCTCTCTCCTTCCCTTCCCCTCTAAAGATACATAAATAAAATCTTTAAAAAAAAACTTTAAAAAAAGTTAAGAACTTTTTAAAATCCACTTTTTCCCTCAGTAACACTAAGATATTGTAAAGCTAGTGAAAGATTAATTTATTCATGCATGCAGGCATGCCTATAAATAGTTCTATATGACCCTTTGATTTCAGCTCTTCCACATTTTACAGGAACAAACACTTAAAGGCCAAACTAAGAACTTTCAGCCAAAAACAGGAATTAATTTTCCTGATGTCACACTCTCAGTCTCTGTTGAAGGCCAATAATTGTGAGAAGTACAAGCCCAGAATTGTAACTCATTTCCTGAAATGTCTACACATCTTAAATGACATTAAACAATCATCCCTTGCTCTCAAGTGAACACACTGATGCTCTTTCTGCTCTGTCTACATCTCCATCAAAACCAATTTCTCCCTATTTTCAAGATTCAGTAAAATGCCTCTGCAGCCACAATTCCTTCTTTTAGCTCTCTCCCATGAATGCTACAACAGGTAGTTATGGAATGCCTACTGTGTGTGGATCTTGCGCTAGCTGCCCGGAGATGACCATGAAGTCAGACTTCAACAGCATCTTATCTGTGTTCGGTCTTATAATGGAGAAGCCCCGTCATCACATACACAGAGTCCGTGGTAGGTCAGTTAATTAGAAGTGATCTTTTGTCAGGTATTAATAAGTATGATTTATACCATGTTTTAATTTTTGAAATATTTTAGGTGTTGATTTTTAGAGAGAGGGAGAAGGAGTGAGAAAGAGATGGAGAGAAACATCAGTGTGTGGTTGCCTGTTGCACACCCGCCCCATCCACCCCGGGGACCAGACTCACAACTCAGGCATGTGCCCTGACTGGGAATTGCATTGGCAACCCTTTGGTTCACAGGCCAGTGCTTGGTCCACTGAGCCACACCAGCCAGGGCTGATTTATACAATGTTTTAAAATGCATTTTAACTAAAAACCTACAAAACACATACTTTATCTATCATTATAAAAAAAAACAAACCCAAGAATTCTTTTCTTTGAATCAGTGTCTACCAGTTTGTTACCAAAGTGTCACCTTTTTATACATAAATCGCATCTACATTTATCCACTTTAAAAATACCAAGTGTAAAAATATTTTCAATACAGTGATTGTATAATAATTTATAACTAGCCTACAACTAAATATGTGCCTTTGGGGAGAATTTAGTATATCATTAAAATAGTTCAACATTTATAAACAGATCTGGGCAGAAATTCAGTGGACTCTGGTTAATCGTTAAAATCAGCGGAGCTGTAAGGACAGGTGGGCGCTGTATAGCCCATGAGTCTCAGGAGTGCGTCTCGCCCTGGACGTCAGTCAGAACATCTCACGGAGGAAAGGGTAGCTGTGTAGATTAGTTTGAAGTGAATTAAATAATGAGACTACAGAGTGCTTCTACAGTTTTATAATTATTCGAATAACTAGCTAAAATAAGTAGTCCTTAGGCTTCTTTCTTTTTAAAGATTTTTAAAATTTATTTATCTATAGAGGAGAAGGGAAGGAGAGAAATATCAATGTATGGTTGCCTCTCATGAGTCCCCTGCTGGGAACTGGCCTGTAACCCAGGCATTTGCTCTGACTGGGAATCGAACCACGATCGTGTAGTTCACAGGCCTGCGCTCAATCCACTGAGCTACGCCAGCCAGGGCAGTCCTTAGGCTTCTTGAAAGTGGGGTGCATGCCTCATATTGCTTTTTAACCTGTTACCTCTTGGCCCAGTGTCTTATCCATCATATATGCCACTGAATGGTGACAATTATTCCTGTAGTATTCGATGATGAACTCACTGAAGAATACCTTGGTTAATGAAACCAGTGTTAGATTTCTTCTCATGTTTAATAGGAACTCTTGATATAAAGTGGCAAATTTCCGTGTTTAAATGATCCTATGGAGTTATATATAGTGCTTTGAAATTAAAAAGCCATTTTTATATACTTTAATCTCATTTTGTTATTATAAAGATTCTGTATGGTTGACTGAATAGAATATTTCAACTGTCATTTGTAAGCATGGAAACTAGCTCAGAAACTTGCCTGAGTCCTTGCAGGTTGCAGAAATGGCACCAGAGCTCTGGTTATCTGACTCCTCATCCCGAATTCTCCCAAGTCTACCCCTTTGGCTAGAAAGACACATTATGCAAGTAAAACTGCAGTGCTGGAGGGCTGACTGCAGCCTCCTAATATCACCATTGTACAGAGAATCTCAGCAGGTACAGTTCCATGTCGGACAGGAAATTTCAGTCCTCGAGGGATGAGTGATAGAAGTGAAGGAGTGCTCAGTGCCCTCCTTCACTGTGATCACAGTCTCCCGGGCCACAGAAAGGGCTCCGGAGGGACTAAGGGTGAATGGCAAGGTTGACTATAATGTCAAAAGGCTATGCTCTCAAGAGGTGCAGGCAGATCACTTTTGTCTGGATGCAAAAGCTCATGCCTGGTACTTCCATGGGCCAGAAATTGGATGTAAAAGGCAGGGGAAGGCCAGCAGAAGCCATACAGCATCTCACTCACTCAGCATTATGCTGGCACAGCCACGGGAAAGCATCACCTCGGCTGAGTTTTGAGTGAAGGCTCCCGTTTTGCAAACTCCAGTTCTCAGGGTGCTGGGCTAGCAGCTGGTCTCTGCAGAGAGCTCTCCCCTACCAGCTTCCGGCTGGGAGGCACTAGGTGTTGCAGGCATGGGGGCGAGAATTCCTACCTCCAGAAAAAGAGGTGGGAGGAGGTAAGCAACTTGCAAAAATAAGCTTCTGGAGCAGTCACAATTAAGAACTACAATAGCTCTTAAACTGGATTAATATCTGTACCGATACTTTCAAATTATATCCCAAACATATACTGAGGTATTTTAAAAATCTGAGCTAATTTTAGGATAATATTTTCCGTCAGGAAAAAAAAAAAAGAATGACATACAATTGAAGCATTAATATGCTCTGCTGCGGTAAAAAAAAGTATGGATTTTTGTGGGTGATGCTTCATTAGGCTTGTCACATGGAGATTCATGTAAAAATTACTTAAAATTCAGTTAGATACAGCTCATTGTCATTCCATTAGACTGTGGGCTTCTCAAGGGCAAGAACCATGTCTAACTGATCATCTCGAATCCTGTTAATGGTGCTTGCAACATAGGAGGCCCCCAATGAATCACCAGGGAAGTGAGCCTGGCTGACCTCACAGAGAGGAGCTCACCAGAGCTTTTGACCACTCTGGTAAAATGGAGCCGGGTTGCGCAGACTTATCCCGGCAGGCTTTGCAGTCTGCACTGGGTCTGAACCAGTGATGACTGGCTGGGCCACTCATCAGCCGTGGGACCTTGGGCAAGTTGCTCCTCCTTTCTGAGCCTCTGTTTTTTTAATTTGTAAAATGGCTGTGTTAATACCCACTGCATGGGGTAGTTGAGAGAAGTAATTAACATCGGTACTATTATTTTCAATAGCAGAAAAAGTTTTTTTGGATTTTTTTAAAAGTGAGGTACACTTTATTTAAAACAATAAAAAATACTGAGCCAGTGAGAAGAAAACTAGGAGGAAACCATTTTTCCTGTCTAATATGTTTTACATGGGTTCACCCTCTAATTGACATGCATCCCCAACCTATATTGAGTTTCTGACTATTCTGAGTTAGTGAAATTCAACAGTAAATAAGCCTCTATGAGAAAAGGAAGCTGATACATTCAGGTGCCTGTGAAGTGACCTTTAAAATGTTTCTTCTCACTAGTTACCATATGGAGAGGGACCACAATGGAGAAACCAAATCAGCAACGCTGAACCTGCCTTTGGCAAAATCTGGTAGCATTTTGGTATAGGAAGTCTAGACTTGCAGATCTCAGGTTTTGGTGTTTTCGAAAGTAAATTTCAAGTGCAGAACAATTTCCCCTACCTTTTCTGCCCCACCCCTCATGAAAGGCATCCTCAAAAGAACCCTGGGGAGCAGAGAGTTTCAGAACCTGGTTCACTCTGATTTCAAACCCTTTCTTTCTCCTACTGAGAAAGAAATGTCTGGGCTTGGACTCCTTACCTAATGTCCTTGAGTTACAGTTTCCTTTTCTCAAAGAAGGGGAGTAATCATGTCTGCTTTTATGGGGATTAAAAGATGTACTTCACAGAAATGGCCGAAGGCAGTTGTTCCACAATCTGATTTCAATAAGTAAATCATATTATTATTACAATATTGGATAACTGTGATATCTTAAACTGCATTTCTCCCGAGGGAAACATTCCATGAGGCTATCGGTTTTAAAAAAGAACCAAGTATTTTTCCTCTCAGTTCCAACCAGCACAGAAACTAGCACTAATGCAGACTTTGGTAATTTTTCTTGAATCCGCACTTAGAAGTAAGAGACTTCGCATAATTCCATTACAATTTGTTTCTAAAACTCTATACAGATTCTAATTTCAAAATTAGAATCTTATATTCCTCATCTAAGAGTTTAACTTTTCCGCCCCAGAAATGGCAAGGGCTGAGTTTAGCCCTGCTCGGCAATCCCTCAAAGTCACAGGGACTTAAAAACTGCCACGTGCTACAGGTCCTCTATTGGCTTGAGGCGAAAATGTAGTCACCCTAGGGACCAGCCAACTTCCATTCCTCTGTCTCCCTCTGAGATAAAACTTTATTCGTCCTTTCGTTTCCAAATTTAGCCTTGAGTTTTTAAATAGCAATTCCCCCTCCCAAGAGTTGCAAAAAAAAAAAGTCACAATTTTGTCATTTGTGTTGCTTTAATATCACCCTTGATGGTTATCAGATTGTTATTCTCATCATGTACTGATGACAAAAATCTGATCACAGGAACCCGAGCGTGAGAAGTGGGAATCTGAGTCACACTCCAGGCTTGCTTGTTCTGGAGCTGGGACAAGTGACTGATTTTTTTCACGCCCCCTTTTTCTTACTGGCACAATGATATATATAGATCTATCTATCTATATCTATATACCTATGTATCTATGTCTATATCCATATATCCATATCTGCATCTCTATTTAGATATTGAGATATAGATATAGATACAGATATAGGTATAGATATAGATATAGGTATAGATAGAGATAGATAGAGACATCTTAAGTCTTAACTCCAAGGCATGGCTTGCGACTTCAGATCTCCAGGGGGCTTAATTATTAGAGCAATGACAATGATGCTTTGTTATAAAGCGTTTTCACATCCTTCACCTCGCTTGGCTCTCTCTGTGTATACCTCACTGAGAAGGAGCGCCTGCTAGAGTCACGTGCACCTTACCGAAGAGACACCGAAGCACAATGGGCTAAAACCATTTGATTAAGGAGCTGCCAACACCTTAGAGGGAGGCCTGGGTATAGTAGGTGGGTTGTAAGACATACTCAAGTTTGTTTGTTTGTTCGTTTACCACTCCATGATATTCTAACTAACAACTTAAATTTACAAGCCCTACTAAAAATGTTAAGGCACATGTAATTTATTCTTCAGAAATCATTGAATGCCAAGATCTTCCGGCGAACCCGGAAGTAGGTACATGTCATCGTTTTAATTCAGTCATTTTTTTTCCCCTCTTGTCTTTTTTCTGTTTTTCCCCGATCCTTGATGGGAGAGAGAGGGCCTGCCAAAGTGAGCCTCGGGGGCTTTTATGGGGATTAGAAGATGTGCTTCGCAGAAATGGACCTCTCCCAAGCCTCCTTAACAGTGAGGCTTGGGAGAGGTCTGTTGCAATGAGGTCTGAAAACCCAAAAGCAATCACGAAATGCTTCACTTCCTGTGAAAACTGTCGGGAGGCCATAGACAAGTCATAGATAATTATTATCTATGGGCACTTTCACTTTTCTGGACTTCATTTTTCTCCACCTAGGAAGCAAGGAAACTTGACCAGCAAGTCCAGAGTCTCTTTGATTTGCATGTTTTTGTCTTTATGATATAACTAGGGCATCCAGTATTGTTAGTAGTGTGAGATAATAAATAATGCATCTACTAAGTATGTGTGTGCATGTGTGTGTGTGTGTGTGTGTGTGTGTTAGATTCATGGAGGTAGTCATGATCACTCAGCAAGTGAGCTTAATATTTCCCAAATCCTCAAGCACTTTTCTTCCAAGGCCACTCTTTGGGACAGCTATTGAGAGAGCACTCTTATGTACACCTCTGCCTTTTTTGGACACAGTTCAGCTTTCTTCCCTTTCGTTAGCCTACATGGAAGTGTGCAAAGCAAGCAGGAGTGGATCATCGCGTCCATCACTCTCTTCTGCAAACCGGCAATAAATTACACACCCCTTTTCTTTTCTCAGAGTCATTAAATACGGCTGGAATTTTCATGCAGAAATCCTTTCTTACTTTCAAGGGTTAGAGAAAGGGATGAGGCAGAGTGAAAATGCAATTATATTATTAGCACATTAATCTATTTCCAAAGCTATGTGTAATTTCCTAAACATTTTTAGATACTTACTTCAGTTAAGTTCCATAGAAACTGTGGCAAGGCAAGTATAATTCTTTCCCCTTCCAGATAAGCAGGGTGAGGTCTGGGAGGCTAGACACCTGCCTTGATGTGAACACCTGCCAAGTTCAGCTAACACTCAAGGACAGGTCTCACCGCTAGCCTGCTATACTCTCTTTTCTATTTTTATTAGAGGTGATGTTTTATTAATATAGTGCCCAGGTACTTTTATCCAGAGGGTTCCTTTGAGTCACAGATAATACTGCTAGTAATAGGTAGCATTTTAACTAGTCTCATTCAAGACACTATTATTTCCTCATTCTTATCTTTGTAAAAAAGAAAACTAGGCATATGAGGTTAGAGTCAGTTATCAATACTCAGCTAGTGCCATCAATTTGAATAACGAAACACATTTTTGTTACAGTGTGCAAGTGGCATGAAGTACCTTGAAAACACATGTTCTTTATCTTTAGTATGTATTGCACATATGTGCAAACCTGTTCATATGAATAGTCTTTTTCCTTAATAAAAAAGAAATAACTTTTTACAGAGGAGACCCAATAAACATGGTATGGCCCACTCTCAAAGCATAGGTTCAAATCTTGGCTCTGCTACTTACCAGCTATATAATCCTGGAAATAACACTAAGATCTACATTCTAAAGTTGTTGCATGTTTACATGAATCCAGTAAAGAACCTAGCATAGTGCCTCACATATGGGAAATGCCAATAAAAGTTGGCTTTCACATCCACATTACATCATTATCATCATCATCATATTATTATTATTATCAACATGCCTTATCTGTGTATAAATTAATAGTGGCAGATTTTCAGGACCAAAATATCTCCTACTACTTACTTATTCATGTCAGCCTATAAAATGGGAATTCCCTTTTGTGTTTGGTTAGCCCTGGGTAGTGCCAAGGAGACTGTGGCTTGGGGACATAGATGCTGGTTGATCTAGACACAAGAAAATGTTTTAAATTATTGGCAGATGAAGTACATAAAGTACTTCATCTATAAAATAGAGAATTAATTTGAAGAATGTTTCAGAGAGGAAGAAGTTCAACTTTAAGCCCAACGTTTTGATAAATAAAGTATAGAAGTTTTACTTGTCACTGCTCCATTTGTACTCTTTCCCCGAAGCAGGACTGTTGGAGACGGTAAGGACTTTTCCCACGTGACAAGTAGCGGTGATCAAGAGAGCCTGACCTGTTCGTTGTTTTGTGGCCATTCTTTATTAAATCATGTTCAATGACTTTCTCCTACTGACAAGAGAGTGATTCTGCTTCATTGTACCTTAGAAGTCACCACTGCCTAATTCCTGTAAAATTGAATTTAGTATGGGACCAATATTTATGGACTTGTTTTTGTGGTGGTTGTTGTGATTAAGAAGGCCGTCCCAGCAGGATGGTAGAGGAAATCTGGCTCACGTTTATAAAACCTGACAGTCCCCGTCACCCTGCCGTCACTTGCACGTTAACATTGGGTTTTCTCACCTGCTCCTTCTGAAGCCAGTTTTACATAAATAGGAAATGGTGGCTTCAGGTCATTGACAGAGTGAAGCAGGCTTAAACCAAAAATAGTCTTTTCTTTTGAGAGGGTAACTCTCGGAGTGAGAGACATTTTATGCCTGGGCCCTGTTGTCCTTGAAAGGAAGGCGTCGCTTTCTCTTGCTCAGGATGACATCCCGACGTGTGGTCTTGAGCTCCACTTCCTTGCGTGGCCAGGTCAGTGGGCCATGTATAGCCCACAGGGTTATGCTAATGGGAACTTTTGGGGTATGATTTCGTAGTTCAGAATATTTGTTATCTCCTTCTACTGAGTCCGTACCGAGAGAGGCCTTCCCTGGGGCCCCGCACTCGCCCATGTGATTTGCTTTGGCAGATAGAAGGCAGGCAAGGTTATTCATGCCTATCAAAGTAGAAACATTGAGAATTATTTTATTGATTGTTTTTACTATTTCCCCCTTGGGCAATGAGAATGGCAAGCCACAGAATGAAACATCACAGGGGTTAGGGGAGAGCCATACATTATATGTTAGTTTTAAACCACTGAGATTGGAGAGCTGTTTACTTAACTGATCAATACAGTCTGATTCTGCCACACTTGTGCACGACCAGCTTTAGATAAACTGACGATAAAGAGGTGATAAATGGCTGGTGGGTAGGTAGATGCCATAACAATAAAGAAGAAATGAATGATACACTAGATAAAGAAAAATGGCCCAAGGCAAGCCTTTCTGCAAAGGCAAGTTCAGAGACAGCCCTGGCTCTCAAGGCATCACTGGATTGGAAAATCAGCCTGTCAGGAAACATGGGTGTCTTTTTAGTGACTTAATCTGTGGTTTTGAACAAGATCCTCGCTGTCTCTGGATGCTTTTCTACAAGATTGTCTGTTCGTGATAACGTCACCTGGAAAATGAGCGTCACATCATAGAATCACTGTGAAAACTGAATGAAATGATGTATGCATAAAGGGCCTACAAAGGCTAGCATGTCATATTCTTATTGGAAACGTGTCTGTATCAGTTCCAATTCAGTGGACTGCCAATTCATAGCACTATACACTTCAGTCAAATTTTATAATTATGCTATTAAAAATAAAGTAATACTTTAAGATTATACCATGCATCCCTGATTGCAAATAGTCTTTCTATTGGAGGTCACTGCGTGTCTGTTCTTTCTCTTCTCTAGAGCTCTGTCATAACCATTGTCCTATCCTCACCCTCTCCCAATTTCTCATTCACAGTAAACTCAGTTGACATCCACCCTCGCACCTCATGCCCACAGTGAGACTATTTTCCGGTTCCAAATTCATTTTCAGACCTTCACTAACTTATCAACCATCTCTATGGCAAAGCCCTGGGCCTCTTGCTCCCACGGTTGCCACCAAAGCTCTCTCTACATGACAGGTAAAAATAGATCTGAGTTTCTGAGTTTCACAGAATAAGAAAGCCCAAGGAAATTTCTGGTAGGAACTCGTGGGGGCATAGAAAACCTGAACACCCACCAGAAGTTTGCTCTCTGACAGCACTGCTGAACATCAGGGAATACAACATGACCTTTCAAGGATGAAAAGGACCTTCAATTTCAATCCAGTCTGATTTTTTTATTTTGAGATGAAATTGAGAGACAAGAGAGAAAATCCCCAGCTCAAGGTCATTCACCTAGCTCAAAGTCATTCGCCTATGTGGTAGCACAACTACAAGGGCAACTCTTAGATAGCGGTCATCATTTTTTGCGATGTATCCAGCTGTCCCATTTTATCAAAGAACATGAATAAGGCTTTATTACAGAACAAAAGCTCTATTCATCTTCAGCAAAGTAAAACTGGAAACCCTGTTAATTGGCTATGCAAGACTGCTAATCAATAATGCACAGGAAAATAGCAACAGAGCTTTTAGCTGTTTGTATGTGAGCTAACAAAGAAAAATACAGAGAAGACTAGAGACACAGCTGTTTGTGTACAAACCTTCAGAACTTTACATTCACTCAAAGCCCACCTTGGGTGAAAGAGGATCATAGAGATCAACTGAAGGACCTTAGAATCCATTCAAATTGTATACACTAGATGGTTATAATAAATAAACGCAACTCCAGAATGTACAAATGAAGCGAGACCTAGGCTGGCCAGGGTCTGGCGCTTCTCTGTAAGACACCCCATATTCTCAAACCAACCATGGCCAAGCAGCAGTTTTTACGTTCATCTCCTCGGGTGTGGTCGTGGGAGAGAAACTCCCGTTGCCTGTTTTGTAAGAAGTAAGGCACAGAGCCTTGAAAATGCACCAGAGTGGTAGGGACTCTGATAACTGGAGATTGGGCCTCACCTACTGGGGCAGGAGACAGTCCAGATTTACCCAGTCATTCTCAAATGAAAATGATGACCCAGATGTTGAAGACGGAAAGATATTTAAGATTTTCATATAAAATTTCTCAATTGTTCAGTGTTGACTAAAATAGATCAAATTCAACTCTTTTCTTGTCTAACTATCTATGATTCAGGCTACAGTTAAACAATTGGTTCCAACTGACTTTACCTCTTTGGAATAATTTCTCTATAAGTAAAATTAAAATTGGGCTTGGTCTTCAAGATTTAGCCCTAAATTTTTCTTTTTCTTTTTTTTAATTTTCTATTGTTATTCTGCTACAGTTGTCCCAAATCTTCCCCCTTGCCCTCCTCTGCCCAGCCTACCCCCTCTCCCATAGCCAGTCCCCACACTGTTGTCCATGTCTATGAAATTTTACTTTTCTTCCAATTTTATTTTACCATCAGTCACTAATACTAGTAACCAGAAATCACCAACTAAGAAAATGTAATCAATAGGTGGTTATAATCGGTGTCTATGATTGTCCTACCTCTTGTCCCTAACAAGCAGCTGTTACACGGCTCACGAATTACACATTGTCTTCTGTATTACATAGCTCTTCACCACCTGGCACCAAACAATAGATATAATGATGAAAACTGAGGTGCGTGGTGCTGTTAAGTAAAATGAGTGTAGGCAATATATAGTGAGTATAATATATAATCTATATAATAAGTGTAAAGATAATGTTTGGAAATTATTCCAATAAACTCATTTTTCTAAACTGGGGCTTTTATATTATAAGCAATATCACGTAATGCCCTTCAGTATTCATAAATATGGATATATTGCTGATAGAAAAGCACTTATAGGTAAAATAACTAGGTGGGTGATAGGAATGAGAGAACTGTCATTTTTTAAAAAACACTCTTTTTAGCCCTGGCTGATGTAGCTCAGTGGATTGAGTGGGGGCTGTGAACCAAAGGGTCTCGGTTCGATTCCAGGTCGGGGCATATGCCTGGGTTGCAGGCCATATGCCTAGGTTGCGAGCCAGGTCCCCAACAGGGCCATGTGAGAGGCAATCACACACTGATGTTTCTCTCCCTCTCTTTCTCCTTCTCTTCCCCTCTCTCTAAAAATAAAAACAGAAAAAACTCCACTTTTTTTAGCATTTCTTTTTGTCATATTTCTGAAAGACGATTTATAGCAAAGAGTAGCTAATTTGAGGGTGGATAAATTGGAAGACAAATGTGAAAAAGTAGAATTCATGGTGTGGTTTATATATTAAATGTGAAGCATTGGCAGTTTCTTGAAAAGCAGGGACACCTATCTATAAACGTAAACAAAAAATAATACACTAAGTCAAGTTTAGCATATCTGTCAATTCTCTTTTCCTTGAGCTCTCTGCTCTTATTGAATGTGCTAATGGATTTTCTACAGGAAATAGATTTCCTACAGGAGTAGCAGGAGAAGTAGAGGAGTAGCAGTGGTTAAAAAGTTCTGGTCAGTCTAGGTTGTACGCCTAGAACATTTGTTTCTGGGCTGTCTGGCACGGCTGTATGCTGTGATCTGCATAATAGCTTCCTTTTGAAGAAAGAAAGTTAATTTTTTTTTAAAAAGCATTCTTTTCCTCACTGTTATTAGCTGCCCACGGCAGTCTCTGGCATTCTTAAATTTGCATGTTTGCACTGTGGAACAGCATTCTTTTCTGAAAATGCAAAAATAAGATGAAATATTCAGTTACATCAAGGACAATGAGTGGAAACTTCAATGAGTTTCATTTACAGCAGGGCATCTGTACCAGTCTCCACCATCTCACTCACATTTCTGTATTTTTAAAAATTATTCGTTGTTTTATATTTATTTGGGGGGAAATAGCTGGACAAGAGTGGCCTCTTAGTTATATCCATCATGCTGAGAAATGTGTTTCTCAAGGATTTTCAGTTGAGTTAGGAAACACCAAAAACTTGGATAAAAATTAATGTTGTTTTGATCTATGTCATGTCAGAGCAGCCTCGGAATTTTAAAGTCCAATGTCTGATTCTTAAATGGGATGTATTTCAGTATGAATATTCCAGTACCGCAACTCAAAGAAAATAGAGAGGGTGTGTATGTACGTGTGGTTTCCCCCCAAATCAAAAGCCTAAAGGAGTTTTTAGCATTTTGCTTTGCTTTAAGAACATGTCGAAAACTTAATGGAGGCAAACATTCTAGGAGAACATTAGTTTATAAGGAGAGTCGCTCCTGCATCAGGCAGGTGTAGTGTAACCTTGGTTGCCTCAGAGTGTGGATAGCTCCAAGGACAAGGGCTTTAAAGGGACTTGTAGTCAAATGCATTTATTTTCAAAATAAGAAACTTTCATTCCGATTGTATTCCCCATGGCTGTTCTTGGCCCAGCTCTCTTTATGTAATTCATACACTTTCCTCTCCTGAAACCAAAGTTAATTTTTCTAAGTTGGAGCTAGAAGAAAATAAAAATCTATTAGTCTTCCACTGATTTAGTTTCAGATATTATATTGATGCAAGTAGTTTGCAAAGTTTACCATTGACTGAACGGGGTTTACCAGTTGCTGTGACTCAGAAGTGCTGAGAGACTGTGGGGCTGGTGCTGTATTATTCCTCTACTATCATTTAGGATTCTAATTTTTTTCTTTCTTTCAAGCTCACCAGTGAGCTTGAAATTACAGTGAAGCTTGAAATTTCTTCTTACAGTGAAGAAATTACTGTAAACATGTATCTTTTCTTTTACACTTCCTTTTTCTTTTCTCCAAACTAGTTCTCAGTGAATGTGTCCGTCGAATGTCATCTTGATTAAAACATAGCCTGAAAGGTAGAAGCTTCCCCACCTCTCCCCTTTTGGGTGAGTTTTTTGAATTATATGACCAGGACATATACACTCATATAAGCAGAGAAGTTTGGACTTGAGCTTGCTATTAAATAAAGAAAATTGAGCACAAAGACCTGAAGTACAAGCTACCCATAAAACCTCAGGGAAGATAAAAAACAAGCTGGGAGAATAGTGGGGAAGGTTTGAAGATAGAGTGGGTTAGACGGATTTTAGAAAGCAAGCAATGAACAGGAATTCAATTGATAGAGCTGACTTTTCTAAAATTATGCTCTGCATGTCACTGTTGAAAAGTAAGATGAATTTAGTGGTATGCAAAATTTTATTTTAATATGTATGCATTTCTTATCATGTAAATCAGGAAAATATAAGCAAGACAGGGAATCTAAGCCAAAAATATGTTAAAGACAAAGAGAAAATAAATAATAATTAATCTACATCGATTTATTTAAAAAATTATGATGATATATTATAAAACACTGATGCTTGCCCTGCTTAAGACAATATGGGGGTTTTAATGGTACTCTAATTTAGGGAAACTAGGATATATTATTTTTGAATCAAAATGATGGCATTTGGATCCCCAGAGTATAGGTTCCCCTAAGACACTAATTTTCTCACTTTTCTACCCCACGTTCCACAGTGAGAATCTGAAGGAACAAAGTTCTGTTTCGTACTAAAAATTGGGTAGATAGTTTGGTGAACAGGAAACGGGAATATGACCAGAAAGAACAAAATCTCCTTCACAAGGAGCAATGCATAGTGGAAAAATGCATACTAGGGTTCTGCATTGCTTATTACATTGAGGAAAAAAAGCAGAGTTTTATCAATACAGTTGTCGCAAACAATCCTACAGTTACCTACTAATTAGCGACTCTGATCAAGCCGCCGTGCTGGCAGCATCAGAGATGCAAAGATGATTACTGAAAGGCTTCTGTCCTGAAGTTGGTGATTTACTGGAGTGAGGAGGCAGGAAAGGAGGAAAACGAATATCCAAGCAACATGCGGCAAAAACTGTTTTCATAAGGTGGGGGAAAATATGAGAGTAATTAATGGAATAATGAGTATAATAATAATTAATAATGCCTTTCATCTGCTGAGTCCTTCCTGTGTTCCAGGCAAAGTTTTAGGCATTTTTATGGAGTACCTTACTGAATCCTCAGAGCAAACTGGCAATATTAGTGATATTGAATGTACGTATGTTAAATAATGTACACAAGCTAGTAATCAAATGGGAGCTGCCTGACTCCAAGAGTACGCATTCTTAACAGCTGTTTGAATTCATGTCGTGGATAAGGTCAGTGAAGGCTTCACTGAGAAAGTGCTCCTTATTTAAACCTTAAAGTCATAAGGAGGACGGGGATGAACGGAGAAACTATCCAAAGAGGAAGAATGAGATTTGACATGCGCATATGGGATTGGCTAATTATAGTCAGGAAACCATCACAGATTATCACATGCTGGGAAATTACAGAAAACAAAGCTAGGAAGCCCCTGAGACTGGTGCTCACACCTTAGGAGCAAATAGCTTGTGCGTAATGGCATGCGCCGAATTCTTGAGACACGGTGAAAGCTCTGCTTCGGAAAGATGCATTGGGCCTCAGTGGGAGTAACACAGGGTAGAGACTAAGGGCCTGAGTCTGAGGGCGAGCCTCTGAAACCTATGTCCCTTCTCTCGGAAAAACCAATGCTAGTGAGTGAGCCCCTGGAAATCTCGGGTTCCTCACCCGCAGCGTTGATGATAGTAAACACATATGACTTTGATTATGAGAATTAAAGTAGGTCTTTTATATAAAATACTTGCTGTGGTGCGTGTAGTTAGGGCTCAGAAAGTGCTACCTCTTAGGGTTGGTGTGTAAATGATAGACTATAGTATAGAAGAGAGGGATGGAGCAGGGACATGGCTTAATAGGCTACCAACACAGTCCCGATGAAAACAGAGAAAATCATGAACTAGGCCAGTGGCGATGGCAACTGGAAAGAGGACAGTTACACAAGATCTTTCAGAGGCATGAGTGCCTTCGTGATTCATTACATGTGGGAGGCAGAGATGTGGCTCTCTGAGTGTTCTTGCCTGGCTCACCATTACCAGATATAGAAAACTCAGGAAAATAGGATGATCTGGAGAAGAAATTATGGATCCAAAGTCCTATTGCCTATGAATTAAAGGTATTCATTCCTCAAGTTTTATCAATCTGCCACCACGGCAGTATTTTTCTCAAGTGTGATACAGATGCAAATGGTGGTGAGCGGATAATCTGATTGGCGGACACAAGGGTTATCAATAGCATTAATTTCCACGGGTAAGAGAATTATTTTCTGTGAAACACTCCTTCTGTCCTATTTACTCAAGAATTTTTCTCACTTTGGTGCTAGCTGTACTCCCCCATTTTTCTGTTACTTCTCTTTATATCTGTTTTTTTTAAGATTTTATTTATTTATCTTTAGAGGGGAAGGGAAGGAGAGAAGTATCAATGTATGGTTGCCTCTCATGAGTCCCCTGCTAGGAACTGGCCTGCAACCCAGGCCTGTGCCCTGACTGGGAATCGAACTGCGATCGTGTGGTTCACAGGCCCGCGCTCACTCCACTGAGCTACACCAGCCAGGGCTTTTTCTATCTTTTTCAACATACTCAGAATCTGGGGAACATAAATATATATGCATTTAAAATTCAAAAGCATTAAAGAAGTTTTTTAAACATTTGTTTTTTATGACATTTTTATATCAGTTTCTATTTATGTCACATGTCTCTGGTTTATGATTATGGTCTTAATATGAATTTTCCTTTAAAAATGTTTAAATGAATAACAATGAATCAATTTAAAGAAAAAACACCAAGGAACCGGTAGTCGAGTCACTTGAATATAACAAAATCATAAAAGGGGGCTTATATGACTGAAGGTTAGACACCCCCTACAGTCAGCCAGGTAACATTTTAAGCAAATATTCTCACCCAGTTTCCACACAGGCTTCTTAAAGGGAAACATTTACTATAAGCCTAAAAGAAAGCCACATCGCTCTAGTGGCTGAAATAAAAAAAGGGTTAGAAATTTGTTATTCGAACACTTTCCCGAGAAAAATTGTTAACAAAACTTCTTAGTAGATATTAATTAATTATGGAGCTATGCTTGAAAATAGGAATGGCATCAGAAACCCAACAAAAGACCCTGCAGAAACTTCCAGTCATGACAAAATCTGCTATCCCAAGAATCCGGCTGTCTCATGGCATTAGCTTTAAGTTTCAGCCCAACCCTCTTCCTCACAGAGACCGATGAAATAGTGCCGTGCATAAAACACAAACCAGCAAGAGAGCAGGGTGTGGATGAGAAGACCAATGTGAAAGCTAGCTACCACAATAAAATTCACAAGGAGCTGGTGCAATCAATTAGATACTGCTGCTCACTATGAAATTTGATATCAACCCAGTTTGGCTTGATTTCCTTAGGAAGCTTAATAACTTTGTGACACCTCATTGATTTTTCTCGCCATGCTTTAAGTGAGCGGGTCATTTTCTTCTGGAAGTATCTCCTAATAGATAGTTACTACTCTAGATCATTCTCAATATGAGACATTGGGAAGAAGGTGATGTTAGGCACTGTGATGTAAACCCAACCCTTCCCTCATCAACTTTTGATTTTAATGCTACTCTGTCTGTGCTCAAATGACTGAACAAAAGATTGACTAGTCATGAATTCATGGGTTCTGTTTTAGGGTGCTGGAATAAGTATGGAAATATAAATATACAACAGAACTTGATGCTCAATTTCTCTTTCTGGAAGCATGCAAACTTGGAGATTATTTTTACACATGTCCTTTCTCTCACAGATGGAAGACTTTACTCCTAAGGCAATCCTGAATATCTTTCTTTGGCAACGAATGAAACTCTATTCTGGTACTTGGTGGTCAGGATTTCCAGTGAATAAGGGAGCAGAGGAAACTTTTTAAAAAATATTCTTGAGCATCTCTTTGACCTTCTTTTGGGTTCTTTTTTTTTCAAAACAAAAGCATGTTTAGGAGAATTTGTAAATGCCATAAAACAATATCAGGGCCAGATAACTCTTTGAATGAGAGAGTCTTAAAGGTAGAATTTAAAATTTTTATGCAGGTAGACTCTTAAATTTCCATCTTTGTGTAGGTCCTAAATTTGCTTTTCTCTGTAAAGAAGACTAAGACCTTGTTCCAAATTAGTCAACACCAAACTGTGCCTTACAAATTCCAAGGGAAGAATATTAGGTATGTGTGAGTAAATCAACAGAAAACAGCTCAACTAGTGGACAGACATATCTGGATGGATGGTAAACTGAGAGCACAAGGTTTATATTTGAAATCGGGGCATATTTAAGTTGTCATTAACTTTGAAGGTGGAGTCATCTGTTTATAGTAGATACTCAACATGCAGAAGACTCATACTTGCCACCAGAAGATAGATCTAGTTTGCAAATATGTTTGACTTGCTTCACAGGGATTTTGTACATCAGTTTAATTAGTACCATTAAAATCATGGGGTTTGAATACAAAAATATAAAATTTTGGCTTCTCTTGAAAAATCTGAAGTCCTGACCCAAGTAAGTGTCATGCACACTTGATAATTATAATTAATAAGAGCTACTGTTTATTGAATGCTCACAAAGTACCAGATATCATTCTAAGCATTTTACTTTCGTTCCCCTACACATGGAATGTCTGAGATGCAGGTCATTTTGTCCACATTGGTCACCTGTGAAAGTTGATGCCCTGAGACATTCAGTAATTTTCTCAATATCAACAGCTGGTAATTGATGGAGTTGGGATTTGAACCCAGGCCCATTTGAGATCAAAGTGCAGTCCCTTATCCAGTGATGGAGTCAGTCTAATACATAAAATTATTTAATGGAGAATTCACCATATTCATTATGGTCATTTTTCTACATTTTTTAGAAAGTTCATTTTTGTGTTATTACTTTAAATGTTTTTATTTCAATATAGTATAAAACCTATTTCTTAAAAGAAACATTACACTTATACCTAATAAATATTTTTAAAAATAATTGTAACTTACTTTTGCTTAAACAAATTAAGCAAATAATTCACTAATTCAATTTGAATGTAATTTGCTTTGAATTGACAGAATCCACTTATATTTATCTATTATGCTAGAATACTCACTATCCTTTTCTCTAGACCATTAAAACACTTTAATTTTCTGTATATCACTTATACACATGTTTTGGAAAACCTTCTGAATCCTATGCATCAGAGTTTTAGCTCTTTTTTTAAAAAAATTGTTGTTCAATGTTCTAGAATTTTAGCTTTTGAAGGGTCACTCAGAATTCTCTTTAAGTGTATCTTACCAGAAGTCGTCTTCACTACTTCAGTGGTGTTTCTCAGTCCAACAAATGAGAACTGATAAAGCCTCCAAGATCTTGTGTCGCCTACTTCAACAGAGCTACGCTTCCACTGGTAGACGATTTCTTCCCGCGGATAGCCATCTGCCATGGGATGGGAAAGCCCACGTTTAACATGATTATAAATGAGCACATGTAGCAACTTCCTCCAGTAACAAGACACCGAGGAAAGTACTGAGAGAGATCAAGTTATGACTTAATGAGGATCCTGGGCTAAAAAGCCTGACCCTGGAGAAAAGAAATACAAGGACATCATATTCTAATAGGAAGTTAGGTTTAAAAATCATGAGGTCAAAAGCATCCTTGAAAGTCACATACGCTGCTTAGAAGGTATCCTATACATGATTTCACATATTCTATATGTACACTTTACATTGTCTGGGTAAGATATAAAAAGTGGTCAGTATATAAAAAATAGTACATATCTAAGATATTGTTTCAGGGTAAAGGGGAGTCAACCAGGGCAAGATTGGGAGAGTCCTGCAGAAACAGAAAATACCCAGAGAAGGGCAGACCCCAATTCTTCTCCAGAGCATGCACTTGGAGTAGAAGGTGGTTGGGGAAAATAACCTCAACTATTTACATTATGTTCGCTCTCTCAATTTGTTGGGACTTTATCCTGATATAAAGAGAAGTCTACAATGAAAGCAGTAAGTAGAAACGTCAAGGGGAAGATACCGAAGAGCACTGCACAGATTCCAAAGGGTCAGTCTGGTTCAGCCCAGAGCACAGAAAGCCATCATGAAAGAGGCAGTATGCTGATAATGCAGTGACTATCAGCACCATTTCCAAGCCCAACACCCTAGACAAGTTTATTTTTTTTAATTATTTGATTGCTTATGGGGAAGATCATAAGACTTATTTTGTAAAATGAATAGTAACTGTATTTTGAATGAATAAACATTACTATTAAGTAAACTGTACAATAAACTCAAGTGAAAAATAGAGAAGTGGAGAGAGAGAGATTTGAAAAAACCAGAAATCATCTCCACTGTTGTGTACTAATGATGTTATGAAAAGATGTCTCAATTGTGGACGCTGATTCACTACTTAGAATAAAATCCCTTATTCTAAGGGATTTTATTTTCTTTCTTTTCCTCGTTGTCTTTTCTTTTGGTCTATCTCTTTGGCTGTTACGTATTTGTTAATTAAGAAGAAGGAAAAGAGCCTTGGCTGGTGTAGCTCAGTGGATTGAGCACAGGCTTGAGAACAAAGGATCATGGTTCGATTCCCAGTCAGGGCACATGCCTGGGTTGCAGGCCAGTTTCCAACAGGGGATGCACAAGAGGTAACCATACATTGATATTTCTCTCCCTCTCTCCTTCCCTTCCCCTCTAAAAATAAATAAATAAAATCTTTTAAAAAAAAAGAAGGAAAAGAGAAAGCAGAACCTCTGTGTGCGGTGAAGCAGAGGTGGGGAGGCAGGGTGTGTGAAGACTGAGGAAAAGAATGATGTCATTAGGAATCCCTCTATGGAGCATGTAACTGTGATTCACTTTTTTGATAGCAATAAGTGATATTAAGTTGTGTTTGGGCTCAGAAGACAGTTGTCAACTGGTGGCCTGACGGTACAGGAGTCGCCAGTTCTTAAGCTTTAGCTGGTTCAGAAGATGTGTAATCCCAGTCAGAAGTGAAAAGAAAGTAAGTCTAGTCTCCTAAAGCTTGGGGAAGCTTCCACTTAAAAATAGTCTATTCTTGGATGACGTAAAAACATATAAGACAAATTTTATAATGGAACCCTTATAAGGAGAGGGTGGGGCCAAAGTAGGTTTACAGTTGTGAGTGCATGAAACAGATGATTCTTGGATTATTATTATTATATTATTTCCCATACAAACAGCTGTAAACCTACTTTTGTCCCACCAGGTATAGATGCTATTTTTCGTCTAGTTCCCTTTCGAATGGATGCAGTGACAAACAAATGATTGTTTCTCTCACCGCTGATTTTTTATAATATGGTTATTATGATTTCATTGGCTCTTAGGAGTCTCCCTCACTCCCTAGCTGGTCAATTATATTTATGAAAATATAAACTTAAAATTTATGATCAGTTTTCATTGCTTGATATGCCCGGTTGGCAGACCGACGATAAGGAGTTCAGGGCCCGTAAGAAGCAACCCAACAGGCCCTGAACGGGTAGTGAGGCCAGCACTTTGGGGAAACGGAGGCTTGTTTTCAATTCAGGCAGGAAATGTCTGTAAAGTTTACTAAAGGTCAGTGTCCTTTATGTTAGAATCACTATGGGTGTTCTTCCCGCATGCCGTCTCTTGTCTGGTGATAATGATAATAATAGAAAGAAGAGGGCTTTTTATTGAGTCCTGAGCGCTGAAATAGCATACCAAGCATTTTACAGGCATCACATCAGCAAAACAGCATTGCGATGGGTTGGATCTGGTCATCTCTGGTGAGTGCCTGGGAATGGGGGCTGACGTAGAGATGTCGTAATTTGCCCAGGTCTAAAGAGAGAGACTCAGAATTTGAACTAGCCCCAAACAACACCAAACCTTATTTTTTTACTCACCGGTGGATAACTAGTTCTAGGTTATCACTAGGACTCCAGGAGGAAGAGGCGGTTATTAATTTTGTTCTCTTTAACAGGGCTACGAAACTGAACTATGCAAATGACACCGTTGGATATCTGCGTGCCCTGACAGGTAAGGGAGAAAATAAACAACCAATGTACTCTTACTCTCTTCTCCTGAGCCCATGGAGGGAGGGGGGTGTATAATTCACCAGTACCCCGTTCTACTCAATCCAGGTCTGGCTTCGTAATTCTTCTCGGCCCAACAAAGGGCTCCTGGCAACAGCTGCCAACTTATTAAAAGTTTGTACTGCAATGAAACTTATTTAGACTTCGTGATAAATTAGATTCCTTTTTGCAAGAATCACTCTAATGGGGACAAGCTGGTGGTATGATGAAAGAAACTGTCAAAGTCTTCAACGTGAACATCACCGCTCAATACAATTTGGCATTCTCCGTGAATCTCCCAATTCACGGACATTGCAATTAGACTGTGGTGAGAGGGGATACGGAATGCAAATGAGTGTTACTTACAACTGGAGAACTCCAAGGGGCAGGAGTGTTCATCCATGGGAAAGTTGTGCAACTGTAATTGGCACTCGGCATCAATTGTCAATCTCAACAGAAATATGAAACATAAGTAGAAAGATTTGAGACATAGTTTTCAAAATATACATTAGCACAATTTCTAATGCGCATTTCTCATCTTTATTCCTGGAGAGTGTATCTCACATTCTTACCCTTAACACAAAGTGATTTTCACGGAAGAAATGTACCAAGTCCAGGAGAAAAGTCTTTGAGACTTAATGTGATCCATTCTTTTCCACAGACTAAACAATAGGTTCTCATTGACCTCAACTCCATTTTTTCAAAACTTAGGATCATGCAATTATTATTTGGGGGGGGGGGAATTAATTGCTCACAGGAGATTGCTCAGTGGAGATATTTAACTTAACAGAACAAACTGTTATAAGAACTGAAGCTCATTTACTGTTTGCCTGTAAATGAATGCTGATGATTCTCAGATCTTATCTTCTAATTAAAGCAGAACCTTCTGTTTGTAAGTGCTTATTAGCCGTTAGCTTTAAATTACTATATGTGAATTTAAAATTACCTATGTTTCACAATGGAGTATTATGCATTCTTACAATGGAACATGATGAAGCCATTAACTAGGACATTACAGAGTGCAAAAATACCTAGTAGCAAACAGAAGATGTTAAATAAACTTATAAATACTAGAAATATATTTTCCAGTGTGTCTCAGATAGTTTAAATCTGGGGTGCTAATTAAACAGACAGGTTTTCTGGATCTCAGTGGACTGGGGTACTTGGAAAGATGAAACTTAAAGGTGTTCAGATGTTTTGATTACCTTTGGAGAAGTATGAACATATTCTAAAATTATACTGGTGATAGACTGATGATATCTTAAATTTCATATCTGTTAGCTCTATTTCTTATAATGATATCAATCATGAAATAATGTTATCTTATGAATATTTGTTTATTTTAAAAGATTTTTCAGTTTAGTATACTCTTTAATTGGGGAGATTATTTTTCTATAATATAATAGGGCAATTAATGACCTTAAACCACAAGTAATAAACCTTGAGACATTAATTGTTTATATGACACTGGGTAAAGTTGAATTGTCCTCTCATTTTATGGAAGTTATTATGGCTTTATTGTACTTGAACTTGCCAAAAGTTACAAAGCTAGTGGCACAGTTATGATAATTCCAAGATTTTTTGTCCCCAAAGCTGGAGGTTTTAATCATTGTCACTCTATAATTAAATGCTCTTCCAAAGAAAATATTAGTTTTCTTCATAAGTAAAATTATAATTGAATTAGATATTTTAGTATTATCTTTCTAAATTACACTGAAATTATTAAAATGAAATAATATAGTTTGCAGAGACAGATAAATACAATATATATAGCTACACAGATGCACATCCATAACTCATAAATAAGAACAAGACTATAATAATCTCTCAGTAAAGATTGGCAGTTCATTCAAACTTTGAATTTTGTGAGTAACATTTCTGAGGTGGTTTCTGTAATTAAATATTGTACAGTGATTCTATAAATCAATGGAAGTGAAAAATGACTATAACATTATGAAAACATAAATAGACTCGAGATAGTGTGATCAACAATATTTCAAAAGCTATACTGAGCTCTGATTTATGAGACAAACTTTTATTTTTACTAGATTCTAATTCCAGTCATTACCTTATCTCACATTTAATAAAACCCATGATAAGTTCAAAATGTATGCAGTGACTTTCTTCTAAACTTATAGCCATTTTTCCTAGTTACCAATATAACTGTTTAACTGATACAAAGGTTTGAAGCCATTTTAAAGTATTTTATTTTGTATGTTGAATATTATATAAGGTATAGGGTATATGTCTCAAGGGCATTTAACATGAATCATTTTGAAGCTCAAAGTTCCAGAAAACTAAGACCTAGAAGAATCCTATTTATACATTTTACTAAAAAATATACATGCATCAATTTAGTGTCTTCTGTGTTTACTGTGTATTAGGGTCTAAGCACTGTATACATCACTCTGTTTAGTCCTTATATCTCTGTAAGATGAGAATCATTGTCTATTTTACAAAATTAAAGAAAGAAAAGTGAAGAGTTAGCTCAGGTGGCTGGGCAGTGTGTGGTGGGGTAGTTGTGCCTTGTTTTCCAATAATCCACTCGTCTCCCATCTAATTCCTCTAAATAAAAATGTAACCAAGCAATCCCATCAAACTTACTGTACAAAGAAAGCTTGGAGATGTGTCTTTTAGCACCAACACCCGTGCTATCTGATAGCTACCCCCTAGAAACGTTGGAGAGTTGCCCTAATGCATACAGGTAGCATGGTACAGAGCTAAGACCTAAAGCCAGGTTTGCCTGAGTCATAAATGTATGCATTTATCTGTTATGCTGTTTAATAATATATGGTCACCAATGAAAAATGTCAGCATATAAATATTATGCATCTAAGCATAAAGTGCTAAGATAATGGCCCGGGTAAGTAGAAAACCTCCCAAATGTTACTTTATTTTTAAGTTCAGAAAATAAAAAACAGCTCCAAGTTTTCCCAAAAAGATGTCTTTCTAAAATAGCCAATAAATTAATTCAAACAACCTGGCAGTGCATTGGGGGTGGGTGCTGGGAGACAAAATTCACTGTGGTTACTTGCCATTGTATAGCTGAAAAGAGAAAGTATACAGCAGACTTCCACATCAAAAAATCTCCCTCTGCAACAGTTTCCTTGGAAACGGAGACATTTCCAAGCATAACAACCGGTGGTCCCAAAGATGACTACGTTTTAGTTTCCACATTTTAAAGTAGCAGGACACACCCACAAAAGCCAAGGTTGATGCAGAGCTCAGGAGGTCTTACAAGAGCCAGGAAAGTTCCATGCACTTGTGAGAAAGAAAAAATGACTTCTCACATCAGTCAGAAAAATAGTTTGGCCTATTCCTACTCCTTTGAAAAAGCTCATCGACAACAGAAAGAAAAACTAATTTTGTACTGTCGATGATCAAACATGCCAACACTGATGTTGGCTTGAAATTTTCTTTCTTTCTTTCTTCCTTCCTTCGTTTCTTTCTTCCTTCCTTCCTTCCTTCCTTCCTTCCTTCCTTCCTTCCTTCCTTCCTTCCTTCCTTCCTTCCTTTCTTTCTTTCTTTTTTTTTTTTTGTCTTAAGAGGTTGACTTTGTTTTATTCCCGGCAATTACTCATTTCTTCTTCCAAAAGAATACCTTAAGGTGTAAAGCACTCGACCATCATTCCAAATTCTCAGCATCCTATTGGGGGTAGTAATCCAATGTGCATCGGCCTTTTTTGAGTTTCTGAAGAAAGTGTCTGGAATCCAGATTTTCCCCACCATGTTGCTATTCAATCGGAGGACTTTAATGGTGCTGTTAAATTTCAAACGTCTGTCATACCATGTTTGGGCAAAAAATATATCAATTGTATATTCCTGCAATAAAGAGAAGGGTAAAACGCAACATTTGTAATGCAGTAGGGTTATCTTGTAGAACATTGTCATTTTTTGTTCTCATTGCTATTCTGAGATACTTTGGCTTTAATTTGTCCCAAAGAAAGCGCAGACTTGGCTAAGGAGACTCACTCATCTCTTGTAGTTGAGTTGCTATTTTCATGGGGGCAAAAGAAGGAGTGGTCTAAATGAATTTTGACTGAAGATCATAGCCCTGATAACACTGTGTGCATTTGATGCCTATAAGCACAGTTTCTGGGGTTATTTTTAAAAGATTTTATTTATTTGTTTCTAGACAGAGGGGAAGGGAAACATCAATGTGTGAAACATCAATGTGTGATTGCCTCTTACGTGCCCCCCACTGGGGACCTGTCCCACAACCCAGGCCTGTGCCCTGACTGGGAATCTAACTGGAGACCTTTCGATTCACAGGCAGCACTCAAGTCACTAAGCCGCACCAGCCAGGGCTCTCGGGTTATTTGGGGTTAGCAAATTTTTGTTGTGGGAGCTGTCTTGTACATTTTAAGATGCTTAGTGGAATTCCTAGTCTCTACTCACTAGACATCGGTAGCGCCAACACCAACCTCACCCCCACCCCAAGTTGTGACAACTCAACACTTCCTCTAGACATTGCTAAATGCCTCAAGGAGAGTGATCGCCTGGGTTGAGAACCACTGCTATATAGAGTGAAAGTCCTGCATAATTAAGCAGTCCTAAACCGGAGCTGTGGACCTCAGTCACCTCATAATAAAATGAGGACTATCTTGTGAGGCATGTGTGAGGAGGGAAAAAGAGAATACACATGAAGTGCTTTGCATTGTACCTGGCAGATAGCAAAGACCAGTACAATGCATAAGATGGCCTTCCTTTTTTTAAAACTATTATAGTTGTCTTTTCCTCCAAACACGGGGAAATTAACCAATTAATAACAATGTTTAATACTGTGCTAATCTCTACCACAAAGCATATTCTCAAAGTGCCAGAGTGCTGTGATGATAAATTACTCTGTAATAAATGTGCTCAAGGATCTACCACTAAGTGGCAAGGGATTGACTTTAATCAAAGAGAAGCACGATGTGAATTCAGACCATTAGGCCTGGCATCAGAGCACCCGAGTTCCAGTTTGACTATCATATTTAAGGAGTATGTAGTGTTACTTTATAATTTGATTTTAATCATGCCGATAAATGAGAAAATTTAAAAAAGACACTTCAGCATTCTTAGAATGTGAGAGCCAAGGGTTAGGAGTCATCCACTTTTCCTAATCCAATCCCCTAAATCTACCCCCAATTTACGGTGAAGAACACGGACAGACAGGAAGATTGTGTATTTGCCCTAGAGTAAAGAGCCTGTCAAGATTAGACGGGAATCGCATTTGCACCACTCTGTGTTACATCCTTGCACTTCCCACTGCCCCATCTCATTGCAGTGAACTACAGTTCCGCGGGGGTTAGCCGTGCCCCTTGGCTCACTATTTAATTCCCCATTTGCCATCTGCATCAATGGGGAATTGGTGAGAAAGGAACCTGTCTCGTGACATTCTTTCTCCACTAATTAGTGATGTGCCAGTAAACAGAGTAACAATCTCTGATGTACAATTTGTCAAAACACACAAAAATTAAATATTTTCTGGTGTACATGTTGGCCAAACACAAATAAACAAGAAAAAATAAAAATAAAGATTAGTTAAACCAGTGATTCATAGACTGTGATCCTGGGACGGTAGTTCTGGGAGCTGATATTCCAGAAATTAAAAGTTCTATGCTTCAATAAAGTACATATATGGTTTCTTCTCCTTTTTAAATATTTACAATTTGCATCTGGATGCTAAATAGTCTGAGAATTTTCATTATAAAGAAGAAACATGTTGGCATTTGCTTAATGGTTAAACAAGCAAATTTATTATTCACCCCAATTGGGAGCAATTAACGTTTCTCATATCTTTGATCCAACAGAGTGTCCTATTGACAGCTTGGTAAACACTAACTGTGTTTAACAGTTAAACACTGTTAGTGTTTAAACACTAAAAACACTAAAACACTAGTGTTTATAGTGTTTAAACACTATAAACACTAAAACTATTTCAAAGTTTTAATTGTGTTATGTTACATTACATTACGTTAAGTTAATGTTCTACCCTATTCCATTCTGTTATAGACTCCAATCTAGTTTCTCATTTCAGATTTTGATAGAAAGGGTTGTGCAATAAAAAGTTACATTTATTGTTACATCAGATCAATTATTTCCTCTGAGAGACAATTCTGATTTGAAGCAAACGATGCCTTCTGTAAACCATTCATATTCTAAAAATTACTTGAGCACTATATTTTGTAGAAAGCAATAATTACCAAGTAAACAATTATTGCTGATTTTTGAGTATAGCATTTTACCCAAATTAATTTCATAGGTATGATCACATTTAACTCTCATTTAAAAAATCATCAAAATTATCTTATTGGAAAAGAGAAAAAAAAAGATCTGAAAGATTCTCCCTTCCAAATTTTTTTATGGGCATATTTCTTGTTATTTTCATCCTGCCACATGTTAATAACAAACTATTAGAATCTTACCATATTGATGGCGTTCACTGGACCAATGCTGTTCACATACATGTCTGTGTGAATCAGTGTTGGTTTCACTGCAGAGATAAGCAGATATATGTACATATAGAGCAGTGCAATTTTCAGTCTGTTTTTCTAGAAATACATTTATTTTTCCACTTTAAAAATAATTTATTTGCAACTAATTTGGTGCCAGTGACTAACTTGCTTCTTTTAAATAATTTGGTTTTCAAAGAAGTCTCTCTGTTTAGCTTGTAAATGCTGTAACTAAACATCCTTTTGAGACTATGTAAAGATGAACAGACAAGAAAAACTCCTCAGATTTTCTTTTTATCTTTTTCTCAGATGGCCTGAATTTTACCATTTTTCCCTCAGGCTCCGAAATTTATTTGGGCATTGCAGCTTGACTTGCTCCATATAGGAAAAAAATATTTGTGACCTAGAAAAATATGTCAAAGAAGCATGAAGTAGATAAAAAGAGCAACAAGGATAGTGAATTGTTTTGGCGTAGGTGCACCTGTTGATTCCTTCTATGCCCACTGTATCCACGGACGCCTCTAGCCATCACTAAATCAATCTTCCTCAGTGACTTCATGGATTCTGGGACTCATCAGATAACACGAGGAAACCATATGGAAACCCAACACACACCTATTTGTCAAAGAGGTCTGACATTGAAAATAATGTCGTGTTACATCTATGACCAAATGCATGCGCTCCATTTTCATTTCGCATTTAATGAACAAAGATTCATAATGTCATTCTGGGCTTCAGTTCAACATTTGTCTCATCTTTATCATTTTCCTCAAAGGGGTCATGCCCTAACTCTCTGTGGTGGAATGAACTCATCATTACTCCATATACCTGCAACCTTGCTGTCACCCCAATGGGGCACTTCTGTCCTCTGAACTTGGGGCTTGACCATCGGATCTGCCACTAAGAATTTGTAGTTGTTTGTTATAATGGGCAATGGATATACCTCCTTTCTCATTATTTGCTTGTTTCTTTTTTATATCACTTCATAAAGAACTTGTTTTTTCTTCTACAGCCTTTGTCTGGGCTATCCAGCCAAAAAATGAATTTCCAGTTCTCACGTAACATTTGAAAATTATCTTTGTTCATTTGAACTTATCAGCACCCCTCCTACCTTCAAACTGGAATGCTATTTGTATATTCTTTATCTATTTTATAACATTCAGTAAAAGTATCATTTAAGTGGCTATGGTTTTCGAAATATGCTGACTTTTTTTCTAATGTGGTAGGCATGTTTATGAGTTTCTATCCACACCACACTGCAAAAGATTTCCACATACCTCCTATATCAGGTCGAAGTTTATTGTCATATCCTTCCAGAAGGTTGTTTAAGATAACAGTGACATCACCCTCAGGAACTTTGGGTGTCAAGACCCATGTTTTGTTAGAAGCATAATCTTCATAGTCATCATCAGATTTTTGGCTAGTGAGGCTGAGCAAACAAAAATATTGGTTAAGAAACTTGTAGACTGCATCCAAGTTAACTTTTACTCCCAAAGCACTGGCGGAAAAGCAGAAATGAAACCGGGTTACAGGAATAAAAATTAAAATGGATTATAGTGAAAATTCCTACCTGAGGATTAGTCTAGATCATTGAACCTCACAATGGAGGTTACAGTTTATAAAAGTGTACTCTCCAGGTTTTCAGAATGCTCTGCCTTCCCACCTACAAATAGACTATTCTTTACCAGTTGTTTTTGCCTTTTCTATAGTTGACGTTCTTTCTGCCCAACAGCCCAGCCTCATGAAGGACCTATTGATTAACCTATTTTTGTGGAAGTGATGCTTAAACGATCAGAATGCAGTCTGAGAATTCAGGCGTGATGTCTACTTCTTTTTCCTGTGAGACATTAACTTGCTCCCACCTATTAATGAAAGTAAGAGACTGATAATTAGATTCCCTCCCACAAACCGCCAGCCAAGCCTCTCCCTCCTCGGTTGAACTACTAGGAGAGCTCAGTCTTGCTGCCTTTGCTTCCCCCAGGCCGTGCGTATGTGTATTTTTCCTCTCTTGCACTGAAGCAAGGGCGGTTCATTTATCTTTGGTTAAGAACCTGGTACTATGAAGAAAAATATACTTGCAGACTTTCAACCACTCTTTACTATAGCAAAAGCTCCTAAACTGGACATTCATACTATTGCTTAATGTATTACAATCATAGAAATGAAACTACATATTTTGAGTGATCAGAAGGCCACAAAATATGCTGTGATTCAGTTTTCCATGCCCAAACATATCAGAAAATCCCCATGGTTGGACTGGAAGCTAAGGCTGACCTTGGAAAGATAGTAGAATTACTGTAGCTTGTTTTTCCCCTGCCCCAAGTTCAATTCCCCCTCTCCCACGGCCCACAATGCACAAGACAATTGTATTTTCCGTATCTAGAGGTAAGGGAAAACCTTACAAAAGGTGCCATTTTCATTTTTATCAGCACTCAGTGCAAAAGGGTTACATCTGGGGTTTGTGGTGAAAAACATAACAAATGTCAAATATAAAATATCCCACCTGTCTTCAATTTATTTTCCTAAGTACACGGTATAGACTGAATCTTGTCAGAAATCAAATCACTGCCCCACATTACCCTAATTGAATATATATGTATTATGCTCATTAAAAATATGTTTTTCTCAAACCATATGTATCGCCTTTCTTCAGTTATACTCAGTCATATATATATGGCTGTGTTTTATATATGAAGCTTGGAAACATAGATAGATGGTAAAATGGTAGAAGAAAGCTAATAAGTGATTAACCTGGCCTGAGAATGAGTGAGGGAGATGAACTTTTAAGAGAAATCACAGGCATGAATCAATTTAGTAAGCGAGTAATCTCTTTTTTATGTTCCTTTATGAAAAAGAACCATGTAAATTGAGCCACGCATCTGCATTACACCCAACACAGCAGTGTTTCCATCCTGCACTTTAGTAACAGGGGAGCTTTGCCATCGCCGCGCCTGCAGAGGGCGCCACTGGGCACGGGCGGGGTAGGGGAGGAGGGTGGCCTGACCAGTTTTATGGGGCAGAGACCATTTCTCTTTGAAGATAATCCCTCTCGACCCCCAGTTCCTTCTTTAGAGCCCCGGGAACCCTGCCTAATGGAACTCTAATCCTGTGACCCAAATCTGACTACTTTAAGAAGAAAAAAATTCTCTCTGAGATATTTCTAAATCCTTCCAATAAATCATTGAGGGGGAAAAAAACATGTTTGTCCCATTAGATGTCATTGTAATGAAATTTTACTACTGTTTAATTTGGTCACACAAAAGGGCCATTTCAGAAAAAAATTATCTGTCTCTCTTCCCCAGACACAGAAGTGTCTGTCTCACTTCTCTGGTTCTCTTGATCAGACACATGCACCCTATTAAAGTTTCTTCAAGGGGAGGTGATATGTATTACTCAGTTGTTTGGTTTGCTTGCTTAAAGCACTTCCTCCTGCTAAGAAATAAATAGTCTAAGCCTCATTGGTGCTGCATTACTGACATCGCTATTACCTGGTGAACAAGAAGGAAAAATAGTTCAAATGAAGTGATGAGAAATACTTGCTTAGAAGAAATGTCACTTTCCAGAATTGCACCAACAATTCTCTTAATCTCACCCCCTATTGGATGCCAGAAGGATAATCATATTGGTGTCACTTCATAGCATCAGTGATGCATTTCTTTTCATACTTTAAAATGCCTATTTAGCCACAGAGAGGTTAAACAGAGTAGAGAAATTAAGGGCATGTATTTAGGAGTTCGGCATTACCAGGTCTGTGGGCTGGCTTCGTGTCCCTGTCATTATTTTATGACCTTGAGCCAATTATTTAATCTGGCTAAACATCAACATTCTCTTTGGAAAATAAAGTTAACACTAGTATTCATATCACATTTTTGCATAAGGTTAAGAGAATACTCACTAAACGCTTAGCATAGTGCCTGACGCATAGTTTTGGAAAGAGTCTTATTACAGTTATTACTCTAAAGAGCCCACCGCGGCTGATAACAACAGCTCCAACTGTGTAACTAAGCCTGATTCTACAGATGCTTCTTCTATTAGGCTTTTGTCTAATACAGGCGACGAAGGACTCAAAACAGATGTTTTCCAGGAAGAAAAATAATGAGCCCTTACCAATGAAGTTTTTATTCTCTAGAGCTTCTCCAGCTGATGTCTAAATTAACAGGGCTGGTGCATAATCTGGGATTGTGCCCGGATCTGTCTTTAAAAAAGGAAAAGGAGCCTCATTCCATGTTGGTTGTGATTTCCCTCTGTGATTCTTTGGAGTTAAGAACATCCCCGTTTCTGGGTGAACAGTCAAGGGGTGAAGAACTCTGACCACTGTGTACAATTGTGAGCTCTGTGAGAACACCAGGATGGAAATAAATTGATAAAGACTCAAGAAAATTGACTTAACAGTCGAATGGGCTTAGAGCAAACACAAATTTAAACTTCTAGCTAAAGGCACCTATTTAAATAAATAGACTTTAGAAGTGATGATGCTTTCTTGGGTCCTTCAGTTTAAAAAATAATCTTCTTTAAACATTTTTTATTAGTCTTCAAGTATAGTTGTCTCCATTCCCCCCCAATCTTACAAGAGGAAAGAATTACAATTGATATTACTCAATTAACTTATCATAATGGAAACATTCTTTTTTTTTTACAGTTTGAGTAACAATTTCTGGAAGGTAGTGCTAGAAAATGTTCTAAAGCTTTCATTTTTGAAAGCTTTCAAAAAATTGTTAGAAAGCCGTCTGACTGAGAGCTTTGGGTTCTGCAGGAGCGCCTCTGGGGAATTGCTAGAAATGTAAAATGCGGAATCTTGGACCCTACCTGGGCTTCTAAATCGGATTCTTGATTTTCATAAAATCTTCAAGTGCTTCATATACATGTTTAAATTTGAGAATCTCAGGCACAGAATGTTTAAATCAGTGGTTCTAACTCTGGTGTGAGTGTGTGTGTGTGTGCACGTGAGCTGGGGTGAGCCCTTTTAAGAATACAGATTCCTAGGTTCCTAGTTTAAATCTGACTCAGAATGACCATGTTGTGAGGTTATTAATTTTAATTTTCATCTTTATAGTTCTATTCATGATTTAAATTTATGCATGAATACAAACATGTAATGAATTTGTATTTGCCATCAGGAACAAAAATAATATTTAGGAGAAATACTCATAAGTGGGTTAGAAAAACAAAACGAATACTGGAGAGACAATGCTTAATGAGAGATTGCTTTCATTAATATAGGAGATTCTAAATATTTAAATTTGGTTCATATTCTAGATATCTGTCACTGTAAGGATTAATCATGCAGTTATGGAATTATAAACTTTAATCCAAGTATTTCAAATTCCAAAAGATAAAGCCCAGGGTGTACAATAGCAAATGTTTGGGTGCGATATAAAGCATTTCATTCAGCTATCTTTATTTTATTATTTTTTAAAAATATTTTTATTTATTTATTTATTTTTAGAGAGAAGAGAAGGGAAGGAGAAAGAGTGGGAGAGAAACATCAATGTGTGGTTGCCTTTCATATGTCCTCTACTGGGGACCTGGCCTGCAACCCAGGCATGTGCTCTGACTGGGAACTGAACCAGCAACCCTTTGCTTCACAGGCCCGTGCTCAATCCACTGAGCTACACCAGCCAGGGCTCAGCTATCTTTAAATCCATTGTTTGGCTTCATAAAGACAGAATATATAAAATATATATTATATATATTCTCTGACATATGTAAATAGGCAAATAAACAAAAAGTCATTTATTTTTTAAAATTTTGTTGTACTTTTCCCATTACCATTAAGTCCCCTTATACCCCTCCCCCCCACCACAACCACCCCCTTTTGTCCATGTCCACGAGTCCTTTTCCATTTTGTTCAATATGGCCAGAACTGGAAAACTCATTTACTTTCACACTTGAAATATTTTTAAATGATTACCATTTGATTTCTTTGAACCATTAATTTTATTAATACTTTTTTATTGGTACAAGTTTTGCTTACTTTTATTTCACAGGTGCAATGAGTCAAATGTGGAGTGTTTTAGATGATCAAAATAAATCTCCCAAGACATATATCCCAGTAGAATAAACCCTTTGCAACTGTTGTATTAAAAATTCCAGTGCATTGGACCTGCTGCTCTGCCAGTTTTAGCTGTACCGTTGTCTCCACTATATAGTATAGAATCTATTCCTTCCTTGTCCTGCACTCCCAGGGGTCCCCAGCTACCCTACGTTCTCATCAGGCTCTAAATTCCGGTTGGGAACCTCACAGTCCTGAAGCATCAGTAACAGAAGAATGTGCTGTTCCTTAGATCATGGTGTTACCTGAGAGTCTGTTGAGTTTCAGAAAATTGGTCAAATCCCAGTACCTTTGTCTGTATTGTTCTTTCCACTGACAATCTCTCCTTCTCTCCAACTTCTAAAACAATACTCAGCATGGCTTATTCTTTCTTGCCTTTCAATTTTCAACATAAACATCATCTTCTCATGGAGGCCCTCCCTCACCATTTATCTACCTTTGTCCCCCACCCCCCCTTTATATACCCTATTCAGTCCTTTATTTGCTTCTTAGTATTTGTCATAATGTGTATTTAGTGGCTGGCGTTTGTCTGTCTCCATTACTAGATGATAAATTCCATGAATACATGCTTAATTCAGGTTTGTGGAAAGAATCTTCTTTTTTTGCTACCTAGTTTTTCTACGGTAAATAAACCAATAGTCAATACTGTTAAATATTCACTGTGTTCTAAGAATAACTTTAAGAACTTCCTATACATTTTCCCACTTAATTCTTAAACTACTGTAATTCCTATAATAGAATATATATATATATATATAAAGATAGAATATATATATATATATATATTCTATCTTTATGGTGGCAAATGCCAATGGATTTGAAGGAAAACAATGCTATTTACCAATATTCACTTTAGGCAGCCAAAGCAAAATGTTAAACCATTATACCACAAGCCTCTGAAACAGGAGTTGGGGCCAGAGAATCTGCCACTGTACATTCACCAAAAAATAAGATCAGCCAAAATAAATGGTTGCTCAAACTCATTTTTCCCTTAGGACAACAAATTAGTTTATGCCTGAGCTCAATAAAAGTATGGCACCTTCAGCACAAAGTTAATAACATTCAAATTTCATAAGCTTGCCATTGCAGATACCAGTGATTTGATTTCCCCACGCTGAGGAATAAAGCCCAGCTCACAATTTAACCTAATGGATGTGATAAGCTGCATCACTTAAACAATTCTGGGCTCGCAAAGCAATGCGTACTGCAGCGGGTAAGGCAAGCGCGTAAGCTAGGCCGTTTTACAGGGTTCTGCCAGTGACTGCAAAAGGTGGCCTTCAGTAAAAGGGTAGGAGCAGCTATGTAAGGTGAGTACATACCACCAAAGGATATCGGGACTTGGAACCTGATCGTGGAGGAGGAGACTCTGTATTGTCTAGAGGACTAGGAGCTCTTGAGAGCCCTTGTGCTGGTGTTCAGTGACTAGGAGCATCAGAGCACAGAAGCTGTTGGGACGGGTGCTCTATGCACAGATGTGTACAGACAATTGTGTATATGCAGATACAGTGGAGTTAAGGCGGGGAAGTAAACTCCTATTGATTCTGACAGTGAATTGTCCTACTTGTAATGACTTCCTTAGCTCATACCTAGTTCATTTTAAAAATATTAGGATAACAACAGCTGGTGGCAAGTGTGTTTATTTGACTCAGTCCATCGTTATCAGAAGTACATATTCTATTGTGTACAATGCAAACTATTTATTTTATTAGATCACCAGTGACCTATATTCAATAAATGTGTGGGGTTTTATTAGCCAAGATGAATTTTATTGCAAGAATCAGAATGTTCAAACTAAATAAGGAGGCCCTGTCATATGTAATTATAAAGCCTAAGTCTCATACTTTGAAATTAATATCTAGGGCCATAGAGTGGGACTATATGAATTATTTTAGTCTAATTTTAAGCCCTGCCTGGTGTAGCTCAGTAGATTGAGCATGGGCCTATGAACCAAAGGGATGCAGGTTCAATTCCCAGTCAGGGCACATGCCTGGGTTGCGGGCCAGGTCCCCACTTGGAGGCATGTGAGGGGCAAGCATACATTGATGTTTTTCTCCCTTTCTTCTTCTCTTCCCCTCTATCTAATAAGTAAATAAAATCTTTTAAAAATTAAAAATAATCTTATGTTCTACAACTAGTATCAAAGATAGAATTGGCTTCCCAAAGAGCATGTGGTCGTCACAAATGCCAAATTAATTGGGATAATTAAGAAGGTGAGGAGGGGAGATGTGGAGAAGGCAACTACAAGGTTCACGGGGGCCCGGGGCTATAATGGGAAAAAACCATCAAAGTCAGGTCACCTTCTGGGTTTGTCTCCAAAGTCCATTTTCTGTGGGTTGTGTGGCTGTTGTCAGTTTGTTCTAACCCTTTTTAAATAAAAATGGGAGAATGTGGAGCAACTAGGACTCATGCACTGCCGAGGGACAACATTTAGGCAGTGTCTGCTCACGATGAGCACTGGGGTATCCTATCATCGGAAAGGCCATCCCTAGATTTACTCCAAAAACAAATGTGTGCATATGGCCTTTCAAAGACATGCCCAGGAATGCTGATTACTGCACTATTGGCAACAGAAATGAATGGGAACTCAATCCACAGAAGAATGGTTAAATACAAGGTGGTATGTGTACATACTGAAATATTGTATGACAACATAGATTAGTGAACCCCTAATGCTAATTGCAGCAAAACGAATCTGAAAACTAAAAATTTGAGAAAGATGCTACACATTACACGCACGAACACACACACTCTGCATTTCTCCTTTTGCAAAATTTAAGGTCAGGCAAAATTCAAGCCTAGAGCTCAAAGTCAGAACAATGATGGCTTTTTGAGAGCAGAGCAAGAGGCAAGGAGTTGAGCTGGATGTGCAGATGTTTCCCAGGGTGTTGGTGATACTGTATTTTCAGACGAGGCTGGTGGTTATACGGGTTTTTATTTCAATTTGTGATAATTCATTGGGCCATACTTATGTCTTATGTACTTGGTACACATTTTACCTCATAATAATAACAACAAATGTGTTTTAAAAATTAGGTTTAGGTGTGAGCATTAAAAGTAGAGTGTTATTAGGTCCCTAAAGGCAAGAAGTGTTTTGGTTTTCAACAGTGTTGTTTTCCAAACCTTTGCAAGTGCCTGGCACTTGGTAAGATACCAAATGAATGCTTTTTAAAATATGGAATGAATCAATGAGAGTATGACCTTTTTTAAAGATTCAATATTTGTAAAAATTAACTTGGCAAAACTTACTCTTTACAAATATGCATAATGAGTTGTCGCTAATATTAAAATGAACTATCTATATAACATGCCGAAGGATGATTGCCATCAATATTTGGGTCCTATTTTGACCTCCCCATGCTCGTGTTCCCCAAAGCTGAGCATACCTATCCCTGGTTCCCCAGACAGTTGTAAGTGCCTCATAGGCATAGCATTTAAGAGACTGGAAAACAAGTAATTAGAAAATTTTTTCCTTTAAAATTTTTTTCAGCACTTCCAATTATATCAAGGACAGAATCTCATTTTATTTGTAATTTGGCTTTAACCACACTTTCCAACTGGATAACCTAATTTCTAAGGAGAGCAACACTCTGCTCAGAACTTCTGGGAGAAAACAATATATAATTACAACACGATAACATTATTCTGGTTTCATGCTATTTACTTTGCAGTTGTCTTCTGTTATGAAAAGTAAAACTGATTTTACAGGTTTTATTATTTGTATTAAATATATGAAATCAAATAATTGTATTTTTAAAATACTAGTTTTATGATAATAATTAAGTAAAATAAATAGCCAGATGTCTCTCAGACGTGGCAAAAACTGTGAAGGTGGACACATTTGGGAAACAGATCCTTACAGGTTTAGATGTCTTGATTCTCCAGTTAATCAGCGCGTATTACAGATACTTTTGCACAAGGCACAGTTGCAGGTGGAAAGAAGTGCAAACTGCAATGTTGATATTAAAACACCTCTCATCTATTTGAGGAGACAAATACCCGGAACAGGTAGAATGACGCAACATTTAAATAACAAAACAAGGCAATACTAGAAAAACATTGTCCCATGGTAGAGTATGACTAACCTCTGTCTACCAGCATCTCCACCTTGATATTAAGGTTATTTCTATCAGTCTGTCTCTGTATTCACTTCCAAATTTCAGTTTCTGAGATAAGAATATTTTTCTCTGGAACACAAAACATTTGGGGAAACTAATAAAACTTTTGGTTCCCTCTTCTAGCAAATAGAAGGTAATACATATAAACATGCAAAATAGTTCACTTAGGTATAAGGAGGCCGCGGAAGGATCTAAGAATCTCTGTGTACTTTCTCATGGCCCAGGAACAAAAGGCAAAATTATCCCAGATTTAGGATAGTTTCAAAGTCACTGGGAGTCAAAAAATGAACATGAAGGTCAATTCTATTATATGAAATCTCTGTATATCTTCAGATATATATTCAAGTCTATCAAATTGAAATATATTAAAATGTATTGAAATGAGTACTATGTTAGGTATAGGCTTACTCTTAAACAAAATTGCAAAACTTCTCTCTATTTTTTATTCCTATTCACAATGTGTGAAAAGTTCTAGTTGCTCCACATCCTTACCAACATTTGGTCTCGCCAATATTATTTTCACTTTGCTCATTCTGAAAGGCATATAGTGGTATCATATTATGCTTTTAATTTGCATTTACCTAGTGGCTAATCATGTTGAACATCTTTTAATGTGCTTATTAACACCTCACTAACTTATGCATCTAAAGGCACCATGCTGAGTCAACTGTATGATTCCACTTATATGTCATTCTTTTTTATTTAAATTATTTTATTGTTCAATTACAGCTGCCTATATTTTCTCCCCATCCCACCCTCCTTAAGTCACATTATTGAAAAACTACAGTGAGGCCCTGGCTGGTGTAGCTCAGTGGATTGAGCGCAGGCCTGTGAACCACAGGATCGAGGTTCGATTCCCAGTCAGGGCACATGCCTGGGTTGCAGGCCAGTCCCCAACAGGGGACTCACGAGAGGCAAACATACATTGATATTTCTCTCCTTCTCTCTTTTCCTTCCTCTCTAAAGATAAATAAATAAAACATTTTTAAAAACCCACAACTGCATTAAAAAAAAAAAAGAAAAGAAAAACTACAGTGACAGGTAATTTACCAGTTGTTGCCAGAATCAAGGGTGGGACTATAAATCGGTGGCAGGAGGGAACTATTTTGGGGGGAGATAAGACTGTTTAGTATCGTGACTTGGGATAGTGGATTACAAGAATTTACAGGTGTATTAAAATTCACACAACTGTACACCAATAAAGGTCAATCTTTCTCTATGCAAACCTGAAAATAAAACAAACAAACAAAAAAACTATTACATTGTAAAGTAAATCACTGAATTTGAAAATATTCTTTGATGTGAGATTTTTGTGAAATTTTCTCACACTAAAGTATGAGGTAATTGATTCTAAAAATTTTTAAATCTCCTGGTAAGAGAGAAAAATAGTATTGTGGTTTCCTTTCAATTTGGTGAGTAGATTTTTGTGTATTTTTCAGGCTTTAGATGGGACATTACCCTCCCTGGTTCTGCTATACACAGATTAAGTTCAACAGCTATTTATGAATAGGAGATAAGCACACTTTTGTTAATTCTATGAGAAGCTAGAATTAAATTCTAGATTAAATTCTAGATCTAATTAAAAATTAGTCTCCCAAATAATTACTCTCAAATCATATTGATTAATTTGGAATTTTGGAACCCTCTCTGTCATTTCTTTAATGCAAAGTATTAATCTTTATAAAAATGCATCTGCTGATATGTGTTAAACAGAGTGCAATGATTTATAACAATGCCATAAAATAATTAGTATGCTTCAAATAATTGACATAATAGCAGAATCAATAGCTAATCCATGATCATAAGTTTTAAAACAGTGCATGTATATGTGTGTGTATATATATATGTATACATATATATACACAGTGTATGTGTATATATATATATATATATATATATATATATATGGCACTATATATAACTCTAAAGAAGCTGAAAGTCAATCATTAAGTTAATTGCCAAGCAATTGAATATAGGTAGGTAAATTGCAACTCTAACCATTTTCCAAATCATAGAAGGAAAGTGATTTTTCCTTCTATTTTCCCAAATCATAGAAGGAAAATCATTTTTCTTTCGAAGGAACACTGATGGTGTGTTATATAAAGTATTTCTCACGATCCAAACTTCTCTCTGGAACACACTTCAAAGTGCTCACTGTGGCTGCAAGGTCATGCAAGGTCATGCAGCCTTCCGCCCCCCAATCCCTGAATGTTGGATTCTTCATTCTTAATCACTGTCTTAGAGCCATCTGGGCCCTTTTTTACCTCCCTAACACAACCAGGTTCTTACCCCTTTCAGGGTCCCTTTCAGGGTCCTTGCACCTATGTTACCCAATGCTGAGAAACTCTCCCCTTCAATCTTCTTGTGGCTGAATTTTTCCACCCTCTTCTAGTCTCAGGTTGTTATTCATCACTCAGGAGCCCCTCCTGTTCATCCATCTGCAGCAAAGGTTTTCTTCATTTTCTCCATGGCTCCACACTTGTTTAGTTATTGCCTCAACATGTATCATATGTAGAAGTTTCTTATTTGTTTACTGCCTGCCTGCCTCCACACTGCTCCACGGGGATTCAGAAGATGTCTGTTTTTCTCACTCTTTTACCTCCAGTGCAGTTCCAACCAAGTATTATTGGGAATTCAATAAATATTTATAGCAGGAAGGCCAAAGGCATGGAGAAACAAGTTTGTCCACTTTGCACTTATTTTTATTTATATGGAGCATAGCAATTTAGAGCTCAACAAGAGTCAGATGCTATCCTCTGTTAGCCTAGTTCAAGGGGAAAAGAACAACATCATGTAAATTTCTGGGTTTAAAAAAAGGTTGAACGTAAAATGCGTATGTGGTTATACAGCTTCCTTAAATCAGAGGTAATAAGTGAAAGAAATCAATACAAAGTAGAATACTGTTGATAAGTAAAAGTATGGTTACAGTACATATTATATTACTATAATACAGTGTTATGTTTTTTTAAAAAACATGTCTTTATTCTACAATATAAGTTCCCCAAGAACAAGGACTATGGTTGCCTTGTTCCATGCTGGATCTTCTGTATCAGGTAGAGTGCTGGGAGCATAGTGGATAGGGATCAAACAAAATATGATTCACAAAATAAATGGGAATGAAGCAGGCCACCATTCACATCACCTAAATCAGGCTGTATAACCCCCGTCTCCAGTCTTCTGCTTTGTGTGCATGTGTATTTTTATGATCAAATTTCATCAATACTTAAGTATCTATTAAGAATTGGCTTGGGAGATTACTTCAAGTCTGAAGTAAGTCTGAAGTCAAGGAGAATCAGCTTGAATGAGGACATCTCTCCCTCCCCATGTGACTCTTCGCAGAGTTTCTCCTGATGCTTATTCATCAGAGAAACGGGTCTGTGCACACGGCAGCAGCCCGTCTCCAGAAAGGAGCTCCCGTCCCGGACTGTGGACATTGTTCACGACCTGTTGACCACAAGGGCACCTGGAAACGCATAGTCACTATGGCGGATGTTTCAAGCACTATTTGAGTGCCAACATGTCCTTGGTGTTATAACACTGAGTTTGATTCTATTTGCTGTTTATTTTATTATGGAAAAGAGAAGTGACATGTGGTATCACTAGAAAATAATCTACCCAGAGTCACTGTTCTTATGGAATATTTTCATACTTTCAAAAATAGCAGCTTAGTGAAACGTATTCACTGTGATCTCTCCTTTTTAACCACAAGTAGAAACGATGTCTAATAAAAATATTGACAGACCTTAAAACACCTCTCAGGTGAACACTCTGTGTTAAAGACTAAAAGACTTAAAAGAAAATGGAAGAAGGGTAAGAAGCCCTAAAAAGGGCACGTGGAGAGGAGGCAGGAAAGTAAGGCTGACGTCCCTAGGAATCTACTGACCCACAGTGTGGTAGCCGACCTGTGTCTGCTGGAGGGCAGGAGTTGACGCCGGAGAGGCTGTCAGGGTTCAGGTCAGGGAGGACCGTGTTGAGTGATCGTATGCCCAGTTTGCCTGGGAAACTTCCAGTTGGCACCTGTGGTTCTGGCATCATTATTCATAATTAGGCCCTCTCTCACTGTAAAAACGTATCCCTTTTGCACAATAAATACATGGGTGTATATACTGTCTAGCCAAGACAATCATATCTTATGGGAGAAAAGGGAGTTATTGGGAAGCTTTAACCATATTTACATTTTAGAAAGTCCTTCTGAGGTGAAAGTGTCTTTATTTGCAGAAGACAATAGTGTGTATAGAAATCATAAAGAATCTACAAAAACCATTAGAATTAATTACTAGAACTAATATCACAGGATATATATTGATATATAAAAGAAATGGTTTACTATATAACAGTAAACATTTGGAAAATAGATACTAGAATAAAAGATGCAAAATACTTAAGCATAAACTTAAGGAAATGTGCAAGATGTTGACACTGAAATAAATAGTAAGTCGGTGACAAGAATTAAAAGAAACCAAAACAAATGGTGAATGAAACCATGTTTATAAATTGAAAGACTTAAGACTGTCAAAAAGGCCAGTACTGTCTAAATTGATCTATATATTCAAGATCATTTCAACAAAGATGAAATTGGACATTTTTGTTTTGCTTTGGTATAAATTGGGAAATTTTCTAAAACATGTAAGGATATGAAAGATTTAAAATAGACAAATGTGTCCTGGCTGGTGTAGCTCAGTGGACTGAGCACAGGCCTGTGAACCATATGATCGCGGTTCGATTCCCAGTCAGGGCACATGCCTGGGTTGCAGGCCAGTTCCCAGCAGGGGGCTCACGAGAGGCAACCATACATTGATATTTCTCTCCTTCTCTCTTTCCCTTCCCCTCTAAAGATAAATAAATTTAAAAATCTAAAAAAAAAATAGACAAATGTGTTTTGCAAAAGAAGAGCACATATGAATGTGCTTCATGTTTATTAACTGATTTGAAGATGTCTATAAAACCACAACGTTTAAACTCATATAGTGCTGGCCTAGGCATAGACAAAGAGATCAATGGAATGGAATAAAAATGTCAGAAAGAGACCTAGACATATATATATATGCCATTGTGTCAAAGTTACTGAGGAGTGTCCGTGGGAAAAGAAAAGTTATTTCAAAAAATGAGGCTAAAACAATCAGATAAATGCATGAAGGGGATGAATATCTAATTCCAACATGCACTAAATAAAAATAATAATAATTTTAAATGGATCACAGGGTTACATGAGGAAGCTACAACTACAAAGCTCCTAAAATGTATGAAAATATCTTTGCAAACTGAAGGGGAGTTAAAAATTTCTTAGCAAATACAGAAAAAATACTAATCATAATTTAAAAATGACAAATTTTGCTATATAAGTAAATAATCACCCCAAAAAAGGAAAAATATTTTCACTATATGTGTTAGACATGGATTTTTACTTAAGATTTATGAAGTACTTCTTCAAGTCCATAATAAAATAAAATATAAAAAACATAAACCTAATAGACACAGTTTTAGTCCCTCTATAATGGCTAAAATGCAGAAAACCGTAGAGCTTTTAATGAACTAAGTTACAGTTTTGTGTGCATGTGTACAAGGATGGGACACCTTTGCTTTTAGAATGGTAATTATTTGAGAGGAACTAAATATTCCCTCGCTCATTCTAAGAGAATATAATGAAGGGGCATACTGGAAGAAAATAGTTAAATTGATCTTAAAAAGCAGTTGGTAATTTATTTGCAAATAATTACTACGATCTATATTCTTACCAAGGATTATAATGTATTAATGTTAAAAAATTACTGGGGCCCTAAAATCTTATTGTGTATGTCTGTAGGCCTTAAACAGTATAGTTTGCACTAATTTTAAAAGCTTCAAAATATTCACCATATTTTTTGATCCAATTACATCCAAGTTTTCAAGGCCTAATATTTTAAAAAGTAACTGAAGCACACACTGGTATGTGTATTTAAGGTAGATTTTGTCCCCACCCTCCCCCTCCCCCCCACCTCACTTAGACTGTATTTCACTACTTATATTGGACTGTGAATGGTTTAGAGAAATTGAATCAATTGCAAGTGATGGTGAGAAAATAGACCATTATCATGCATGTAATTTGAGAACCTACAGGATAGGGAGTAAGGGGAACAAAAACTCAACAAATAGCCATTGATTTGTAAATTTTGTGTGTGTTAAAATAATGTCATAGATGACCATGTTGCTTTAATTATATTTAATATGATCTTTATTGCAAAGATTTTGAAAAATACTGACAAAAAGTTTTCAGAACATTTGAAAACATTTATACCCCTTTTCTTCTTCTTCCCCCCAAAAAGACACATTCATTTTCAAGTAGAAACCTCTTCAGTTGAGGGCGACAAGTTCAGCAAAACTATTAGGAACAAGAAAAGTGTTGGAATATTAAAATCAACCAGTTGGATGATTGTAGGTGGGTTTCAGCTGGACTGTTGCTCTCAGTTTCTCTCTCTGTCCTTTGCTCTTGCCAGAGAGCTATTGTTCTCTCTCGTGTCACCCTGTGGCTTTTTGGTGTGGCTTTTATCTGAGTTAATATTTAATAATTATCCGGACGCCTCTTTGGTCACTGCTATCCCAGAAGGTTCACACTTCATGATGGCGCACAGCATGGCTTCAGCTGCCCCGTGATTTTAAGCCCAGTCCCCAGCACAGACCTAGTTCAGGCACGGTACCTCAATGTGTTTTGTGTCTAGAGTAGATTCCCTCAATGATCTATTGCAAAGGTGCTTTCGAAAGCAATTTATACAAAAAGGACTGAGAACCCTCAAAAAATGACGTAACAGTCAGTCATTTATTTCTTTCTACCAAGATTACACTGACAAGTCCCATTCAGTTTGTTTTGGCCATTTTGTTTAAATGTGTACGAAAGTACAGAATTCAGTTTATATTTGTCTCAGTACATAAACTTTGGTTGTACAACTGAACAAGTTTATGGCAGGGTTTCAATGATCACAAAGGATCTTTGCTTAAAAAGAATTCCTTGTTTTTCCCCACTATTATGTAATTTGCTATTCATTATGATTTTCCTTATGAATGGGTGGCAAATGTGTGATCAGTACTACTTAGTTAATATTTACATGGCACTTTATCTATAGAGGTATACAATGAGTTTTATAATGATATGGAATTACCACCGTATTTTGGACTCATATCATAATGTTATAGATTAATATGATTTGCAGTTAAATTTTATTATTACCCTAGCATGTAACGTAAAAGGACTTTCATTTCCTTCCAAAGGGTGTTTATTCTCTAGAATAAGAAAGAAATGAATAGCAAGTAACACTCTCACTTAAGCAAATTGAAGAGGCCTGTTGTATCTTGGAACAATGCAATTATTTTTGCATTTCAGAGTAGGAACAATCCTTCTTGCTTTCAGAAAGAAGAAGGGTGACCAGGTTTGTGTGGCGTATAGACTAAGGCGAGAGTAGGAAGGCTAAACCCTGCTTCACGGATGATATTCAGGGAGCCATGGGTGAGTCCCTTGGGCTCCTGGTATCTCATTTTTTTACAGCTTTTCAAAGGATAACATATCTTCATTTAACTCACAAGGCCATGGAGAGAATAAGAATGTGCGTGCAAACGTTCTCAGCAAAAATTAAAGCCCCAGATTCTAGAAATAACATCTTCTTATGCCTCTAGAAATTAAAGGTTATCACATGCCAAAGTTATCAAAGAAGTTGCAAATATAATTGAGGTGAATTAAAATGTCAACCTTATATATCTACATATTGAAGATACAAACATCAGATATTAAAATAGCAATATTATTTCTACTTTAATATTCAGTATAGTTGCCTTCACTTTGTCTTTCACTTTTCTAAGAATTTTTGTAGGAACACTGCAGCAGATTACTCTGTAAATTTACTCCATGGAAAAGCGAGTTCTCTTCTTTGAAAATGGAATAACATGCAGAAGCTAAATTCCTGGGTAATGATTGAATTGTAGACTAAGCTGTATTTATATACAGAGACAGAACCATTAAGAAAATGTATTTTGTAAGCATAATTTTGGTCCAGGGTCTAAATAATGCCATTTAACATGTTTTTAAACTCACAAAACAACCAAATAGTGGATTAATTTGAAGCATTTCTTCTTAGAGCTTTCAACAAAAGATGATAAATTTAAGAATGGTGTGATTGATGGAAGCTGAGGATCTCAAAGCATACTATTATATAGATTATTTTAATTTGTTCAGTGGGCTCATGGGAAGTAAGGTGTCTGTTCTAGACTTTACTGTCTGAAGATAGAATCAAATAATTACAAAAATTAATATTGATAAATCTAGATAATCTAGACTAATTAGCTACTCTACTGAGAAAACAGTATTATTGATGGGGTGAAACTGGTCAAAACATTCAGAAAATAATTAGCGACACATCTAACATATAACCAGTTCTTACAATCATTTGTGTACATATATTTGTTAAGTCTTTTTTGAGACAACTCCAAATCATCCTTATTTATACAAAAAAAAAGCAAAAGGAATATTTAGAAAGGGACATCCTGGGAAGAGTAGCTTTGTTCCAAGAAATAAAGCAAGGAGGTGGCCTCCTCTGAGGCCCTGCCGGGGGAGGAGGAAGGGGTCTGGGTAGAATGGTGAGCGGCACTGGGGAAGGCAGCGGTGTGGCCCCAGAAAGGAGACGTTTGCTTTGTATCAACTGCGTTGGCTGGTCAGCGGGGGGAATGGACAGTGACCTTGTTGATAATTATTTTCGGGGACGCAATTAGTACTGCTGACTGGGACGAAAGCTGCCTCCTGGTTCCTGGAGGGCACCCACTAAGGGACACAGGACAGGAAGGGCAGGACAGGATATACACACAGATACACAGACACACACATGCACTGTTATATATGCATATATGTTTATCATCTTGCATCTAGATCTGTGTCTAGCCACACACATACTACTTTTTCGTTTTATTATTTTATGAAGTATATATTTTATATTTCTAATTATCTATTGCTTATAAGCAGGTCATTGAATTTCTCTATAATCTTGATTTCCCAATCTGTCAAATGTAGTTGACAATAACTACTTCATAGATTTTAGTGAAATATAGTACATATAGTATATTAGTTATCTATTAATTCATTAGTATATATTTGAAATATATGCTTTATAGGGTAATTAAAATAAACATTACACATTTATCTTTATATTAAAATTTCGCTCCATTGTATATGTGTGCTTGACATGGGTTGATCTGAAACCCTGAAACTGATACTAGGTTGTGACTATTTAGTTTCCGATGTGGGGGTTCAGAACAAGTCACCCCCAGATGTCCTTCTGTAGTAGGTGGATTATTCTGAGCTAAAGGAAACTGAGTGGGATCAACAGAAACTCCTGGACCCCCGCTTTTCTCTCCGACTACCCAAAATGAGTGGAGTTAGAGGCCGTGCCCGAAATGAGGAATTATCAGAGATAACTTGTGGTGATCTGTCTGTACCGCGGGGCAGACTGTCAGTGACTGCACCTCCACTCTTCTCGTCCTGCAATGCCGCTCCGAAGCCCCAAGGGCATGACTGTCTCCTTACTTCATAATCTCACAGAAACCACATTTTCCCTCCCTCCCTCCCTCTGAAGCTCTCATGTATGTGGGTTGCTGTATGCACGTATGGCATTGAATTTGGCTGTTTTCTCTTCTTAACCTGTCTCAGGTAGATTTAATTATTAGACTAGCCAAAAGAACCTAGAGCAGTAGAGGAAATCTTCACTGCCCACACTAACTTGGAAGATGTCACATAGATCTCATATGACCCGGGAGTGGAGGGAGGGATTTTTCTCTTTACCTTTATCTGCCTAGGTTGTCATATCTAGAATGAACATCCCAATGGGAATCCTGAGTTTTTAAGTGCTCAAATTGTGCCCACACCCACGGTGGTCAAACAGTTCGTAAACTGTGCTAATTAGAACTTTTCATCAATCTTCCGCGATCTGTGATCTTGGCAGAAGTACTTTGCAGAACCATGTAGGGGAGGAAAAGTAATTTTCTCTCTAACTTTCTAGGTTCTTGACGGTAGTAAAAAAGACAAGTCACCAGGAGGAAAACACATGGAAGTGTGATACTATGTATAGCCTCCTGTATACATGAAAAGTACCCCGGAAAACTGCATAACTCCCTTGAATGCCCAGTCCACCACCTTATTACCATCTCCAGCTAAAGGCAAAAGATGAAACTGGAGGTGGGGGGAGGCAGGCTTGGAAGGCTATCAGGCAAAGCACAGTAAACTGAACGTATGATTATTATGGAGACTCAAGGCCCTGCCTTCTCCGTTGATAACCATTTCTACCAGCCTCCTCCACCTGTTAGTGGGAGGGAGACGCCCTTCCAAATGGAGATTTCCCTTGTAAATGCAAAATGTCTCTTCCAAAAGGGTAACTTCTCTTGGCTTTGAGTTTCTCCTCTGCATGCTATTTCTTAAAAATAACCAGTCTAACATGCTTCTTAGACCAAAGAGATAAATTCTTTTCCCTTCAACTACGATTATGTGTAGTAATCGTAGGAATCCAGTTGTATTTGAACTGTGGGAAGTCTGTCTTGGGATGGCTAGGAAATTGAATAGTGAGAGATAACCACAACCTTGGTGATGTAATATGTACAACAAAGATAAAGTCTCTAAAGTTAGTCTTCATTTCAGGTGGAGCAGAAATCCTTGCATGAATCATATTTTCAAATGGAGACCTCAATCATTAAATATTCTGTAATTGAATTGCTTTGAGGAGATTAGCACTTAGTTCTTCTAAAATGTGTCTAAGAGATCACGCTGGCATTTATGTAACTAATTACTTAAATTAAAAGCCAATTTTTAACTCCTGCCTTGGATCCAGATGTTTTGTCTAGAGGGTGGTAGGCGGCTGGATTCTGAAAAATAGTTAGTAATAAGTTTTTCTTTTTTCTTTTCTTTCTGCCTTTCTTTTTTATTTTTTATGTAGATGTTTGCCTCCATGCAGACGGTTTGTAATATTATGTCTACAACTAAGCAATTAAATATGCTGAGGAAATGATTTTTTCTAAACAAAACCAGCTGGAACATTAGGAAAAAACAAGCTTGTCTCTAGAGGTTAATTCTGTAAACAAACAGGGTTATAATGAAGAGTGATAATATTGCCTTCCATGCATGTTCATAGCCTATAAAAGTTAAAAACTCTGAAAAAACTACTTATGGGATAAAAAAAATGTCAGCACCTCATAAGAAAGCTACCTGAAGTATTTCTGTTTAGGCTACAGATAAGAACAGAAAAAACATATTTACAAATTTTTGACTTAATGTCTATTTTAAATTAAGCATTAGCACTTCAGAGGAAGGGTTAGATTGTCACAGATTTCATCAGGTTCATCTCTGCTAATCCCTCCTTGAAAATTAATTTTTTATCACTTGAAGTATACTATAAAATCTTATTTTATTTTAAGAAAAAAATCTTTACTTCTAGCACATATTTCTATTTACTCTAAATAATTTTCTGTTGTATGTCTCTTTGTTTCTTTCTTTTAAGGTATTTTTACTCTGAAATAGAATGTAATTACATCAAAAGAGTTTATAAAATTAGGAAATTTGTTTTAAAACCTATATGTATAAATATTTCCATATGGATTATATATAATTTAAAAATACAACTATATACACAGGCATACATACCTTTAATGAGAGAGGTCTCTGTTTCTTTTCAACCAATGTTCTCTCTTATATGAGGAGGGTTTATAAAAATTCTTTATAGCTATTCCTTACCCTTAATGGTTTTTATAATATACTCAATGATTTATATACAAGTAAAAAATCCTGAGATAAAATTAACTCATTGTGCTCATCTGTTCAATAAAGTAGCGATAATGAAAATGCCTTTACACATTAAATAAGTGACAAATAAACTTCGGACGTTAGCAAGGCATGCACCCCTTCTCTCCAAAGTGCAGTGCGGGGTGTTTGTTGAAAATGACCATTCCTGGGCTCCACCCCGGACACACTGATTCAGAGTCTTCCAGCGCATGGTCCAGGAATCCCCATTTTAGCAAGTTTTCCACACGATGCCACAACAACACTGTACACATGATAAGTGACAGTGTGGATAATTTTGAGTTTTCAAAATTAACTCTTTCACACAGTAGAAGAGATATTAGCTATTGCATATTTTCACTTCAATGCTTTCTACTCCTCCTCACTTTGCTTTTTTGTAAAGCCAACCTAATGAGTATAGTCAATTAAATCAGGGGGAAAACGTACTCGTTGGAGTTATGTAAGTGAAAAAGTCAATTAGATGTTTCTTTTGTAATTTCTCTTCAACTTTCTACTGCCACTGTTTACCTGAAAAGCCTCTTTCAGATTACCTTCTGGGATCCCACGCACTTTTCTGTAATTCATAGTTCGTCTTTAAGACCAACTTCAGATCAAAGCTTCTATTTCCACCCAGCCTGATTCAGCCACCCAAATAGCTTTTGTATGGGAGTGCAGTAAAACTGAAACTCCAATCACATTCTCTGCACCAAACTACCACTTGTTTCTGTCATTCCTGGGAGGATGTGAAAATCTTCCTATTGGAGAGTTTATGACTCGTAACTCCCATTATTTAGAGCTGTTTAAAATGCTCATCTAGGCTACTATGCTAAGAATGGAAAATTAAAATGTATTTTTAAGTTTTACTTTTTATATGATATTGGGAAGAAAAATGGGGGCTCCTGAAACATCTTGGATATGATACTATTATGAATAACGATAAATGTACCCATTTTTGGTTAAAGTAAGACCATTAGGCTAACACACATAAGAATGTCCTCATCTATTTAGTTACAAAATTGTTTACTAAGATGGATGTAAGGGGAGTAGGAAGGGAAGACATATTTCCCTGTCTTATCTGGATTTTAATCCACAGGTTGCATACATGGTAGGAATATGCGAATGATATTTTCTACCCATAAGCAACTGTCAACTCTCTAATATGTGGAACACATTAAGAACGATCCGTATTAGACAGGAGAACATGCCTGCAACTTTGGAAGAGAAAGATTGTTTTCTCGGATCCCACTAAAATGTATTTGCACACAAACCATTTTCATTAAAAGGACCACTCCTCTCCGAAGAAATCTACTTAATCTTGTACTCTTAATGAAAGTGTACTCTATTTTTATAGTGAAGGAGGGAAGTGTGAAAAAATACTGGAAAATTAAGCAGACCCTCTCGCTGCTTAAAAACTCCAGGAGGGCCTTTCCCTCCTTATTTTGCCTGGGTCTGTTTATCAGAAATTGGCATCTCCCATTACCTCCCTTAAAGAAAGAAGGATGGTTGACTAGTTACTTTTAAAATAAAGTAAATAACCTTTTATCTCCCTTTGTTACAACTGCTACATAAAAGTATCAACTCCCACAAAAATTTTAGGGCAGTGGCTTGATATATTCTATGGCTAGTTTTTCTTTTCTGGTAGCAGGGAGAGGAGAATTACCCTAAATATAGAGCTTTGTTTCAAAATGACACTATTGGAGAGTTCAAGTAATGTAGATAGGGGGTCTCTGACCTGCCTTTGGTTCTTGCTGGGAATCCTGAGGTGTGCGTTGGGGGTGGGGAGTGTTTAGGTGGGTGGATAAATGGTGAACTGTAGTTGGAGGAATATTCCTCTGATTCTTTTTGTCCAAGGAAGTTCAAAGCACTTCAGGTCACACACCTGCTCAGGGGTTTGGGAATCCATCTCCTCTTCCCATCTTTTCTATTTAGTGAAGCAAGTCTCTAGGGCATGAAAACATACTTCACAAATTTTGCATCGTGTTCCCCTGGTTCAGCATGTTTTTCAACACTGCACCGAGGCCAACTGTTTTCCAGGCATATATTCCTCCATGCATGCACCAACAAGGTTCTCTAAGCCCATACCCAAAAGTACCCCCCCCATCTCAAGGAGGGGGTAGGACTAATCAGAATAGGGCCCTGGATGTCATTAGTGCTCCATGGCTGTGTTGGCCTTCTACCTGCACTCTATGGATGTCCTGTGTAAATTTAGGGGTGTCCTATAGGGTTAGACAAGCTTCTTTCCACTTGGCCCTAAGCAGAACTGCTGTCCCTGGTGCTGAACCATGTTTCCCCATCAGGGAGCCTGCTGCCAGGTCAATGGGGCTGGATAGAAAACCTGGCTGGCTGATCTTAGGAACGCCAAAGTGCAGGCGCAAGCAGTACTCTGATGTACCCGAACAGAACCCCTCCCCCCAAACACATCTCTCCCGGGGGTGCGCCCGGACCTCATTTGCAGTTCTCTCCTCCGGACCCCCACCCCAAACGCCCCCAACATGGCCTCAAATGCCCACATGTATCAGCATAGCCCCCCCAGACATAATTTTGCAGTAAAATCAAAATGCTACTCCTCAGACACAAAGTCTTTACACTGATAGCTTTTCCACTCCAAAACAAAACAAATCAATGGAATGAATTGATACATAAATGAAAGTGACCTTCCTCTTTCCTCCCTCCTTTCCCCTCCCCACACATTCACATTCCCCTAAACTACAAAGCCCCAAACCCTGGGAGAGTTTTACATCTGGGTGGTCTCCCTAATGCCACATCCCCACCCCTTCCCCCACCTCTCTGGGGCAAAACAAAGCCAAAACCAGCACATCTTACCTTGGGTAGAGCGTTAGCAGGAGCAGGATCCACGCCGTCATTTTCCGTGAAGATACAGGAGTCCTGTAGACTGAGCTTCCTGTGCTCCATATATTTGGCAAACTCATCGCTTTTTTCCCCCTCTGCTTCTTGCCTCTCGGTTGCAGAAGAATCCCTCCCCTTTGTATTATTATTATGCTTGGGATCTGATGGTGGCTCCCCCCACCTGCCTCTAGTAGGTCCCGTCACTGGGGAGATGCATTGCTACCAGCTTCAGGAATTAATATTCAGGGAGCAGAAATAAGATCAGCACACAGGCTTGCAGATACCATCAAAGCGTCAGCTCCGGGAGCAGCTTCCAAGTCTGGGGGAATAATATAATTGAGGCAGGGGGAGGGTTCAGGGAAAGACGCACAGAGACAAATAAGGGGAAGAGAAAGGCATGCATGCTGGTACACACACTCATGCCCCTGGCATTCACACACTCACACGTACTCCCCCCGGGTCCATCCCTGTAGGTTTATTTGTTTGTTTTGATTTTTCTTTTAGAGGGGGCAGGGCTGTGTGTGTTTGTGTATTTAAAAGAAATAGAAAAATCACGAGAATCTCTGCGTGATAACTAGGAGGTCAAAGTGGAAGTGATGCGCACCGCAGCAGCACGAATTAACACATGCGTGGTGTCTCTCCAGCGCTTCTTAACCCTTCACTGCACACGCAGGCACGCAAGGGCTGCCTTTCCTCTCCACAAAAGCCAGGAGAGGCTCGGGCTGGCTCATAAACTCTACACCAATGACAGGAGGCTTGCCTCCTCAGATTTGCTAAGAATCCTTCTTTGAAATCCTGCAGCCTTAGAAACCATGATCATGTTGTGGGAAAGGGGAGAGCAGCGTGCAGGGGAGACGGGGATGCCTCTCTGTAAAACCAGCCATTTGGAACTAGCTTTGATGGATTTTCAATTGGACGGAAGGGAGAGAACACTAGCAGATTTAAAAGACAGGAAGAAATTGTATGTTCTCCAGGATGCACTCCTTCCTGTTCTGCTCTCAGAATGTAGAGACACAAACCAAGTACTTGAGGGCTGAAGAATGCAATCGCGTGGAGAGAGCTGCCCCAGTAAAGCATATAACCCACAAAACCAAAGGGGGCATTTAGAAGGGAAGTTGGACAAAGGGAGAGAGTCAAGAGAACATCTAACAGTATAAAGGGATGTTTATTTGCTGTGCTGAGTGGACATTTTTTTTATTTCTTCTTCATGACAATCCTGAAAATGTCTGGGGTGAATGAGTGGTAGCAGGCTTCCCTCTGGCACTGAATGTTACCATGGATACTGATACATGAGAGACATCCTTCTATTGGAACCTAGTTCATCCACCACAGAGGGAACTCCACTCACTGAGCACAGAGAAGAAGGTGGAAGAGTATTTCAAGGTTTCTGCAGAGTCAAGACCAGAGCAAAGGTGTTCACGTAGGGATACAGGTGAAGAAAACCAATTAGACCCTTCCCTGGAACACAGCAGGGGGTTATATGAAAACCATTGATTTTTCTAGGTAAACTTAATCTTCCAGGGAGGCAACATCAAGAAGGAGTCCAGGGGGCATAGAAATAGTACCAAAGATGAGGAGGTCTTCTCTCCATCTCCAACCCTACAGGACACCCAAGAAAAGCAGAGAGAGTTACTGGTGGCTTCTGCTCATGACAGAGGCCGAAGAGGCATATTCTGACTATGCAGCAAAAAAGGCCTGACAGACATACCTGGACACCTGCGTGACTTCAGAATTCTACGCCAGACAGTTATTTTGTGGGATTAGGGAAAATCCAATAAAAGCAGTGACTACATTCACTTCTGTAGTCAGTGGACTTCTTCCTACTATAATTGAATTGGAGCCAAAACAAATGTAAACCCCCTTCTTTGTAGTTTCCTTGTTCCTTGCTGCACTGTGAGAAAATTTAGCCCTCTTTTTATTTATGATTTTTTTAACAAAGACACCTGGGTGGCTTACAGCTGTGTATTTATATTTAGTGAAGCTATTTGAACATATTTTTGGAGGCCAAGGTTTGTATACTCACATACGTACAAAGACCACATGAGATAATCTATAGAAATGGAATCAGTGAATCCAGTTCTGGTCAATCCGTAAACCGTGAATCAGTAAAGGGATTCATTTATTTTCTGCAGTTGCCTACTGTATACTCACTGATCATATGAACATTATGACCACTTTTCCTATAAGTCCTTACGCTATTAAAAAATAGTTCATTGAATGTCTTTATTTGCTAACTTCATTTCAGGTTTGATTGGTTTATATCGACTGCTATTTTTTAATGTGTCTTCTTATGCTGTACTTTGTATATTTCATTTTTTTTACCATGTATCACATACATTACATATTATCAACATTTTGATTTTCAATACTCTTCTAAAGAATGTCAATATTTGTTCTAACAGGAGTTAAATTATTGACAAATGACCTTAATCTTGTGCAGGATTAGTTTTATACTGCTTTTGGGTTACTTTCAGTTTTGCCCTTGGACTTCCAGCAAATTCTTAGTTCTAAAAAAGAAAAGGGTTGTGGTCCTTCCAGAGTTTTAGCAACCCTAAACCCTTTCCTTCTAGGAAAGTCTGAATTGCTTATCAAGACTGCTGGAATTCAAACTCCAAACTCAGTCTTTTTGCAACGAGTGGTGGCTGAAATGTTGGCTCAGCTTTTTGAGTATTTCAGTTTTGCTTTGTTCTAGGGCTTCTTGGTGTCTCCCCTCCTCTCACCCAGAAACAAGCACCTAAGGGAAGTCTGCCTGTGAGTTTGGAGTTTTACCTCTGTCCTTACTTTGATTCTGGACCTTCCCCCTTCCGTCTGGGCTTCTCCGGCAGCCCCACACTCTCTGAAAACTCAAACCAATCCGATGGCTGCCTTCTGCTGATGCTAGCCAGCCCACACTGCTGGTATTGAGGGTGACACTGGACTGTGGGACTTTTCATACCGAGACCAGTAAAGTTTCAGGCAAATGGAAAAAAAAAATTGGTCATCCTTTCCATGCCCTCACGGGAAAGCTACAAAATCTTAGATCTCATCCAGTTCAGTTTTCTCTTTCTGTGCCCAAATCTTCATCCCGTTTGTGTGCTTTTGGTACCTTCCTAGTACTTTAGCTATTTAATATTCTGTCCATTAGTTATAATTGTTATCTGCAGAATAATTAGCTTACTTCATAACCACCAAACCAGAACCTAAGTCATGTATTTTAATTTCCCAAATGATAAAAGATCTGATATCAAAAACCAAACTGGTCAAGATTTTGACCTCATAATTCACTTCTGGGCTTAGTAATAATAATGATGATGATGGTGATGACGCAGTACTAGATTAAAATTTTAAATAAAAGTTTTTTATCTGAGAAAAATAACACACTAAACAATTCTCCAACATATTAATGATAATTAGTTTGGATGGGAGGATATCAATGTTAATTTTCATCTTTCTATTTTTTCATATTTTTAAAACAACATAAATACATAAATATATATATATATTATGAAGAATGAAAATACAAGCATCATATTTATCAAATGATGGTAATTTGAATGTTTTATAAACATGTCTTATTAAAAGTGGGCAACAGTAAATATAGCTATGAGTACCTAAAAACAGACTTTATCTTGTATTATTATTTTTAATTCTTATATTATTTTCCATAAGAAAAACTGTAAACCTACTTTGGTTTACCGTTTTCCACCTTATATGCATTAAAAATTTTTAGAAAATATATCAAAATACTTTTTTTCAGAGAACAGCCCCAAGGTGGGAAAGATCTGCAAGAAAAAGAATTCTGTGAGAGATGTATTCAATATTGACACAATCCAAATGTCATCAATGGGAAAATAGATAATCAGATCCCAAGGTGTTTTTGGACAATGGGAAAAACATATTATTCTGCAATAATGTTATGAATAACTTATGCAAATACACACACATATAAACATACATTCAACAACATAGTCAAATTTTTAAATACTATGTTAGGCAAAAAAAGCCAAGCAAGAACTAGTACCTGCCGTATGATGCAACCATTTATATTATCTTTAAGGGCAGCAAAAGAATTCTCTGTGGTTAAAATAAGCATGGATTTTGCCCATAATTTTTGAGGTACAAGAGAAATTTGTAGGGTAAATTAAGTATCCTCTATCTTAATTAGGAAAGTTACTACATAGTCTATACACTGATAAAACTTATGAAATTATACACTTAAGGCCTCGGCATTTCACTGTGCATTCATTTCACCTTGACAAAAATTTTATTGTTAAAATAAGTCTTATCTTCATCAATAAGCACAATCTGTGTCAGGCGTAGTGCTACATGTCAGGCCTTATTGGATCTTCATTAAAAAACCATGAGGTGGGTACTGTTAATATCAACATTTCACACCCAGGAAGATTCAAGTTTAGGAAAGCTACATTTCTTGCCCAGTATAATCTATAGAGTTGATTATACAGTTCATGGCAGAGCAGATTTTAAACTCAGACAGCCTAATATAAGAAATCGGCCCTGGCTGGTGTAGCTAGGTGGATTGAGTGCGGGCCTGCAAACCACACGATCACGGTTCAATTCCCATTCAGGGCACATGCCTGGGTTGCAGGCCAGTTCCCAGCAGGGGACTCATGAGAGGCAACCATACACTGATATTTCTCTCCTTCTCTCCTTCCCTTCCCCTCTAAAGGTAAATAAATAAAATCTTAAAAAAAAAAGAAATTGAACTCTTAAGCATGGTTTTAAACCACCTCTCAGTAACATGATTCGGGCAATAAATAATAACATAGTTATTAATTCACTTTAATCTCAGTGATAATAAAACTTCAGAGTCAACATGATGTAATACAAAGAGCATACAGTTCAGAGTCAGAAATCTTGGCTTTGTCATTAACTTTGTGACTTTGGGGAAATTACTTCATTTCTCTATGTCTTATTTTCTTATCAGTAAAATGATGGATGGTGCAGGTGATACACCCAGAACCCTTCATCTTTAACACTCAATGACTATAATTTGAATAGCATTGCCTTGTGAGTGATGTGAGAAGAGGTATCTATAGCTCTTTCACATATGTTAGCTTCTTTAATTGTAGCACGGCATTACAGGGGTCAATGTTCGTGTTATTGCACCTTAAAATAAACTGGAAAAAAAAAGTTTGGCTTAGTTATCTCTGTCTTAATCTTAAATCTCATGAGAGAGCGCAAGGACCTCATTGTTCAGGATACTAGATGAACCAGTTGTGGAGGTGGGGTCTTTTTTCCCAGGCTTGAGTTGGGACTGGCCTTATGATTGGCTCTGTCCAGTGGAACATATGTATGTGTGAGTTCTGAAATCTGAGCTGTGAAAGGCATCTTCACTTCCATCTGATTCCCTTCCAATGCTCCCGCCATCCTGTAACAGCATCAGTTCTTTATGACAATGGGCATTTACATGCCTGGCACACAGTACATGCTCATTAAAAATTTGTCGAAATCTGCAAGTTGACTCTCGTTGAGTATCTTCCAGAAACATGTCAGTATACTTTTGCAAGTATACTATCCATATAATAGTATATGGATCGCAAGTTGGCCAGTGTTTTGAAATCACTGGGTATAGTTTTGTTTTTGTTTCCAGAATATCAAATTATGGTCTCTGAAAATTATAGGCATCCTCAACATTTACACTTGATCTAAGAACTTGATCAAGGCTGTAAATTATCTTGTAATGACTCTCAGATGTTCTGTGCAATCATGACACGGTGAAGCAGAGTTTCCCTGGGCAAATGTCTCCCATTGCGCATAACATGCCTCCCAGGGACTTTCTTTTAGACTTGGGAGCCACAGGAGTGTCATTTAGTGTGACACTGTTAGTGGGTGGGACTGGTGAGACAGGCAAGCCTGGAACTATAGTATGAATTGCTTCCCTCCACCCCCCAACACCGCTGGCTTCAGAATCCTGTCAAGTACTCCAGAAAAGAGGTTTTTAAACTTCAGGGTAAAATAAAGAACACATGAAAATGACAGCAAATTATTATAATGATAATATTCCTGGATACATTTAAAATAAATTCGTGTGTGTGTGTGTGTGTGTGTGTGTGTGTGTGTGTTGGTTAACAGGTGAATCAGTTCTTAAATGATTAATTGCAGTTTTTAAAATTACAGTTGTGGTAAATAAACACAACTATATATAAAATCATTATTGCAACCAGTAGAATTTATTTGACGTAGTTTACATCAGCAAAAAACAAGTGTGAAAGTAGAAATACAGTATGGACCTACCAAACTGTAGGAAGACTTTCAGTTTCAAATCTTCAGACCATTTTATCGAGGAAACTAATGTCAGCGCCTCAGACTAATACTTTAAAGAAAACAGGGCTTCCTTAAATTTACAGAAATATGTTCAACAATTCTACTGCCTTTGTCAAAAAGCGAGAGGTCTCAGCAAAAAATGGATTCACTTTTTCAGTCGTACCAGAAATTTTACTGTCATGCCTGGGTCACAACTGATAAAGTTTTTAAAATATATTTTCCTTATCTGCCTATAGCTTAAGAATAATACTGAGCTCATATAGCTCCATGATTAAGTATATTAATATATGTAAACAGTTTATAAAATTTCTGGCTCATATTAAATATTCAAGAATATCACCCGTTATTATTATTAATTTTTCTAGTAGTTAACATTCAGCAAAATTTATTAGTGCCTAATCGTTACCTGGCTTTGATCTAGGCATCATTTAAAGTTTCATTAAACACATGTCTTTCTCTTGGAAGAGGTAACAGTGTGGTGAATTAATTTTCTACCACTCTTATCTTTACAGGAGCACGAAGCAAGCCCTTTTCCAATACTCTTCTGCGTTTCACAACCAAACATCTGACTGCCCAGCAGACCCTTCACTTCAAAGTCTCCCAGAAAACTAGCTCAGTGTATCTAAGGCTGAAACTCTTCCCCGATCTTTCTCACAAAAATCCATGTCGCGTCTCCCTGGGTGCTCATCCTCCGTTCTCCCACGTGACCTCCCAGGCCTATCTCACAGCTCTTCCTGGCACTGCTAGCTAACAAACGAACAGGTTATTTACCAAGTATTAACATGTGCAATTTCAACTTAGCCTTAAACTCTGTTTAGCACTTTGCAATTTAAAGCATTCCTGTGGCACTGAAAAGATGTACTTCAGGATAAGAAGCCTGATATGGGGAGGGAGAAATAAAAACGGATATTTTTTTTCCTTGATATAGCTTCCCTCGTTCTGGCGCTAACCCAGAAACACCGCCACACCCAGGCACGTACCCTATAGATGCTTTTTAATAAGGGTGGGAGGGGAAAAGATGCTACTTGACTGGTACATTATGATCTGGTGTCAGGGCCTTAGATACACAATTACTGTCTCTCTCTTTTGAGGCACTTTTGAGAGTTCCTCTGAGTTTCCCACTAAAAGCTGCCAGAATCAGTTTTCTGGTGCCAACAATGCACCTGAGTGGGGGTGACGGTCTCTTGCAGTTTTTGCATTTCTAGAAGATCTCAAGATCTTTGTACTGATCAGGAGTCCTTTCTGTGGAATCTATCAGGATGGCCCATAGCCAACGCCTTTTCCTGGGAGCTACCTCTGACTCACCGTGAACTCACAGTTTTGTTGCCAAGCTCTAAAAGTGCAGAACATTTCCAGTGCACCCAGTCCCTTCCTCTGTTACCAGAAAGCTCTAGTCATTGCCTCTTGCTACGTTAAGACTGTTAGGTTCTGAGTCATGTGTAGGTCTCTGTGTTCTCCACGTTAGCCAAGGAACACATCCTTCTCTTTGAGTGGTTCTCTTGAACTCCAAATTTGTGGTTTGAAATGAGGCAAAGAATTCACATTAACAACTCGAGTGTTCATTAATGGGTAAGCAGATAAGCAAAATGTGGTATACAAATGCAATAAACTTTTATTCAGCACTAAAAAGAATGAAATTCTGACATTGCTAAGTGAAAGCCAGTCACTTAGCATAAGTGACTTTGGGTGACTTTAGCCAGTCACCCAAAGACAAAGACTGCATGATTCCAATTACATGAGATACTTAGAGCAGTCAGAACTCTAGAGACAGTAAGTGGCATGGTCACCAGGGACAGTAGTGAGAAGGGAATGAAGACTTATCATTTAATGGGTATAGACTTTCAGTTTAACATGGCAAAATGTGTTCAGTAGGTGGATGGAGGTGATGGTTGCACAGCATTGTGACCAATAAGACGGAGATTTTTGTTGTCATTCACACAATCACATTAGCAAGGCAGCTATTTACTTCACTTTCATATACAGTTTATTTCTACTTGCTTGAATACTGTTTCTAATAGAAATCCACTTGAACTTAATCTCCAGAAACCTAGGCAAGATCAAACTTAGAACCCAGTCACATCAAGTCAATTTGTCAATTCATTCATTCACTCATTTAACAGATGCTGCTAATTGTCACTTGCGGCATTAGACACTGTGCCAGGTGCTGGGGACATAAAAGTGAGTAAGACGTGAACTTTGTCCTCAAGCCTCACACAGATTCATGAGGAAGGCAGCCTGGTGTTCAGTTTCAAGGCGCTATATTAGCATTTTGAAAAAAACAATTAAGATAGTGAAATATCTGTTGGCATTCTAAGAGACTATATGTGGCTGGTTGTGGGATTTGATATTAAATAGAATATATCAACTCAGCCTCTTTGAAGTTGTTGTAGTCCATTGATGTTATACTTGTGACATTAGATACTGTCATACTTTTGTTTCTCTCCCCACATTTCCATTAATCATATCAAATTAATTATTCAGGGGAAAAAGTTATAACAGTGGACCTGATATTGACTTTAGAAAATATTCAACCAAAGGTTCTCTTTGTACAAAAATGAGAGATTAGGCCCAGAGATGTCTGAGAACTGACCCCAACGCACTCTGTTGATGAAAACCAGATCCAGGATGGGAAATGCAGGTGTTCTGTCTGCTGGACTCCACCTCCCCACACCCTTCTCCCTCCTCACCCTCATCAAAGCAACCTCAGTTTGCAGTTTAAGACAAAGGTAAGGATTGTCACTGCAAAGTGGTTATGTTTCAGTGCTTATGGAATACTCTGCAATCTATGAGGTGGTTTTTTTATTAATCTGGTCGTCAAAGGGTGATTTACTTTGTTTAAATCCTGACGTTTAACTCTTCGATATAGCAGTAGGGTGGTTGTCAGTTGTGGAACTGGGATGTGGAAAACGGGAGTGCTCCCTGTTGTGAGGCCTGGGGTTGGGGGAATTCGGCAAGGTGGTGTTGGTGGCTTGTGGTTTAGTTTCAGGGTAGGACTTGGTTTGAACCACTGAGTTGGTGGCATTTACAGCCTCCTCCTCTCTCCTTCAGGCAGCCTGCTTTTCTTTCTGTTTTCGACTCTTGATTCTACCCAGGTAATTAGTGAGCTGAGAGCCAACCCTTTTCTTTTGGATACTTTAAAAAAAAAAAAGCCCTTTGTGTACCTTACATCTACCAAAATGTAAGCAGTGATTTTAAGTTTTATTTCCACTTGAGGAGAATTTGTTCATTGCAACTCTGGCATAAAGCTGTTAGGATCAGCAAAGAAAAATGAAAAACAAGATGTTCTTTTGCGACATAGAAATTCATGCTTTCAAAACTTTTTCACTTCCCTTTAGATGGTATTAACCTTGTCATCTCCGTCTGCCTGAGGAGGACTGGGTTAGTCATTTATCTTTTCACTTTATACTTGGAGCTTCACTTTTAAATACTTGAAAAATTCCTGGAAAATTAGNTGGTGTTGGTGGCTTGTGGTTTAGTTTCAGGGTAGGACTTGGGTTGAACCACTGAGTTGGTGGCATTCACAGCCTCCTCCTCTCTCCTTCAGGCAGCCTGCTTTTCTTTCTGTTTTCGACTCTTGATTCTACCCAGGTAATTAGTGAGCTGAGAGCCAACCCTTTTCTTTTGGATACTTAAAAAAAAAAAAAAAGCCCTTTGTGTACCTTACATCTACCAAAATGTAAGCAGTGATTTTAAGTTTTATTTCCACTTGAGGAGAATTTGTTCATTGCAACTCTGGCATAAAGCTGTTAGGATCAGCAAAGAAAAATGAACAACAAGATGTTCTTTTGTGACATAGAAATTCACGCTTTCAAAACTTTTTCACTTCCCTTTAGATGGTATTAACCTTGTCATCTCCGTCTGCCTGAGGAGGACCGGGTTAGTCATTTATCTTTTCACTTTATACTTGGAGCTTCACCTTTAAATACTTGAAAAATTCCTGGAAAATTCAGCTACTTAAAGGGACTTTTTTTTTTAATGAAGCATGTGTACATAAATTTGTACTTAACATATGAATACAGAATTAAATTCAGGGCCACACTTGATTTGGTTTATAAGTAAATCTTGAATAAAATGCCACATATTTCTGGGTTTTCTAAGAAGCTCAACTATTCATTTGTGTTGAGACAGGTTAAGTAAAAAGAAAATAAAAATATACAATCCACTTTTGATAAAAGAGTTAAGATAATCTTTAGAATAATGAAATATATGTTTCACCAAGACTACTTAGTAATATTAAGAGACATGGAAAATGTTGGTGATAACTTTGCTCAATAAATAAACAAGACTAGGGAGGTACATATTAATGATGTAACCTAGATATACAGGTAAATCAACGTGGGGCAACATGAAATAGCGTGGCGTTCTATGGACTACTATACAAAGTTTAAAATGAATAAGGTGGGTCTATAATATCTAAGCTGACAAGTCTTCATGTCAATACATATATTTATGTACTCATTCATAGTACAATCCTGCTTGCCAAAAGAATCATGCAGTGGAAATTTTCAAATCTTAGGCTTGAAAGGGAAATGGTGAGGGAATTTTGAGCAGTGTTTTGTCTGCAGAGGATCTTAGAGATCGCCCACTCCGCCCTTCCTACTGTACGAATGGGGCCATTCGATTCTGAAACAGGTGACTTGCCTCCGAGCGCAGCCTCCTGGATTCTGCATGGACCTAGGGCTACGTTTGTCCCCGGTGGTGAGATAAATGTGGGAGGGATGCCAGACTGGCTGTCCACAGAGGGGAGAGCACAGGGGTGTTCTCTCGGGGCTCCAGGAAACACCTCTTCCATATTAGGTGATGCTTCTCGTTTCTTTAGAGAAAACACGCCTTAGTGCTTATGATTTGGGGTGCTGAAATCCAGGTTTTTAAATCCATGTTAGTTTAGTTAGCTCATCTAAGGTATTGTTTCCTGTTGTACATAATCAGAGCAACCATCAGCATATTCTGTAAGGACTGTTTCAAAGGCGTTAGTAACATGTAAACATAGGAATCGACCACCCTGCCATTTTGTAGTACCAATGTCCACTTAATGCTTTTCCTTTACTTGTGTTTCATTACCATTTACTCCCCTTCCACCTTGTTACAACCAAAGATTTGTTTCAAGTTCTCAGTTGGCCGAGTCATCTCAGCCCAAGATAAAGAATGGATATATTTTCTTTCCCTATATTTTTCTGCACTCTGGCTGATACTTCAGTCTCAACCCCTGATTATCCTTTGCGCATGCGTACTGACAATCGATGTGGAAGTTGCAAGAGTCATTATCAAATACACTTGCCAGTTGTCTACCCGACAGCCGACATTACCGCCAAGCTTCATTGTCCGGAGACTCCACAGCACGAACTCGGCCCCTGGATGGTGGATAAAGTAGAAAAGAACCATTGTGAGTGACAGTTTCCCAGTTCTTCCAGACTAGAAATCTCATCCAATCAAGAGACCATGAATTATGAAATCAGATGTTCCATTATTTGCCTTATTTTTATGGTTTTCATGTATTTCATCTATCCAGCATCTGAATGTCTAATTTAGTTTTTTGCACTTGCGGCAAGAAGGATTCCACCTATAGTAGATCAAGGGGTTATAATAGCCATCTACCCTTCCCGGGCAACTGGGGCACAAATGAACCCCAGGTCAGTCAGCACATGCTCTCACATTTGACCCAAAGATTAATGGCTGATTTGGAAATCAATCAAGGTAATAAAGGGGAAGGGGAATGGACTAGTCAAAGAACATGTATGAGTGACCCATGGACACAGGACAGTGGTGTGGGGATTGATTGCGGGAGCAGGGAGTGGGCTGGGCAGAAAAAGCACAAAGGCAGAAAAACTGGGCCAACCCTAATAAAATAACAATAAAAATATAATAAAAAGTATCAAGACAATTCCTGAGATATAAACTTGGTTGTATTCAACATTGCCGTATCTCCTTGATGTTACTAGAATATAGCATGACCAGAAAGAACATTATTAAAATTTAAAAGCCAACTGTGTTAATTCTAAAATCAGCTCTTAAAGTTCATTTAATCCAACCCTCTCATTTTAAGAATGTCATACCTTCCCTGTGACTATGTGCAGGTGATCTAAAGTTTCTAGTCTTTACCTAGAAACCAAAATAAGGATCCTACGTATGCATGACCTTGATAAAGTTGTGGAGGACCTTGGTGGGTGCGAAATAACTTCTGAAAACCCGTTTGGTAATAATAAAAGCACGATAGGTTATTTTATCCCAATTTCACACTTAAATAAAGCCTATTTCCATATGGAGTGTAAAATAATGTTTTATTCCATTCAGGACATTCACCTGACTTTTCTCACCTCTTAGTCTGATCTTTTTATGAAGACTAAGAATCTAAAAACAACCGAGTATGATGTGGGTCGCATGATATTTGTGCTGAAGCTTGAGTGAGACACATTTCTATATTTAAAGTGAAAATTCTTTGACCTAATTAAAGGGATGGTGAATCTATCAAAAGATTTCTTTTTTTTTAACTCGAGAGGCCAGATTACATTTAATTAATTTATTTAGTGTCTAGATGGGGGCAAGTAGAATAGGATGAAAAGGTAATATTTAAAAAGGCAAAGGCAACCTTTAATAGCACCTTAAGTGATCAAAAGATATCAAGTATGTTTTTTATAAAATGTTTTTTTCTAACAGTTTTATGGAGCATATGTGTAACCAATTTAATTTCAGTCTGCTTCTTGGCCCACTCTGCCACCCAGTGATAAGTTCAAGTCTATTGACACAGCCTGAGTTCTCTAATTACCATACCTTTCTAGGAAATGCAGAGAACAGAATGGAATAGGTTTGAGCAGCATTTCTCAAAGTGTATCAGACCAATCACTAATCCCCTATTGCAATCCTCCAAGGAGGAAATGTCATCATAATCAAAGGAATTTGAGAAGCAATGGGTTTCCCACTTCAGGGAGAATCAAAATGCAGGTTAGTATTTCACATCCTCTAAACAGTCCATCGAATTCATATATCACAAATTATTGACCTCTTCTAGTATTGGTGGTTATCTGGATACATAAGCCACTGCTTTTTCCTTTTTTCTTTTATATTTTATTTATTTCTTGTTCAAGTACAGTTTTCTGTCTTATATTCCCAGCCTTGCCCCCCCCAGTGCTCCCCACCTCCCTCCCATTTCCACCCCCCACCTTAGTTATTGTCCATGTGTCCTTTATACTTGTTCATGTGAGTCCATCCCCTTTTCCCCTGTGATTCTCTCCCCTCTCCCCTCTGATCCCTGTCAGCCTGTTCCGTATTTGAGTGTCTTTGGTCATATTTTGCTTGCTTGTTTGTTTTGTTGTTTAGATTCCTGTTAACGGTAATATCATATGATTTTTATCTTTCACCGCCTGGCTTATTTCACTCAGCATAATGCTTTCCAGTTCCATCCAAGATGTTGCAAGGGGTAGGAGCTCCTTCTTCCTTTCTGCAGCATAGAATTCCATCGTGTAAATATACCATAGCTTTTTGATCCAGTCATTTACTGATGGGCATCTAGGTTGCTTCCAACTCTTGGCTATCATAAATTGTGCTGCTATGAACATTGGGTGCATAGGTTCTTTTGGATTGGTGTTTTAGGGTTCTTAGGATATAATCCCAGCAGTGGAATTGCTGGGTCAAAAGGCACGTCCATTTTTAGTTTTCTTAGAAAATTCCATACTGTTTTCCATAGTGGTTGTACCAGTCTGCAATCCTACCAACAGTGAACTAGAGTCCCCTTTTCCTCACAACCTCTCCATCATTTGTTGTTTGTTGCTTTGTTTATGATGGCCATTCTGATCGGTGTAAAGTAGTATCCCATTGTGGTTTTAATTTGCATCTCTCTGATAGCTAGCAATATCGAGCATCTTTTCATGTGTCTCTGGATCCTCTGTATGTTCTCCTTGGAGAAGTGTCTGTTCAAGTCCTTTGCCCATTTTTTAATTGGGTTGCTCATCTTCTTTGAGTGGAGTCGAGTGAGTTCTTTGTGTATTTTGGAGATTAAACCTTTGTCTGAGGTATCATTGGTAAATGTGTTTTCCCCAATTACAAAGTATTATTTTTTAAATATTGCCACAGGTTTGTTTGGATATGTGTACAATGATTGAGAATGCCTAGGCCATCTACTTAGGCATGGAAGTGCTGGGTCTCGAGGTCTGTGCAAACTCAACTTCATCAAATATCTACTGAATTATGTTTCAAAGATATTACATCAATCTACTCTCCTGCAAGCAATATATTCTAGTAGTTCAACACTGTTTCTGACATTTGATATTATCTACTTATGATTTTTTAAAGAGGTATTAAGATTACCCACTTACATTCTTTAAGCCATGATTAAGTACATAATCTTTATAGTTTCTAATCAGTGATTGAGTACATAATCCTTATCCTCCCATTTAGAGAACATTTGCGTTCATCAACACACATTCCTCACAAAATATTCATACAGAAACTGCTGTGAGTGCATGGCGGCTAACTTCCCATGACATACGTATAGCCTTTGTTCATTTAATTAATGAATGTATCATATATAATGATTGAGATATAGTTCACCATTGACCACCAAATATGCCCTAAAAATCAAAAGACACAAAAGGAACAATGAAAATGTAAGGTTAACAAACACGTATACTTAAAATGGGAAAAATCACTATTTGTATTCCTTTGTATTTGCTTTAAAAACCTCTGTATTCAAATATACTTAAAATGATATTTAACTGAAGTCTTTTTAGTCATAAACATCTTCTTAAATGAACTGACAGTTCAATCATGGCTGGTATACTTCATAATCTGTGTATGTTAAAAATATTCCCTCCCTCTTTCTCTCCCTTTCATATATTAATTTACTAAGTGATAGATATGATGCTAGGTCCCAATGTAAATAAATTCTTACTTAAAATATTTCCATATTTTAGATCTACTTAATGTTTCAAATCTATATATGTTTGATATATATTTTAAAATGTCTCTGTATAGACAAGCAGTGATGGAGGGAAGGAGTATAAAATATGTTGACCATCAATCATAATTTGTAGTCGTAACCAAAGCCTCATGTGCATCACTTTCCTTCATCGAATCCCTATTTTTCTCATTTACAAAAATAGAGCATTTACTCTTTGATGTTCATAAAACATCAGAGATGTCTTATCCTGATGTTCATAAGATAATACAACATAATCATTCCTTGTTGAAGGAAGTAAAAGTTCATCTGTTACTATAAAACATATAATGTCTTATGTACAATGTATTTTGCCTAATGGCAGGTGGTCTGCCTGAAAGACCTGGGGAGATGAGCAAATGGGTGTTTATCCAATCTCCCTCGTGATCCATTCATTCAACAGCAATAAAACACCCCTGCAACTTAGAAGTAAAGTTACAGTGAACATTTGTACATCTAAATGTACCTATGTAGTATTTATGTATACTAATGTATATGCATATGATTTTGTACTTTATTTCTATATGATTTCTGGTGTCAGTAGTTAGGTCAAAGTATACATTTAAAAATATTTAAAGTTACTTTCTGACACGTATATAAAAAATGTTGCCGTAATTTATATTACCATCGATAGTGTTTGAGATATAGCAGTGATTTTCAACCTATTTCATCTCATGGCAAACACAAACTAAACAGTAAAATTCTGCAGCATGCCAAAAAATATTTCACGGTTTTGTTTTGTTTGTTTTGTTTTTGCCAATCTGACCAAAAGGCATACCTTTGATTGATTTACAAAATAAATAACAATAGTAATGATCTACCGTTTTGCTTCAAAGTGACTTGTTACCTTTTGGCTTCCTCGGTTTCAGCGCAGCAGAGTAGGGTGCACGCACCTGTGTGTTTTCTGCCATGGTGCCATCTTGCAAATGAGATGGCAACTAACTGGATTTTTAAAAAATACGTCTTATTTACTCTGCTATTATAGTGGTCCGCTCCCCCCTCTTTATTCTCCTCCACCCTGTGCACACCCTGACCCGCACTCCCTTCCCCTCCCTTTGTTCGTGTCCATGGGTCGTACATCTAAGTTCTTTGGCATCTCCATTTCCTATACTATTCTTAACCTCCTCCTGTCTATTTTATAGCTACCATTTATGCTACTTATTCTCTGTCCCCTAAAGAGTGACTTTTAAGAGATCACATGCCTATAATCGTGTATAAGTTTTCTGGTACCAAGAATTTACCAGATCAGATACAACCTTATTATGTGATGTGGTTGTAAATAAGGTGCAACTCTGTTATATGACCTATAATTTATGGTTCAAGACAGGACATTCCACCAGACGGCGATGTTGTGTTGGCTGTTGTCATTTTTTATTTGGCACTCTAAGGGAAAAGAGGTCAGTGCCCCTGACTAAACAGTCAGGTATTGCATATCTTAAAGTTCTTGTACCACATCAGTTGGAAATCATTGAGTTAAATATCCGGCTATTTTGGGCTGCAAGTTAAGAGAGTATTAATTTCAGTTTATTTAGATAATAATAAAATTTATAATTTCCTATAATGAAGCCACAGAAAAATAAAAGGTTGTTTCCGACAATAATAAAAATGTTTAAATGAACACCTTAATTTCTCACTATATTTATTGGATTGAAATTCAATCCAGTGTTTTTGCTTTAACCTCTTTTGTGAATGAGCGCACAATTTTTTTATGCAGTTGAGGGATACAAAGTCAGGACTTTGTACAGATAATTCTGGGCACACTGTCAGGTTATGTCCATCCAGCTTTCTGCTTTGCCCGCACCTCTCTGGAAACCTTCTGAAGTTTCTGTGTGTGTTGAGAGGCACAGAAGCTGGCAAAGTGACTTCTCACATCGATGCTGATGAGACGCTGAAGTGTTCTGGAGATCTCAGGTAATTGAATAAATTAACTGGAGTTACTTAGTCAGCAAATGAAATCACATCTGATTCTCAGCTGATTCTTGGAGAAGAAAGCGTCATTATCTAATAGCATCACGCAGAGAGAGCAAGTGCGGGGAGACAGGAAACATTTATTCCTTAAATAACCATCCCTAAGGGACTTTACAAAAAAGGTGCAGGAGAAACAGAGGCCTGAACATCTGTGGAGCAAAATTTCAGGGAGATATAATGACTATTCAGACAAGATATAAAGGAGCTAACAGAAAAATGGTTTGAGTTACCAGATCTTGCCTTCAGCAATCATACATTGTGTATGGCGCCTGTCATATCTCGTCTCCTTTATAGATTTTGAGCTGTATTTTGGGAATATAGCTCTTTCAAAATGATATACAGATGCTACAGAGGTTTGGCCATGTTTACACAATAAGGCCTAAGTACCAGTGAAGTGGAATTCTTTGCAATAAATCTCCAACAACAGCTTGTCTAAGCTAACACAAAATAATTAAAGGAAGCAACGAGAGCAGATGGCTCTGTTCTCACCTTCAGAGATTATATCACTTCAGTTAATAAAAAGCAAAAGAAAAAGAGTGCTGTGCCATATTGGTAATAAGAATACAAATATCCTTTTAGCCATAGTTTGCCATAGCAGAACAATATGTAACCACAATTCTCAATGCCATTTCAGCGTTTTCATAGGCCCTGGATACCCTGTCCTTCAAAGAGTCTTTTTAAAACTTTTCTTGTGAGTGGTCCATTCTCCCCACTGTTAGGCAAGTTTTGAGGTGCCCTCTACACACAGGGTTTTTATTTGATGCTATCAAGAAATATGGCAAATAAAAATCTAACTCAACAGTTGCCTGAGTAGAGCGAGCAGATAATTAATATAGCTGTGTATTATGATGGTGATAGGGATTTTGTAGTGCTTTTAATTTTTGTCATTCTAGCCTGTATTATTTTTCATTATTCTCTAGGTAAACAAGAGGGAATGTTTGATTCATACAAGCTATGAGCAGTCATTCAATTGAGGAAAACCTACTAGACAATCATGCCTCCATGGCTATTCGGTAGCCGGATTACATTTCTCCCGTTCTCCTAGTTGGGTTTCCTAACCCTTTAGGTAAGAAAGGAACTCACCACCATGAACTGACATACCCCTTCCTCCAAGCAGACCACTCTGCTCTCCCTACTAGAACCATGCTCAACAAGGCTAACAATGGGTGAAGAGGCCCTTCGAAATGGCAAGGAACAAGCAAGGGGAAAAGTAACTTCAACTTTATTTGAAGTTACTGTCACAGGAGCCCATTTTTCTTTTCAAAAAAAATGTTCTTATTAGAAAGCCATACCTGTGATTAAAAAGAATGTTAGCAATAGAAGGATGCATCTCTGTCTGAGGACTTCAATGATTCTCACTCTGAAGCAACCTTCAAGAAATGGAGTGAAGATTTGAATTTGAATTTGAATTACCAAACTCAAGGCTTGACAGGTATGGGATTCAGGCTTCAAAATATCGAGGGTGAGTTTTGCAATTTTTTCAATTTCAGAGCTAATTCTGCCACAAAAAGGGGACTATGCCTTAATCACCCTGGATAAATTTAACTCCCTCTCTATTATACATAGTCACTTCCACAGCATTTATCATTACTGGAAATTATCTTACTTGCTTGTTTTTCTTTTTTGTTGTGTTTACTGTCAGTCATCCTCACTAGAAGGTGATTTCCATAAGGAAAGGACTTTATTTAACTGCCTTATTTCAAATTTCCAATGTCCAAGGAATCTGCACTCAATAAATATTTGTTAAATGAGATAACAAATGACTGAATAAAATAATGTCAAAGGAACACCTCTGAGGTAGATTAGAAGTTGTCTCACTCTCCCTGAGTGTACAATTTAATGGCTAGTCAAAATTAAACATACTGAACTAAGTTTGCGTAACTTCTATTAGCTTGGAGGCAAAATGGTAGAGGCATTAAAGTCCTTAGCCTTCTTAGGTATCAGTTTAATTTAGTAAAAAAAAAAAATGGAGAGATCACTTTATAATGTATTGGGAAAGTTAAAACAGGGGCCTATGTAATAAAGTGTTTGACACTATGAAGTACTCCATAAGCAGTAACTCGGGATTTGTTACAGGAGTCTGTGGGACTCCCCCTGTACAAAGTGAATTCATCTCCCCGTGAGTAATGTAGCAACAGATGCCAAATAGGATTTGCCTTGATGTACTTTAATCATCATTTCTACATGTCAGAGTTCATATTCAGAATGAAAACATCAGTTATATGACCAGTAAGGAGTTTTGACACTATACTTAGAGAAATTCTAAATACTTTCTGTTCAGAGACAATTTATCCACCTCTATTTTAGAAATACTTCAGAGCTTTCTTCTGCATGAATGTACCTCGGGCAGTTACAGCAGGGAATGCCTGTGTGTGCCAATTTAGTGTTCTTGATTTCATATTGGATTGAGTTCACTGGAAGTAAATGATAAATCAAGGGCATTTACTTGCAAAATGTTTACAATTTTACGGACACAATTCTGGTAAATACAAATGACTTGGCTTTATTTTAACATCCATAAACATCACTTCAGAGTGGAAAGAAAGGATGTGAGCAGAATGAAGTCGCAATCTGAAAGCCTGCATGACCTTGAGACATAATTATTGTCTTTAAGTTCTGTGCATTATTTTCCCAATACTTTCTGGCTACTTAGGGAAAACTATCACTTATTTTTTTTTCTTTTCTTTGGGTTTAGAAAATACCCTTTTGAAAGAAAATAAATTCTATCCTAAAATACTTGAGCTTTAACCGCATTAAGTAACTTTTCCCCTCAAATGTTATTATTTAAGTCCTGGAACAGAACATTCTCAGAAGGCATTGTTTCAATGTGTTCTTAAATACAGATACCCTTTTGCAGAAAAAAATCAGGCAATAGTATTGCAATAACTGTGTATGATACCAGGTAGATACTAGATTTACTAGGGGGATTACCTAATAAGTTATATAGATGTCTAACCACTATGATGTACTCCTGAAACTAATATAATATACAACATCAATGAAAAAATGAAAAAATAATGAAAAAATGAAAAAATATAAATGAAATGTAATGAAATGTAAATGAAAAAATGTTTCAATATTTAAAAACCATTATGAAGAATAGAGAAGAGTTTCAGGCATGGTAGGTATTAATCTAACTACAGCAATAATCATTTGGGTGTGAAAGTTCTAAAAACAAAGTGTCAGAGTGAGTAAAAACAAGAACAGAAAAGCTAGATCCAGTTATAGCTGGTCTAAGAAAAACCCATTTTTAATATGGAGATTTAGCTGGGTTAAGACGGAGGGAGCTATATCATGCTGACATAATGAAATGGGAGCTGAAGTAGCTATAATAATTTTTGAAACAAAGCAGACTTTAAAACAAGCAAAAATATGAGGGATCAAGAGGAGCAATGTAGCTGCTAAAGAAATACATTCTTTAAGATAAGAATACTTAACAATCTTAAATGTGTGTGTACCTAGCCACAGATGTCAAACTGCATGAGGTAAAGCTGACAGCAATAAAAAGAGAAAAAGACAAATCTACTATTATAGTGGAAACTTCAACCTCCACTCTCTCAGTAATTATTCATGGATCGAGCAGGCAGAAAATCAGTCAGGATACAAATGAAGTGAACAATATTACCCATTAGTCTGATATAACTGACATTTGGAGAATACTCCATTTTATAACAGCAGAATATACATTCTTCTCTAATGCATATGGAATATTCGCCAAGATATCAGATATTAGGCCATACAACATGCATTAACAAATTTCAAAAGTAGCAATCAAACTATGTTCTCAGACCAAAATGGAATTAACTAGGAGTTAATTAAAAAGATAACTGAAAAAACCCAAATATTTGGAAATTACACAACACACTGCTAAATAACCCATGGGTCAAAGAAGAATTTCCAAGAAAAATTCAAAGACTGTTTGGAACTAAATTAAAATAAAAATATAAATAATCCAAATTTGTAGTATGCAGTGAAAATAATTCTTAGAGGGGAATTTATAGCTTTACATGCATATATTAGAAACAAGAAAAGATCTGATCAATAGCCTTTACCTTATAAAATTAGAAAAAAAGATCAAGCTAACCCTAAAGGCAATAGAAGAAAAGGCATATTAAAAATAGTGCTGAAATCAATGAAAAAATAGAGAAAATAAATAAAACCAAAGGCTGGTACTTTGAAATGATCAGTGAAACGGCTAAATCCTAGCCAGGTTAACAAAGTCAAAAGGAGGCAAGATACAGTCCCCATGGACATTAAAAGAATAATAAAGGAATACTACAAACAAATTCGCAACCACAAATTTATTAAAGAGATTGAATTAGTAATTAAAATAGTTCAATAAAGCATCAGGCTCAGACGGTATTACTGGTGAATTTTATTAAAAGTTAAGAAATAAAAATAATACCAGTTATCTAAAATCTCTTTTGTTTTTATTTTTATTTTTTTAACATTTTTTAAAGATTTATTTATTCATCTTTTGTGGGAGCCCACCAGGCCGCAGGGGACCACGGACAGAGCCCCCACTGTGAAAACGGTGGCGGGACTTGGTTTCTGGTCCCCGGAGCCGGCGGGTATCTTGACATCTTCCGGACCTTCTCCTTCTCAGCCTTGAAGGAAAGAACAAGGTCTTGGCATGTGCGTCATGTTCCAGGAAAGAGATAATCTTGAGGACACTGTTATCTGTGGGCTAATGTTCTCAGGATGTGAGAACATCTTGCCCTCTTGATAGCCTTCGGGAATGTACAAACTTTTGTAAAACAGCATTGTTCTCAGGCCACTGTAGTTCTGCATATAAGCCAGCAGTTCCTTGAATAAACTTGCCATTTGCCAGCCAGGAGCACTTGGACCTCTCCATTATTTTAATTAAGTTAAGTCCATCGCCTCACCTCGCGAACACCTTGCTGCCGCGGGCGGCGGCAATCTTTAGAGAGGAAGGGAAGGAGAGAGGGAGAGAAATATCAATGTATGGTTGCCTCTCATGAGTCCCCTGCTGGGAGCTGGCCTGCAACCCAGGCATGTGCCCTGACTGGGAGTCGAACAGTGATCGTGTGGTTTGCAGGCCTGAGCTCAATCCACTGAACTACACCAGCCAGGTGTTACAATCTCTTTTAGAAGATAGAAGCAAAGGAAAGCTACACTTAACATATTTAGTAGTAAGAGAAATAATGGATGCATTTACCTTAATCAGGAACAATGCAACAGTGTTCTTTCACTACTCAAATTTAACATTGTTTTGGAAGTCCTACCTAATGCAATAAGATGTCTAAATATAAAAGGTATACATATTGTAATGGGAGAAACAAAACTTTCTTTATTCATTGATGACATGAATGTTTATGTAAATAATCTTAAAGAATCTAGAAAAGAACACTGCAAAAACGAGACCTCCTGCAAGTAATAAGCATGTGTAATAAGACTGTAGGATACAAAACTAATATACAAAAGTCAGTTGCTTTCCTGTCTGCCGCAGTGAACAGTGGGACTTTAATATTAAAAAGCCAATATCATTTTCAACATCAACAACAAAAAATGCAGTGCTAAGGTGTAAATCAAATAATATATGTAGTCTATATGTAGAAAACTATAAAACACGGGTAAAAGAAATCAAAGATCTAAATAAGTGGAGTTATTTCAGTTCATGGATTGGAATTAGAATTAAGATATCAATTTATGTTAATTTAATCAGTAGACTAAATACAATTCCAATCAAAATTCCAGTACACTAATTCTGTATCTTATATTGATGTTGATATGATATTGAAGAAACAGGAAAACATTGAAAGACTCACACTAGCTTATTTCAAGACTTTACTACCAAAGTATTATAATCAAAACAGCTGGCATTAGTAAAACAGTAGACAATAAGTGAATGGAAAGAATACAGAAATTCATACAACAGATTGACAAACACAGCCAACTGATGTTTGATAAAGGCAAAAGACAACTCAGTGGAGAAAGCAGTCTTTTCATGAGATAAGACTGTTGAAACAATTGTGTATCCATACATAAAAAAGAACCCACATAAGATCTTGTACCTTTTATAAAATTTAACTCAAAATGAACCAAATAACTAAACTTAAAATATGAAACTGTAAAACTTGTGATAGAAAACAAATGAGGAAATCTACATGAACTTTGGGTGTGGTGATGAGTGTTTGGACACAAAAGTAACAGAACAATTCTTTTTTTTTTTTTTACATGAAAAAAATTTTTTTATTTTTTAGTTACAGTTGACATTCAATATTATTTTATATTAGTTTCACATGTATAGTATGGTGGTTAGACAATTACATAATTTATGAAGTGACGGTCCCAATAATTCTAGGACCCACCTTGCACCTATATAGTAGTTATGATATGATTCTATTCCCTGTGCTGTACTTTACATACTCATGAGTATACTGTAACTGCCAATCTGTACTTCTTTTTCCCTTAACCTTTTATTTATTTATATTTTTTAATTTAATTATTGTTCAAGTACAGTTTTCTGTCTTTTACTTCCATCCCAGCCCACCTCCCCAGTCCTTCCTACCTCCCTCCCATTTCCAGCCCCCTTAGTTGTTGTCCATGTGTCCTTTATACTGGTTCCTGTAAATTCTTCCCCTTTTCCCCTGAAATTCTCTCCCCTCTCCCCTCTGGTCCCTGTCAGTCTCTTCTGTATTGCAGTGTCTTTGTTTTTATTTTGCTTGCTTGTTTGTTTTGTTGCTAGCTTCCTGTTAAAGGTGAGATCATATGGTATTTGTCTTTCAACACCTGGCTTATTTCACTCAGCATAATGCTTTCCAGTTCTATCCATGTTGTTGAAAAGGGTAGGAGCTCCTTCTTTCTTTCTGCTGCATAGAATTCCATTGTGTAAATGTACCATAATTTTTTGATCCATTCATTTACTGACAGGCACCTAGGTTGCTTCCAGCTCTTGGCTATTGTAAATTGAACAATTCTTGAAAAAATAAATTAGATCTTCTTAAAAATAAAACTTTCTGTTCTACTGACAGATTGTGAATAAATTGAAAAGTCACTGTGACAAAGTGTTTGCAAAATATATCTGATAAAGAATTTGTATACAAAACATACTAAGAAATCCCAAAACTCAAAAATAAGAAATAGCTGGATTTTTAAAATGGGAAGAAAAACATCTGAACAGACATTTTATCAAAGAGGATAAAGATGACAAATGAACATATGAAAGGATGATCAAAATCATTTGTCATTAGGGAAATGCAAATTAAGACGGAGTCGCCACAGTGCACCTGGTAATGGCCACGAACCAAAAAACTGACAATATCAATTGTTGGCAGAAGTGTAGAGTTCCAGAATCTTATTTATTGGGGATGTAAGTGCAAGATGGTACTGAAAATTTAGATAACAGTTTCCTAATGTCTCACAAGGCTAAACATAGTTTCACCATAGGTTCCAACAATCACATTCATAGACACCTACATGATTTGAAAACATGTCCGCATGAAGCCTGCGTGCAAATGTTTACACATTGTGTTCATAATTTTCAGAAACTGGAAACCAACAAGTTTTTTTTTTTGATAGGTGAATGGATACTCAAACTTGTCGCATCCATTTAATAAAATACTACCCATCAGCACAAGTAACAGGACATTAAAAATAATTTTAAAAATACTAAGAGAGCAAAATGGTGAAGCACTCCTAGCCAAGAGAGGCAAAAACTCAACAAAATGTACTAAAGAATTTAAAAAATAGTTTTTAATTGGTCAAAGCCTAAAATAAGCACTTTTCAAGGTTGTCAATTGATGGACCAACAGAAAGGGAGCAATACCATTAATCATCAGAGGAATACAAATACTTAAACATTAGCTAAGTAAAAAGATAACCCACAGCATGGAAGAGCATACTTGCCAAGTGTAGAACAAATATTCTGTTTTCAAAGGGACCAGAGGACCAACACAGTGCAGGGAAAATGGGGATGCAGCGAGGACTAGTCACATCTCAGAGAGGGGGGCATCTTTGTGAGGAGCGAGGATGGGAGGCTGGGGAGCCAGGACTAAGGCACAGAGGGGACTCTCTGGTGCTCTGACTAGGATCAGGACGCAGCCTCCAACTCCCAATGTTTCTTCCTTGAAGCTGTGTAGGGTACGGGGCTACAGAGGTAAATTCAACTCCCCCACCCCTGCCCAGGGCTAAATGAAATGTCTGGATTATTTCAGTGACAAAAAGATACAGATCCACCAAATTTCCAATAAGAAGCCAGTGGGGATGGGGGTGAGGGGCACATGCTCAGGATAGGACTGATTATCACAGCATTCAGCACAATTCAGTATATTGATTCCCTCCAGGGATAGAAGGATGATCTGATTGAGGAAGGGAGCTGGGGACCTTCTAAGAAAATTTTTATAGGCATCTTCATAGTGGTTCAATGCATGTTATTTTTTAATTAAACATAAATGATGTAATTATACATTCATATTTGATGCATTCTTATTTGGCCAAAATATGTCACACTAAAAAATAGAACAAATAACCTAGTTTTCAGGAAAAATCAGAAATGTAACCAACTTTGAGTCACTTACACATCAATTTCAGATCACTAATAGGTAACATAAAATGATGTTAGAAATGCATGAGGATTCTTTCAGTCTTGCAGATAAATTCTAAACTTGCACTCGGTTTGCCATTTTGCAGTATTCTGGTTTGCATTTGTTCCCCCCAAAATCACTTTAGAAGTAAAAGACAAATTGAGAATAATATTGTAATATCACTTAATCATAACCTAACAGAATACATATAAAATAGTCATTCAGAAGAATCATTTTTCCTCATTATTAGTCCGACTATGCCTTTTGTAAGTAGCCTGAGGTTATTTGGTGTCGGTGAGTGTCTGGCTGGGTTGCCATAACAAAATACAATGTACTGAGTGACTTAAATATCAGAAATGTGTTTTCTCATTGTTCTGGAGCCTGGAAGTCCCAGATAAAAGTCTGGCAGAATCAGCTTCTGGTGAGAGCGCTGTGTCCTCACACGGCCTATCGTCTAAGCAAGTAGGGCTAAGCAAGAGAGAGCAAGTGAGCTGCCTAGTGTCTCTCAGAAGGACTCCAGCCCTAATAGTCCAAGGCCAAGCCCTTACTACCTCGTTGTACCCTAGTTGCTTCCTAAAGGCTCTGTCTTCAAATATAGCCACACTGTGTTAGGCCTTCAACGTGCGTTTGGGTGGGGGACTAAATGCAAATATTGAGTCCATAATACCAAGGTTTTTATTTGTTTGTTTACAAAATGTGAGTGTACTACTAAATAAGGAATAAAATCCTTAAATCAATGTAGCAGTTCACATTGTATGAATGATTAGTTGCGTGTCGGTCCTTGGAGTGGGTGAGCGATATTCACACTTGTCTTGGTTAAAGTTCACCTCTGGTTAGGAGCATTTCTCACTTGCTTTCTCGGTGAATATATCTCTACAGACATATTAGTGAGAAATTTGATTTCGTCATGTTTAAAATACTCTAAGGAAGCTCGAAATGCTACTTATCATGAACCCACAGTCTAGAGAACAGACTGCCGTGCAGCAGAGCCTGCCAGAGTCTGGGATGCGAAAATTTGGCAACTATTTTGCCCTTCCCTCAAGCCCATCACAGTGCCAGCTGTGAGGCCCTTAAACTTCCAGATAATTAAAGATATCCACCTTTGTGTGGAGATTTAAAAGCTGTAAAAGTCATGTGGAAGGAACGTGGACCATTGCAATGGATAAGAAAGGGGGGTCATGTGAAAGCCATTGTCCACTCCGTCCTACAAAGCCCTGAAATTTGTCTCGCTGCCGTCACAGTGACCCACAGCAGGGTCCAGTCCTGCCCGGACCAGGGAGGTCTCCCCACTGTCTAGACCCAGTACAAGGGTGGGTTCTAAATGATATTTTTCTGGGGCTTTAGTGTTAACATTTTTCTTCTTTAACTTTCCATGCTTCCGTTGTTGGGTTCAGATGAATAACAAGGAAGATTATAAATTTCATGTTCTAGCAACATGCTTATATTTCATATTTGTGGTTTTGCTTGAAATGAAGAAAAGAAAGGAGCCAAGGAGATGGTGACTTCATGAGATGAATGAAAAAATCAATCCCATTAAAAAACCTTTGTTTCCCCTTTAAGCTTTCAGCCATTTTTGGAACTTCCAGTTCATTCTTTAAACAATGAAAAAACGCTTTCAGTAATTTGGGTAGTTAGTCAAAACACGGCCCTTTTCAAATGATGTTGCGAAGGCTCTAGAACTTGAAACTTAAAAATGAACCATCACTTTGAGTCTCGCTGCTGTTTTAGCATTGCAATTAAACATGCCATATGGTAGCTAATCTGCAAATAATACGTCTGTAGTCATGTGTGGAATTTCCCTCCTCCAGACTCTATTCCAAGCTCCCTTTAAATAAAGAAGCATCTTCAGAGTTACAGTTACCACACTTTCTTTCTATGGGCTGGAGACTTTGAGTGTTTCTGTGTCACCATGTAGAAGCATAGTCTGAATTTAGCATAAAAGAATTAGGTTCATGGGGGAAAGAGAAACAGAGAAATGATAGCATTTTTATCACCTTTCCATCAATAGTAAGAAAAAAAACCTAGCCTTTGCTAAGTATCTATAACTCAATAAATATCTCTGTTAATAATAATGAGTGAGTGAAATACATAGTTTACCTCTAATGAGTATATCACGATTGAAGAGATGGTGTACAGACACCATACACAACCACAAATTGTATGAAGTTGATAGATGCATGGGAGAAAAGTATGCAGAGGGATAGTTAAGAGGAGGGAAAAATCACACCTTTGAAACTCATCTTTTCTTCTTCCGGGAAAACTGTTCGTTTTTCAAGATCCCCCTTAATGTCACTTTTCCAACACATACTTTCCTGGCCCACCCTTGACCTTCCCCTAGCCCATAGACAGATGGGAATTTCCCTTCTCTGTGTTCCCTCAGCCCTCAGCACACACGACTAGGACTTTTGTAGCCTGAGCTTTTCCCTCTAGCCCATAGCTAAAGAAGGTTACGCCTTCACAAAAGCTGTCCGTTTTTCTCTTTCACAACAAGAAAGAAAGTGTTGCCCATTATTTTGGGTTTGCTCTGGAAGACTCTAGGGAAAAGTAGGATGGGAGGAGAACTAAAGGTTTTTGGATCAAGTTCAGGAGCGGACGAGCATCATCATGCCGAGAGATTAAAAGGACACAAGGGGCGGATACAAAAAACCCTGGCATTTTCTCCTGGAGGGCAAGCCTTTTGAATTACAGGCTTCCCCTACAGAGTGAATATTCTAGGAACCCATCTGTATCAGTGCACCAGCTGGCATTGTTGTGAGAGGCTGCTTCCAGCTTTAGTGAATTTTATTTTTGAAGACTTTGCCCATTTCATGATGGGTAACTTATGACTGCATTGGCCCACAAGGCATTGAATGTTCAGCAGTTTTTGACCAAAAAGGGCATGACCCCTCTCCTCACCTGATCTCACCCCTACTGACTTTTCTTGGTTTCCCCAGATGACATAAGTTCTCCAAGGGAAACGTTTTGCTGATGTGGAAGAGGTGAAACAAACAATGGCAGGAACACTAGGAGGCATCAAAATCCACAACTTCAAAGACCATCTGAGCAGAGGAAAAAACAACTCGACAGGTGTATTGCATCAAATGGAGCGTTCTTTGGAGGTCACTGAAGTCCAAGCTTGGAAGAATAAACACCCACGTTTTTATAAATAAATTCCAGTTTTGTTGGGGTCCCCCCTCTATCGGACATTTTTTCAGGAGCTCATGACTCAAACCACCTGTCACAACCTGCAGTGTGTGTGGAGAAAAAAGAGTCCCCTCCCATGAAATAATACTTGGTCATAAATCATGATTTGTAATAGCAGCGGTCCTCAGATACTGAGTCTTCTGATTCATGGTTTCATAACCACACAGCCATGGCCTCACAGACAACATTACACTTACTATACTTTCCACAATGCATTGAGCCAATCTGTTTAACTTTTTAGTGGGGCCATATTTTGATAGAATAACTGCCGGAGATAGTTCTCTGTAAACTCTCCTCAGTATGTCTGAAAAAGAAATGATGTCCTGATGAAGACCCTGGGGAAAGGGACTGCAACATTTGGGGAAGTGAGATCCTTGGTGTCAGATGCTGGTGGGAACACAGGTGAGAATGCTAGGTTAGCGAGTCTGTTATTTTATTGACATGGAAGTTTGGCTTCATCTTTTGAATTATTTGTCAAGCCCCTGGCATTTCCCAAGAGTTAAGTGCAGGAATTTTTCTCTCGCCAAATGCCAGATGGTTGTTGTCTGATTCACGGCATTAAAAATAATTGAGCAAATCACACTGTAATTATTTTGCCCCATCTTCCAACCTGCAAGCCTTTCTATGTCTTTCTTCCAGACAATGAATAGATAAACAAATGCTGAGGCTGTGCGTGTCCTTGTTTAAACTCCAGGCTTCAATTCATCTTGCAGTCAGAAGTGGAGGCTAAGTTTGCTCAGAGGTCATTATGCAAGGTGTATCATGGGTCTGCCCTTTGCCACTGCTGCTGGGGAGGTGATGGGCTGAAAATACAATTCCTCACTGTGAGAAATATCTTCTTTTGATATGTATATTCTAGAAAGTTTTAAAAAACTGTTTGTATCCCAATTATGTAAAATCAAAAACTATATTGGTATCTGCTTCATAGAAATTTGGATGCATTAAATGAAAAGCACATTGCAAGTGGGTGGAGTATTTCACCAGACTGCCATTGTCTAGGGGATCTGGGTTGTCTAGGCCTGACCAATAATACCCGGTGGCTATTAGGGGCCAAATTAGCCCTCTTCTATTATTATACGGGAATCACATTTTGCATAGTCCTGAAAAATAGCCTATGTAATCTCTACTCTACAAATTAGAAACAAAAGCATGGTATGATAAAGTAAGACTTTCATGGTAACATGGCTGACTGGGGGGATATTTGAGATTTAAATTCAGATCTGTCCAACTTCAAAGTAGTACTGAGTTGCTCATTTCAACATGAAACTTTATCTCCTGTTAGACCTGATTCTAAACTTTTCTACTATTACCATCAACTCCCAATTTAGCTATAATCATAAGTTCTTAACTTTGAGTAATTGCTTAATATAGAAATAAAAATAATAATTATATACTATTTTATTATTTTCATGTAAGTTATAAGTAAATCAGTAGATATATCCAAAAACATATTAAGCACCTAATATTTTTAGGGTCTATGCTAGCTTAGAAATAAAATGAAAATTAACACAAAATTTACATACTTCTTAAATTTCTCAAAGTAAAAAATGTGAATTCAAGTGTTGATAAAGTTATAGCAAAAGGGGAGTATAAATTGGTGAAACAACTTTGATACTTAGATATTATCTACTGTAGAGGAAAATACTGAGTGTCTGGTTCTACTTCAAGTCCATAATCCAGATACTCATTTGACATGCAGAAGGAGATACGTGGAAGGATATTTAATGCCGCATTCTTTGCAGCAGCAAGAAAAAGGTGATGCCCCAAAGTTCAATGAAAAGATGAATGATAATTATGATATATCTATGCTGTGGAAAATGGTAGGAAGTAGTTATATAGAGATAAGGAAGATGACATCTACTTTTCCATAAAGAGGGCTAAGACATTGCAGAGAATGTTTTTTAAAAAGTGTGCTGATATTTAAAAACAGAGATACTTATTTTTATCTCTCCCATTTTTCAAAATGGAAAACTATCATCCCAGAGAGTTTGAATAACGTTTCAAGGCTCACCCAGATCCCTGGGTACACACTGAGATCTCTTGGTACCTGTCCAGACCATATTCCTAAACTAGCAAGAAGCTGAGACAGGGCTTGTGGGGAGAACCTGAGAGACGGTCTAACTCAGTGGCTTTCTACCTGTACCCAAGCACCTGAGAGGGTCTGTGGGGCTATAGAGGGACCACTCTGTCTTCACCCTTCCCCCCCACCCCCCACTGCAACTGTCTGTTTTAACTTAGAGCATCTGAAAATTTGGGAGGGCTGGGACATTCTTTAAGAGTTGGACAGCAAAGTTTTTAAAAAGTGTTCTATGCTAACACTGATGTAAATCAAAATACCTAAAGTTAAAAGTTAGGAAACTGAAGTCTGGAAAGGGAAGCTAAGTTGCCCGGAGTCACAATGCAAAGAGCCAGAAATCACTTTGTCTTCCAAGTCCAGGGTATCTTCTACCTTTTTGGCACCAGGGACTAGTTTTCTGGAAGATGGTGCAGGGGGTGGGTGTGTGGGCCGCGGAGGGCAGGTGCAGGAGGCAGAGCCCAGCCAAGTTCCTAACAGGCCACGGACTACAGCGGTCCTGGGCTGGGTAAGGGGTCAGGGATCCCTGTTCTGCTGTGCTTACCATGCTGCCTCTGTGCATTCTCCGATCTTAACCTTGAGGCTATTCTCAAATCTTAACCCTTGGTGCCTCCCTCAAATGACTTCCTGCCTGTCACCTTCCCCACCTGGGGATGATGTCTTAGCCCTCTTCATGGAAAAATAGATGTCATCTCCCTCATCTCTTTAACTGCTTCCTACCATTTTATAATACCATAAATATTCACCTTTTTACTGAAGTTGGGGGCATCACCTTTTTCTTGCTGCTGAAAAAGGGCTGCAATAAATATCCTTCCATATATCTCCTTCCACATGTCAAATGAGTATCTGGATTACGGCCTTGAAGTAGAATCAGGCTCCACCTGGGGAAGGGGACGTGCAGGAAGTCATTTCAGGGAGGCGCCAAAGACCGCAGACATGGAAGTGGGCCCCAAAGAGGGAAGCTACAGATGAGCAAGAAAGGGTGATGATACTCTCGCTAGTTTGCTTTCAACATGTATTTTCAGAGGTTCTGCTTTTCTCCTGGAGCTGGAATAAACTTTCAAAGGGCACTAATTGCATGCTTTGAGGGGAAAAGATGTGATTGCTTCACAATTTAATTGAATGTGGATAGATTAGTTTCCGCCGATGGTTGGTTTGTCTTCTTTTAGTAATGGAGGCTCTGAAAGACCAGCGATGAACAGAGGAAACCAGCACTTAGGGCCCAAGCTGATGGGTGTCCGGAATGTAAACGCTGGTCTCATTTTCTGTGTTGAAATTCGGGGGCATATTTATCTTCTTTTGTTCATCCTTTATCATTAGTTCCTGTGACCTTTACAAATCACCAAGAAGCTTCAAAGCTGGAAATAGTTTTTTTTTTTTTTTTTACAATGTTGTAGGAAAATACTGGACTAAAAAACGAAACACCTGCTTTAAATAAACGTGAAGAAATCTCTTTTAACCCCTCGTCATTGACTTTTTGCCATCTGTAATTAGAGCTGAAGAAATTGGACTCCTTCCAAGGATATCTATTGACTGATATTTAGGGAGAAAGCTTCTCTCTCACTCTAGCTGTTTCTTTCTGCGTGAACGGAAGTTAGTCGATGCGCCGATTGGTTTGTCTCTGTCTTTACATGCTGATCCTTTGGGGCTGCAGTCACCTGATCTGATTAGAAGAATTGAGAAGAATAAGCTGGCCAGCCTCAACTTAGTTCCTTGTTGTTTCAATGGAAGCCAGGAGTCTCATCTGATCCACCACCGGGCGCCTGTTCTTTTGCTGCAGGCCAGACCCAGTCGGCCTCGTGTGAATCAGGGAAGAAGAGTCAGCTAATGCCCCTGTGGTGGTCACACTACCCTACAGCCAGTCATGGAGAGAGTGCTTTGTCCTTTCTCTACTCTTGTTCCCCCACCCTCTCTGTCTTCTTGGAACACGTGTGGCAGGGGGCCCTTGGTACCTTGAATGTGTCAGCCGTTCTTCTAGATCTGGGGAGGCAGTGGGGACATTGCCAGATAAAGGCTCTTCAGGTAGAACGTGCATTCTAGGGAAAGAGACAAATCATAAAAGGCAATGACAATGTGAGATCATCGTTTTGTGATAATATTATGAGACAGAGCAGTTAACTGAGGGGGTTGCTTTCGTCTGAGTAGTAACAGACATTGGAACTGGGTTTGAATCTAGAGAAATTAGCAGGTGTGTGAAACTTTGGGGGAAGGACATGCCAGGCAGTAAGTAGGAAGAGCACGTGGAAAAATCTTGGCACGTTTAAGGAACAGGAGAAAAATGCTAAGGTGACGGAGAGATGGGAGAAAAATAAGGAAATTAGAATAGTGATAGGCAGAAATTTACCTGGACAAATGAAAGGTATATTATTTGATAAAATATCACAAACATACTATTTTTAGGTGATCCTAGGAAGATAGGTATTCAAATCTTTCTTTAAAGTGAATTTTGAAAGTATAGAACAAAAAAAGTACTGAAGGAAGATTTAAGTGGATATTGTGTTTGTTCTGTTATTTTACTAGTTTTTCCATGGGCAACACCCACTATCCATCCTTCAGTTTCATTTTCCGATATTCCTATGATCATGCACAAAAATGAGTTTGTTACCTTTTGTCACCTCACTGGGTCTCTCTCTCTCTCTCTCTCTCACACACACACACACACACACACACACACACACACACACAGCCTGAGAGTGTCAGAGAGAAAGATTCTATTGACAGCTTAAAAAGATAAGCAACTTACAATGGGGAATCAAAATACCCAGGTTGTTTTTAGGGCTGTCTCTGCTATCAAGGGGGATGTCAGTGAACCTCCTTGATCTCGGTGTCTTCATTTAGTAGAAATCAGGACAATCTCACGTGTTCCTTTCCCGCAGCTCCCCAATGGAATTTAGCTCCTTCGATTCTGCCTCTGAAACATGCCTTAAATTATCTCATTTCATTCCCACATCAACTGAACAAAATATTTCTGATTATTCTCCTACAATTTTCTATACTATTGGCCTCTTTCTCTACTTCCTTTCACAATGTATAGAGGTTTAATAATAGTGCAACAAAGAAAGAGAGCAAAAAAGAAATGGAGAGTGGGATTACAGGATGCAGCTCATTTATCTAATAAATGGCACAATGCTCCTGTTAAAATATTCATTCTAGTAACAGCAGGTTAAGGAAGGTGGAATAAACACACTTAATTCTGCTATGTGGACATTGAGCGCGAAACTCGGAGCTATTTAAAATAGCAGACCAAAGAAATATTGTGCTGGCCCTCCGTTTTTCATTTTAATAAATTGAATGCCAAATTGTAATAAGAGGACTTTTCACCAAACATTCCAATATTGAGTCTCTCTCTCTTTAACATGGGAAGACCTGGCGTTAATGGCCTGTATGTTTGCACATGGGACAATGATCTGACATTTTGGAGAAGCGGTGCTCTTGGAGAAAACCTGTGGATTTGTACCCTCTCCATGCATTTTGTGGTATTTGTATTACCTGACTCACTCCTATGGGCAGTGAGATTTATGTCTCCTGACTTAAGCAGGCTGATGTCCCTAAAATAGCAAGGTGATTAAATTAGACAGAAGTGGCTTTGTGTATTAGCTCCTTATCTTACCTGCCCTCTGGCCATGCACAAATCTTGGGTTTTTTTAGGTCCCTCATCTGCAGCAGGAGATGGAAACATTCACCTCACAATGCTGATATGTAAATGAAGTGTTTTAAAGTCTTTTTGAAAGCACACTGAAACACAGTTTCAGTTTGGAGTTCACTCATTAAGTAGTTGTTGCTAAAGAAGATTTGAGGGCGATTGTGGTTGTGCTGGGGTTTCCACTCAAGCCTCCTCTGGGCCACATAATGGACGTCTCTTTTGGAATGTTCCAGTTATCCTCACAATCCTCTTTTGCAAACTTTTTTTTTTGCACTAGAAGGAAAAAAAAAAACTTTTCCATAATAACAAGCCACTTGATTTGCTTGTGGTAGTATTGAGCTCACCACAGGCTTTCAGAGTCCTTCTGTGATTCAGACTTACCCAGTTTAAAGATTTACAGCCCTTTCCCTCCGCCCTCTCTCATACGTAGAGAGTGACTTCAGGGACGGGCATGTAACCAAGTCAGAAGTGGTGATGAAGATGATGTAGTCATAAGATTTGCATGAGAGGATGGAAAGAATCTTTTTCTCCGTCCTTGTCCTTGAGGTGGTGAGGATGTGACTTTGGACTGTCAGGGGCCACCTAGTGGACAGAACGTGAAAGAGAGCATAGTGAACACCAGTCAAGGAAAGCTGACTGAAAATGAATGCATAAGAAGGAAGGAGAGAAAAGACCTCATGATATTGTTTGAACGTGGATTAAGCTGTTTCTGAAGACAGCACTACAACTGCACATTCTAGTATAAGTTTTCCCCCCCACTGTCTACTTAGTTTGATGAATCTCTTTGAAATTTATTTCTGCAAATAATAACCAACAGACTGATGATTAATCTTTATCGATACATATTGACATCTATCATCTCTCTATCACTTCCTGAATTAGCCATTGCAACATTAATGCCTGTTAAACTGGGTCACTTTGAAAGAACCCATGCTGCATTTATATCAAAACAAATTTTGTTGTAACTTTTCTCTAAGCTGTAGGAATGTTCATTTTAGTATTCAGTTTAATTTTAGTATTCAGTTTAATTTTAGTATTCATCTGGACTAATGGAGAGGGATAAAACAATACATATGAAACAATATAGGTCTTCTGGGAACTTGCAGTGTCTTTGAGTTAGAGAACACCACAAAATGTCAGAAGAGGACACCTCAGTCCCTACAGCCTCAGCCTCAGTGAACTGTATCACCAGTCAGCCCATTTTTTGAGCATCTGGGATAATGTCAATATACAGTCTCTATCTGATAATAGGGAGTTATTATTAAAACTGTCAGATATAGGAACAGTGTGTCGATTAAGCAGATGATGATCTTGATTCTTAGATGGTGCCTTCTAGAAACAGAGGTGAAATGTCATGAAGTGTGCAAATTATTTTCCATATTTAAATGCTGTTTTGAGAAATTACTCCTCCGCTGTGATCAATGTTTTCTAGCTCCAGGAGAGTTGGAGCCAGGCCTGCCTATGTACCATCATCCTCTTGTTCACAGTTTCAGGATGGGCTTGATCAAGGAGACTATATTCTTTTCTTGTCATACAGTTTGAGTTTATGAGTCAGGAGATGCCAACAGCGGTTTCCTCACTTTACGGTGAGGGCCTCCATGAAAATGAAGTCAAGGCAGAGAAAATGTGATAGAGGCATGAAGAGAAACTGATAACAGATGAAATTGTTTGAATCCCTGGATCCAGCCATGCCTGATATCTGCCCTTTTATACAAGTCGATAAATGCATATTTTTCTTTCATCTAATTTGAGTTGGATTTTGTCATTGCCCCTGGAGAACTTCTTACTAATACACCACATCAATACTCTAGGCCTTGATATTCAGCCTTTAATTTTATAGCCTATTATATTATTCATGAACAACCAATGTGAATTAATCAGTCCTCTGTAATTCAGCCCAAAATGTCCCAGTTCTTTAAGACCATAGACCATCCATGCCTTATACCCCTAAAGTGTCTCCCATTGGACCTTTATATATTATTATATAGCAGACACTAAATAGATAATGGCTGCTGATAAATATGCGTTGATGGATGGGGAGGAACTGTGCATAGTTGCTCTGTGTTAAAGTGCATTTGGTGGACAAACTAGTGATACCAGTGGAGAAAACTGCCCATGGTAGGGGTTTAAATACCTTCTGTCCATACCAGTATTATTCAGAAGGTCAATTTAGCTTCTTTTCTTTTTCCTTTTCTTTTCTTCCTTTCTTGTAGTCAAGAAGCACTCACAATTGCCTAAGAATAATAGTCATTGCTGATAACTCACTGACTGACTAACCTTCAGTGAACACTTTCTCTACGCCAGACATGCTGTGGGCTGCTTCAGCTGCGTCATCTCATTTACTCTTTTAACAACCCTCTGAAGTATATAGCTTATTTATTGCTCTCATTTTACAGATGAGAAACTTGGAGCTGATCATGATAGAAGGCTTGTGCTAATGTCTTACAGTGGTGATACTTCAAACTCAGGTAGATTCCAGAGGCTGTGCTTTGAAGAAAGTCTGTGAGTATCTTCATAAAAGAACAGGAATTCAACCACCAATGGCATACACGTACTTTATCAGGAAGGAAGATGTGCCTTTAACTCAAATAATTTCAAATACTCTTCCACCTTGGGTAAAAATCTACCCAGCACTTTTTGCACAATTTAGTAAATAGATAGATATTTCTAGGGGGAAAAAACATGAAGAAAATGGTATCTTTCAGGATCTGTAATCTGTTTTGGCAGAAATTGGAAAGACGCAGTTTTTCAGAAAGTACTGTCTCAGATAAATTATCCAGAGTGACTCTTCATTTCTTCAAAGCACCGTGTGGGTCTTTCGTCCTTTCTGGAGCACAGACTTGCACAGAGTGAGAGTTCATTAGTTTTCTGATGAATTAGAAACATCTGCAAGGCTGATAGATTGCTCATCTAGAAAGGACAAAATAAAATACTATTAATTCTTTATTAAGAAAAAAGAAGCATCAACATTTCCAGTAAAACGGATATATTTATCCAGACAACTGAAGGTCTATACTCATTAAATGTGTTGAATGTTATTTCTTATGTTGAAATTTAATTCATGCCTCTGTAATTGGTTTTTTTAGAAATAAGTAAACATTTTGTTTCATTTATTAACGTATAAGTATATATTCTTTTAAAAGGGGAGTTTTAAAAGGAAAAATGAACATGTGATAAAATTATACAGAAATCCAAATTACTTTGAAATAACTCAATTGGAAACAGAAAAGAAATGCAAATAAAGCCAGGAAAGTTTATTCTGAGATGTTTTAAGAGTTAAATCTTATTTTCCTTTAAGTTCTTTACAGAACAGTTGGTTCTTGAAACAGATATGTAAAAAGATGGCCTAAAACTTTTGTGAGCCTTAAAAGGTCAGACTTCATTGTACGCAGTTATTTTTAGCTGTGCTTTGTAATATCTTTAGCAATCAAGAAGATAGGAGATTTGTGCTTCTACGCTTATCTCAGACGACACAAAGACCAAAACCTGCTATTAAATTTTTATTATTAATCACAGAGGAATGTGTATTTATAAAATTACTTCTCTAACAAGTATTCATAATTAACGTAATTTTCAAAGCTCAAGTAGGAGTCAAAAGTGATAACCATGTGACGAAAACGATCTATAATCTGTTTAGCTCATTATCATAAATTGACTTTGGTTTTGTAATACCAAAGCAAAGAATTTTTTAACAAAGCTGAGACAGATTATGGATTCTTTAACTACATAATTAAACCTGTTTTATAGTCTAACCTGACTGACAAAGCTAGACTCTGGTACAATGTAAGAGTCAACATTTTAGTAGGGATAAAGGCCATGGAAAATATGATTAAATGATGTTTTCATAACTATAGGGCATGAAGCAAATGCCGAAAGAATATGAGTCTTGTGAGTGCAAACCTTGGATAGAGGATTATGATTTATTTCATCTTTATTTCTGATTTGATAGGTGTTGGTGAATATTAAGAAAAACTATTTTTTATAANCTCCCATTTCCACCCTTCTCAGTTGTTGTCCATGTATCCTTTATATAGGTTCCTCTAAATCCCTCCCTTATTTCCCCTGAAATTCCCTCCCCTCTCCCCTCCGGTCACTGTCAGCCTGTTCTCTATTTCAGTGTCTTTTGGATTCTTTAACTACATAATTAAACCTGTTTTATAGTCTAACCTGACTGACAAAGCTAGACTCTGGTACAATGTAAGAGTCAACATTTTAGTGGGGATAAAGGCCATGGAAAATATGATTAAATGATGTTTTCATAACTATAGGGCATGAAGCAAATGCCGAAAGAACATGAGTCTTGTGAGTGCAAACCTTGGATAGAGGATTATGATTTATTTCATCTTTATTTCTGATTTGATAGGTGTTGGTGAATATTAAGAAAAACTATTTTTTATAAGAAATATGCATTACCAAGAGATCTGTAATCTTTTTCCAAAAAGCCTGTGAGTATCTTGATGAGATAAGTGGGCTCCAGGTCAATATCTCCACTGTGGATATAAGAAAATGTAATTTATACGAAGACTATTGGCAGGAGTGCAGTTCAGATATCCACGCTAAGAATATCTGTATGAGAATAGGCCCAGGAATTGTTCAGAAGTGAAGCAGACACCTCATTGAATCCAACCAGTAGAAATGGTGCCATTTGAATCTTGCAGGGTTCAAATTCTTTAATTCCCTAGATTCACATTCTCTTGTACTTAATAGAGTTGAAACCAAAATAGATTAAAAAAGTGGAAGTGCTTGTTTTAAAGAACTGTTTATTTTTGTTTCATTTAAATAGCTAAATTCTCTAATATTGTATTGGACTCACAAACTCCATTTACACACAAAAAATATACAAATGATCAGAACCAAGTGTATTATTTAATTAATACTGCTAATAGTGAGAAATGCATATGCAAAAGGCTCTATTTCAAGCACATAACATTACATACATTAAGTAATATATTCATTACTATTTGAAGCGGGTATGGCTATTTCTCCAGCTCATCCACGTGAAATTGAGCAACTTGACCAAATGTTCAGCTTGTTAAGGGGCAGAAATGAGCCTTGAACCTGGATTTGTTCCAGAACTTGTGTTTTTAACCAGGATACTGCACTGCCTTGCTCAAAAATGGAGACACTCATTTTTTTTTTAACACTTAATAAGAGAGTTGCCTCTGCCTAGCTGGTGTTTGCTAGGAACAAAAGTATGTCTGAGTGACACTTGTGGAATACAAAGACATTTAGCATCTTCTCAACATGACTGTGAAAGTATCTGCCATTAACAGATTGATTACGAAAACCAAAATTGATTTAGGGAATTCTAGATAGGAGGCAGATGTATACCTAAACTTTCTGGAGAATCTATGATAGATTCTGTGTGTGTGTGTGAGAGTGTGTGTGTGTGTTTTGTAAAACCTTTATTTAGAAACAATATAAGGTGAATTTTCTGCACAGTGTCCGGCTCACAGTGTTCTCTCAGTGACTCCTGCACATACTGTAACTGTTAGTGGTGTAGATTTTGGACAACAATGGGGATTGGGGAAGATGACAGATTTTGAGGACATTTTTTAGAAATGGTGCTCACTTGTGACATTTAGAAGTAAAACATCTTTTGAGAATTTTATTTGAGAAAGAGTTTTATGAACTGGTGAGTAGATGTAGAAATTGGGTTATGTCCAAACTGAGAATACCACTGAGGAAAAAAAGGGTACTGATGAGATATTTAATAATATGGGTGAGTTTCAAAAGCAGGGCATTAAATGAAAGAAGGTATACAGGAAAGACTGCATATTGTATGACTTCATTTATATGAAAGTACAGAAAAGTCAAGGCCATAGTAACAAACGCAGACCAGTGATCGCCAGGTGCCTGAGTTGAGGGGAGAGAACGGATTGTAGACAGGCAGGCAGAGGACTTGAGATTTTCTTGTGTGTGGTACTAGTTATTATGACAGATGATCCATCCATCTATCCATCCATGCACCCATTAATCCATATATCTATGTGTACATAAGTATTACATATACACATACACATATAGATGAATAAAGAATAGATGTATGTATATACATACAATAAACTATTATTCATCCTTTAAAAAGAAGGAATTCCTGACATATATGAAATGGATGGCCCTTGAAGACATCACGCTAGGTAAAATAAGCCAGTCACAGAAAGACAAACACTGCCCAATTCCACTGATAGGCGTGTTATCTAAACTAGTCAAACCCATAGCCATAGAGAGTAAAATGGACAACAAGGGCTAGGGGAGCAGGAAGTGGGCAAAACATTTTAATTATGAAAAATGAAAACTAGAGATTTGCCGTGCAACATTTTGCCTAATACAAACAATATTTTATTGTACACTTAAAAATTTCTTGAGGGTACGTTTCATGTTGAGTATTCTTACTGCAATAAATAAAGTTATAACTAAGATGATAAAGAGATCAATACATAGTCATAACTGAAGATAATTCATTTCTTAGTGACTAGAGAAAAAGAACAAACAGAAAAAATCCAAAATTTAGAGTGCTATAGTAACCTGATGCATAATAAATAGTGTGTTTTAAGATATCAAGAAAATTTACTAAAATATACCATATACTGGGCAATAAAGAATTCTCAAAATACTTTAAAGATTAGTAATTACACAGTGTACATTCTCTACCCACAAATAAATTTAGGTATAAATAAAAATTCATAGTACAGTAAAAGCAATTTACAAAAAATAAAAATTCAAATTTTAACTGAATGAACATCTTTTTCAGGAAATTAGCTGGACTTTAGGGACAAAAATTGGGGGTAATAGCTCAATACTTTAATTTAATAGTGACACTTTTCCATTTCAGCAAATGTTTCACTCCTTACTATCAACATTGACCTTTTAAGATTTAGTAATACACATTTTATTCTTCATGGTCACTCAACTAGTGCATATTAGTAGGAAAGAAACTCCACTCATATAAGAAAAATATATATTTACCTGTTAATCAATTAAATGCTCATTTTGTAAACAAAAAGTCATTGAAAGGCAGAAATCAAATTGTGTATCATAAAAGGCTTCAACGCGCATGGTGAATATAACTAAAGACATTTTTGTACTAAGAACATTGGTTCCTTTGTTTTGTTAAACTTTTAATTATATTTCTTTGGTTATTTGTGTGTCTGTGTGTGTGTGTGTGTGTGAGTAAAGGCAAAAGTCCTTAGAAAATCACAAAGACTTTCCTGGGTTAGAACGACCGGTCTGTATTTTACAAATGTACTATTATTAACTAACATCAAAACCTTGCTCAGACTCTTCCTAAACGTTGTTGTTTAGAATCCCTCTCTTGCTGGAAAATATGCTGTAAGGCTTGATTACGTCACAGTGCCGTCATGGTCAACTGATACAAAGGGAGGAACTTGGCAGTTTTCGGTTTAATAATGCTTAAGAAGTCACTCTGACTTGATTTACCATTAGGAAAGTGATGAAGTTTTAGGCAATATGGATAATAGAGAAAAATATTTTCCCCTTAGAATTGTATTAGCAGGCAGTCATTGCAGCAATTCTTATTTGGAGAATAGCTGTATATCCTAGGAGAAAGAGGTCGTGACATCTTCACGGCGGCCAAAGGAGGCTGGCCTTGCGGGAACCTCAGGTACACACTTCCCAACTGCACTCTGTAGGGTAAACAGCGCACAGAGGGGGCCTCTCTGTGTGTGATGGACCAGAAAAAGCCCCTCTTTACCATCAGCATAATGTCTTTGCAAAATGCATCCATACCATCTCCACTAAGTGAATTCAAACACTTCTGGAAAATTTACCTTAACTTTTTATTTTATTCATGTTATTGGAAAATAGTGAGTGTCTTACAGGCTAAAGACATTTCTCACTGAGGTTAATGTTTATTTATTTGCCGGATTTTGTATTTTTTCCCCTTCAATTAAATCAAGTGATTTCACTCTCGCTTACTTGCTTGGTTCACTTGGACAGGAGTTTTTGATATTCCTAGGCTCAGGAAAGATACCACTTTTTTACACATTTTTCCTGACGTTGCACACGTAGAATCGATGGTTATTTCCCATATGCCCCATAAACGCTTTTCACTCTATTCCACTCTACTTCACTAGGTGCAAAATACCCTCTGTTACAGTCACTTTAGTTGTATTCTCATTGAATCCTCCGACAACCCACATGACAGATTAATTTTCCCAAGGAGGACATGAAGCACATCTGCCTCCTAAATTCCAATATGCAAGAAGTACTATAGAGAAGTGTTCACACCAGGTGGACTGAGTCCAGAACTGATGCTCTTGTCCACCATGTATGCACGATCTACTCATCTGTATGTTATAAAAAAATACAAATGTTTATAGAAATTATATCACAAGGAAAATAAACCAAAATATAAGTGTGTATGTATTATGAAATATATATATGTCCATCTGGAAAAATCCACCCATTGTTAATGTAACAAGAACAGTTTGCATGACATAGATGCAACCTGGCAGCCACGGAGAGTGGACCGGAATGCACATGTGTGAACAATGACAACTTCACTGTACTAGGCACTGGGGATGGTAGATGCCATTGAGTGAGCATGTGTACTGTGTGGTTGTCACATTCAAAATGACTGAGCGAGTAATGAATCTGCATCAAATTTTGCATTAAGCTTGAACATTCCTCCACAGAACCTATCTGGATGATTCAGAAGGCTGCAGCTATGGGCAACGGCTGATTGGCAGCTTCAGCAGGACAATGTGCCTGCTGATGCATCACGTCTCATGCAGAATATTTTGTCTAAACATCAAATCACCCAGCTAACTCAGCCTCCCTACAGCCCAGACTTGGTGCTCTGTGATTTCTGACTTTTCCCCAAACTAAAATCACCATTGAAAGGGGAGAGATTTCAGACTGTCTCTGAGATTCAGGAAAATACAACAGTTGCAGATGATGGTGATTCCAACAAAGGATTTTGCAGATGTTTTGAACTGAGCTGTGGAAGACATTCTGGGAGAACTGTGTGAGGTCCCAAGGTGCCTAGTTTGAAGGAGACTGAGGCGTCATTGTTCTGATTTCTTTGCTTCCAATTATGCTCCCAGGTAATCTATGATACACACGGTAGCAAGAAGGATGCTTTGAAAATGTAAATTAGACTATATCATCCCACCTGTAAAGCTGGCAATGGCTTTCCATGGCACTTTATATAAGTTCCGACTCAGTTTCCTTTTTCCAACATCACCCCATGCCACATCAGCCCTCTTTCAATATTGTCCTGGTTTACTGGCCTCCTTTCTTTGCTCAAGATTCTATGATCTCCGGTCCTCCAACTTCCTGCCATTCTTTCCGTTTAAAACATTATCATATTTAATCACACTCTCCCAAACAATCATATTCAAACCCACCAATGACGACCTTCCTTTACTCTGTCAGATGTAAACTGACATACTATCGCTGCAAAAAGGCCTCCCTCGTTTTTCCCTCCCCCACGGCTATGCTCAATTTCTCAAACACTCTCACTAACCCCGCGGGTGCTTCCTGTGTTCCCCAGGTTCTCAGGGGCCGGCCCACGAGCATCTAACTCTAGCCCGCCCTCCCCACGCAGAGGTTTCCCACGTGAGATTCGCCGGGAGAGGACGTCTTTCCCAAAATGCTTTGCTCCCGTCTCCCTCTGGCTCCGCCGCCGTGGTTGGTCTGCAACCTCCGGCGCCTCCAGGGTGAAACCTGAAACTGGCTCCGTGCTTGGAGGGCAAGGAAAGACCAAACGCAGAAGCAGAGCCCCGTGCACGGTAAGCGGCAGTTGTAACAAGCAAGGGGACTTATGCGTGAGGCTTGTCTTATGCGGTCTAGGCACGCGCCCGCTGGGATCTTAAAGCTTTATATACAGGCCTTAACGGGGTTCAGGCACTTACTCCAACCATATGATCATAAAAACACATTGTGTCTGAAACTAATGCAGAATACTGAATGTAAACTGTAGTTGCAAAAAGAAAAACACGTTGCGGTCTGAAGGCTACGCGCTGGAGACACCCGGGCTCCTAGCGGGAACCGTGAACAGCAGGCTGCTCCAAGGCCTGGCGGGCGGGGAGGAGCCGGCATTTTCCCGGGGCAGATGGTGGGCAGGTGTCTGAGATTATCTCCAGCCCCGTAGCGCTCCTGGGCGTGTATTCCAGACAAGGAAAGCTTAGACGCACTCAGCAACATGTGCGAAATCGTCAGAGTAAAAGTCTGGCAATCACCAGCTCCTTCCAATAGGTGAAAATGGAAACAGACTGTGGTATGGCCAGGACTTGGAATACTACTCATCAGGAAAAATGCGTGCTGAATGAATGCGCGATAGTCTCAAAAGGTCAAATACTCAGATTTCATTTATATAATTTTCTCAAAATTTCAAAATTACAGAGAGGAAAACATATTCGTGGTTACCATAATTTCAGGGTAGTGGAGTAGGAGCCGTACCAGGAATATTTTTGTGGCACTGAAATGGTCCCGTATCTTGATTGCAATGGTGGTTATACAAACTACTCATGTAATAAAATAATACATAACCTAACTGTATACACATCGCAGTAACCAGTAACCAACATTGAAACCAGTCAGATCCTGGTTTCAATGTTGTACTTGAATGAATCCACTAAGAAAAAACTGAATGATAGGTACACAGGACCTTCCTGTGCTGTTTTTCAACTTTATGTGAAACCTATACTTATTGCAAAAATGAAAAGTTAAAAAAATAACAGTTAGGATACATACAGTAAATGCAAAATGCTGAAACATTTAAAATGCAAGTTGACAACACTTAAGAGTACAGGGACATGGTGCTCTGATTCAAGCCATCCTCACAACTATGAAGTCCTCTAATGTTTCCTAGCAGAACTGTCTGGCAAAAGCAACAAAAGATTGCTCTTATCCAAAAAAGAGGTTATGATGGTTTATTTCGATCTAGAGATGTTTGCATGCATTTATCATGTCACATGTACTTCATTTTAATGGGTTCAAAAGGCCTACTTTCCTTTCTGATGTTTAATTTTCTAATACATATCCTAAAGTGAATAATATTTAATTGATGATGTTCAATTACACCACCTCGTTAAATTCAAGTTTAACATCACAAGACAAATTCTTTTTTTAAAATATATTTTATTGATTATACCATTACAGTTGTTCTATTCCCCCCCTTCATTCCCCTCCACCCGCACCCTCCCTCCTCCACCATTCTCCCCCCCTTAGTTTATAACCACGTGTCTCAAGTTCTTTGGATTCTATATTTCCCCCACTATTCTCGCCTTCCCCCCTATCTATTTTCTACCTACCATCTATGCTATTTTCTGTGCCTTCTCCCCCTCCTACCCCCCTGTTTCTAACCCTCCATGTGTTCTTCATTTCTATGGTTCCACTCCTGATCTAGCTGACTTCTTGGTTTGCTTTTGTTTTAGGTGTGGTTGTTAATAACTGTGTGTTTGCTGTCCTTTCACTGTTCATATTTTTCATCTTCTTTTTCTTATATAAGTCCCTTTAGCATTTCATATAATAAGGGCTTGGTGATGATGAACTCCTTGAACTTGACCTTATCTGAGAAGCACTTTATCTGTCCTTCCATTCTAAATGAAAGTTTTGCTGGATAAAGCAATCTTGGCTGTAGGTCTTTGGATTTCATGACTTGGAATACTTCTTTCCAGCCCCTTCTTGCCTGTAAGGTCTCTTTTGAGAAATCCGCTGACAGTCTGATGGGTACTCCTTTGTAGGTGACTGTCCCCTTATCCCTTGCTGCTTCTAGGATTCTCTCCTTCATTTTGGTCTTGGCTAATGTAATTATGATGTGCTTTGGTGTGTTCCTTCTTGGGTCCAACTTCTTTGGGACTCTCTGATCTTCCTGGACTTCCTGGAAGTCTATTTCCTTTGCCAGACTGGGGAAGTTCTCCTTTATTATTTGTTCAAATACATTTTCCACTTGTGGCTGTTCCTCTTCCCCTTCTGGCACTCCTATAATTCAGATGTTGGAACGTTTAAAGATGTCCTGGAGGTTCCTAAGCCTCTCCTCATTTTTTTGAATTCTCATTTCTTCATTCCTTTCTGGTGGGATGTTTTGTTCTTCCTTCTGGTCCAGTCCATTGATTTGAGTCCCAGTTTCCTTTCCATCACTATTGGTTTCCTGTGCATCTCCCTTCATTTCAATTAGTTTAGCCTTCATATGTTCCTCTAATTTGTGACTATAATCTACCAGTTCTGTGAGCATCCTGATAAATAGTGTCTTGAATTGTGCTTCTGAGAGGCTGGCAATTTCTCGGTCGCTTAGAGTTATTGGCTCTGGGACTTTGAGTTCTTCTTGCGCCATCTTTTGGGCTGTTCGTGTCTGTTCCGTAGCACGATCAGAGCCCTAAAGTGTTTACTAGAACAGGGCAACTAAGTCGCTGGGTTGTGACGCTGTATGTGGGGGCGGGGTCAAAGAGGGACTATGGAATCCTGTCCGCCGCCTGCCGCCACGGCCCTCACCGGTGCCGCAGTTGCTGCCCTCACCGGGCCCACGCATTTCGTCGCACTGCACGTGAGTGTGCCACCGTCGTCAGCCCTCGCCCCCTGGGGCCTGCGTGGTCTGTCTCACTGTGCGCGAATATGCGCCCGTGGTCTGCCCCGCACCCCAACTGGTTCCCGTCTGCCTGCGCGCCTGGGTCGGGGGCCCTGTCCTGCCCGACCCTGCTCGCTGCTGGCTCCGCCCCTCTTACCGTCCCCATTGAACGGTTAGATGTAGTCGGACTTCCGTATAATTCAATTTTCTGTCCTTTGGTTGTGTCTTTGTTTCTCCAAACCTTTGTTGTATTCAAACTTGGTTGTGGGAGAAGGCACAGTGTTTCCACCTATGCCTCCATCTTGGCGGAAGACAACAAGACAAATTCTAAGTCACTGAATATGCTGTTATGCTTACCAGGTCGCATGAAATTCTGGTGAAAAAAGATAATAGGACAAATTAACTTATTACCAGACAAGAAAAAAAATCTAATTAAAATATGGTGTACCAGAAAAATAATATTTTTTTAAATACTAACTTAAATAATACTAACTTATCAACTATGTTTTTCACCTCCAAGTAAATTTTCAATGATATGGAACAAATCTGTGTGTGTTTAACTCTATATTCTTTTTTAAAATTATTTTATTCTTGTTCAAGTACAGTTGTTCGTATTTTCTCCTCACCCCTCCCCGCCACCCCCTCCAAATCCACCTCCCTCCCTTGCCTCCCCCCTCCCCCTGGTTTTGCCCGTGTGTCCTTTATAGTAGTTCCTGAAAACCTTTCCCCCAGTGTCCCCTCCCTGCCTCCCTCTGGCTATTGTTAGATTGTTCTTAATTTCAATGGCTCTGGTTATATTTTGTTTGCTTTTTTCTTTTGTTGATTGTGTTCCAATTAAAGTCGAGATCATATAGTATTTGTCCCTCACTGCCTGTCTTATTTCACTTAGCATAATGCTCTCCAGGGAACAAATCTTTTAATACGCTGTTTTTCTATTCCAGTAACTTTTCCATCAGTGTTCAAAGTTATTACATATTTTAACAAGCATCCTCTGGACACTTGAAATTTGGGTTTCCCAGTACTTGATACTCCACAATCTTCAAACTCATATTCATTTACTCACGTAGGCCATTATCAGTTACCTGAAATGGGATTTATGTAGTGCTCCTACTCAGCACAAGGAGCACAGTAGTAAATAAGAAAAACTTGGCCCCCGGGCTGACAGTCTACTAGGAAGGGAGAGAGATCGAAAGGCAGTTATGATGCAGTGTGGTAGGAGGTGTGAGGAGGACACACAGGTACTGCAGGAGCACGCGGAGGGTGGGTCACTTAACAGAGGCGGGCAGTAGCGGAGGAGAGAAAGTGATGACCGGGCTCATATGGAAAGATGAGTAGAGTTTTCCATAGGAAGACATTTGGAGAAAATGTTTCAAGCTGAGAAAAGAGCACCCATGATGTTCCAGAGCCAAAAGCCTGACTGACCCTCAGTGGGGACTTACTGGAGCATTCTTAAAAAAGGGGTGAGGTCTGGCTGACTCTGAGTTTAAAAAGAACAACATCTATGGGGTTTCTCCTGGAGAAACCAAGGCCAGCATTGTGGAGCAGATTTAGAAGGCTCTTGTTGTAACCCAAGTGAGAAATGGTAGCAATGGGAATGGGAAGAATTACGTGGTTTTGTGAGGTTGTTAGGGAAGAATCGACAGATTATACCTGTGTAGAAATGATCAGAGAGACGGAACAAGTTTCAAGGTGATATCCAGGTTTGTGTTACGGCCTGTGGTGCCCACTGGTTCAAGGGTCAAACTAAGATGATTCATGAAAAAAGCCACATTAACCGCAGTTGGAAACAAACAACTTACTAAATGTGTGAGTTTTATTTACACATAACAATAGTCAGAGGGGGCAGTGGAAGAGGTGAAGGGGGCGGAGAGAGAGACAGAAAGAAGGAGGGAATGAGAATGAGTGCATTTTGTTAGTAACCCGGTAGCAAATAGATGGGATGTCTGAAGTGCTAATACAGGCTGTGGAGAGGTGGGTAGAAGAGCAGTTTGTTCTTACTGCTGTTCTCTTTTTGCATGCGCCTGTCTCTCAATCAAACGTAGCATTAAGATACGGTTTCCTTTCTGCGAATGTTCACTAAGGATATTCGTGTGCAGAGTCTGGACACAGGGCAGGCTGGAATCACCAGGAAGGACCCTCCAGCAACGAGGGATGGAGTCGGAGGAAAAATGAAGCAGCTGCCCCCAGGCCTCACCCTGGCAGTTCTAAATTAAGCTGTGCTCCGTCTTCCCAAGGGCGCCCCGTGGAGCTGAGCCCCGTTGCTCACGATAGTGACCGACTCATTAATATTGAGCCCTGTATGTCATTCTTTATATCCTCCCAGCTTTGCCTCATTTTCCCTCTTTTTTTTTTTTTTTGGTCCTCTGCCCTTGAATCGTATCTCTAATAAGTTGCTTGCAACTAAGTCCTTGCATTCTGTTTCCTCTTTAACTTTATATATTTGTTGTCTGATCTTTTCCGTTAATTTTAAAACAATGGATTTTCCTAGATTAGAAGAAAAAGTCAAGCAATGTAGCTTGGATGGAGAGGCTAGAGTAAATCCCTGGGTTTCTTATTTCCGAATGCCCTGACCTGTCAATACCGTGTAGTGACATGCAGTGTGTGTAATAATCGGCATTTCTTTTGGGAGAGAGTATTTAGTCTGTTGTTTAATTTTGTGGTTGGGTTTTGTTCTGTAGGAACCTTGGTTTCCCCCATTGTTTGGTCCCCTTTCCCACTAAGCTTCTAAAACGTGTCTGGAGCTCACTTCAAAATGGTCATTTCTTGTTCTGACCTGTTTCAGGTCCCTAGTGCTGGTTTCCCTGTGCTCAGCGCTCTGATCCCCCAGGGTCTCGGATCTGTTCCTAGGATGTCCTCTCTTAGGTGGGGCTGACTTTCACTGGGGGGAGTGCTTCCCCCTGTTTTCTGCATGGTGCTTGCACTGGAGTGGGCTGCGCAAACCCTGGGCCTTACCTCCCTGCTGACAAGTTGGTCGAAGACACTGAAGTAGGAGCTTCGCATTGTGCTCACGGGGTTTATGTTTTCCTTCTCATACAGAATCTCTTCCTATGGATCCGTCTGCATGGTTATTGAAAAACAGATTTTAATATAATTAGCTGCTATTATCCCATAAACCCTGAAGCCCACTTTTAGGATTTGAAACTGAGCTTTAGGAACCTAAAAATCCACTCATGGCCAACTTGAGATATCAAAGAATGAAACAGTTTCATTGGGAAAAATACATCAGATGCGTCCTTGTATCAGAAATGAAGGTAGTAGTAACAAGCTCAGTGTTCCAGTTTGTCCTTATGTTTTCTCATTTGATTACTGGGGGGAAAAGTGACATGGTAGGAGAGGTCTGAGAATAAATCTTTGTGAACACATTTGAGTAATAAATATCACCCTTTGGTGGCAACCAGATTTCTCCATTTACTACTAGCTATGTGACTTGGGCAACTTACTTCACTTTGTGAGTTTTAGTTACATGACAAATTACTTAGAAATAAAATAGGTGAGTATAGCAGATTCTTAGAATAGTCTCAGTACATGGTAAGAGTCCAAATGATAGTAGTTACTCTTGCTTAATATGAACATCAGATATAGATTATGAAAGTGTATGTGAGTAAGTTGTTCCCTGCTTAATTGGTGTCTCAGGTTTTTCTCACTTCTTTCGTTGTACTGTGATTCAGCCCCTTCCCTAAGTTCTCTAGGTAAACTTAGTTCTTTGTTGGGCCAGTGTACTTACTGGAAGAAGCCCTCTTTGCATGTATCAGCAGAACCAAAGTTGTGTACAGATGCTGAGATGCATATACAAAAATTCACTTGGCTGTGACACAGAACAGAAAATGCATGTGTTCTGGTTTCCAAAGTTCAGTGTGTTTTGTAGCACTGTGAAAGTGACTAGCTAGCTTGCCAACTGAAACCCAATTAGGCCAAATATTGCTAGAGCGCCTCCCAATGGAGACACCTGATAATGGCCGCACCCTCTCAATAGTACATTCTCCTACATCTGGGTAACTAGAAGAACACACCACTTTCTGCTCGCAGTGAGTGGGATGGTTCAGACGAAGACAGACATTGCTTTTGTTTGAGATGACAGTTCCAATTCTCAAGATGAGGAAAACTGTCTGGCTATTCCTCTGTATATAGAACCAGGTGCTTTTAATAGACAGAAAGCTGACATACTTGTATGCTGTCTTAGGGTAGACACAAATATTTTTCTCAACTAAGCCATCTTCTAGCAAGCAAGTCATGCATAAAATATCCCTTTGCAAAGTTAGAAAAAAATCTTTATTCAGAAAGCAAACACATTCAGTTTAAAGTATAAAAGATTGTCCTGTTAAATTTGATGGAAGGCTCATGATAAAATTTCAGGATTTCCTGCAGTACCTCCGGTCAATACAGCATTTACATTCTCTCCGCAGAGGACCAAAGAGTGTGTTACATTGGTGAGCTATTTCTTTTCCAGACAAGCTCTGGGAGTATTATTTACAGTTAGTGAAATGGTGTGTCTAGAATTCCATCTTTGTGGACGATCATTTATCCCCACAATTCGTTCAAATGCTGTTGTGTTTCTCCTTTAGAAAAGACAGAGAGCCATCTCTAAATACTTTCTAAAAAATTGCTTAGAGGAGGAAAAAGGGGTTGATCACAGCCCTACGACATACTCTTAAATGGCTGTTTCTGCTAGATTATTGTGAAAGGAAATACCCCCCCAAAGTGACAGTCATTTACATTGTATGTGAAGGAACACAAACATTTTACACAAAATACCATACTAACTGCTTTTTTGCTTTTTTTGTGTACAAGGCCAAAAAACATTGGTCTCAGGAACACTGTAATTTAGGAGCAAGGACTATATCTGGGGAATTCTATTGAACAGTGTGCAGTGCTGTGGATGTGTTTAGCTGCACTTCACCTTGGAAAGGACTTGTCTGACTCGGGCTAACCAGGAGTAAGATTTTCTTCTTAGGGATAAAACACCTACCTACCCATACAAAAGTGGAGACACTCAGCCCACCTCCTCTTTAACTGAGAGTTATATCAATGGTGGGTAATTGTTCTTGATTCTGGGTCTAAGAAAGGCCAAACTACTGATAGCAAGTTTGTAAATGTCTGCTTGCTAACTTGTTGTCTTCATGAACAAAATGTCAGTAGAATATCTTAATATGTTCCCCTTCCCTTTCAGGGGAAGACAAATACTAGCTAAAAATGGACTTGCCCTGGCTGGTGTAGCTCAGTGGATTGAGCGCAGGCCTGTGAACCATATGATCGCAGTTCGATTCCCAGTCAGGGCACGTGCCTGGGTTGCAGGCCAGTTCCCAGCAGGGGACACACAAGAGGCAACCATACATTGATATTTCTCTCCCTCTCTCCTTCCTTTCTCCTCTAAAGATAAATAAATAAAATATTTTTTTAAAAATGGACTGATAGAAACTAGTAAATACCTTGACTATTATTGATTAAATAGATATCAAGGCCAAGTATTAGCTTAAGTGATGACTCGAATTTTAGGTTCCTTCAGGGCAGGGACCACTTCTTATTGTCCTATGTATGGTTAGTGTCTACCATGCACCTGACACGTTGTGACCTGATGTGGTGCACTCACTTCGTGGAGGAGATTTTTAAAAATGCCTCACAAACAGTAGACGACCAAGAAATAATTTTATAATAAATTAAAAATATGTAAAATAGAAGTTTATGAGATTACAGATTAGCTTAGAGAATACATGGCACTACTATAATGTTATATCATAATGCTATAATGTTATAGTGCTCTAAAGGTGATGTAAAATTCAGCCAAGTGTAATATTTCATTTGCATTGTAAGTAATTCACTTTCTTCCCCATTAAATTTCAGTCAACTTTCCTGTTGCATTTAATTTTTAAGGAGCCATAAAATAAAGAAATCAGTCATAGACATGATATTGTTGAAATCAGCAAATGGCCCATTCACCTTACAGACGATACTATTCTTATTGGGCAAACTGGCTTCTTTCTGAAGGGGCAGCCAGTGTTCTGACAGGGTCAGCAACAGAGGCAAGAAATCTCTTTAGTTTCCCCACTAGTTAAAGCTAATATTTGGACATCCTCAGTCTAAATACCAGTAACAGGCAAAACAAAACATTTAAAATTAATGATTAATTTAATGTTAAAACTACTAATATTCCAGTTGTGCTCTAGAAAGTCACATAATCATTTGCTCCTTTTATTTGGTCAGTTGTGGTTTTATAAAACAAAGTATTTTCCTTTGAACACACATCTATGAACTTCTGTGTGCTCATAATGAATGATTTCAGGGTCTGTTCTTACGAGGAAGCAGTATAAAACAATATAGTAATAGATGACTCTTCCTGGACATTATCCATTGTGCTCTCCTCTGAAATATTTTAGAAGTAGTAACTTCTTTATTCCTAGCAACAACTTTATATGACAGGCATTTTACAACTGACTTTTTTTATAGCTGAAGAAACTAATGCATTAGAAAGCTAAGAAAGTTCTCCAGAGTGACACAGTTAAAAAGCAGTAAATAGGTAGTCGAGTTGTGATATGAGTATCGACAGCCTGACTTCAGAATTTGCAGAGTTGCTCTCCTGCAGGGATAGAACGTAGAAGTTGAGGTATGGTGGAAACACGTTCTGCCCTGGTAATCTCGGACCAGCCTCTGGACTGAGTTCTTCAGTTTCAAATGGAGATGCTCTGTAGTTCCCATGCTGAGAGCATGGATTGTGGAGCTAGACTGGACTTGGAGGCGAGCTCTGCTACTTAGCGGCTCTACCACTTGAGAAAGTTATGTAACACCTGTGTGCGTCAGGTTCCCCACTATACTATGTGGATAATAATACACACACCTCATAGATATGTTGTGGATTAAATTAATTTATCCCCCTCTCTCTTGCTTAGAACAGAGCCTGATAAATGTCCGTGCTTTACAAGTGCTTGTTAAATACAAGAATGAAATTAATTTAACCCAATAATGCCTGTCAGGTGCCAAATAGAAACTAAGTAAGAGGGAGACACTGCTTTTTCAATAATTTAATAGCTCTCTGCTTATGTCTCATCAGGTATATCCTTGGATTCTGTGCTGTATACTAAACTACCTTTCATTTCTGTAAAATTCCATTTTTTTTGTTCTCTCGTTCCCAATATCTGGACAACATTTCTTCTCTGTATCTTTTCCCTTCTTCCTTACAGCTCTGTATTATCATCACAATCATAGTCATTATTATTATCATTGTTACTTTGACTTTAACTTAGTCTTTACTTATCTGTGAGGCCGCCTCTGGCTTGTTCACGATCAGTCCGTAGCCCTCATGCTGTATTTTTGTACCATGTATGCTGACCTTGTTATAACAGTTACCAGCAGTCTGTATTGCAGTTGATTTCCTGGTTGCCTGTGTGTCGTTTCTCCTTGATGAAGCATATCGTATGGAATAGCCTAGCTTCTCTAGCATCTAGCATAGTTCCCAACATACAGTGTTTTTTCCTGTATGTGTATCGAGTAAACAGAAGCTTTCTTTTTTGGTTGACCGCTAACAGGGTTTAGATCAGTGATTTCCAAACATGTGGGAATATTTTCTCAGCCAGTGGGGAAAAAAGACAATGTGATCATTTATCATACAAGTGAAGTTCAATAATTTTTCAAGTTCTGAGATGACATAATTCCCATTTTTAATGATAAAATTATTTTTTTCTTTAAATGAAAGCAATAATAAATTAGTTTGTTTATTTGTATCCTCTTCACTTGGAAAATTAAAAAGCTGGCAATGTGTTAATACTGGGATCTCTATTTTTAAAAATTTAATTCATGAGATCCAAAATTCTGGTGCAAAGAAAATGAAGCATAGAGACAGGAACCTAAGATGATGATGCAGAAAAGAAAGGTGGTGAAGAGGCTCTGAGCAAGATAATGGCATGTGGTGCCATCTTTATTTTTCATCATATTGCTTAGAATTAGTGAACTTTTTTTTTTTTTAAGATTTTACTTATTTATCTTAGAGGGGAAGAGAAGGAGAGAGAGAGAAATATCAATGTATGGTTGCCTCTCGTGAGTCCCCTGCTGGGAACTGGCCCGCAACCCAGGCATGTGCCCTGACTGGGAATCGAACTGCGATCGTGTGGTTCACAGGCCTGCGCTCAATCCACTGAGCTACACCAGCCCGGGCAGAATTAGTGAACTTTTTATTGTTAAGCCATTTGTTGAAGTGAACATTCTATTTGTTGCCCTGTCCCCACGCCTGGGTTTAAAGACTTGAAGTCGTAGTGCTTTTGCATTTATTTTAGGAAGGCATTTGACCGAGTTCCAAGAACTCTTCCTGGACCAGGCATGGAAATATTTCATCACTAATGATGACGAGGGTTAAAATCGCAGCCTGCACTTGGAGGTATGTCAGCATCAGCTTGGGACGTCACGGCACTTTTGTTGGCTCTGGCACATTCGAAGTTGTATTAATGAGACGGGGTGACAGACTTTGAGGTGACAGGTATTACAAAGCAGCTGAAGCGATAATTACACTATCAGATACAGAGATGGCCTTGAGAGTTTGAACTAATTGTTCATTTAAGAAGAAAAAACTTAAGTGACAATACCAATGTATGTGTACTTGCCGAAAGGAAATCCACAAGAACGAAAATTTACTTACTCATTAAAATAAAGGTAGAACAGATGTAGGAATTTTACTTCAAAATAGGCCAATATTAGAAAGTACCTAAATGATAGTTGTGATCTCCTTTTGTATTAATAAATGAAAGACAGGGTCAGCACAAGAGATAAAACAATTCTTTGCTTTTGAGGAGTGGGGAGATACCACATTCCAAGATGGTGTGATAAAGGCAATGAATGTACCTGTAGATGAGCGAGCCACTGTTGAAGGGAATTAACCTGAAAGAAGAGAAGATTTAGGAAAAACTTGGCCTGTATTTTCAAATTTTTATTTTATTTTATTTTTTAAAAGATTTTATTTATTTATTTTTAGAAGTGAAGGAAAGGAGAAAGAGAGAGAGAGAAACATCAATGTGTAGTTGCCTCTTGTGCTCCCCACACTGGGGAACCTGGCCTACAACCCAGGCATGTGCCCTGACTGGGAATCGAACCAGTGACCTGCTTTGCAGTCTGGTGCTCAATCCACTGCGCCACACCAGCCAGGGCCAAATTTTTATTTTATTTAACTTTGCATTCTGGGGACTATGTGCACACATGTATTTTGTCCAAATATAGAGATTATGGAAAGTTATCCATGAAAAAAAATGTTTTTCATTAATTTAAAAAAATATTTCAGATTATGTAACATCAAAGTAAAAGATTATAGAGAGAGTCTATTAAAAACAGAGGAAACTAATAATGAAGTAATTTTCCTACAATTGAAGGTCAGAAAAAAATATACTTTATTTCCTCCTATGAGACTGTTAAGAAATGAAATTACTGTTCAAACTTATGCAAATATTTTGAGCAATAAAATTTATATCTACTGTAATAAACTTGCATTTGATATTTGCAAATAATAAATGTCATAAGTGAAGGCATCAGTCATACTGAGAGATTAGTAAGTCAGAATTGAGTACCTTTTAAACATTTCTACCTCTGAAAAAGGACTTTTATTTATGGTATCTGAAGGGAGCATATAACAGGGAGCTGAAAAAATGGCTCTATAAAATACGTTTGCGTTTGGTTAGCGTTGACTGCAAATTCAGTCTGGAGACAGGGAAGGAAGGAGCCTAAAAATCTGTATGTCACTTCAGACAAGATCGGGCGCGTTCAGGGTGGTCTGGCTGTAGACTGTATGCCACTTAGATGCTTCCTTTACCCCAGATACTCCTCTTCCATCTCATGCCTGCCCATTGTAACAGGTCCGTGGGATGAAACAGATAGACTGGTAAATTTGAAGTTACTATGGTAGATAGAGGAATAATCTTTACGTAGAATGAATGGGCTTTTTTTCTCTCTTTTCTTTCATTATGAATGCCACACCTTATTGGTCTAGCCTACAGGTAATGTGTCCCCATGACGAATGCCACCCACTTCTCTCAGACAATGCGCTCTGGTGAAATGAGGGCTCTGTTACGAGCTGCGGTTCATTTCTGATTCTAACACAGATTGGTTGAGTGACCTTGAGTAAATTGGGTCGTGTCAGCATATTGGAGCTTTTTGGCTGAATCCTTGCCTGCCTTGTATATAATGAATGTACTGCATATGGTAGTGTTTCAAAAGGAATAATCGGATTTATCCATGAGACAGCAGCAACAATATTTTACTCTTTTAAAACTGGCATTCCTAATTTCCCAGCTCCATCTTAATAGCTTGTTTCTTTATCAAGATTCTAGGAATGCTTTTATTTTTATCTGTTATATATCTTTATTTTTTAATTTTAGTTTTCTTTATTGAGGTGGAGTTGACAAATAAAATTCTAAGATATTTAAAGTATATATGATGATTTAATGTACATAGTGACAGAATTCCTCCTACCGAGTTAATTAACATATTCATCAGTCCATCCTAGCACATATTCACTTTGTGCGTGTGTGATGCATTTTTATCAAAAAGTGTTTTATGATGATCCTATTAAGCAAACGTAATTGATCACTATTTCCAATAGGGTGGTTTAAGCAGGCTCGACACCAGGAACAGTTATTTTCTGTTATATTTTACAATGAAGATTGCTTAATTCACCAAAGTTTTGTTTAGGTATTGCGGACTGTAGCGTCTGTGGTTTCGGTAGAGAGAGAGTGCTTTGTATTATATGTTCCAAAATGAAACTGATAGGGAAATAGTCTCATATGGAAACAGTCAACAGAAAGGCCATTTTTTCAAATATGTAAGTTTTGTCAGTAAGAATTACACCCTGGCTGGTGTAGCTCAGTGCATCGAGCATGAATCTACAAACCAAGGGCTCGCTGGTTCGATTCCCAGTCAGGGCACATGCGTGGGTTGTTGGCCAGGTCCCCAATGTGGATGCACAAGAGGCAAGCACACATTGGTGTTTCTCTCCATCTCTCTCTCTTCCCCTTCCCCTCTCTCTAAAGATAAATAAATAAAATCTTTTAAAAATATTTTTTAAACAAAGAATTCTTGTGCCAGTTTTAGGCAGTAAGAATTTTACCAAGTTGTTTTAAACACTGTAAGGTTTGGTCTCCATTGATTATTTCTACAAAGTTAAATTTTTACTGTGTCAGTTAATCTAACTTAAAAATGGTATTGACATTTTTTTTCATTTATATCAAATTTTACTGCCCACAGTGTTAGCTACTTTTAATTTACGTTGGTATTCTTATGTAGTTTTATGGCCTAGGAACTGAATAAAAGATTTATGGTTTTATTTTATATCCTAGCAAATTTGTAAAAATTTCGAGCGAATTAGCTCATGCACTTCAGTATTGAACTATGATTCAAGATGGATAGATGTTATCACAGTAATAGTTTTTCTGTATATTTCCAACCACTTTGTATTCTGTACTTGAAACATCCAGATTGTTTTCAAAACCAAAAGCAAATGAATGATGCGATCAAAATTCCTTCAAAGTAAACTTGTTTTTACAACCAAATTAGTGTAGGTGGAAAGGCAAAGTCAAAACTTGACAGGAAAAATGCATGTTGAAGGGTTCAGAGTGATTTGCCTTGATCTGAGTGGTGCTAATGTAGGTGATTCTATTTTCATCTTTTGATAATCTTTCTATATTTTCTGTAATAAACATGCATTACTTTTAAAATAAGTTGAGGAAATGAAGTAAGAAAGTGAGCACACAAGGAGAGACAGAGAATACATGGCCTTAGAAAAGCCTTTGGTGTGTTTTGTAAGTGGTAGTCAGTATGTCGTAATTGCCGAGTCAGGCTTTGAAAGAATCCGTAGCTAGTGTGCACGCTGTCCCCAGAAATGGAGCATTCGGGAGCATGGGCGCCAGTTAAGGGGCTGTCATGCTGCTGTGGGTGAGGAATGATGACTCTGGACTGAGGAGGGTCCCGGGGTGGAGGAGCATTGGTGACCCACGGACAGCTATGGCAGGAGAGACACTTAACTCAGCAGAGGTACGACACAGTAGCAGTCCAGATGGAATGAGTTCCAGCCCAAGGCTCTGCTGGCTCTCAATGTCGAAAATAAACAAATGAAAGGCATGGAAAACAAAACAAAACAAAACAAAAAAACAAAAACGGTGAAGTAGTAATAATCCTACAGAAAAAAAATGTTTTTAGTGTCTTTAGGTATTTTCCCTGAAGCACTTGAATTCTCTAGAGAAAAGTTTTCTGATCTGCTCCCTGGGGTGGGCTGGAAGTGGGGGTTGAGGGTGCCCCCCAAAAGCATGCCAGCTTTTTGAGAAGGAGGAGGAGGCTGGGGGCAAGGTCAATGTTTTTACTTCTGTGTTATTGTACTACATAATTGTGTTATATACGACCCTGCTGGTAGGTGGATTTCTCTAGACAGGGGGTGAGTTTCCTGGCTTCGGTCCTCACCTCTCACCAATTCCATTAGCCTGACTGGGGAGTGTATCAGAGGTAACCCGGTAGGCTCAGCACCCCGGGTTCTTTGTGCATTACATTCTCCAGTGGAGGAGAGCGGGGGAGCCTGGAAGTGCACAGTTCTGATGTAGACAGAGTAGGTGAGTCCGTGTAGTCCTTGGGAGAAGAATGATCAGGCCTTTGCCGTTGTCGTTTCAGATCTACAGGCAGTCTTACCAAGTTAGTCCAGGCTCATCATAAGGCTTGTAGTTCGCATTTCACCTCTCTGAAGTGCGCCTGTGTCTCGGCTCGTTCCGATCTCAGATAGAGAAGCAGGGTCGGTATTCATTAGGACTTCTCAAATCCCAAAGCCACTGTTGTTAAGATGTTGCCAGTCCTGTTTCTTGGTGCTTTAAGACAGAGCTTTCTGGGTTTGCTTCAGCCAGAGAATGAAACTGCTGCCTGCCACCTGGTTGGATAGGTGACTCGTAGCTGCATACGTATGAATGTGTATGTGAATGAGAGAGAGGAACGATGTAAGTAGTGAGATCTGTGGAGGCCTTTACTTATGTAAGTAGATTTCCAAGCAGTTGTCTTTTTCAGATCCATTCATCAACTCCCACAGTCCTACGTGTCTGATATCCTCATTCATGAAACTCTTATGGCCTTGTGTATGCTGGCCGGATTGCTTCTTGCTGAGAAAAATTGTGGGCACACACACTCATCTTTTTCTGCTTGGTGGTGGCAGTTACTCCCCAATCATCTGTTTTCTATCTGCCGGTGTTCTGTCAACACCTATATTCTGTGGCTGTTTTTTCCCCATTCGTTTTTGTCATTGGAGGTATGACAAAAATGCATTTTGTGATTGCTGACACTTTAGTGGGGGTGTGCAGAGAGTTGATAATCCATGCTGACTCTGCTGTATTTTCGCTGCAGCCCCAAAGTGTCATCGCCAAGTGATTAGCTAGCTAGGATTGAAGAAACCAACATTCTTCTACGAATGATCAGTAATTAATAATAAATCTTAGCAATTATTTGAAATGGTGCTCAAATGAATTATCATGTCTTATTTATCACTCCCAACCACATTCTTAGAGGTGAGTTACAGTCTGTTTTAAAAGGTCTAAAGAGAAATGAGAGAGGTTTTGTGGGGAGAGAGCTGACCCTGGAGTAGGTTCCATCCTGGTCCTCATTACTGACTTGTGTAGCTGTGAAAGGTGGATCCATAATTGTGCTGCAAATTATCAAATGAAAGCTGACTTCTAGTGTTAAATTTCTGTGTTTCCTTCTCCTTTAACAGTTCAGTAAATGTGCATAAATGAAAAATGTGAGTGTAAGTTATATACTCATCAATAACAAAAACCTAATACAAATAACATTTACTACTTTTTTATTTAGTAACTACTTACTGCTTTCTGTGTGTCTTGTCTTCTTGGGCTGCTGTAACAAAATACCACAGGCACCGGGATGGTTTAAAAAACAGACATTTTCCTGGCTGGAGTAGCTCAGTGGATTGAGCTTGGGCCTTCGAACCACACGATTGCAGTTCGATTCCCAGTCAGGGCACATGCCTGAGTTGCAGGCCAGTTCCCAGCAGGGGACCCACAAGACACAACCATACATTGATATTTCTCTCCTCTCCTTTCCTTCCTCTCTAAAGTATAATAAATATTAAAAAAAAACAAGAACCCCCCCACCAGACATTTGGTTTTCAAAGTTTGGGAGACCGGCAGGTCTGGGGTTAGGGTGCCAGTATGGTAGGGGTCTGTCTGCTGCAGACCCAGTTCCTGGTGTCTAAGGCCAGCATTCTCCCGGGTGTCTTTACACTGGGGGGAGAGAGCTCTGCCCCCTTCCTCCCCTTTATGAGAACACTGACCTCATGCAGGGGCATCATCTAAAACATATTACCTCCCAAAGGCCCTACCTCTAAGTGCCATCACAGTGGGGGTTAGGGTTTCAATATGTAAATTTGGGGAGGGCTCAAACATACGACCCATCATACTGTGTCCTTGACCTTTATAGGCATTAATTAATTCTCATATCAAACCTGTGGAGCTAAGAATTTGTAATAGAATATGAGGAAATCGAAACAGCGAAGAGTAGTAATTCATCGTAGATCACACGGCTAGGAAAGCGTGTACTCAGAAATGAAAACTACAGAAACCTGCGTTCAGAACCATTGTGTTGTACACCTGTGACTGATTCTATCTTACAGCTGCTCAGGAAACAAGTCACAACTGTATCTTTGTGACTTGTTTGTAATATGCTGTTTTATTGTTTGTAATAAGCAAACAGTTGTTTGTTTGTAATAGCATATTGCTTATAATATGCTGTTTTATTTACTTCAACAACTGTCTGGTAGTCTCTGGGTCGGGAATGGTCCCGGATGTCGAGTTCGTCATAGCAACACAATCTGATGCTTATTTTAAATGTTGTGCTTTTGGGAGATGTTCCGGTAAATTTTTAAGAAAAAATTCCAAAAGTAATTACGTAATATTTAACAAAAAGCTCAAAAATGATAAATTCCTCCTCTAATAATACTTAACCAGAAAAAAAAATCACTGTAATTGTGTGTGAAAGAAAAAAAATTCTTGAAAGACTTTCCAAACAGCTGAAAACCATTTCATCTGAATTTGCGTTTTAGGAAATATCAACACACATTTTGTTTGAAAACTATTCAGCCAATATTGCCTCTTATTTTTGCTGCCTCCTTTGCACATTTTTTAGTTGCAGAGCAAGCGCTGTGCTCCTCAGCTTGACGAGGGAGCCTGCGCTAGGGGCCACGAGGAAAACCTTTACTTCTGAACGAGTATTTTATTGGTTGTATTCTTTTGTGCTCTCTCTCACTTGCTCTCTAGTGCCGTCTCAGAGAACAATTTTCAATTTGGTTCTATTAATTCCCAGCTCATTCAGTCTGACAACTCAATTCACCTTTAAGGAAAATGTTGAAATGACATGATTGTGTTCATTGATTTCTGGAAAATGCTTCAGAAATGATTTATGATATAATGATAAAACATTTTTTCAAAACATTATGACCAGTAATGGAATCTGGAGACCTAGTATCAGAATGAAAATTTATGGTAACTTGATAATGCAGTGGGTGATTTCAAAATCAACATTTAAAGTTGTATAAAAGAGGCAATTTATCTCCAGATGCTTGAGTTCAGGCTCTCCATTTCAAAATCTGGCTGAAGTATAGAGGAATTAAGCAAAACAAGAAAGTGTACAAAAATAATAAAGGCAGAATTCTAGTAAAATTCATTGATGTTAAATGTGATTAAAGAACTAAACATTTTGTATTAGTATTTAATACTGTAAGTTCAGTTTTAGTATTTATAGCTGATAAAACTACTTGGATGTGTCTGTATGTGTTGTGAGGTGACTCTGTAATAGTGAAATATACTTGAAACCTGCACTAAAAAGAAATCTCATTGTTTTAGAGGTAGTAGGATTATACACATAAGTGCTGATGGGACCAGCAGATTAGATGAGTAAATAAATTCATTTTCTTTCTTTTTATAGAGATATGGTATAAATAATTATCACTGTTAAGGTAAAACTTTAATATATTAAACCATTCAAATGAGTAATTTCTATAAATACCTTTCACTCAACATAACTCAACATATGCTTTACACAATTGAACATTATTCAATTCATGTCGAATGTTTTTCAAGTAAAATAAATGTAAAAATAACTGTTAAGAGAATCGAAATTCCCTGTGTCACCTTCCCACATCCGTCGTGCATCGTTCTAAGACTTTACACATATTGCATATATGAACTGACCTGACGCTCACAGCATTTTCGTGAATTGGCCACAATCATTATCCTCATTTTACAAATAAGAAAAGCAAATGAAAAGTTGGTGATAGTTGGACGAGAAGGATTTAAACCAGGGCTGTCAAACTCATTTTCACCGGGGGCCACGTCATCCTCATAGTTGCCTTCAAAGGGCCGAGTGTCATTTTAGGCCTGTGTCAGTGTAACTTCTCCTTCACAGGTAAGAGGGGGCTGGGTGCTGCTGCTGGGTAGAAACAAGGTGCCCGGACTGATAAAACATAGTAGAGGACCACATTTGGCCCTCGGGCCTTATGTTTGCCACCTGGGCCTTCAACCCTGCATGTGGCACTGTGTACATAACTCAAGGAAGTGAGCGCGTCCAAAACCTGTTGGATGTCGCCCACAGCTGATGTACCTGCTAACAACCCACAGGGTGAGTATGAGTTCGTGATTCCCCACCTTCTTCTTCACAGTGGGAGTCCTCAGACATTTTAACATTGGAAAGTTTGATTACAGTGATTATTGTATTTCCCTAAATCCTAATCAGTACCTGTAAGTGGAATTCATGGGTTGTGTGTTACTTCTCCTTTTGGTTTTTTAAATATATTTTATTGATTATACCATTGAAGTTGTGCTATTCCCCCTTCATTCCCCTCTACCCTGCACACCCTCTCCCCCACCATACTCCCTTTAGTTTATGACCACGAGTCTCAAGTTCTTTAGATTCTATATTTCCCCTACTATTCTCGCCCTCCCCCCTATCTATTTTCTACCTACTGTCTATGCTACTTATTTTCTGTACCTTCTTTCCCCTTCTCCTCCCACTCCCCTGTTGCTAACCCTCTATGTGTTCTTCATTTCTATGGTTCCACTCCTGATCTAGCTATCCTCTTGGTTTGCTTTTGTTTTAGGTGTGGTTGTTAATAACTGTGAGTTTGCTGTCCTTTCACTGTTCATATTTTTCATCTTCTTTTTCTTATATAAGTCCCTTTAGCATTTCATATAATAAGGGCTTGGTGATGATGAACTCCTTGAACTTGATCTTATCTGAGAAGCACTTTATCTGTCCTTCCATTCTAAATGAAAGTTTTGCTGGATAGAGCAATCTTGGCTATAGGTCTTTGGATTTCATGACTTGAAATACTTCTTTCCAGCCCCTTCTTGCCTGTAAGGTCTCTTTTGAGAAATCCACTGACAGTCTGACGGGCACTCCTTTGTAGGTGACTGTCCCCTTATCTCTTGCTGCTTCTAGGATTCTCTCCTTCATTTTAATCTTGGCTAATGTAATTGTGATGTGCCTTGGTGTGTTCCTTCTTGGGTCCAACTTCTTTGGGACTCTCTGAGCTTCCTGGACTTCCTGGAAGTCTATTTCCTTTGCCAGACTGGGGAAGTTCTCCTTTATTATTCATTCAAATAAGTTTTCCACTCATGGCTATTTCTTTTCCCCTTCTGGTACCCCTATAATTTGGATGTTAGAATGTTTAAAGATGTCCAGGAGGTTCCTAAGCCTCTTCTCGTTTTTTTTTGAATTCTTGTCACTTCACATTTATCTGTTTGTTCATTTCTTCCTTCCTTCTGGTCCATTCCATTGATTTGAGTCCCAGTTTCCTTTCCATCACTATTGGTTCCCTGTGCACTTCCCTTCATTTCAATTAGTTTAGCCTTCATATGTTCCTCTAATTTGTGACTAAAATCAACCAGTTCTGTGAGCATCCTGATCACCAGTGTTTTGAACTGTGCATCTGATAGGGTGGCTATTTCTTGGTCACTTAGAGTTATCAGCTCTGGGGCTTTGAGTTCTTCTTGAGCCATGTTTTGGACTGTTCGTGCCTGTTCCATATCAGGAGCGGAGCCCTAGGTGTTCACCAGGGCGGGGCCTCTCAGTTGCTGGGTTGTGACACTGTATGTGGGGGCAGGGTCAAAGGAGAGCAGTGGTGGTCCCCTCTGCTGCTTCCTGCCGCTGGGGCCTGCGTGGTCTGTCTCACTGTGCACTAATGCGTGACCGCAGTCAGCCTGCCACCTTCTGCCCTCACTGGATCCACCAATGCTACCCCAGCTACCTGGGGTCAGGGGATCCTTCCTGCCCAACCCTACTCTGCTGCTGGCTCCGCCCCTCTTACCGTTTCTGGTTGAACCTTTTGTTGTTGTCAGACTTCCGTATAGTTCAATGTTTCTATTCTTCGGCTGTGTCTTTGTTTACTAAGTTGTATTTACTTTGTTTACTTTGTTGTATTCAAACTTGGATGCGGGAGAAGGCACAGTGTTTCCACCTATGCCCCCATCTTGGCGGAAGTCCTCCTTTTGCGTTTTTGAGGCATCCCCGTGCTCTTTTCCACAATGGATGTACCATTTTACATTCCCGCCAACAAGGCACTGCTGCGAGGATTCCCCAGTGCTTCACATCCTCACAGGTGCGAGGTGACATCTCATGTGGTTTTGGTTTGCATTTCCCTGGTAATTAGTGATGCCGGACATCTTTCCATGGGGTTTCAGTATAGCTTTTCCAGTGTTTTGAAGGTAACAGTTTCATGTCCCCTTGTCTTTATTTCCGCTGACATCTTCTTATCGTTCAGATCTTTTTCTTAGGTTTTAAGATGATTTTGCTGACCCCATTGTTCTGTAGACTGACCGAGAGCAGCGAGGAGAACGGTGGTTAGCAGGGGTGACAGGTGGGGAAATGGTCAAGATGCTGAGCAAAGGGTGAAGACTTGCAACAAGAAGATGAGTGTGTTCTGGAGATGAAGTGGGCAGCGTAGTAAGTACAGGCAGGTTATAGTCTTCAAACTTGCTAAGGGGGTGGATATTAAATGTCTCACCCCCCCAAATAAAAGAAACGATAGCTCTGTGCCACCACAGAGGTGTCGACTCTGGTGGTAATCATATTACAATATATAAATGTATCAAATCAACCCTGGTACATCTTAAACTGACCCAATATCACGTCAGTGGTGTCTTAAGAATAAGGGAAAAAAGAGCCAGAGTGGAGAGAAGAGGCAAAGAGAGGAAGGTCAGGTTTCCTGGAAGATTGATTGGTCCTATTCTTTCAAATTTGAAGAGTTTATTTGAATTGTAACACTGCGCCACAACTGCTCTTAGAATCATCTTTCCTTAATCAAGAATCAGCTTCAGTTGTGAAAATAGATATTTTTTTCCCCCTTTGAGGTCAACTTGTTACCGATGGAACAGCACGCCACTGTTTGTACTGAAACGGGTTTTGAGCAGGGCGGGAGCAAAGGAGGTGATACACGGCATGATTACATGCAATTTCTATTTTGTTTCTAACTCTCTTGAGCCCTGGCTCTGTGTTCTCATTCTCCTTTTTTGTGACTTTGGTGCGTAGGGACTATGTGTGAGGACTATAGATTTTCATCCGTAATTCCCAAATACCTGCTTGAATCCGTATGCAAGGCAACCTTCTTTCTAGAATATTTGCCTTTTGTTTTGCTTTAGAAATTTCATGGTTTTCTTTGTCCCTTGCGCATCTGTCTCTGTTCCAGAAACATAAAATTATCTGAAATCTTGGGCTGCCATTATACTACCTGAAGAAGTAAAATTATTTAATCGATTTAAATCAGACTATATTAAAACTTACTAACATCTGTATCTTCTAATTAATTGCTGTCAAATTCCAGAAAAAGATTTATTTTTATTTTCTCAGAAATTGGTACAGAACATTGCGATATTTCCTATAGCTGTGGAACAGACAGAAGCTAAAGTCTGAGCTTTGCAAAAGGGTCCATCATTAACAAAGAGAAATTTTAGGTTATTTACCATAATTCTCTTACATGTCCACTTACTGAGGTTTTCTACCTTCTTGCATGTTAACCAGTGCCTGCAAGTTTGGAACATATTTTTTTTCTCTATGTCCTTTTTTTCTTCTCAAATGAAGATTATTTTTTCTTTTAAATTATAAAATTTACATAGAAGCCCTGGCTGGTGTAGCTCAGTGGATTGAGCACGGGCCTGTGAACCAGATGATCGTGGTTCGATTCCCAGTCAGGGCACATGCCTGGGTTGCAGGCAGGTTCCCTGCAGGCCAACTCCCAGCAGGGGACGCACGAAAGGCAACCATACATTGATGTTTCTCTCCCTCTCCTTCCCCTCTAAAGATAAATAAAATAAATAAAATCTTTTAAAAAAATTTTAAAAAAATGTACATAGAGTGTACTAAACAGTTTGTAAGTGTGCATTATGCCTCTATATTGTGTGTGATCTTATTTATTGACATTTCATTTTATTTTTAAATTTATTGAGGTGACATAGGTTAATAAAGGGATATAGGTTTCATGTGTACAGTTCTATGACACAGTGTGGTGGGGCACTGCCCACAGTGCCCCTACCCCCACCCCCAGCCATCATGGATGAGAATAAGCCTACCAAGACATGATCTGCTTAGGGACCAAGAGCCTTTTCCTCAATGGCTTTTATTGGGTTCAATTTGCACAGGAATACAGGTAAAGCTCATCAATCACTGTCAGGCAGTAAAGATCAAACAACAGATAACATACAAAGAACTACTAGGGCTCATAAGGATNTTTAAATTTATTGAGGTGACATAGGTTAATAAAGGGATATAGGTTTCATGTGTACAGTTCTATGACACAGTGTGGTGGGGCACTGCCCACAGTGCCCCTACCCCCACCCCCAGCCACCATGGATGAGAATAAGCCTACCAAGACATGATCTGCTTCGGGACAAAAGGTGGCCGATCTCTCAAAGGAGAAGGACCAAGAGCCTTTTCCGCAATGGGCTTTTATTGGATTCAATTTGCACAGGAATACAGGTAAAGCTCATCAATCACTGTCAGGCAGTAAAGATCAAACAACAGATAACATACAAAGAACTACTAGGGCTCATAAGGATCCAGGGTCTGTTAGCTAAAGGGCTACAAAACTTTGGGAAATAAACTCATTTCCTGCTTGGATCCTTATCATGTAATTGAGAACATTCTTAGCCAAAGCAGGTGTCGCAGGAGTTTACGTATTCTTTTTTAGGCCTGATCACCTGAGGGACCCGCCCTTTCCAGCACTGGGCTGCACTGCCCTCTGTCATTGTTTCAGGCTTAAGGCAGGAAGGGGAACTAAGGCAGCCAAGAGATTAGGAGACTTCTTGCAGACAGAATGAGGACTCAGGCTTGTCAAAGCCAAGGGGCAAGGGTTAATCACCCCCTTTTGTTATAGCTCTCCCAACTCCTTCCCTGGGACCTCCCCCTGATCATGCCTGTCTTAGGTTGTTCTCCCCTTGTGGAATCTTACTCATCATTGGCTAACTGGTCAAGCATTGGGGGCCAGGCTGAGTGAAGAAAAAAGAACAGAAGCAGTGCCCCTGCCAGGGAGATAAGCTTTGCCTCCTTAGTGGCTTGTGGTCCGAAGGTCACTCACTCAGCCTTAGCCATGGGGGGGTTACAGCTTCTGAAACCAGGCAGGGCAGTTCCCAACAATAAAGGGGTTCAAAGTGTGGTAACAAAAGATTTGACTTGGGGTGGCGGACACACTACAGTGTTCCAATGTATCAAGTTACTCTTTCAAATCAAGTAATTTCATTCTTCCTATGAGCAAATGTGTACTTTTTAATAAGTAGGTAACAAAACTATGAAATTGTGGAATTAAAGGCAAATTCCACATTTATGTACAAATTCTCATTTATGTACAAAATGAGAACAAGTTGAAAACTTTGAAATATGAAGTATGAAATGTATACAAATGCTAAAATGTACTAAGAACTGTCTAAGAAAGTTCTGAATCTAAGTCATATGAACAGATACTTAGTGAGCTCTTGCTTAGTTCTTGGAAATATTTTGGCNATTCTTCCTATGAGCAAATGTGTACTTTTTAATAAGTAGGTAACAAAACTATGAAATTGTGGAATTAAAGGTAAATTCCACATTTATGTACAAATTCTCATTTATGTACAAAATGAGAACAAGTTGAAAACTTTGAAATATGAAGTATGGAATGTATACAAATGTTAAAATGTACTAAGAACTGTCTAAGAAAGTTCTGAATCTAAGTCATATGAACAGATACTTAGTGAGCTCTTGCTTAGTTCTTGGAAATATTTTGGCTGCTATGATTGTGTATGTGTGTGTGTGTGTGTGTGTGTGTATGTAGTATCTCCTTGCATTTTTCATTCTGTAGTCTTGAATTAATATTCTTCTCTCTGTCCCTCCCACTATTTCATTCTCCTGCACTTCCTGTTCAGTTGTGATTCCACTGCTCTCAGTGTAACATTCAAATTTCTAATCATGATATCGTAGGCATCTCTTGAATTTCCTCTTTGTCTCTTATAGCTCCTTTCACCAACAAAGCACCCCCACCATGCATATTTTGGGGGGTGGGGGATTACCCTCCCATTTCATGGTGTTCTGTTAGAGTCATCCACCATGGTGTCTCTCCGAGGAGTGAGCACTGATACGAGTTAGAACTGACTCCAGAATAGAGTGACAAACCAGACCTGAAGTGGGTGGAGTGGAGTCATTGCAATGACTGTGTTCTAAAAAAAATTCCATGAATTCCTGCCCTGAAAAACAAAAAAACAAAAAAAAACAAAACAACCCTGGGAACCTTTCAGTCTGTGTATTTCTTGTCATCTAGCATAGCTTCTGCATTGATTGCATGGTTTAGTCACTTCAATAAGGTCCTTCATTTTTTGAATGTTACCTATAAGTTAGTTTTTGTTACTTTTAAGGACTTTACTAATAGACTCCCTCACAGAACTGCAAACTCACCCCTTACTATTCCCCATTTTGCAGCTGAGACTTAATTCTCTGTGCTTCCTACTTCACCAGCCTTTTTTCCTCACTGTTCTCACAGTTGCGTCCCAGTTGTTTCTCATCTGGCACTGGACATGCGCACCTCAGGAAAATCTCGTTCTGCTTGTCTGTGCATCTCTCATCCCTCATTGTCCTCTGCAATTCAACCTCCACTTTCTCTGGGAGGACTTCCTTTGTATTCCAGATGCTTCTACTACATGCTTCTATAACTCTTTTATCACGCCTTTCAGTTGTTGCTTACTTGCTGTTAAAGAGGAAGTTCCAAAAGTTTAGAACTTGCGACTACCTTATTCGTATTTTATTCATAGTGCCTAGTACATAAACACAATGTAGCAAATATTTGTTGAATTAACAGAAGAGAAACTCATCTAATTCTATGAGACATTGTATAATCATGCTCCAAGTAGAATATAACCATGATCCAGGCAGTGAGTCTGCTGGCTACTTTAAAAAAGCAAAAAGTAGGGAAGGAGGCAGGAAGGACATGGAGTTTGATTTCGTCCATGAAGACAGATAGGATCCAAGAAGGTGCAAAAAAAAAAAGAAGAAATTTTGGCCCCAGCATTGTGAATTTTGTATTGCAGAATGGTGCTCAGGAAATCTGTAAGTTTCTTCTAGGGTGGCATTTCATTATTGTGTAGATGCATTGATAAATAAGTTTTATCTCACATGTCAGTTCCGGTTAGTGGTGAGATAATGAATACTCCTCCAGTACTGACATAAGTGTCTTGGTAATTATTAGCAATCTCTGCCTTGGAAGAGGATGGAAGGAATGGTAGGTATTTTCCACTCATAGACTGATATAATCTATAACCCTCTAGTTACCTTTTTGAAGTAAATGATTGCAAGAATTTCCAAGGGAGATGTAGAAAACGCCAGTTGGGCTAAGAAATCTATTGAGGGCTCATATAAAATTATAGAAACCTAAGATTGTTAATATGTCTCAGACATACTTATTTACTTTATAGATTTGTAGGTCAAGGGCCAGAGTAGAGAGAGGCCTGCCCAAGAATGCCCACCGATCGATGAGCAAAAATATTACCTTTTCTATTTCCTGGTCTGGAGTTTTTCATTACATAACCAAATTTAACTTTTCTTTTTAAATCAAGACTCTGAATTAATCAGCCATGTGTTAGTTGTACCAGATTGTCTAATTTACTTTAGGCCTTCCATTTACCAATAACTTAAAATAGTTAATAATTAGAACACGCCATGCTATATGTACAATTACTAGCCAATACGTGGCACATAGTAATAAATCAGTAAGTGCTAGCTGATATTTCCATTGCGATATTTTAGTTTAAGCAAAATACTTAAGTGACTCAACTTCCAAGTTTTTTGGAAGAACTTTGTGTCAGTTTTTAAGCCTTGATAAAGCCATTTGTGTTTAAGGGAACAGGACCACACATTATAAAGGGTTACTTATTCCATTACGAGTTCTTTCAAAACCTTTTCCTCTAACAGGGGTGTCTAACCCACAGCCCATGGGCCTCATATCGCCCAGGATAGCAATGAATGTGGCCCAACACGAAATCATAAATTTACTTCAAACCTTGTTTTTTACTCATCAGTTGTTGTTAGTGTTTGTGTATGTAATGTGTGGCCCAAGAGAACTCTTCTTTTGATGAGGCCCAGAGACCCCCCGAAGGTTGGACACCCCTCCAAAAGTGCAGGGATGAAGATGGTCTAGAAAGTTGTGGGTAGGACTCGGGTCACGGAAGCAGGTGGGGCAGAGCACTGGGGGACAGACAGCAGGAGGTGGGAAGGAGGAGGAGACAGGGAAGAGAGACAAGTGACCGTGCGTGATATTTCAAGCAAGGCGGCCTCCAATTCCATCTCTTTTGTAATCGTGTTACATTTTTCAAGGTTAAGTTTTCCTTTTTTCAGAATACATTTTATGCATTATCACATTTTATTTGTGCAAGAGAAGTGGTGACAGCAACAGGTGTGGCTTCGGTGCTCTGCCCAGCGTCTGAAGCCAAAATTACTAGCATTAATGAAACAATGAGTGATGAGCAGAGGTGACAAATAGAGTCCTGCTGTAGACCAGGCACTGAGCCGACTGGTCATCCACACTCTCTTAATCACTGTTGTAACCTAAGAGAAAGTTGTTCCCATTTCACTGAAAGGAAAATGAGGTTTGCAGCAGTCAGTTGGTCCACAGTCACATAGGTAACAACCAAGTATCAAAGTACAAAACCTCATTGTGGATGGAGTCCATGCCTTCAACCGCTACAATAGACTGTAAGAAGAACTCACCTCCCTGCTCTCTCTTGTTGTGATTTTGACACGTAGGGTAGCATCCGCCACCATCCTATTCGAATCAGTGCTGAACAAAAGCCAGAACCTTAGGGAGCCCTCCAGCCCCATCTTCTGTCCTGGCTGTCCTGTCCTCCAGGTGCACCGTGTGGCTGGGCCCCTCTCAACCATCTGGGACACCTTTGCACCTGCTGTTCCTTCTGCTGAGAAGGTCCTTCCTCAGTCTTCTCAGCTCATTACTTCTGTGTCTCAGAAACATTACCTGACCTCCAAGGCACGAATCAAACTCCTCATCCCTTCAACCCCTGGGACGGTTCATGCCACTGTGGGGGACCCAGGGCTTCTGTACTTACCTTGGTCACATGATGTGGGACACGGTATTGAAACTGTTGACTAATGTTCCATTTTCTTCAATAGAAAATGACATGAGAATAGGAGGTCAGTTTTATTCTACTTCTGTTTATAGTCCCTACTACAGTAAATTCAACCTAAAGGATACTCCAAAAACATTGTATGAACGAATCATGAATGTTAATAATATAATTTCTGAACAACTCTATGTGTGCTAGGCATTATACTTAGTTTCTTCATGTGTTACCTCATTCAGGTTTTCCAGTCAATCTGGAATCCAAATAATATTATTTCTGCTTTAAATCAGGAAAATAAGACCCAGAAAGGATGTGGGATTTACCCTTGTTTACACGGAGAGTCACTTAATGCCAGAGGAGATCTGAGGTTTGGTCTCTCTAAAGAAGACTTCAGCCCTGGCTGGTGTAGCCCGGTGGATTGAGCACGGGCCTGTGAAACAAAGGGTCACTGGTTCGATTCCCAGTCAGGGCACATGCCTGGGTTACAGGCCAGGTCCCCAGTGGGGGACATATGGCAACCACACATTGATGTTTCTCTCCCACTCTTTCTCCTTCCCTTCCCCTCTCTCTAAAAAAATAAATAAAATATATTTAAAAAAAAGAAGACTTCATACTCATAAGCACTGCTTTCCCTTCATGATAGAAATGATACAGACTTCATGACACGTGGTTTTAGAACCACGATCTTACCATGTAAACTTCGTCTCTTGCTCTCCCATTGAAAAAGAAAAAAGAATGGCTTAAATGGCCCATTTCCCCCTTGTTCTCACACTGCCCCACTTGCTTCTGAATTGGAACCTTTGTCCTTGGGTCGACCTCCCCTGGTGATCATTGCCTCCTGCCTGCTTATTCGGGCCTTACCTGTCCCTTGGGAATAGCTGAAGTAGCATTCTTCCCTGATTTCCTGAGCTCAAATTCACACTGTATTTTATCCCTTCAATTTGCCCTTTTTTCTTGTGTTTTTGGTGACATTATGTTGAAGTTAAGAGTGCAGTTTTGGGAGTTCATCAGAGCTGAGCCTGTAGTTGATTCAACAGTTTACTGCCTTCCCCTTAAGGTTAATTCTGATGGTACACGGCGGATGCCTCCACGGTGAGTTACTTGGCCAGTAAGGGTCTCGGGATGCATGGATGGGTGAGGGACTGAACAGGTTAGGGCCTGAGGCTCTGTGTGCCAGGCAAGGCAAATGAAGGCTGGATTGCTGGTGAAGAGAATAAGAAGAGTAAGAAAGACACACTTGCAATTAAATGGGAGGAAATAAGAATGAGAAATTGATTGAAAACCAAAGTTCTGCCTTAGAGGTTAAAGAAGTCTGCGGAGGTTGAGGTGTGTCCCATAAGGCAAATACTGACAGGGACAGTGAGTTCTGGCCCAGTTGCATGCAGGAGATGGTCCTCTCCGTGGGAATAGGGAACAGGGGCCATTGAAAAGCACCCAGTCTGTGAGATGTGCAGAAATCCTTGGCTTTGTGGTTATCTCTATCCTTTCTGCTTCTGACAAAGAGGAATTTTTTTGCTATTGTTTTATTTTTTCTTAGGTTTGTATTTACTATCTTTATAGCTGGAAAGAAGCTATCTGGCCTCTGAAAAGCAGGCCCCCTTTGCTCCTGGAGACATTTGCCTTGAATGGTGCAGAGCCAAAAGGAACAGGTGGAAAGGGAGTAGTCACTTATTTCTCCCGTGTCACACCAGGATGCTTGGTCTCCGTGCCACCTGCATCATTTAGCGGTCCTGATGACAGAGCACAGGGCCTGGCAGTGTGCGCAGGCCGCTCCCTGGGGCTGCCTGGACTGCTGGGCTGCTAGCTGCGCTCTGGTCTCTAGACAATCTGTCGTTTCTGCTTTAACTTTTGGCAACAACAAAAGCAAAGAGGTATCTGAAAGCCACAGATGCCGATATAGACAATATACCCTTTCTTTATGTTAAAAAACGCAGGTGTCATCAGCACCACAAGAAGTCATTAGGTCTTGAGAACGTTCATTTAGAATCAGGATCACCTATGGGCATGTTACAGTTTTAGACCAAAAAAATACGGCACCATCTTTGTTATGTTTTTCACCCTTTTTTTTTTACCAGGTTCTGTGAATAGGAGGAACTATTTGGGGAGATAATAACTACCTGTGTATGAGTGTGTATGTGTGTGTCTTTGTCTCTCTTCTACTCTATTTATTTATGTATCGAAAGAAAGAGAGGGAGAGGGATACAAACAGACTCACATACTATATCACACACACACACACACACACTCCCCCAAATGTAAGAGAGAGACAGAGTTAAAAACCTACTGTACCAAAAGTCCAACAGCCCAGTTTCCATTGAGATGCTTTAGGATAGGGGCATCAGAATGCCCACAGAGCTGAGAAAGATAATACTGATTACCGAAATAGGCCTGTGGCTGGGTGACGGGAACAGAGCCGTGGAGGGCAACGAGGTTATGAAGACCTGGAAGGCTCCTACCTGGTCTGAAAGGAGAAGCAGCCACTTACCTTCTGTTCCCTGTTGCCTTGCAGAGCGCAAGTCCAGTCAGTGTTGCCAGACTGTTCTATACCAATAAAACTGGAAAGTATACATATACAAACAATGTTACATAAAAACTAAAACTGTGGACATCTAATTCTTTTGTCCCAGCCACAGCTTCATTTATTACCATAATCCCATTGTCCCTTTTCCATTCACTGTTGCCAGTCTTTCTGTATATATGTAGGTTACGCCCTGGGCAGTAGCCTCATTTCGTAGATGAAGTCGCTAGAGCACAGACAAGAGCTGCCAATTTTTAGTTCATGGCCAAGGTGGCGTCTCACCTGTGATCTCAGCTCCCCAGCCAGTGCGGTTTCCGAGACGCCTCACTCATGTTTCTGTCTAAACAGTGAATCAATAGCGATGTTACTAAAACACCTGAACTTTATTGTACACATTAGATTGGGGAGAAGAAGCTAGAGAAGATCCTTTGATTTCATCAACAAATGCATATAATTATATGTCCCATGTTTGCATGTAGGAGCCCAAATTACACTTCCCAGTTGTGGACATTTGGAATTGATTTTGTTGGTTTAAAAATAAGAGGACGTATCAGTAAGAACTATTTTCTAATAGATGGCATTAGGGTATTTCTCACTCCGCACTTCTATCCATTGAAAGCACGTAGAAAGGTTTCCCGTCAAAACCCAGCTCTCATCTTTTCACGTCTGCCCCAGTCTCCTGGGATCAAATTCCTAACTCACAAAAGTGTTTGTTGAATCAAAAATGTTCTGGAGAATACTTCTTTAACCAGTACCACCAAAGGCTTGAATTTTAAAAGAGTTTTTGTAGATTATTTCTTTCAGTTTTTGCCTTGGCCCTGACGGGGAAGAGATGATTGAAGTCACGTGGGTGACTGACGTCCAGTACGTCAGTCCTGGTTTAGTCCCCACATGTCAGTGCCTCAGGTCCCAGTGGCCATCCCTGAAGAAATAGGACTGGGGAGGGTCGCCCATGTTAATAAAAACAATTTTAAATATTTGCCTTTTAGTACTTGAATAATTTTGTTAAAGGAGAGATGCTCTGCAGTAGTTTGAAGACTGCCTATTGGTCCCCGCCGCACTCCGGGATAATTGTGAGCCCAGGAATCCAGCCTATATTCAACAATGTGGCTTCACAACCTTCATGGTTATGCAGATCTGGGCAGTGTTTCCTTATGATGGGCACATTGGTCACCCTCTAAGACTAGATCCTTCCGAGCATAAATTATGCTTCATCTTTCAGGATTGTAGAAAATTTATGATTATAAGATCCAGAGGCATTTCCCTGCGTTTCATCCGTCGAAAACTAGAGCTAATGGGCAAAGTAGAGATAGCTCCAAGGAGCAGGAGCAAATGTGACTGCTTGACCTACAGATAGCTGTTCTACAGTGCAGAGGGCAGATTATAGTCTTATGTGTGATATCTGAAATTGATTTTCCTTTTAAAGGACAAAGCAATTTAATTTTCAAAAATATTTGAGTTTTATTGTGTAAGAAAAGCCTCTGATTTAATGGGTTTATTTCTTCATTTTATATTTAGTCTTTCCTTTGTGGAAGGCATTTATCATAGTTACTGGCCTTATATTAAATAAGATAAAATCTCCAGATTTATTTCAGTAAAAAATTTAATTCCTTGTCATTGTCAGTAAAATGTATATATTTTCCCTAGTAAAATCATACCATATTATTTAAATCTTTAGTCTCCTCCCACCTTCCTCACACCCAGATACTGTTATTTTCGTTTCTGAAATAAAACCAACAAATCAATAAGTGTAAATTGTAGCCCTGGCTGGTGTAGCTCAGTGGATTGAGCGCGGGCCTGCAAACCACACGATCGTGGTTCAATTCCCAGTCAGGGCACATGCCTGGGTTGTGGGCCAGTTCCCGGCAGGGGCCAGTTCCCTGCAGGGGCTGCACAAGAGGCAACCATACACTGATATTTCTCTTCTGCTCTCCTTCCCTTCCCCTCTAAAGATAAATGAATAAAATAAAAAATAAGTGTAAATTGTGGGTAATGTTGATACCATAGGCAAAAAAAATACCTTCTCAAATACGCATTTGAGCTCCTCTAGTAATTTAATCATTTTAATTATTTCCAAGTCCTGATATTCTCTTTAGATTTATTTTTTAAATGATTTTCATCTCCTTATTGAGACTGCCTAGGTAGTGCATCATTGTCGTAATATTTTCCTTCCTTGTTTGACCGTAACTTATTTCATCATTTGAACATACTAATTTTACTGTAGTTCCTCTTCATCCTCAGGGCCCTCATTCTAAGACCCCCCAGTGGTGTCTGAGACCACAGACAGCGTCCAGCCCTAAGTGTGCTATGAGCCTTTCCTGTGCGTACAGACCTGGGACAAAGTTCAATGTGTAAATTAGGCACAGCGAGAGAGCAACAATAATTAGTAATAAAATAGAACAGAAGTTACGTGAATATGGTTTCTCACAGCAAACTAGCAGGAATTTCTTTGTTCACAATTTTGTGGATAAAAGATTTGGTTCATATTATTAAGTTGGAGAGTTCTACTTTTTTTACTTAAAGGTGACAGTTCATGGCTCCTCTTTGGCATCTCCGAATTGCCAGCATCACCGTCCTGTGCTTTGGGGCCACCATGAAGTGAAGTCAGGGCTGCGTGAACATGGGCACGGGCAGCCCTGTGACATCAGTCTAACTCAGACGCCTCCGAAGTGACTAATGGCGGGGAGCTCGCACAGCGGAGGAACCCTGGATGGAGGATGACTCACCTCCCGGGTGGGTCGGAGCAGGACAGCGTGCGGTGTCGTCATGCTGTGCAGGAGGGGACACAATTTAAAACTTAGGAATCGTTTATTTCTGGAGTTTTTCATCACTGTTTTCAGACTGCAGTTGACTGAGGGTGACTGACACCACGTAAAGTAAAACCACAGATAAAAGGAAGCTAGTGTAATTTTTTCACATTAGCCCAGTATGGATGCCGTATTTTCCTCATCTTCCCATTAAATTTCCATTTCTGGATCTTCTGGTTTTTGTTTTTGTTTTCTGGTTTTTGTTTTTTTCCTCTCATCAGGATGGTGGCTTCTGGTTACCTTGGGTATTGGCCTTTCTATTCATTTGCCTGTAAATTGGTTGCTGTTTCCATCAGTTTCCATGGGTATGCAACTTTTTCCTACGTTGCCCCAGATGGAGTAAGGAGTCCTGAGTGATGAAGGTTTTTGCTTACACAGCTCTCCCTTCACTGGTAGCATTATTGCAGAAATGGAGCGGAAGAGGTCGTGAGCACCGTTCCAGGTTAAAACACTGCATACAAACGTTCTTACAGAGGTTGCAGTAGTGTGTTTGAATAAGCCCCTCTTACTTTGTTGAATGGCTTTGGCTGATTTCTATAAACCTGAAATTACTTCTTTAGACCTGTCAAGTTCTATCATTGCTTTTGGGGCATAGATTTGCTCAGGCCCTTATTCTGTCATTCTAGTTGGTCCGCAGTATTATTATTCCTTTTTCCTGCAAGCATAAGGTGCAAAAGGAACTGCTCAGTGGCCCAAGTCAATATATAAAGTGAGATCTCTAATTCCAGTGGCCATGCCCCTTCTGCTACGATAGCAGGACACCAAGAATACCTACGCGCCCATGATGGGCTGCCCTCATCATCTCTAACTTACTTAGGCTGAGTTGTCCTTATGCAGATGGCTCTTCTTATTGTCATGAAATGTCTGTTCTTTTCATACTGAATGTAACATAAGATTATGAATTTTTCAAATAAAACTTACACTGTTAGTCAAGGGATTCAGTATAACTTTTTAAAATGGTGAGTTTTGAAAGTATCAGCTTTATACGGAAGTATATTTTTTAAAAAACTCTCGCCGTATCACTCACTTTCAGTGTTTTGGGAAAAGCAACAGACTTCTACGAATTTCTTCTTTTGTAACCACAGTGGTTATAGTAAGAGTCAGAAATGTAATGTGTGTAACTCGGCTTTGATGGACAGCCAGTGAAGAGATCGTCCTTTGCATAGTAATGTGTACTGCATGCCATAGCTCAGGAGAGACAGGTCAATTATCAAACAAAAACAAAACGAACCTTCGTATTTTACAACCCCATGGAACACTGACCTCCCTTTAGACTGTAAGTGTTTTATCGCTAAACAATGTAATGTATGCAAATGTAGATAATTAGCATTGGTTTCAATCTAATGTTCAAGTTTGCTGATGAGGACAACCACCTTCCCTTTGTGAAATAACCCTAACCTCAAACGTAATATGGCTGCTTTATTAACAATGATCCAATGAATGTGTGAATCGGTATAGACATATTCTGAAAACAGAGATCACTAATTAGTTGATTTAGCTCAATTCAGCCAGTTCATGTATTATGCTTGACAAACAGCATAATTTCAGAATGGAAGCTGTGACTTTCAATATCACGTGTTTTTCTGTGACGTGAGAGTACATAACAATACACGGCTCAGCTCCTGTCTCCGCATGGCACCATCGGCTGGGGCTGAGACCAAAGACGCCAGGCCTGTCCTGTTTCCCACAGTCCCCAGTGCTTTGTTGGTGTCATACTGGGCCTAGTTCACACACACGAGCTAAGTTTGAATGCATTGTTGTCTTTGACGGAGAGGGCTGTCCCTTTTCACCAGCAGCCGTCCCCAACACGAACGTGCCTGGTAACTGGTGCATCCTTGAAAACATAGCCCAGCTGACACTTTCACCTGAAGACTCCCGTGAAGCCGCTTGGCGGGTATAATAAATCCTTATTTATTGGCAGTCATACATCTTGTGCAGTGGGTTGTAATTTTAGGTTCCCTCGGATTCTCTATGAAATCATGAATTTTCCAAGAATATACAGTCGGCCTTATCTCTGTAACTTCGATACCTACCACATTACCTAAAAGATCTGCGGGTCTCAAACGTGAGTGATTGAATGGCTAAAATCTCACTGGGCTGAAACTATACCCCAAGGCCACTGACTGGTTGGTGGTCCAGGACCACCTCACTTGTATTTCATTTTCCCTTAGACATCATCAGTTCCTACAGCTTCAGTCCTACAACTTCGTGAAAAGTGGCAAGGTGCCCCTTTGTAATGTATCTTCTGTTTTTCTCGAAATATTTATATTGTCTTCCTTTCTCATCAGAACTGTGATTTTCTTAATGAAAAAGGCCATGATATGTTTATCTACATTTCTGTCATCTAGCACAGTACTTACCACAGGGATGTTAGCAAAATTTAGTTTAGGTTAAAGTAAAATAACATTTGGAGTTAATTTATTTGACTGAATTATGGCTATAATGTAATCAAGTCAGGGAACTGTTCTTGTTTACAAAAGCTGGAGAGATTTCGGGAAAACTCTCACAGAAGGTCTGAACGAACAGGTATAATGAAATTCAAACAGATGGTCCGCAGCAATGCCAAGTTCGTCCTTATTTTGGTTCTTTAGATAATTATTATGGGTGGCGTTTGATAGCCTAAGTGATCAACATTCACCACGGTTAAGGAGAGCCAAGAAATCAATGAATGTGACATTTTAGTTAGTGTACAAATGGCTGTTTTATTCAGGTTGAATCAGTCATGCGAGTTGGGAGATTTTAAGATGATGAATTTTGCTAAGTCCTGAATAGCTTTTTAGGAAGACACATGTTTTCTCTGTACAAGTGCAGTTTACGTTGCTTTCGCCTGACCACGAGTGACACGTGCAGATTTTGGCCTAGGTGTTTTTTTCTGCGGAAACCAGGTATAGTTTTATGCCTGTCATTTAAATGACTTTTCACTTGTCTTCCGAGTAGTTGTAAGTATTCTGCACTTTAATCTGACTTTGTGATTTTAGACACATTAGGGAGTGTAACAGCTCTGGGGGAGCTTTCAAATGAAACGACGACGCTCAGATTCCTCCTTCAAAGCAGCCAGACCAGCCTCTTCAGAGACCAGAACACAGATTTGCTGCATTAACCAGAGACACGAACACACTGTACTTTTTCATTTAAGCATTTTCATTCTGTTCGGTTTACACTTGATGAAGTGTGAGTTGAAGTGCCACCGGTAACATTAGATACCAGGTGTTTAATAATTCTTTTTTTTAAAGTGAATTATTTTCAATGTTCATCTAGGATCATTTTGCTGATTCTGATACGTCTGGAGAAATCTGTGTAGCTCAAGTTCCCGCTAGTGCTTGGCACTTCCAGGGGCTCTTACCTGAGAATGTTTTAGAACAGGGAAATGGCAGGTCCTATTGATAGTATGAAAAAAAGAGTCAAGCGTTCAGTCTTGTTATTGAATAATGTTAGCTTTATTGTTATAATAGAATACAGTGTGACATAAAATTAAGAGCTTTTGCTAAACTCTGTAAAGCGATACATGCATCTGCCATAAGCAACCCCGGTTCGTATTAGGTTTTATTGCCACTTCACTGCACTAATGTGCAATAAACATTCAGTGTCATCTTTTAAAAAATATTCCTGGGAGTAAGCAGGAACTGTCCTCTATAAGAGTGTAACTTTATTTTCAAGGAAGACTTAACTAGTATTACATGGTTTAGCAAAGCACTGTAGAAAAGCTACATAGAATAATTTGTCTTTGATAAATTATGCAATCAATTAATACAATAGGATACTATCCACATGTACCAACATACTCAGAAATGATAGAAATGCAGTCACTGCATAGCAGAAAGCAGACTAATAAGAAATATTCACATCTAATGAGCAAAGTACAGACCGAATGTTAGCTCTGATGAGTCTGGAAGATAAAATGCTCTCAATAAATACGTTAGATAAACGTCGAAAAATAACAAGATAAACAGCAACACAGAAGGTAGAGCCATATTTTACTTTATTTTCTATACATGATATCTACATAGAATACCAGAGGATGGACATCCCTGGTTCAGCCTTTATTGGCCTAGCTCATGAAATTTAGGCAGGACCAAATCAAACAATAAAGCACATTTAGAAAGAAAACCAGAGTTTGTTCAGGAAAACACAGTGTATTTTCCTGTATCATTGGATAGCAGCTTTTGGAAAAAAAAACATTGCTCCAAACTTGTGCATGGATCCCAACTTCCTCGCTTGGCAATGACAGACAGGTGTGTGTTTTGGTGTTCTAAATGTGTGCTCTAGACCATGACCTGTGGGTTCTGGATGCTAACCTTAAATATCTCTGAAACTCTATCAGACAAAAGGAGACTTCAAAAATACCTTCTGCATAAATATTTATCTCTAAAACATCTGGGAGGGAATGAGACAGACTAGAATTTTCATGGGGGGAGTATCAATGAACTCTTGTACGTTAAAGCCCTTACATAGTACACCTACCAATATATTGCTACAGTATAAATGAAATGTAATGTTACTCAATAAAAGCTATTTCCTATACATTCTTTCATGTACTTTTTATATTTGGTGCTACACGATGGTACACTTATTGGAATAGTTGGTATCGGCAAAGATAGCAGTAATATACAGTCGATTTTCTAGCTCTCATTAAAGCTTTCCCATTTTCTTTCTCTATGAGAGGAGCCAGATTCAGGGAAGTGTGGCGGGTCATGAGCAGAGAGCAACTGATTTACTGCTGAGCACTGGACAACAGAGGGAAGCTACGAGCTTTCTCTGCATATATGAGCTTTATTCCCATGTATCTGAAGTTCCATCTGATTCCTCCAAGCTGTTCTAATCTTAAATGCAGGCTCCGAAAGTATTTCCGTAGCACTTAACATTCTAACAGCTAACAGCGGTGAGTCTTATACAATATTGTAAGAACACAACTTTTAAAAAAAGTAAAAAATGTACAATCTCATGCTGTGTATTTACATATATAATTTAAATATTCTATTTTTGTTCACTAGTCATAAATTGCAATCTAAAGCTTTTAATGTGCTGTTATATAAAAGAATACATTCAACAATTCTAGAGCTTGCAAAATATTTTTGCCCCTCTGAAACATCTTTACAGTGGGAATGAAGTGATTATTGGGCCCATGTGCTACCTAGAAGTAAGCATGATAAGGAAGGGAATCTTTTACCATGATTTTATATTTATTTTTTGGTTTTTAATTGTGTGTATATCTTGGTTAAAATGATTCCTCATCACATCTAGTGCTAAAAGCTCAGGTGATAGTGAAGTCGCGCATTTAGAGCATTTCTCTCCATTGGATGAATGAAAGGTGCTCTACAGCGAGGAGATGCTCCTTTGCTTATGCCATTTCCGCGGATTTTAAAATAGCATTTAGCAACAAAATAGCACGTTGGGCATTTGTAACAGGAGAGAGAACAGGGTCTTTAGCTTTGGAAACAAAAACGTTGAAGCTATACATCAGTTTAAAAAACAAAGCAACAGTGCAAGCACACCATAGTTTGTGCAATGAAGACATAGATTCTCTGAAAATTTTTCTTCATTAAACATCTATAATTTACTCTTTTAAACACCTTCACATAAAAATATTTTTGACATATACAATATCTTCTTTTTTGAGAATATTTGGAAATATATATCTACACATAATCTAGAGTTATATAGTTAAGTCTGACTTTGCTTCTCCTTTTCCTCCTATCTTTGGAACTGCGCCCCCCTTCCTCACTCTCCTGCTCTCTCATTCTGTCTCCTCTGTGGTTACGTGGGCTCCCTCCCTCTCGCTCGCTCTCAGAATCCTGTCTCTCCGCTGCACGCTCCACTCCGCTCTGCTCTGCTCTGGGCTGCCCGACAGGGGCCTGTTGCTCTTGTGTGAGCTGTGGAAATAAGAAAACCTTCAAATTCGTAAGACAGAGGCAATAAAGCAGATGGGAATTACTGCGTTGAGGACAGAAAGCAATTTCCAGTGCAGAGGACTGAACAACAGAATGTGAATAAAAGGACCTATTGATGTGGGGTGGGGGCTTTTAGCTGAGGCTCTCTGTTTAAATACGTAGCCCAGTAGACCAAATTAAAGATTCCAAATAGTAATGGGAAGGCTATTCTTGACAGCCGGTCGATTTTGCTGACACTGTTAAAGGTTTTCTTGGGTTCTGGTGGTTTGGTTTCTGGCTTCACTTCTTTCGGTTCTATGGTGGCACTCTTAGCAATGGTGGCTAAGCCAGGGTCACCCCTGGCCAGATTAGGGGTGTAGCTGGTTGCTGTGGGAGCATACGTGTTGTTTTTCTTAATCAGAGGGTCCTTCACTTTCTTTGGCTGTGGAAAGAAAAAGTAAAAGCGTTTTGTTTAGTAAACTGTGAGAGAAGCAAGTTGATGATTTGCTGAGTAAAGGGACCTTTACTTTGGAACCTAAGTCTTTGCTTTATGTAAAATCTAAGAAATGTAATTTAGGACTGTATTATTGGGGAAAAGTAAAAATGCAGACAACAATATTCAGTTAGGAGATCAACAGTTTGGGAGACCCAATGGGCAGCGTGGAGATTATAGGTAACAATACTGTATCATAGGCTTGAATGTTGCTAGAGAACAGAAGTTAAATGTTTTCACCACAAAAAGAAGTGGTAACAAACTGTGTGATGGGAGGGAGATAGTAGCTAATGCTCTGGTGGTGATCGATTCACAATATATAAGTGTATCAAATCAACCACATTGTACACTTACATACACGTACACAGCGATGTGTCGATTATATCTTGATAACACTGGAAAAAATGCAGGCACAATATTTTCCCAGTTTTCCTATCAAGAGGTGGGGTCCATTTCTCCACACATTGAGTCTAGAAAGGACATGTGACTTTGAACAAGGTGATGCTGTTCCAGTCGGGGAGCATGCCCACAAGAGGCTTTGCAAACTCAGCCTTTACCATCTGCCGTGTGAAGATGCCCGGACTAGACTGCCTCGGGGCAGAGACCATGTCAGACTCCCAGCCAGCATCAGGGCCCCAGGCATGGGAGAGAGGCCACCATGCGTCTGCTCGCCCTGATGGGGTCTGCAGTGAACTCTAGCCACAGGAGCGAGCCCTGGTTGCACTGATAGAAGTAACACCAGGCCGTCCCCGCCAGCCACTCGGTTGGTTTTTTAGGTAACTAAGTTTGGGCATGGTTTGCATTTCAGCAGTAAATTGCTGAGCCAATCACTATTGGCTCCTTCTCCCTGTGTTTCAGGTGGGCAAATGATGAAGCAGAATTATTCACAAGTATCTCTAATTCCATTCTCAGTCAGTGTTAGCTGCGCATCAGTATCGTCTATGCACTAATTGACAACTGCAGTATTTCTGAGGGTTTCTGTCATAGAGACATTTTTTAAGAATGAGTAGATCTTTGTCTGTAGCTGTGTGGCCCAACACTGTTGCTGACAGCTGCCTGGGGCCACTGAGCAGTGGAATGTCCTAGTCTGGTCAGGGATGTGCTGAGAGTGTGAAAGACACAAAGGGCTGTGAAGACCTAGTGTGGGTGAGAAGAAGAACGCAGTCCTTAACATTTTGTATGGTTGGCATCTTGTCAAGATAATATTTTTGATGTATTGGCTAAAGTACATTATGAAACTTAATTACACTGGTGTATACTTTAAAAGTGAAGCTAGTAGAGAATTTCAAATTATATATCTGGCTGATATTTGCAGTTCATTTATATTTCTGCTGGAAAGCAATAGTCTATGAGAATGGTTCTCATCCTTGTGTGTACAGTACATTACCAGTTAAAAGATTTTCAAGTACAGTGTCTCGGGCACAGTCTCACATTTTGATTTGGATTCCATGGGATTTGAACTTGGTTATTGACATTGCAGAAATCTTACCCAGCTAATATTGATGAGCAGCTAAACTTGAATCACCAGATGTGATACTCTCTGGATAATTTGTATTCTTAAATGATCAGATCAGCATAAATTATTACTTCCAGAAGACCTGGTTCTCTTCACAAGGCACAATAGCCAGGGATTATAACCAGTTAACTTATTTATTATCCCTCTCTGCACTCCGTCTGTGGCTTTTTCGCCTCTCCACAACCTTACACATACTTTGGGACTCGGAGAAAGAAACCATATTGTTCTTTTTTCTAGTATTACTTCATTAAAATAAGGCCACTCACACCAAGTATGCACTCATTTTGCAGTGAAAGCAGAATTGTTCAAGTTTTATGAGGAGCAAAAGAAATTCCTGTAATTAAGTAAAAGTGATTCTGTAGTCCAAATGAACAAAATTGATATGATTTATTTCAACACTAAGTTAAATAGCCAAACTTTATATTGAGTTCATTTCTTTAACAATGACAGTTTAATATTAAAGAATACATTAAACAGTGTGTTATGTCCTTTGATAAAATGTACAATGTGTTCTGGTGCTGAGGGAGGCAAAGGGTTCCAGTCTAACAAAATCTGTGAGGGATAGACACTCTACTACATAAACCGAAATGAATAATCGTCCACAGGAAAAGTTTGTGGAGATCTCATCTCTCCCTGTGCCAATTTTTCACAATACTCCAATACTAAAAATTCTCAAGTTACGTTTTTTTCCCCAACATCATGTGGAATACAACAGTTGGAAATACCTGTTTGGCTTACCAGGAAATAATGGTTGTTAGTTTTTTCACTTCTGAAAATGTTGAGCTCCCCTAGGTTCCTTAAGAAGTTGGTGTTTCTTTCAGCAATTAACTAAGTAAGGGTGGATTGTAAGCAGACTACTGTATGCCCACTTGCCGATGTGATGGCCCTATGGGAAATTTCTTTTTGTTTTCAAGTGGCGCCTTGTTAGAGATTGAAAATGTAACTATTCTGAGAACACTAACCTGGTGTCAGAAAAAATGTAATACTCTTCTTCTCGGAACGTCAAAATGAGACCTGTGTTACACTCTCTCATTCATCCGTGGCTGAGAGGTAAATCTCAGAGAGCTTCACCGTGGCCTCGTATTTTCTCTTCAAGTGCCCTTGACCCCTGAACTGCATTTTCAGGGACCAACGCAAGAGACTAGCGTTCTGGGGAGCGGGACCCTGGGGAAGCTGCTGGGGAGCAATCCCTCCGGGGCTACTTCTGGGTGCCTCACGGTCTCCATGTCTTTGACTTTGCCCTTCTCCCTACCACCCTGAGGCTGGCTTGCATTTTAACATATGTATTTTTCCTTCAGTCCTCAAGGGTATCCTCTCCAACTGTGCCTTAAAGTCCACTCTCAAGGCGAACAGTTCTAATCGAGGCGAACAGTGATATTCTTGACTTGACAATTTTCTATAGTGAAGACCTTTTGCTGTGACTTCTCTGTGTCATGTTCCTTAAGGCAAACCTCTGTGTTGACAAGTGACAATGTTTCAGCTGATACATTGCTTCACTGAATATTGGAAGCAATGCATTTTGCGAGCAGAATTCAACTGAGGCCTTGTAGTAATGATATTTATGACCAAAGAGATTAGGTTTAAAAAGTAAGGTAAAGCCTATGATTTTCAAGTTATAAAAATTACAATGGTGCCTGTAAGTTTATTTGCTCCTAATGTCAGGCTTATTAAAACTCCTCTCAGCTCAATAGGGATCACAGAAAAGCATATTGGAGTAGAAATATTAACTTTTGTATCTCTCCTTTCTATTCTGCATCTACTCTGCACATCTCTCCACTCAATACCCTCTGGTGAACAATAACAGAAGTATCGCACCACTTAACCATTGTAACATACCAAAAAAGAATCCTGGTTACCCTCTGTCTGCATTCCTCACCCACTTCCTGTAGTTCAAACATCTCAGCCACTACATTTAAAAAGACGTTAGTGCTGTATCGCAGGGGATGTGAAGGCACTTACCTTTTCGGGAACCACGCTTTTGCCATCCCAGGCATAACCTCTCTTGGTGAAGTAGTTCACAGTGGCAAACTCGATCAGAGCCGAGAACACAAAGGCATAGCACACCGCGATAAACCAATCCATAGCAGTCGCATACGCCACCTTGGGGAGGGAATTTCTGGCGCTGATGCTCAGAGTCGTCATGGTGAGCACAGTCGTTACTCCTGTGAAGAAAGAAATTAAGTGGGTTTGTAGATTCTTACTGCAAAATTTCATCACTGGAGGTCAGCCCACGTGCACAAAGGGAAGCCAGCAGCACCACGGAGGGAGTCCACGTTTTCTTGCTCATCCCGTTTTGGTGTGGATTGGACGAGTTCTCATTGAATCCCGGGGCAGTTTGCGGTTGGTGGGATGGCACCGTTGCGGGGATCTCTTACAGGGATAAACTACTTTCCAACTGCTAGTAACATAGTGAACTTCTTTAAAAGAGGATCTTGAACACTGTGACCTGGTTGGAAAAGGAAATACTATTCCTTCACTGTCTGCAACCCTTTGAAAGAGAAAGCATAGATCTTCACTGTCTCCGACCCAGAGGAAATCTCCTGATCCTCACTTCTGTCGGGGGTGCCTCCTGTGGACCCCAAATGTGTGTGTGTAAACCAAGAAGAAGTTCCGTGATGACTGATAATCAGTACATGACTAAGTTATCTTAGCACACTACTTTGTTACATTATCAACTCTTTGGCTTTTGTATGATTTTTTTTCCTGAATCTTAGGTAGCTACTCTTTTGAAGAAATTTCTGAAATATTTTGCATGGAACTTGCTTGAGGTTACACAGCTCAAAAGTGACACTTGATTTAAACAATTTGTAACTGAAATGTCCACAACCTTTCTTTTTCTGTCAATGCTTCCCCATCTTCCTATTCTGTGAACCCATCCCTAGTGATCAAAATTACCTATATTCAAAGCAGTTTTTAAGTCAGTTATTTTTAGTTTATGTATAAAATTAGATGTATGTAAATGATGATATTCATTAAGGTTCACTTAACAAATTAATAGTATCAGCCTACAGAATGTAATACAGTGTATAGTTTGACTATTGTAAGGCTCCTTTTAAACCACTTGAAATGCATTTAAAAATTCACAGTAATCTGATGTGGATGGCTCAGGCTGCATGATGTAGAAAAAGTCTTGATGTCTTCCAATGACTGCTTGAACATCACCACTCACCACCTTATTTATGCCCTGAGTAAATGAGTTACCTTCCAGGGACCTCAGTCTGTACATCTGGAAAAACATGATTTAGACTCCATTCTCTTGACCAGCAGTTCCCAGAGAGTAAAATTTCTGCGCATTCATGAGATTATTGGAGGACAAAATTATAGGATGTAAAAACATTTTAAAGATGTAAAAAAAATATGGCCATAGTCATCCATTGGGTCTAAAATTAATGTCAATGATTTGATTAATTTTTAGAGAATGAGTAGAATTATACAGCTCGTAGGTGGCTAGTTGTTACAAACTGCTTTAAGCCATCCAGTATCCTAAAGTTCTTAATGAATATCAAGGTAGATGATCTTTGTAACTATCTTAGAAAGTGATAGGCTTAAGAAGGAACATTGAGACTTTTATATTAAATCATAGGTTTGATGTATGGTCAAAATATGTAAAGAATTCACTTTGAACTTCAGAGGTATTTCAGAAGTTCTGGGTCATTATCTAACATTGCATAACCAACAAATGGTTTCAATGACATTGCCTGGAAAATGGCCCCCAAAGGTACCTAAAAATATTCACCTGAGCAAAGAGCAAGGCAATTAAATGTCAGTATTTGGGAAGCACCAACCCAGTTACAAATCACAGTTCTGTAGTTGCTGAGTGAGCTTGGGAAAATTGGCTCACAATTCTAAGCCTCAGTTTCATTGTTTAAATAATTATAGATTATTTAGATTTAGATCATTAATTATTAATGATCTAAATCTAATACTTGTTAATAATTTAGATTATTTCCTTATAAATTAATTTCAATGAGTAATTCAGAGGGGTGCTGTTAGTATTAAATACGATACAGTAGTTAAGTGTTTAGCACTTATCCTGATATTTACTGAGGGCAAAATAATGAGTGTTACTAATGACAACTTTAGTTCTTTGCATAAATTCCTGCTACAGTAAATTCCAGTTTTTTCCCCAAAATTTGGTTTATGTAAGCAGCTGTCAAAAATAATTTGGAAATATATGCTCTTAAATAAAATGCATGCATAAATTAAAGCAGTTAAGAATAGCATAAAGAGAGGGATGTCGTGTGTATGTGTGTGTGTGTGTGTGGTCTTCTAATCCCTGCTCTGGGGAAAGGGGAAGGAAAATTATATTGAGCATCTATTAAGCTCCAAGTGCTGAGCCTGACAATTTATATATTTTCTTTTCATTTTTTAAAACAGCACAATTTTACTTTAATTGCACTCACATTTGATAGGCAAGTGAAGCTTAGAAAGATGAAGATTGACCCTAACACTTGGATGTGTCTGAGACCAAAATCCCATGACCACGTTGTCTCCAAACGTGAGCATCACAGATCAAGAATGTGGTATTTTAAGACATAAAACAAGCTTCAGCTCTGCTGCAGTCTGGATGCCTTTTAGTAAACTGTCATAAAAGAGCAACTTTTTTTTTATTTTTGTATTTCTTTAAATACCCTTGACCCTCTCAGGCATCTTACACAGCTCAAAGGAATATGCTGAGTTCAGACAAAAAAGAATAGAAACCTGTGTACTAAATAAATGTTAAAAGGCTAAAGGTCTTAAAAAGCTGTACTTTTTTATTTTACTGAGCTCCAAACATTAGAAATATGTAACTTGACCGACAGAACTACTTGCCACAGCTGAGTTTACAGATAAATAGCTGTGTTTACCTACAGGGCATGAGTTGCCTGATTGTTTGAAAATGTTCAGAAAACAAGATTTTTGCTTTATAAAACAGTCCAAAATGCTTTAGAAAGTTTCCAAACTGGAAGGATCAGATACATTGGGGTGAGAACGGAGAAAGAGAGCGTTTAGGAAAACCTTTTTCACTGTGGTGCTGAATTCCTTCTACATAAAAGGCAGAGATCTGTAGTCTAACTAAAAGAAATTTGTAGTGAAAAACAGCCCAAGTGGGTGCACACACAGGAGGAAGCATCTTGACAAGAATGCAACCCCCCGTTCTAACAAGTGGTGTCAACTCTAGTTAATATTGACACACGGGCATCAGGAAAACAGTTCTTCGAAGTGACCTACTCTTTTGCTCTGCAGCCGGACCCAGTCTAGACCTTGATTTAGCTGTGTTCTTAGGGTACTGCCAGAGCAAAGATTTGGTGGCTTCCAGCCTGGATGGAAGCACCTTGCTACAGTCGGAAGGAAATAACCTTTTCCGGGCACTTGGTCTTGAGATAACTAATTTTTCGTACCTTGCATAATCTTGAAGAATGATACCATAGGTATCTTTGCATGTGAATAATGATTTAGATTTTAAGCTTCTTAAGGCTTTTATTCCGTAGTAAACAGTCTTAAATACAGCACTGAGCCTAGCTGGTACTTTGGGAATGAACCTTGGTAATTGCACCTTTCACCGATGACTATATGGTATTTATTGACAAATGAACAATGTGGCCCACAGCAGCCCCAGTCCATGCCTCATCAGTGGATAGAGCAGGCAGTGGCTCAGTGTGTCTGGGTCCAAGGGTTTGGGTCCTTTGCTCAGTAGCTTCCAAGCTTGAGCATCTTAGTGGGTCTCTTGTTCCTTAGCTTTCTTGTCTATGACACAAAGGTAATAACAGTACAGAGGCTTTGGAGGATATTAAATAATATAGTGTAGGTTTGTTTTACAGAATGGAGATTCTGTAAAGCGCTCAATAGGTAGTATGCATGATTTTACTGTTATTTGAAGTTTAAGTTCCTGATTGTAACCTTCATGAGGGGAGTGGTGTAGGGAGACCACTGCATTCTGGGCCTAGCTGATGGTAGGCTTCAAATAGAAATGCAGCAAGTGAAGGCGTGAGTGAGCAAGTTTATGGTATTGGACCCTTCTGTTTACATCCGTCTGAAAAGCACAATTAAATTAGTATACAACAATACAGGCAGGAGATACCCTTTATATGAGCACAAATTTCCAAAATAGTAAATTAGGGGGTGGCTTTTCCTATTAGTAAAAGGTTATTACCCCGTAAGCAGTTTTCCACTAGATTGCATTAACTTGAAGCATCTAAGGTATTTAAACCCTTTTAACAGAAAAAAATGCGTATTTGGAACTCTTCAGAAGTACATGCATTCGTACAAAAGTGAAGTATTCCTGTACTGTCTATGATATGACACGGTCATTAGTGATCTCTCCATAAGTAAGGAAACCCTGCTTTCGTGTATGTAAGGAAGTAGTTGCACTGATATTTTCTTAGATTCTCAGAAGTATGCAGATATATGCTTATGTATTCTGAAAGTATGATTTAAATATGAATGTTTCTATGTGTGTGTTTTAATCTAGTATGATATATTTTATGCCTGCTTCATTCCACTTATCTCCCCAAATATCAAACGTTCATTAACCCCACCATTTGCATGCACTGAAGCAGCTTGCTATTTAGGGAAACAATTTTTAAGAATCATACCCTGATGAGAACGTTAAGTCCTTGAGTCTCTCTATCGTATTAACTTCATATTTTAATTCAAGATTGTTTTTCGTCTTATTTGCAGTGTCACCCGTGTGACTTGCCCTCCACACTCTCGCATGCATGTCTTGACGGGCACTTACCGAAGACAGTCCTGGCTGGCACAGACTCTCTGTTGAGCCAGAAGGAGACTTGGGACAGAATGACGGTCATTATGCATGGCAGGTATGTTTGAATAACAAAATAGCCAATCTTTCTTTTCAGGTGGAAATGAGTGGTCATAACAACATACTCTCCTAGAGGGAGAAACAGCAAGGTTGAGCAATTTGACCTTGAATAAAAGTTAATCCCTGAGGTTTATTTTTATCAACAGCAAAGACCTGGAGATTAGACACATCCTTCCTCCAGGTGGTATCTGGTTCCTGAAAAGCTTTTATCCAGAAAAGAAAACAACAACCACCTTTAGAAACACACCAAAATGGCCCTAAGGGTGAGCTGGAGGTGCCAAGGATGTCATGAATATAGTCTTACATCCTAATCCTGGTCCATGATACATTTAAGACGATTCTAAGCATATATTTACAGATTGCCTTTAAGGACCACAAGGGCAGTGAACTAGATCCTGATGACACACACCAGTGGATTAAAGCAGACCAGATCCTCCACGTGGGCACTGCAGGAAAGATCAGGCTGCCTAATGAAGGAGTTTTGGAGGCCAGGTCAGGAGAGCAGAATTCTAGCTCAGATACTTCCTTTCGGGAGCTCTCTGACTTTGGGTAGGTCATTCAGCTTAACCTGATCCTTCAAAATGAAAAGAGTGGGATAGAGTCCAGGGTTGGTCAAAATACATTTTGAATTCACCTGGGAAGGTTTTGAGACATCCGGTTCTTCAAATCCCGCCTAGATACACTAACTGTTCTTTGAGATGGGGCCAGCTTTTGGACTTGACCCAGTTCCTAGCCCGGTCTGGGGAAAAGATGGACTAGCTAGGCTCTCTATGGTCTTCATATACTCTGAAGTCTGAATTTATGTAGAGGTCCAAAGCAGTAGACACACAACCCAAATTGCAGGAGGGATTTTTAGAAATTGATATTATGGTTTCTTTCAATTGCAAGTCTTAGCAGTTTTTAGCTTTATTCACTCTAAATATATGCTTAGCTCATTGTAAGTGGGTAAGAGAGAAATAGGAGGTTTTTTGCTAAGAAAACGTTATTCTCTTTGGTATTCACATTTCTCTACCTTCCCCCTTCCTTTCAACTGCAAACTTTTTCCCGCTCAACCTGACATTTCTGTCTCTGACCGTGGCCATCCAGATTGGACCCTATAATATGGCCTAAACTGCCCGTGACTTCATCCCTAGCTGAAGGCATCAGTCCCAAAAAGATCTCAGTCTTCAAGCTGGCTGGTCGCCTTCTTTGCAGCAGTAAGAACGAAGCCATGCCGACTGCCCCTACCCTTTTGATAGCACTCTCTTGATTTATAGTCTCTTTTTATCTCTCATTTTTATTTTGATAACTCACTGATTATCTCAACCTGACAGTAGTTACTGAGGCTTTTGGGGGTTTTTTCCCTATCAGGTAGTAATCTTCATCTTTCTGCAAGTACATGTAAATATTCCTTACATAGTTCTAGCTTCAGCTTTCTTTCTCCTTTTTTGAGGGGAATCTAATAAGAAATTTTCCCTTTTCCTTCTCCCAATGTCATTTTTATCCAGATAGGTGCCATTTCTACATTAAGTGACACTGCTCTCAAATCACAACCTATATTCCCAAGTTACTTATAAGGAATCTCATAGATGCTGATGTTTCACGAATGCCACTCGCTAAATGTGATAACTGACATTAGTTAACCTTTCTCATAATAAATAATGCCCGGTAACAGTGGTGCCGCTTCTCCAGTTTGTGTCTCTCTCTCAATTAATGGCACTGTCATCTGTCTGTTCACTCAGGCTAAAAACCTGGACTGAATCCTTGAATGTGCATTAGGACTTTGGAACGAGAGCAAGAAATCAGTTGATCATCACCCTTTTAATTTCACCTGGCAGTATCTCTTGGTCTATCTCTTATCTTTTGGCCACTGCTCTTATCTCCTCTGTAGGTTCTTCTAACGGCCTATTAACTGTCCCATCCTAACTCCATTTTGTTTCTAAATTTCGTTGTCAGAGTGATCTTTTCAGAGCATATGTAAATATCTTAAAGTAGGTTTCCCAACCTCAGCTCTATTGATATTTCATACCTGTTATGTGTGTTTCTTTCCATTTTTTATTTTGTGGGGACTGTCCTGTATATTGTAGGATATTTTGCCACACAGCAAACACTCCCCCGAGTGTGACAATCAGCAGTGTCTGCAGTGTTGAACACTAACAAGCAAGCGCCCTAACCTGTGTTCAAGATTCTGCACCTCATGACTCTGCACGTTTCAGCATCATGTCTCATGTCTCAGCACACTTACATCTCAGTATCCTCACCTACAGAACTGTCTATTTGACAACTTCTGTTGGTGACTGTTTTGTTCATTGATGGGTTCCTGGTTTATACTGGCATAGGAAGGAATATACTGTAGAAGAGGGTTTATTAGCTTCAGAGGCAGATGAATTTGTCTCCAAAAGCCAGCTGTGCTCTTTTCTTACTGTATGGCCTTGGGCAACTCCCTTTACTCTCTGGTCCTCTGTTTTCTCATCTATAAAACAGTGAGTAGCGTATTTGGGGAAAGATAAAGAATAAGGGCTCTACTTAAGATCATGCTACATAGGAGTTTTACATAAGGAAGGGGAAAATAGTTTCCTTTGTCCATTTTTTCTTTTTTCTCTCCAATTAGAATCGGTAGAAGTAGTATTGGTAGAAGAAATGCATTTACTCTCTATAGTAGGGAATCATCCATCCATCCATGTAATGCTTTCGTTATTGTTATTAATGGCTCACCTGCCATTTAATGATCAGTATTAAGTAACTGCAAACTTACTGATAGCTCTTCTTTACATTTCGAGTCAAATGTCACACCTTTAATGTTCCCATTCATGTGCTTATAGCCTCAGTGGGCGGAAACCCCGAACAGTGAGGGGGGGCCTGTTCCTTGGCTGCAGTGTGACCTCACAGGCTCGAAGTGTTTAACAGCTGCCCATGGTGCAGAGGGGCTCGCGGAGGCTCACGGGTGCTCACTGAAACAGACGTCCCTAAGCATCTCTCTTTTGAAAGGTCAATCAAATGTTAACTACAGTTGACCCTTAACAAGATGGGTTTGAACTGAGCAGGTCCACTTATATGTGGATGCTTCTCAATAAATACTGTCTATATGTTTATGATTCTTTTCATCACATTTTCTTTCCTCTAGCTTACTTTATTGTAAGAATACAGTATCTAATGTAGAAAACATACACAATATGTGTTTCTTGGCTGCTCAGGTTACCAGTAAAGCTTCTGGTCAACCGTACGTTAATAGTAGTTAGGTTTTGGGGGAGTCAGAAGTTATATGTGGATTTTCCCTATGCACAGTGTCGGTGCCCCTAACCCCTGGGTTGTTCAGTGGTCAATTGTAATTTCATTTCATTGACTGAAGATACCTTGGGTGACATCTCCAAGGTCATCTGAAAAGAAATAAGTGATTTAAGTTGGAGAAAAATGCAGAAAATTCATTTTGTCAGGACGCTGCTAAAATGTTGCCTTGTGGGGACACAGTCACGTTCCACTTCACCCTCCCAGGGGTACCGGTTGTGGCCCCCAGCCCTTCCTTCAGACGGGGCCTGCGAAGTGCCATCGGCTCCTAGAAAAACTCCGTCTCTCATACAAGGTCAGCAGGACGGGGGTCTGCACATGTCCCATTATCAACTTTGTTCACAGTGTGATATTTGGGGACGATTCTTCAAAGAATATGATTTTGGTGGTTTGAAGAGTGATTCTTCGACATTATATTTGTTTTATAAACCACTTCCTCACTAAAAATAGTTAGAGAAAAAATAGGAGAATTTCAAATCTTTTTAAAATCATCTTCCTAAATGAAACAAAATCTAACCTTTGGCAAAAAAAATGTTTGAATGAAGAAAGAAAAAGGCAGCAAAATCAAAATCATGTTGTAATAACTTCAAAATGAAAGGAAAGCACCACAAAAAATTGGTCTCTTAAAGTGAAATAAAAGAATATGCCCAGACATTCATTGCTTATGCAATAAGCGTGTCAAATTCTTTTCCTCTAATCCAACAGTCCAGAAGAATTGAAATTCAAATGCCCTTGCAAATCATGTAACCCTGAGGGAAGCTTCTGAGTTAGATGTGACAATGTTTCTGATACAATACAATACAAAAATAAGGGGAGTAGAAGAAAAGAAGTGGGGATTTAATTTTGTAAAGCAGAATCGAGCATTTGTGTAGACCTGGCTTCGATTCACGGTCTGCCTAAATCTGACGGCAGACTCCAAGAAAGAGATTGGGCCTCTACTGCGTTTTTGCGAGTGAAGTTTTGGGAGTGAAGACCTTGCCAAAAAGTCTGTTTCTTCCCACAAAATCCATCTAGATGGACTTCTGATGAGCGAAATTAGATCCAGAGGAAGTAAAGTTCAGTGTCATATTGTGAAGTTGAATCTGCACACCACACTAAGTTCTCACATTTGAGAATTTGATCATTATTCTCTCCCCCCCACCTCAATGTTTATTATGGAAATGAGAAGAGAAAGCTTTGATTTTGTACAGATAACCTTGCTGGCTCTAGCACAATATGAGGACTTTTAAGCGACCAAGTTTATGAGGTCCAGCCAGTTTGGGGCTGGTGAGTTGGGTCTGTCTCTCACCCATTGCCCCTATTTGTAACTGCGCATCCTTTCTGAGAAACTGGAATGCAGGTAGGCTGAATCCTTTGGAAGCCAGAGTGAAAGAGGTCTCCAAGTTCATCGGACTAAGCTGCTCATTTCATAGACTTGAGAACTGAGACATAAAGAAGGGACACAATGACACCTCAAGGTCACTAGTGCTAGCACTAGAATGAAGGCACTCTCTCCTCTGAGTAACATTTGTGGCTTGTAAATACTTCTGTTGCATGCCTCCTACTGCACTTGAATTACTATTTCCCTGGGAGGTCCAACCTCCATTCTCTGATAATAGATGGGGAATTTCTTGATGAAAAGTTCTATGTCTGTTTTTCTGAATGTCCTGCATCTAAAACAGTGATTACTTGGCTCCCAACAAATGCAGATTAACAAGGGAAAGTCAAATCCTGCAGGGATCCTTCCTTGATTATCCTAGGCTGGACTCATTTACTTATCATTCATTTAGTGCCGCCTCTGTTTCAGCCACCACAGTGAATGATAGGCTTACAAAAAACAGATATGGTTCCTGCCCTCGCAAAAATGTCCACCACAGCACTTACCGCCCATTTGGATAATTATAGTGTATGTGTTTGTCTTCCCTTAGACTTCATGAGAGCAAGATCGCTGCCCTGTCTATCAGCGACTCTCTGGTGCCTGCCATGGTACCCAGCTCTTAAGAGCATTCCATTTTTAAAGAAGTCAACGCTGCTCATTTTAATATCTTTTCCAGCTAACTTGTGAGGAGAAAGGTTTCCAGTATTTTCTTTGTTCTGTGATATTTCCAGGACTATGACTACAAGTACTATATACATTTCGAGCATTTATTATATAACACTGTGATCAGTGTTTTATGTTAGCTCATCTGTAATGGAAAATTATCGAACCCTCATTCTTAGAGGAGGTCAAAGTTTCTAACTGAATAAGTGGCTTTCACAAAGTCACAAGGCTTCTTCAAAGGGACAGGACCAGGAGTGAAGTCCACATCTTTCTCACTGCAAAGCCTGAGGCCTTTTCCTTTGCTGTGTGCATGTTCTTCAAGTTTATTTTTTAAATTTTTAAAGTTTTACCATGACTTCTTTTTAAAAAAATTTTAGTTATTGTTCAAGTACAGTTTTCTGTCTTTTACTCCCATCCCAGCTCACCACCGCCCCCCCCCCCNCCCCTCATCCCAGCCCCCCCACCCCCCCCCCCCGCCCCCGGTGCTCGCCACCTCCCTCCCATTTCCACCCCTGTTAGTTTTTATCCATGTGTCCTTTATACTTGGTTCTGCAAACCCTTCCCCTTTTCCCCTTAAATTCTCTTTCTTCTCCCCTCTGGTCACTGTCAGCCTGTTGTCAGTTTCAGTGTCTTTGGCTATATTTTGCTTGTTTGTTTGTTTTGTTAAAAGGAGGAAGCCTCAGAAAGAAAAAATCAATTACTTCTATGTGGATTTCTAATGTTTGCAAAACTGAGAAACAATCTTCTCCGTGTTGCAAAACAAGAAACATAAGATGCATTAAGGAAGCAAAAGACAGATCCTCTTAAGCAGGGATTATCCAACAATCACACTAAGAGATATTGACCCGTTAAACAGGTTAGAATCATTGGGGTCCCAATAAAGAGTCCAAAACCTAAGAAAGAATGTTTTCTGAGGAAAAAAGCACCTTTGTCCGTATTTATTATTTAATTGCCTCTCTTTAGAAATTATAGATCAAAATGAACTAATTTAAAAATTTAAAGATAGCTATAAAAGTAACTGTCGAATCTTGCTAACACAAGTTAAAAATATTTGGATCAGCGGGGGTTAAGTTTTTCTAATCGTTAGAACCCAAATTTTGTTTGTAGTTATCTGGCCCTATGATCATATTTAAGTTAGTCACACACCATATTTTCATAATTAAGCTCTTACTTCTTGAAGCAACTTCAAAAGTGTAAGATTTTGGATCCAGCTGCTTAATATTATTTTACCCAGTTGTGAGTATTTCACTGGTAAGGTAATTATCACTCTAGGACGGATGGCACTCCGTCTACTTTTAATTCCAAAATGAAGTGATCAGTCATGTGATTATGTTTCTGCAGGATTTAGCTTCGGAGGCTCCTTGGCTAGAAATGCAAATGCTTTGTAGAAGGAGTTGGCTTTTTGGTGACCTGTGGGTAATGACCACGGCTAACAATCCACCAAGATTCATTGAATTATACAGTTAAATGGGGTGTAGGTGATATGAATAGCGAACATTTATTAAGGGCTTCTTATGTGCCAGGAACTGTGATAACTCTTTTTTTATGGCTGCAGTTTTTTTTTTTCTCCCAACAACCTGTGAGGTGACCACAAACGATGGGGAAGGTAGAGGAGTAGGGATTTCGCCCAGACATTCTCCCTCAAGAGTCCACACACCTAAACACTGTGCTACACCGACCACAAACAGCCAGTGATGTATTTTGCAGACGAAGAAACACAGGATAAAGGACATTAAATGACAAGTCCAAGGTCACAGGTTTCCAGAGCTTACACTAGTTTTCAGCTCAACCGTTCCTCAGTTCAGTGCAGTTTTTTCCTCTTAGGCCTTTGAAGGGCTTACTGGATTGTCACATTCTCACAAAAATTCTTTGTGCTCCCTCCTCCATACCTGGAGTTACCAGACGGCACTTACCCGTGCTCGACTGAACAATTCCCGAGTCTACTGTTTGTCCGAGCAGGTCGTACTGGTTCAGACGTGACCCGTCTTCCGCCACCACCACTGAGCGTGCTGGCTCCCTGGTCCACTCGTAAACAACTTCTGCTCTCGTATAAGCATCTGAAAGAAATGGCAAATGGTCCGTGTGTCATGCCACTTTCCTTCTCCTAATTAGCTGGTGTGTGCTATCAGCTTCCTGTTTTCAAGCTCAGGGTTCCAGGGGCAGGCTAGGAAGTGAGAGCCTGTGTTCCTTACATTTTCCCAATTCATTCGTTATCTGTTCCCTCGTATTACAAATAGTTAATTGAGCATCCGCAAACAACAAAGTGCTTTTCTGAGGCTATAAGAGTGAACATTGATAAGGTTCCCTGATCTTAGGGAATATGTGTTGCATTGGTGGGGATGATACCAGATAAGCGAATCAAGGTATGATTTCAAGTTAAATGCAGTACAGCTGTATACAACAGGTCAAGGGGTGGAAAACAAAAGGCGCGGGGCCTGTCTTCGGTATGGGACTGAGAGAGGGTCACTGAAGAAGTGACGTTGATATACATGCTCGAAAGAAAGAAGAGAATGAGCCATCCAAGTCTTGGGGAAGGGTTCCCCGGATAGGCAGACTAACCAGTTTTCTCCTCCAGGGCAGGAAAAAGCTGGACATGCCCAAGGATACACAGGAAGCCCAATGAGGCTGGGGCGAAGTGCGGGAGAGAGGAAAGGAGGTTGGAGGCAGTAGCCTGGGTCCAGACTATGTCGGGCAAGGTGCGGGTCATGATAAATGTGAAAAGTTCACGCTGGAAATTTAATCGAGCATCTATTTTTAAATGAATCTGATTTTACTTTCTTTTAATGACCCTTCTTATAGATATTTACTATGATGAGAAGGATGATTTATGCCATGTATGCAGCTCTTTATACTTCTCCGTCATTGTCGTGTTTGCTGTTTGATAACCTAGCCACCCCCCTACCGGAGGGGTTAGGTCATCTTCCTGATCTGTCATCCAGGTGGGCTGGGGCAGGCTGTGTGTAAAGCGAAACGGAAGGAGAACGAATTCCATAGCCTTTCTGATGTCTCGTCACAGAACACCCAACTTCACATAGGTTATAGTCATGGCACACATTCTACTCTGTTTAGGTGGAGAGTGACAGTAAAATTTAAAAATCATCACATTAGAAAAGCAAACTATTTCTGGGGGTTTTAAGAGAAGGACGTGATAGCAAAAGCCGGCCTTGCACTGAGACCATTACAGACTCTTCTCCTCGTCGGGCTGAGGAGGCACCGTGCCCTGGGCACGCTGTGCCTTTGAGTGGCCGGCCACCAAAATGCTTTACTTTCTTTTAAGATCAGAAGAAAATGCATGGAAATATCAATGTTTAAAATATAAATACTACTTAAAATAAAATCTTAATGTATATATTTGCAGAAACATTCCCATAAAAGTCATAAGGTATCTTGGCTTGACCTGCCCTCTACCCCAAGGTTACCAGGCTTGGGTGTGTTGTCCATTTGTATTTGTCCAAAGTAAAATATAAGAGACGTAAAATGACAGGTGCATTTTTGGACACATATGAAGCTGCCTGAAGAAAGATGTGAATCATGCTCCTCATTTCATGAGCTCCTCGAAGTGACCCCTTGGGTCTGCGGTGAGTGGTGCAAAAGGATGCAGTCGGTGTACCCAAATCATCCGTGGGTATCCTGTCTGCTCCAGCATCATTTCCGGGCCAACCCACAATCAGTTACCTTCTTCAACAAATCCTTCCGGAAGTTTCGGAGAACGTACTTGGTATTCGTTTAGTAGTTACTGCTTCTTTTGTGAACACGTAAGAGGGACAGGCGGATAATTTTGGAGTTTGTTTTCATTGCCTTTCCTTTTAAAATTGTGGTTGTCCTCACTGACTTAATTTTTAATGCACTATGTATGAGACAATTTTTTATATAAGGCAGATGCACTGAATAATTTTCTAAGATTTTATTCAGCATTTATTTAAATGCCGGCCATTTCTTTTTCCTTGTTTGCAAGGCACTGTGCACAATGATCAGCCAGGATCCGATCATTTATTTAGTCAATTTTTCCCAGGTCTAGCACTGGCCTAAAGCTTCTCGTCAGAATATAACCTGAACCTTTTCTTTTAGCATCAAAGCCTTATTTTGTATTTTCCTCAAAAAAAAAAAAAAAGCAGTTACATGATGTCAGCCGCATCACGCATATTGACTTCAGTTTCTGGCCCCAGGAAGAGGGCTTTGTCACTGCGCAGAAAGGGCAGTTCAGCGTGGCAGCCCAAATCTAACAGAAAGTGGGAAGGGAAAACATTGCTTTTCCAAGTTTCCTTCTAATCCACATATGGATGAAATTACTTTAAATCCTTCACAAACATTTATTGTACAGTGTTCTACTAAATGATTGGGCAGTCCTCTTATTCTATTCTCTGATATGTTGGCAAGATGTCTCTTTTGAACCTCGGGCCAGAGGGTGTTTGGCCCACCGCTGCCTCAGTGACTTCATCTCTGAGATGGGCTAGTCCCACCGGGTCAGAGGAAGGGCCCGCACAGGAAGCGCACACCCACTGCTGTGTCCTCCAGGGCCGGTGGCAGGCAGCGCTGCTGAGTCATGCTGCGGAGTCGCGCTGCTCTGTGCCTCTGAGTGTGCACCTGCCACCTGAGCCTGCCTTTTCATGTCAACCTTGCCTATTTAATCACCACAGGTCTGACACCCTCTTTTTCTGAGGCCATCTTTTCTGAGACTCAGACAGTGAAGGTGTCTTTAAAACCTGATTGTCGTGCTCTTTATCCACTCAAGGAACACCTATTGAGGGCCTGCATTTTATTAGGCTCTGTGCTAGAAAATGCCAAACAAAATAGACCCTATTCCCGTGGAGTTCACAGGTCTCCCAACATAAACAAAGTGTTAACCAATTACTAAAGCTAATAATTATTTCACAGATAAGCCGAACACAATAAATATGTGTTCTGATCAAGAAGACTGACGCAAATTTTGGTGAGGTTATCAGGGAAGCTGCTAGGAGGTGATATTTATGCCGAGATATGGAGATATTAAAAAAAAAAAACTCAGCCATGCTGAGAACCAAGGGAAGAGTGACCCAAGCAGAGAGAAAAGAGCACCTCAAAGAAAGGCTCTCGGAGGGAAAACAGATTGCTTATTTTTCTTTAATTTGAATTTTCTTACATGAGACACTGTTTATTTTCTACTCACTGTTCATTCCCTCCTTAAAATACATTCAGTTTTCTTCATGATGTCAGTGTGCCTGGCTAAAAATCTCTCTTCCCAGCCTCCTTTGTGGTTACCCTTGGCAGGGAGACATGGCTCTGATTAATGAGATGTGAGATGTCCGTTAGGATTGTGGGGAGAGCTTTTATCTTTTTGATGCGGGCACCACTCCTTTCTTCTGTGCTCACTGTTCCTCTTTATCTTGAAAGTAAGTGCAATAGCTGGAGTCGTAGCAGCCATTTTGTGATCAAAAAGAACATCCAGGGATGTTCGTGTATCGTCCTTGTGAAGATGCTGAATTAATCAGGAGTCAACCGATAATCACTCACCTCTATGTATCTTATATGAAAGTAAAACCCTGCTTTGTGTCAGCTACACCCCTTGCTTGAAAGCATTCCTCAGTAATGTACTAAACATGTGATTATCTCAAACCATACATTTTTGAAAATAGGGACACTATTCATCGTCATGCCAGGATATTAGGCGTAAATCTGTACTGTTCCAGGCAAACTACGATGCACGATTTCCCTACCCATAAGGTTAAATCGTGGATTAGATGGGCTGATGCATACACAGATGCTCACTGCACGCATAATGCATCAAATCATTGTTAAAAATGAGACTGGTAATCAGGAGCAAACCCAATAACACGTGGCATAGAACATCCATCAACATGGGAAAAGAATGGGGAGGAGGGATTTATCACCGAAGATCTATTTAGCTGACAACTTTTGAAGTAGTATATGGTTGGCTTTCCATATACAATTAGATTTATAAAAAAATCTGTCTATGACTAGTGCTGCTCGAAGCCCAAAGGCCCTCGCTATTTTCTCTGCTTGCTGTCTTCCTACACTACCAGTATTTTTTCCTATGAATCATATACCTTCACCAAAATAGTTAATTAAACTGCCTGTCTAGAGGGAGCAGAAAACTGGTTAGGTAGTCCAGGGGTTGACTCAGTCCTGGTACGTAAGTACCCTGTAGAAAACCAGAAATACATGACTCCTGTGCACATTATGCCTTCACCCAAGTCGGAAGCAGAGGGTGAGGGAAGGCAGAGAACCTGACTCTGCCAGCCACTGTTCTCTCGGCTCTGCTAACGTGTGCCCACGTGTTCAGTAGCCAACAAAAAAGAACGTTATTGTGAAAGGGATTTATCTAAAATACCTTCAAGAGCATTAATGTAAACATGAATTTTATGCAATATGAAAACAGGTCTATGACATCCCTAAGATATCGATTAGGGTAAATTCTTTCCTGGCTGCATCTGTTAGGTATAAGCTTCATTATTATGAAACAGCTAGTTATTGCCCATTGCCAGCTACCAGTATTTCCATCTGGTAAACAAGCTGAATCATTCTTAAGTTAAACAAATGTCAGTAGTGATAGAAAATACACATCATCTCCATGTATTGAAAAGAAAATGTTGTCTATGAGGCGTAAGCATCCATACTCTATCTGTTCTTCTCTGAATCCACCTTCAACAAAAATAGAATTTTCCATCTAAATAGTTAGATACAGGCCATAGGGAATAACCCCTTCCTCAAATACCATTAAAACATGAAGTCAAAGACGGTCACTTATAGGAAACACATGCAACAAATCACTATTTAAACTTTCTTGACAACCTTTATCTTTCTAACAGACATAACTAATTGGAGATCTCTTGCTTTAAGACTCACAAAAATGTTAAAAAGTTATATAAGTTTACTCACAGCTTCCAAATTTCAGTGGGCAGGCGTGGGCATCCATGGGGAAGTCCTCCAAGTGCATTGGACACTCGGCTCTCACTGTCAGCCTTACCGTTTAAGGAAAGCGTGGGACACAAAGAAGAGCCCATAGATTAGGTACTTCCTGAGACCTACTACTGGGATTTCGTTAACTCTAGCAAATGTTCGAGCAAAGCAGGGGAGACAGGCGTAAACTATAGCACTACATTGAGCTGTTAGTAATCAACTATCTAAAAAGAATTCTTTACAATGATGACTGGATTCCTTCCATTTTTGTTTGCTTTGAGAAAGTAAGTGACACTTGGTTCTGTATATGGACAAGTGTTGCTGATGTTTTTCAAAATAAGTATCATCAACTTATCTACCTGGCTACAGCAGATCCTTTGAGGGTGAAGCTGGATGTAAGCAAATATGTACTTGCAAACATACTAATTCATCCTTGGCTGAGAAGACCACATGGGTAGCAAGGAAAAGAAGAGACTTCCCCTTTCCTAAGTGCAGCCCTCCCTACCTCCTGCCCTGAGACGGCTGAAGCAGGACCTGTGTCCTCAGGCTCTGTGTGACAGAGGTTGATGGATGTGTCCTTGAGAGAGTGTGTGGGGTCTCACGATAGCCCAACCATATGGTTTTATTGCAGGTCCACTGCCCTGTTGAAGCCAGGACGTTGCTGTGCTTCCCTTTAGTTCTTATGTTCTGGGACTGTGAATTCTAGTCATGTTTTTAAAAGGGTATCTAAGAAAGGAATTCGCTGAAATACATTCGATCTCCTTAGGTAGAATTACGAGGGAATTGATGCCCCAGTTCCTCACGTGATAACTGGAAAATATATTCACCAATATTACTAGGTAGCTCAAGAAATATGGTAGGATAGATTTCTAGTCAGTAAAATCATGAAATGGTTACAATACTGATACAGGCAATTATGAAGTGTATAAATTAATGATTAAACTTGCATTCTTAAGTCAAGCTGTGAAGGAAAGTGTTAATGCGTCAGCAGAAGTGGTTTGACATTTGGGAGATGGGCATTATAGGCTAGTTTTTGGTGAAGAATATTGCATACATTAGAAACCATTACTTGGTAAACTTTTCATTATATGCAAACCCCTATCCAGAACATTGGCAGCTGTGAGGGGTGAAGACTGGGTTTAGGATATTTTACAAGGCAGAATATTTCAGATTTCAAATATCAATAGATATGGCTTGGATGAGCTGGAAAGGTCTCAACACACCTGTCTCCTGCATTTTCATTCTCTCATTTGGATTGTTCATCTTTGAAGTCCTATTATGCTTTTGCTAGTTGAGTCCAACATCAAATGTGGTTCTTGAAGAAGGTTTTTCTGTCTTTTTCACTTAAATATTTATGTATAAAACTAGGAATTCTGGGAGCTCTCTCCAAAGGCAAACTATCAGTCTATTCCCATACTAAACAGAATCCACCAAGTCTAGGATTTTGCCTTCATTACTTTTCAGGCCAAAGGAATAATTGGATGGTCTAAATTACCAAGTGCTGACCAAATCTATAAAAAACAACATTTTAACAAGTCAAGTGGGTATGAAATAACTGCTTCCCTTAATAATGAGTCCTGAACAATTCTTAATTTCTCATAAATTATAAATATTTTAACTACCTATTGTATGTAAAAATATTTAAAATTTTATTTGAGTGTTTCCTTCATTCAGCCATACATGAATGATAGGTGCTAGGCTTTCTGATAATCTCTAATTGTGGGAATGTTTATAAATCATAAATATAGAATCTTCAATTTAAGCAATATTTTAAAACATCTATATTCTCAACATGTATTTTAAAATATCTCTATGTCATTGTGAATTCAAAAACCTCTTCACAGTGTATACTTCCACATGAAGCTATCGTATTTAAGAATTTTGAAATTGCCCTGGCTGGTGTAATTCAGTGGATTGAGTGCGGGCCCGTGAAGCAGAGGGTCGCTGGTTCGATTCCCGGTCAGGGCACATGCCTGGGTTGCAGGCCAGTTCCCAGCAGGGGACTCATGAAAGGCAACCATACATTGATATTTCTCTCTTTCTCTCCTTCCCTTCCCCTCTAAAGATAAATTAATAAAATATTTTTTAAAAAAAAGAATTTTGAAATTTCCCTTGTGTTTTACCCTTCCTTTTAATTAGAAATATTTTCGGATATACACGGTGGGGTAGCTTTTAGAAATCTAATCTAGACCTTACTGGAAGGCAGGAGTATATGAGGTTCATTGTAGGGAAAGGGAGTCCTCATACTGAATTAGCACAGGTAGGAGAAATACACTGAGTTTCTGGATGTCCATTGTCAACACCTCTTACATTTTGTCTAATCACTTTATTGAACACTTAACACCCGTGGAATATTTAGCTAGCTTATTTTTTCACAGCAGAGTAACTGTTAGTTGAGCAATCGGGAAAACAGAAAACCCAGATGCCCTACCGTGTCCCATCAGCCTGATGGTCACGGGCCCATGGAAGGGACAGGAGGATGGGAAGACTCGCACTTGGCAGCAGCCGTCCTCACCTCATGGTGTACAGCAAGGTGCCGTCCTCCGTGATCCGCAGCAGCTTGTTGGGCATGGTCATGTTGTGCGCCACCGACTTCTTCCCGTTGTGGAAAAAGGTATCTGGGGTCCAAATCTTACTCGCCATCAGATTGTTCAGTCGCAGCACTGTCATGGGTCCTTTAAATTTTAACCTTTCATCCTTCCAGCTTTGACGGAAAAACACATCTATTGTATATTCCTAGGTAATTTCAGAAAATGGCAGAGTTCACTGTGATTTATTTTGCAATGCAAATAGCTGACACAGGCAGTGCACAATCTTTGCAACTTTAGAAGCAAAATATGAGCTAGGTGATGTTTCCAGATGTAAATTTGTGGTAGCCTGGACATGTTGATATCAAGTGAACCACTGGTTTTGGCATCATCATTTTCTGAAATATCGTAAATGCCTGAAATATATCTTGGTCTGAAAAATTCTGTGAGTAGCTCTTTAGATAAATGAAAGAAAAATAAAACCATACTCCCACACACCTTCACTACACCAGCACTAGAACAGATAGAATATTTACAGACATTATGGCACATGGGAAAATGTTTAATGGGACAATTCCAGTGATAAAGACAAAGCCTAGAGTTTGGGAGGCCCTTCGTGGTCTCTGAAAACCTCACACCCAATCCCAAATCATCCATGGTTCCAATGCAGGTAGGACACTCCCATCTCTTCCTCAGCTAAATTAAACATTTTTTTAAAAACCACAGATAATGTATGTAGACTTCCAACTCTACACAATGAAGATGAATTTGAAAAATGAGGGGTCTGTTTCACTGGTAGTTTAGATGTTTTCCAAAAAGAGAATGTAGGACATGCGAGGTGTGTGAGTGAGTGTGTGTTTGTGTGTATATGTGTGTATGGGACACACAAGAAATGTGTGAAGCTCATCATCATTCACAGCCAGGGACTCTTTATCTGAATAAACACAGAATTCTTCACAGCAATACCCAGAGACAAACATCTGCTGATCTGAAAACAAGCAAAGTGACTTACTAGCTCCTAAAATTGAAAGGCTAGTATCCATCTTTCTTGCAGGATTTGCTACACTGGCACTAAAGTTGGAGCTCAGTGGTTTGAAGTGAGATTACTGCATTCTCCATCAATCTTAGCATGCTTGAAACTAGAAGGAAGACTCACTGGAAAACAGCATGCTACATTTTCTTAATCCCCTAAACCCTGATGCATCAGAAAGCTATTTTTTAAAAAAAAGTAGTACACATACCAACTTTTGGACATGCCAAAAAATGTCTGTGTTTATACATTCTATGCATGAATTTAACTATCTGTCTTTTTCTCAGACTTCTACAAGATTGGGTAAAGACTGAATGAAGGTTCATCCTCTGGCTCACTTTTGGCTTTGCTGGCCCCTTACTGACCAAGTAACTAACAATTACCATTGGATAGTTTATAATGTACCAAGCATAGTCTGAAATTCTGATTGAAACGAAAACGTGTAACATGATGCCAATCTACCTTCGTAGGCAAGACAAGGTACCTTGTTTGTTGGTTAGATTTTTCTGTGCCTGGCAGTGTCAGATGAAAGACGCTGGGATAGATGAGACAGGAATTTACTCACTAAGAAACCTTTGTTGAAGTGTCTGTTAAATTTAGCAGAGAGAAATTGTTTAATTTGGATGCTGTAAGAAACACTCACAGCAGAGTGGGATGGGCATAGCATGGTATTTTCCATGAGGAGAGAAATGGGGAGGGAGCCGTGGGCTCCACCAGGAAATGATACAGAGCAGCAGAATTTGCCGGGGGACTTGAGTGGATGGGTTTACTCAGCTGCTGGTACATGTTCCCTTCTCTGCACAACAGGCGAGCTTATGAGATGAGGATATAATAATGCTATTTCCATCACTTAGGAATCGGCCGCATGAGCTCGATTCTCTCCAACTGAATTCCTTCAGCCTGGTCAACAGTGGAGGGAACGGGTGTTTGTAAATCAAAGTTCCAGGGGTTTCTAAACGGACCAAGTTCCCATGGATCTAAAAATTGTGTCTCATCATTTGCTTGTTCCATGGGGATTTTTGAAAATAAATGTTAATGTAGAATAAATTTCAAATACAGTTATTATCAGATCTTTGACGAGATATATACCAAAGTCACTGATTTCAAAAGTGTGTCAAAATGTGAAAAAAATGTGGACATTTACGAGGACAATCATATTTACTGCCAGGTTTACTTATCTGTGCTCCATTGATAGCAGACAGTGACATCCCCAAGTTCACTTAAGACACTCTCTTTCCAAATATTATACTAGTCATCCGAACACCTGGGGGCACATACGCATGAGAAGCAACACTAACTGGGTAAGTTTTGGGAAAATGGAAATGGAAACTGAAACAAAAGGAGTTGGTGATGGTCGGCTCCTGCCTGCTAAAGAGTGTGAATATTCCGTCTCCCGTGTCCTGGCCACTGCCCCTGCGATACGGCCACGGTGGCAGTGGTTGGCTCCCAGCGGCTCCTTGTGGAGTATGACACTGCCCCCGTGGTGACAGTGAGTTGGACCAAGGTGGCCCAGAGCCCCTTGTTGAGGCCAGAGCCGTAACCTAATGGTGATGGACGTAAACTCTAAACCTGCTGACTAGACTAGGAGGTTTTCGCACCTTCTCTAAACTTGGGTTCCCTAATCCGTAAAGGGGGGATGGTAGCAGTACTTACTTCATTTGCCCATTTTGGGGAGTGAGTTCATGTAAGTAGCTTGCTGGAATGTTTGGAACACAGGAAGCTCTCAGTAAGTGTGAGGAGTTCTTGTATGCCTCCTATTTTGTTTTGTTTTAATGAACACACATTTAGAATGGACTTTCATATAGCTGGCTATGAAAAAGCGCTATTTATTTGGAACCATGGTAGGACAGAAAACCTGGGAAAAGGAAGGAGATCGTCATAGCCAGGCAGAGTAGAGACAGAAGGCAGACGACACTACTCCAGAGGAGACCATCTGAACAAATAGGAGGCTGTGGTGAGGGGCCTGTCGAGGTTCCGAGTTCTAGTTCCTGCCACTCAGGTGACAAGTCTGCACAAGTGACCCTGTTCTGTAGACTGTGTCCCTTGAGAAGCTGAGGCTCAGTGTGAAGACTGGGGCGAAAAGTGTTTTGTTGCCGGGTAAATACTGTGCTGAAGTGTTTGCGCGGACACCAATGTATCGCCATCTGCGTGTGTTCTCACCGGCTGCATTCTAAGTTCTGGGGGAACCAAGGCTCTAGGAGTGTGCTGCGGGATATTTCTGTCAGAACCTCACGTCCTGGGAATGTGCTGTTTGATGGCTAATTAATGGTTTTTAAAACAAAGTTGAGGAGTTGTCCTAATTTTGTTTTCTATTCCAGTTGAAGTCAGATGCTTAGGGAGCTGTGGCATCTCCAGGGACAGACGGCCTGAGTCCAAGCCGCTGCCTAGCTGGGTCACTTTCCTCTTCTAGAAAATGTGGATAATAAGAATACTTAGCTAAAATATTGGCATGAGGGTTAGATGAAATACAATCTGTAAAACCCTTAGCATGGTGCATACCATACTGTAAACAAGTCAATGATGGTGAATGTTGTACCACTTTAAAAGCTACCAAGTTTTTCCTGTCTTAAAAAACAGTTTTATCATTCCGCCTTCTAATTTTCATAGCTTCTAAATCATACTGCTCTATCTTATGCATAATTCTATTATAATGTGATTTACACAATCAATCTTCTCCTAGTGGTCAGGCGCGTGTCCACTAGCCACTTAGCAAATCAGTTGCAGAGCTATGATAAGTTTGATTACGGAACAATTCAAATGTTGTCTGGTTCCGGAGTTTGAGCAATAGGGAGTATGAGTGGCATCGACACCCTGCCCCTCCTTCCCGTCTGGTATTCAACCAAAGACCATGTGTGAAGAGTAATTCATGACAATCATAGAGTTAGCAATATATCAAAAATCCTAGCATGTACCTCTAGTCTAAGACAAAAAAAAGATCGTTTCCTTAAATCACAGTTAATCTGGAGCAATAACTCAAAGGCAGGCCAGATATTTTTCAAAAGAAAAGTTTGTGATTACCTAGGACTTTATTTGGCCACTGTTCCTTTATAACTCCTGTCGGGTTCTTTTCCTCTGTGAGCCATCATGCACGGTGCTGGGCAGAGTAGCTATTAGTTTATTATTATTATTATTATTATTAATGTAGTTGTCAGTGTGTGATGTGTGTGATGCTTCCTTGATTGGAAGAGAGCTTCACCAGTGTCAAACATCCGAATGCCCCCGTTCCCTCATACCATGGTACGTGGGGAGAGGAGAAGGGGGAGTGATTTAATATGACGGGTGAATTTAGAAGGAGAAATCAGCCTTGCCTCTCTCAGCCTCTTCCACTTGTCTTTTCCATTTTGGGTGCTAGCTGTTCATAACACTCACAGATTTTCTGTTTCTCCATGCTGAACACTTTGCATGGCCACCTGCGCCCTAGCAGAGGGGGGCCAGTGCTGCCCGTTGACTGGGTGGGTTGATCTTGCTGAGCCTGATGTTCACCCTCTGAAAACCCACTTGTCTGCAGATACAGGCCACCTCCTGCACGGAAGGCGACAATACAACAGTGTCATCGTTGTCAGTAAGAAAGGTGGTACTGTTGTATTCCATATCCCTTACTCTGTTGTCTTATTTCCCCAAAGGTTCAGAACTCAGGTTGGAGAAAGGTTGTCACTTATTGAGTCCTTAAGACCTTAGTTTTTACAGATGATATAGACTCTTAAACCTATCCTAACTCAGTAGTCATTCTGCACTTACTGTTAGCCAGCGCGCACTGATACGGTGAGGGAGGGGAGACAAGTGTGTCTTTAATGCTTTTTGGCATCACTTTAGGAAAATAAGACATTTATATGAGAAAAATAACATTATGAAACAGTGCTTTCTGTAAGGCCAAAAGTTAAATTGTATTTTACAGTCAATAAATGTGATTACAATGCCAGTAGGGGAAAGTGAATTTGATATTGGGTTAATTAAAAAAAAACATTTTCATCAGGCATTTGGGTCTTGATTTGGGCGTTTGTGGAAATACAGGACTCAGAGGGGAAAGAGAATAGAGGAAGCTGCCGTGAAGGGCACATAAGGAGTTCAGAGGCAACAATAATAACTGTGATTTATTGAGCACTGCTAGTAGACACTTTAGTTATATATCTCATTTAAAATTCCTAATAGTCCTGTGAGAGCAGGTAATCAGGATAATATACCCAGCACAGGCTTAAGTGATCTGCCCGAGTCCTGCTGCCAATGGCGTGGGAACTGTGTTCAGCCAGTCTGAAGCCTAGAGCCGGCCCTGCCGACCTCTGAGTGGCGGCTGTCCCACACCAGGTGGTCAAAGTCAATGGTCAGTATTGGGAACAAGTCGGGGCATGGGGTGAGGTCATTCAGGACCTGTATGGCATGCAGGCAGAGGAGCCGAACCTGACTTGGAAGCTGCCTGGGGTCTATGAAGTGTTCTTAATTAGAAAAGGGGCGTGAGAGAGTAGTGTTGTGGGAGGCGGAGTCCCCACGTGGGAGGTGGATGGTCGGTCCTCCGAGAGCGCTCCGTGGAGCCGCAAACACTGTATCACACGTGTTCCGTAAAGTGGCTTCCCGGCTGACCACGGTGATGGAATGTCCTGTCAGAGGAGTAAATCCACTGTGGATTTACTTGGCTAACTTTTAGTGCATTTCTATTTCTTCTAGAGTAATAAGGGCTGGCATCTGTGGTGTACATATGCCCAGAATTTTTAAGTGTTTCTCAAGTATTAATTCACTTCATACTTGTGATCATCCCATGGGGTGTTATTATTACTTTCATCTTGCACATGAAGAAGTTGAGGTGGAAAGACATTAAGTGTCCTACCCAAGGAAACACCCTGACAAGTGGAGGAGCTGGGATCATAAACCTAGACATTCTCATTCCGAAATCCGTATTGTTACCCACTACTTTGCTGTCTCTCAGGTGCTGCGCTGACCCTAATGTGCACAATCAGTACATTTAATAACCTGTTTAAGATTTAAAGTATCTAATTATCATGAACCAGTATTTCCCAACATTTGACTCATTGAGTACTTGTTCTACAGAATGTCAACAAATATTGCATGAAGAAAAAGGGTTTGGAACAAATGCACCCAAATGCAAATGCACCCAAAAGTAATGAAAGGAACTACTCAAGGATATTAAAACCATAAACAGTGTTTGTATCTAAATAGTGGATTTATGAGTGATTCTAAGTTCCTTCTTCATTTGGTTCTGTATATTTGAAATACTATATTATGAGTATGTTCTATTCTTCAAAACAATGCCACATATACTGTAATAAAATTTGGGTTTGCATTTGCTTTCACTTCTTCCTGGAGGATTCAGAGGAAGTTCAAGAGGAGGAGACATAGCTGCATAGCAGTACATTTAATAACCTGTTTTAAGATCTAAAGTGTCTAATTATCCTGAGCCAGTATTCCCAGTGTTCGACTCATAGAGTATGAGTTCTATAGAATGTCAGCAAATGTTGCATCAAGAAAAAGGATTTTGGACAAATGCAACTGGAAAACACTAGATGATATGGAAAACAGGTTTCCTTATGTCAGCACTAGTCAGAGGTTTTACCACGCACTCTAAATTTCACACTTTGGGAAATGCTGGTCTAAGTTGATATTTTCCATAGCTTTTATTCTGAATCACCTGAGCTACTATGAAATCAGAGGACTCTTATGTTAAGATGGTGTCCACAAAATGGCATTTCAAAAGTAATATTCAATTACTATATCTCCGAAATGTTAATAGTGACATGTCTCCTTTGTGATTATTTGCTTATGTAGGAGCTTGGCTGTAATGACTGGAGAAGCACAGAGCCCTGGGGACCCTTCTGAGCCCCAGTTCCCATCGCTGGAAGAGAAGTCCGTGCTGATCCTTCAGGTCGGGGACAGAAAGAACAGGTATGTATACATTTTATTCACACCGTTGGTAGTAATTTACTGAGTGCCTTTTGCAATGAAGATGAGTATTTTCCACCAATATATTTTACCTATTCCTCTGTCTGATTCTGGCCAAGTATTTCTCCAGATTTTATACTCTTTTCCACTTTTTGGCCAAAAACCATTCAGAAATTACAATGGTTATGGCTATTCTGTCATAGTGCTGGCTACCCAGAAACCTAGCATCCTTGAATCAACCTGTCACATGGTAGGTAAGTCACACAGTTTGGTTGACAGAACATAAGCCAAGGCGAAGCAGTCGTGTGAGGGATGGAAGAGAGAAGAGTGCAGTGATTGGTAACCATGAACAGTATTGGCCTGGAAAGTAACCCAGTGTTTTTTTCTTATGTAAACATTATGTAAATATCACGTATTGCATGTCATGCACACAGAGGGGCACAAAAGTTGTTCCCTAAACATTTCGTTTCTATTTTCCTTTCAAAAGTAAATTTAGAAAATACTCCAAGAAAGCCAAAAATGCAGTGTCACTTACCATGTCATGGTCTGAAACGGGCCCGAAACTGGTGACGAAGATGTCGGTCTTCACTTCAGTTACACGCTCTGGTGAAGCAGGAAATTGGGACAGTGACTGTCTGTCAACAGCCCTTACTAGGTCGCAGCGCCACGTACTTACACCCAAATGGGGAATTTATTGGCTTTGATTAGCTATGTCTAAAATTGGCCCTCTGTGCAGTCCTGATAATTTACTGCTTACGCATGAAATTTCACAGTTAATATTTTGTAGTGGAGAACAGAGTCTAAATATGCTACTTTGGGAAGCAGAAACTTTACAAAGAAGTCAGCTACCGCTTAATGAATTCTTCAAGAGTGGACACACTCTCCTGACTTACACCAAAGGCATTTCGCACTGTAATAAAAACGCATTAGCATACAGGCATGGTTTATTCCTTCAGTATTCTCACGTAGCTCACCGTGTCTTCCAGGTGTTTAACCTGCTCTTGGGAAGTATATACTGTATGGTAGCGAGCTTTATTAAGTATTCTGCACACAAGGGTATGTTTTATAAATATTGCTCTCCATCACTAAATCACAACTGAATTGCCCAAATTACTCTCTGGAAAACTCTGACAACCCATATCAGTATCTTCAGTTCTGAGGATAAAAGGAACCTATTATGGTAGAGGAAAGTTCATTTAATCGATTCCATTTCAAGTTCAAGGTGATTTTAATTTATGGATCTCTGAGGTGTATATATCAACCAATAAAATGTATTTATTATAGTTTGCTGACAACTCAATGCAGACATTTTCAAGGAATGATATTCACTCACCAAAAAAATAGAAAAAATGTTTCTTTCATAAGAGGAAACAATTCGTTGAGTGGTGAGAATGAAAAAGATGACGGTGTAATGTTCAACTTCAGCTCTGAGAAATAACAGCCCAGTCTATTTCATTTGTCAGAACATGGTGTCTCTGTCATAGGGCATTAGATTGGTGATCCAGTATATGCGATAATGAAGTCATTTGAATATCAGTTTTGTCCCTCGGCAACCCACTTGTAAACAGTTCATGCTCTTCAGAATGAACTTCTCCCAAGGAGGCCACGTTATACAGTACATATCAAGTGTACCTCAAAGTAGACAAAAATTTGGAGGTGGAGATAGTCCCTTCAATAACCAATACAACATTTTTTGGCTTGTTTTTGCAAACAAGTTTATTGGCTCTTAAAATGCTTAAAGAGCCCTTCGAAATGAGAATTATCTGGGGTTTATTTACCCTTTAAAAACTTCAAAATGGAGAAGAGAGTTGGAGACAGAAAATAAAGTTGCGTGTTTAGGACGCACTGCCAACCTCAGTTTCGACATTCCACAGCAGCCGAGTGGCTTTAGAAGCACAGAGAGCTGCCTGCAGCAGGTTTCCACCGTGTTAACCGTTTGCCTCCTGTGGAGGGGGCTCCACACATACCCCTTCCAGCAGCCATTTGTTCCTTGAGAACTGATTTCCAGTTCTCGCAGATTATAAACTGTAAAACTTACGGCGAACATCTTGAAAATCTGAGTGACATCCATGGAATTAGATTATATCCACTCTTAATTTGTGTGTTGGTAGCAGGGATCTACCATTAAATGGATGCTCATTTGGGAAGTTTATGAAGCCCTGTCTGCACTGGAAGTGTTCGGCCGTGTGGGGCAGCTCTCCCGGGCTCCTTCATCACTGTTACCTACTTCTTGAGTACAGGGAGGGCAAAATGTCTGCACTTTATAAGGTATCTCCCCAAGGGAGCTAACCTTACAAAAATTGGCTTACCAGATGTCTTAGGAGCAAGCAATCCACTTTACCTAGCATGATAAAGTGCCCTGGAGGAGAGAGAGATCCATGTGCCAAATACAAGCGCTGTTTCCCTCTGTCGTTTTTAGATACCTAGTGGATCACTATGCTACATAAGCAACCAATAATAAAGGCCCAAAAGCCTGTTTGTAAAGATTACGGTGCCACTCTAATAAAATGTAGCCATAAAACATGATTAAATTTACATACACTTTTGTGCAGACGTAATTGTTACCGTGCCAGGTAGGGATTAGGTATAAATGGAAAACACATTACATCGATGGCTATAACCACATTTTCAAAATTTGTTGCTTTATTCTTTGGTCTCTCCTTGCCCCTAAGCGCATTCACCACACCCGATCATCATCTTCCAGTGATTCGTCTTATTTTCTACTAACCACCTCCCTCTGAGATTTCCCCAAACTCACCATTGTAATATTCCGAGGCACATCCCTGACCAACAGCCCTCCCCTCAGGAGTCTCTCACATAACCTTCTCACCGTGCACTGTAATCACCCCCAAATCCTTCAGAGACTGTGATGTTTGCTGTTTCTCCTCCTCCAACTCCCAACATACTCACAAACCCTAAAGCTTAAGGGAGCAAAATGGCCAGGTTCCCAGACGGAAGGCTGCCTGTGAGGACTGTAGTGACTGTTCAGCTGCGGAATGAAGGAGGCCCACACAGTACAGTGAGACCCGGGGCACCGTCTAGAACCAGGGGTACGAGAATGAGAGGGGAACAATGGCTTTCTGCACCCTCCTCTCTACTGTGTGTCCCTGGCCACACACCCAGGGTCTTTTCGTTTGGTATCAGCTGTTACTGAGTGTCCAGTGGAACCGAAGGTTTCCAGTCCCAGAAAACTCTGCTTATTACGTAAGCCCCAGGAAGATTAGCCATACATGTTATCATGCATATGTCCCTAAGCGATCATATTTTAAGTAAATGTGGTCAACTTTTTGACCCAAATGTTTACCCAAATTGCTTTGGTAATGCTCCTCTAAAAAGTTACAAGGGCTTTAGGGTAAGCATGAGGTCAGTATGATACACTATATTGTTTATTAAAAAATTAAAATATATCTTCATAATCTAAATTTGGGAATTTCAGAAAAATATGAAAAAAATTATATTCCATGGAATACCACTATCCACATAAATCCACTGTTAATGTCTTGATGTATTCCATTTCTTTTTTCTGGTCCAATCTATCCTTAATGATTATCCTCAAATCATATTCTCACTCGGTTGAGTCCCGTGTCAGTGACCAAAACCATGCCCTTTACTGTAGCTCCCCAGGAATTCCCTGAGTGGCACGTGAATTGGAGTTTTAAAGTAGCCAGAGGATTGTTGTAAATGGACTTCAGCCACATTATAAACAGTGGTTAACTTGCTTTGGGGCAAAGGGTGGTCTGAAGTCAAGACTCCTTCAGGTCCAAGATCAGGCCGCAATGGAAGGTGTGCTCATATGCAGGCTCTCTGACTGAGACCTGGGAGAATGGTTGGAGAATGCTCTTTTTCCCAGTTCTCGGAGAATTTAGTCATCTCTTCCCATCTCCTTCAGATAGCAATCCCCATGGGGTGGGAGGAGGGAAGGCATTTATGTAAATTATTTAAGGAATACTAGAACATTAGAATCCCAATCATCTGCTTTAATGCTAGGCTTTACTGACAGCACTAGACTCTGAAGTGTTATTAGAAATACCTAGAAAGTACTCAGGTGCTTTCTATGGATCACGCGAGGAAAAGACGAGATATTTTTACGCTTCAGAATACTCCATTTAAGAGCATACAACGTGAGTCAGGAACGTCTAATGAAGTTCAGCTGGAATGATTATACACCCAGCCGAAGTTACACTTGAATGAACTCCTTAGGTAACAAGGAAATGGTCTGAAGATGAAAATCACTTAAAATAATGTGGTTGGAAGATGTGTTGAAAGAACAGATTAATCAGCAAGTGTTTTTCCATCAAATACTATCTTCACAATAATCTTTCCCTGTCCGATGTAAGAAGAAAATCAGCAGATTCTTTAAATATATAACCATGTTTAAGCTTTCCGGAGGTAAACGCGGGGCAGAGTTATGTAGAACGGGGCCATGGTGATGATGGATGTTTGAACAGTGACTGGGTCGTGTCTTCCAGTAGGTCATCAGTGTAAATGGAGTGTTCGATGATAAAGAAAAGAACTAAAATCCATCTCTGAACAAACACAGCCTTCAAAGACATGTTTTGTCTGTCCCTACATAACATAGAGACACACACATGCATACACATGTGTAACTACTATCTCTGTACTCAGTAACTACAGTAGAACTCTTCTTATTGGGGATTTCTTACCCTGTTGATAACCTGCTGATAAGTGTTGAAATAACAGATGTTTCGCAGTGATAATTCAGAAAGATGATTAGTGCTCGAGGCAGCAATGAGAAGAGCAGGAGTATAGTAAGCAGTAAGCACATCGGATTAAGAGTCAAAAAGCTCAGAATGTGACTGTGATTTTCCTGAAGAACAAGCTGCATGGTGTTAGGTCAAATCCTTTAATCTCTGTGAGCCTGTTTTCTCCCTTTTCAGAGTAGAAATAATCCTCGCACAGTTGTCTATACTGCATTGGAGTGAGAGTCAAATAAGATTGTGAGGCCAGAAACACTTGCTTTGAGATGCGCGTGTTGGGTACAGGCAGCTGTTCTAGGTAATCGTCATGCATTGGTGAATAAAAGTGCAAAGGCTCTTGTCCTTCTCTAGCACATTATAGTTTGGGGGAAAATGTATTTTGGATTTAAAGACACAGATCAGGTCAATAGATAGACGTTAGATATATTAGTATGTACAAAGCATGCAAATTATACTAATACATTTCAGATTGTTGGGAATTCTCTGGGACAATGTCTTTTGAAGAGATGGCTTTCTTACCGATCCCTGAAAGACGGGGAACTTCAGGGATCAGCATATCCAGGGAAGAATGTTTTAAGAAGAACAAAGAACGAGATTCACAGGAAGTGTGTTGTGCTTAAGAAACAGAAAGCTTAATGTGTCTGGAGCCCAGTGTCACCCGACGATCAAGATACAAGATGAAAACCCCAATCCCAAAGAACCTATGCACCCCAATGTTCATAGCAGCACAATTTACAATAGCCAAGAGTTGGAAGCACCCTAGGTGCCCGTCAGTAAATGAATGGATCAAAAAACTATGGTACATTTACACAATGGAATTCTATGCTGCAGAAAGAAAGAAGGAGCTCCTACCTTTTGCAACAACATGGATGGAACTGGAAAGCATTATGCTGAGTGAAATAAGCCAGGTGTTGAAGGACAAATACCATATGATCTCACCTCTAACAGGAAGCTAAACAACAAAACAAACAAGCAAGCAAAATATAACCAAAGACACTGAAATAGAGAACAGGCTGACAGTGACCAGAGGGGAGAGGGGAGGGAATTTCAGGGGAAATATGGGAGGGATTTAGAGGAACCTATATAAAGGATACATGGACAACAACTGAGAAGGGTGGAAATGGGAGGGAGGGGGGAGGATGGGGGGTGGGCTGGGATGGGAGTAATAGAAAACTGTACTTGAAAAATGATTAAATAAAAAAAATTGGAAAAAAAAAGATACAAGATGACGCCCTCGCAGCAAGTAGGGCTGCAGCTGAAAACCTTTGTACATTTCACGAAGCCACTGACCTTTCTTTTAATGCAAAAAGAAGCCTTTGGGTAATGAAGTGAAATTGTGTCACTTGCAGTTTAAGAAGAAGCTAGCTAACGCTGTGTGAATAATGGATTGTAAGAGTGTTTAAAAATGGGGAGGGGGGTGGAGAGAATAAGCACTGAAGAATCATAGGTGGTGTTTTATTAGAAATGCCTACCACAACAGCTTATTTCCTCTGTCACTGGCCATTATTTTCACTGGAAATGCCGTCTACTGAGGAGCGGGGAGTAATACTCGCCATGTCTAGTTCCTCGGACTTGTAACTTAGGAAGGAGGTTTACTGCCTGCTTTAAGCTATTTAGTCTATACTTCACAGAGGCATTCACTGGATGGAGACTAAATGGACTAGCGTTAGTCACCGTAATAAAGTATATCTTCAGATTTCATTTTGAAATGCTTCTGTTTGGAAATTGAAAATACCCTGGGCTTCCTACATAAGTATCAGTGTATGCCCCTGGCCTGGGACAATGTTTCAGCTCCCTGTCCATCTTTCTTTGAGGAAGTTTTGGCTCCGTCCTTTCTTTCCATCCCTTCATTCTTTAGAAGAGTTGGCAACTTTCCCGAACTGGTATGTAGTGCTACATGATTTTGTTCGTGTTTAGCTACTAAAGATGCAGAGAAGGTAGAGACTCACACTTAAAGGTGTCTAAATAGTTCCCAATCCTTCCTTGGCTTTGCATTTTAAGAACTCAGATGATACATGGAACAGCCGGGGGAAAAAGTGCATTTTATTGAGGAAGACATTTATCTCAATTCCACTGAGAAATTGCCTCCTTCCCTCCTTCCCTTCTTCCATTTCTGGCAGTTTCTCCTGAGAAGGGGCTAGCCTTTAGAGAAGAGCATGATTGCTGTGTTGGACACATGAGTTTCTTTCCTCTCTGTAAGTCTTGATCAATATGTATAACCTGCTGGCGCTTTGAAGTGGGAAACTTCCTGTTCCCATTTTATTTACATGAGAACAATAATGCCAAGTGACAGTCTTGGAGGCAGATGGCGTCCACTTAGGACTTTGTCCTCTCTTACATTTTCCAAAGTGGCAACATCTACAACAATTAAAAATAAGATTCTCACCTCAAAAACACTACAATGTTATTTTTCAAATAAAGAATTCACATTTGACCTGAACAAGGAATCGTGTACAGGAAATATTTTTTAAAAAAATACTCAACATTGTTTCTAGAAAAAAGATGGGAAATGGAAGCTATATGAAAGGTCAGAAGTAACTGCACAGAAAAAAAAATCAGCGGCAGCCATCGACTAATCAATCATTTGGCCTTTGTAAGGGGAGCACAGTCTCAGTGGCTGCATTTTATCTCAGGAAATTCTTGGCACTGGACTGGTAGATGATTTATATACACCAGGAAAAGATGAAAGGAGAAAGTTTCTACACGTGCTAGTACGTTCCTTTGGGTGTTTGGTTGGATCCGTTAGACACGCTGACTTCACGCGCCGACTGGCGCTGTCAGCGGGTGAAGGTTGAGAGGTGCTCTCTGTCCATTTTCACGGTTCCTCCTGGGTTTTCGGTAACTGCTTTTCCACTGAAATTCAACTGAATCATAGAATGTCTAGAGATACTATTTCTGTGGAAATAGATTGCATTATGCCCAAGTCTGAGCATCTGCTACACACTTTGCATTAAAAGCTCCAGGTGAAACTATAGCAAATTCAAAAAGAAGGCTTCCAGAGTATGATTTCAAAAGATAACACTAAAAACCTTTATCTGGGAAGGTAAATACAACAAAACCAACAACAACAAATGTTAGATAAACTGAACTTTTTAAAATTTGATTTTTATATTATCAGTATTTTAGAATCTTTTTATTTTATCAAAAACTATTGTACTATGATGAAAGTGTCTTATCCTCTAAAGTTTTGAAATTCTAGCTTTTTAATATAACTACAAAATAGGTGTTTTAACTTAGCTGGACATAAATAAAGTGTCAATCTCAACACCACACAGGTCACAGAAAATAACAAAAGATCACATGAATTCTGATTTTCTGGGATAGAACAAAACTGAATTTAAAAAAGTATTAAGCTACACCATTTTCTCTCTCCCTCAGTAATCTAAACTTTAGAGGGTTACATGCAATTTCACAAAGATGCGTCCAACTTTTTCCCAGAATGCCTAGTGTTCCACCTTCACATATTTTGACACAGAGACACAGAAGCCAAGAGCCCAGGCTAATTCCCCAGGGAGCCAACCCCACCTGACCGGCCGCACGCATCTTCCACCAGCCAAATCACTTAGGCGGAGACATTTAAATCTTAAAGCTGAGATCTCTTGTGATAATTGGGCTCAGAGTTCTTACACGGGCATAAAAAATTCCAAAATTAGGAAAATTATAAATATAAGAAGAAAGTCTGCGTTGAGGCAGAAATTGTTTGTTACATAACATGCTAGTGCTAAAATACCTTGAGAGAAAACTCCAGTTACACTCAGGTTTCAAATAATTAATTGAACTGATACCTCCAATTAAGTAAAATCTAAAACAAAACAAACCCCCCCCAAAAGCCCCAAATCTCTAACACTTACAGGAGAAAGAAAAACATTTTTAACTAAATATCTGTTAAGCAGGGGTAAATACAGTCCATTCTTCTATGTCGTGCTACTTAATTTTGAATAATGCCTGTATTCCTACCTACGTGTTCACTTATATCTATTCCTTTCATTCATCCAGGCTTGTCACACAATGGTGAACATTCATTTCTTTTCTTTGCCTTCTTGATCTCTGGTTTTATAAAAACTTTGAGAGGTATCCATCATCCTGAACATTATTTATCGAAATTCCATTTAAGGGCAGAATGTAGAAATTATAACAATATTTTTAGGAGAACCATTAGCAAGGAGGGTGAAAATTCTGTAATTCCTTTAAAATGTGACTCAACTGAAATCTCACTTCTTTGGCACTGCCCTGGTTGAGTTCCATTTTAAAATGGTTTTTGCCCTAATCTGTTTTCCAGGGAGTGAAATAAATTGTTTATACAAGAAAAAGTCTTCTGTGAACTAAATGTGAAAAAGAACCTGCGGATAGGAGGAAGGTAATTCCTTAGCTGGGTGGCTTCTCCCAGACACTAAACTGTGTGTCGTTAACCTGGTTCACTCTGGAATTTTGTCATATGATCAATAAAGTGTAGCCTGGTATATAGAGAGGGGGAAAGGGGGGTGGTAAATATGTCCGTGGGAGCGCATTACTTTCCTTAAAAACCCAAAATCTTCCTTCAGAATTAAATTTTGGATCAAGGTTTGTGGGTTGTTTCTGCCTGCCTCCCAGACAGGGAGGCCACTGAACTACAGCCTGGTAGGTGCAGCTCAAGGGGAGCACCATTTAATGTTCCAGAAAGTTGGAGAAAACTCAGGTTTCTTCAGTTGATTGTAATCACAGCCAGTAGGGAGAAACTTTGGAAAACTGCATCTCAGATACGTGTTTACTTTGGCCTTGATGTAAAACGAAAAGAGGAATTCTGATTCGTGAACGAGTACCTCGTTAACACAGATCCTCCCCCACCCCCACCATTTCCCTGTGTTCCTCTCCTTCACCTTCTCTGCCCCTCTCCCTTCTCTCTCTTCTCTCTCTTTTCTTCTCTAACCTTTGCTTTCTTGTTTTGCCCTTCTTTCTGGCTTTTACCTTCACCCTTTCCCCAGCCATTGTATTTTTCTTTATTGACTATGCTTTAGTGTCTTTCAAAACCATTCTTTCGCTCCTTGCTGCAAGAAAGAAGCCGACCTCCACATCTTCCCCTTGAAGGAAGAGATTTTAAATGAGAACAAAATCCACAATCACTGACAATTTTTATCTGCATTTTCTGGCTACTAATTATGTCAGTTCATGTAAAGGTTTATTTACTGACTTTGTACTTAAGAACAAAATCAACTTATTTTTCTCTTTATGGTTCAGAATAGAGTATATTAAATGATTAGAATTCCAAACATTCTATTCCTTTTTATCTCTTCTATCTCAAACAAAATGTCCCTTCCAGGATATCTCTTTTATATGCTATACTTTTATTTCCATTTTCTCACCATGGTTCCTGGCCCTGTAAAAGTAGCCTTTTTAAATAGTGTTATAATATCTGCAGATTGATTTCGATCATCTGGATACACTGAGTTATACATTTTGTTATCGGGCCCTGGCTGTGTATCTCCGAAGAGCAATGCTGAACCTTTTGATGCAGAGTGTGTCTAAAAAACAGGTCATGACGAATGTGCACATACAAGAGTTGCTTACACTAGTCTGAAATCTCAGCTTATCATGTTTTCATATTTTCTGAGGGCATTCGGAACAAAATATCCCTGCCTTCTGCACAGTGTTGTTATTTTTATAAAATCAGACTTTTGCCATAATAAATATAGTGGGCCCCCTTTCTCTTGCAAGAGTAGATTACCCCAGCTGTGGTTATAGAGCCACTGAGGAGACTTTTGCACCCTCACAAGCTAATGTCAGTTTTTCAAGTATTTCTTCTATGGAGTCTTTTCATCTGAAAGCAAATGTATGCTATTTTTTTTAAAGGCCCATTTTTGGAATGGAGATCTACTGGAATGCTTGTCATATTTAACCAACCAGAAATCTATGGTAAAGAAATTAAATAATTCTACAGAGAAATATATAGTAGATCATTTCAGTTTATAGCATCCAGAAATAATGGTGTAAACATTTTTTCTCTAATTCTTTAACTATGTTTTTTCAAAATCTACAGTGCATATTTAATATTTTTAGGGTGTTTTTCAAAGGACAGTCTCAAAATGTACTTAAAAATTTTAATGACTGGAAATACATATAATAAGCATATACCATTACATTCCTCAAGGCTGAAAAACGTACTCCAAAAAATTACAGATTAAGTTAGTCATTATTAAAGTTTTTTTCCAAAATCTCGTGCCCATCAGATTGAATTGCAATAAAGTACAGGATGATATATAAAATGGAGAGAGAGGAAAATATTTGACCTACTTTTTAAGTTTTTAAGGTTTATTATATCCTTAAAATCACTATTTATATCAATCATAAATATCAGAAAAAGCATCTTTAGCAAAGATGAGAATGAATTTATTTTTTTCAATATTCCCAAGTCTTTGAATTTGCCATTACTATAGCATATTTTATTCATTTCAATTAAAGACAATATACCTTGTGGCTATATGTGGCCAACTACCTATTTCTCCTCTTTAATACATGTTTATTTTTTGTTATCTTGGGGGCTTAAATATATAATAAAAGTAAATTCTACCAAAATAGTAATGTTGCACTATGAAAATTAGTTATCTGTGCTAATAGAAGGGGTGTGAGTGTGTGTGTGTATGTGTGTAAAATAACTTAAAAATTTCTTTAAAAAAAAACTAAATAACTTGCACAGAGCTCAGAATACTCATAGTCACACGTAAAAGTATTAAATGGGATTTCTTAAACTAGAATAAGGGTAAAGTTTTTTTAGATGTGTTGTAAAATTCTGCAGGTTTTGGAAGGCTGTACCACAGAGCAGGAGGGAGAGCAAGCAATCAGATGCTTGCCCATCAGCACGCTAGCAAGTCCGGCTTTCCAATAGTTACGTCACTGTCCTGATTATCCCCCCTTTTTGGTACATTCCTCCCCTGTCTGCAGTCTTTCTAGTTTATTTCAGGTTTTATGAAACAGGAACCATCTTCCTGGAACTAGTTCAGATGCTTAGATACACACAGGTATCATATTAATACATTGCCTGCACCATTCTGTACACCATTTTGTGATCCATACATTTTTGTTTTTTAAGATTTTTTTTCCCAAGACTGTAGTAATGGAACACTAGGTGGAATATAAAACCCCAGGGGATTTGTATAGCATGTCCTAGAAAGAATGTTGGGAAGTGGTAAGAAAAGACACCTGGTAAGACCGTAGACACATATTTGACCTGTGTCTGTGACAAAGCAGTTTCCCTTCAACCTTGAGACCCTGAGGGCATTTGACAGCCTCAGAACTGACCTGTGATCCACACCCAGGTGGTCACACGACCTTGAGTATTTAAAAAAGCTAACTCTGAATCCACACTACCATTGAATGTTTTAAAATCAAATTGTGAATGCTTATTCTTTGCCTATCTTTGCTATCTAAGTGGAGAAGAGATGACTTTCTTAATACTGCCATTTAATTGTAATTTAAATATTGTTATGAAATAGTTTCTATAAATTCCTCAGAGAATATGCAGCATCAGTTGTAATGGGGAATCCTGGATTCTCACTTTGGTTTCCTGTGTGACTTTGAACGTTGATTTATTTCCTTGCTTCATTTGTTTTACTCTGAGATCAATATTTTGTTTTGGCTTCATTAGTCTTCATTTAAATAAATAAGATAGGCTGATCATCTTATTAAAGAGTTATTCAAGTGTAATGTCTAACACTATTTACTTTTATTGTTATAAATATCGGATTATGAAGTGCTATTTTCTTTTTTTATCAGTACAAGCAATTAATTATAATTGACCATAATTAAAATGTATTAGTAAACCAATTACCCATTCCAATACAAAGAAAAATACAGTTTTACTTCAGAAAATGAGTTTAAGTTTGAATGCATGCTTTATAAAAAAGACACTACCATCTATCTTATTCACCTTTTATCTCAGAGGTGGTGATAATCTGATGCAAAATAGTGGATCAATAAGTAATATTCCAAAATGAATGTTTAGAGCAACAGACCCAGAGGCACTCTGCCTGAATTCAGTATTCCAAATGAAGTAGGTGGACTCTTCAGGCTAGAAGAAAGATTATTACCCCCATTTCTCCCTGTCAGGTAAAAGCAACATATCTTTCCATTTATTATAATTTTGTATGTGCCTTTTACGGCATAAGGGTATGTACATGGAACTTCCATGTAAATTCAGTGAATATTGATCAACCTATTAAAAATAGGACTAGTCATTTAACTACATGCTGCCATTTTCATGACTTCACCACTTAGACTCGAAGCCACGTTCTCAGGGGAAGGGTTTGACATCATTCTCTAAAGTGACAGCGGTGACCTACCTCCTAGTCCTGGTCTCAGGCGATTGTCATAACCGTCTAGGAGTCGGTCCAAAATCCTGGTGAAGACGGTGGTGTTGTCTTTAAGTTCATCTTGTAACGAGGGTTGTCCGTTACAACTGAAAAAAGCACAAGGGGAGGTGATGTCTAAATTATACGTTTCTACGAAAGCCTTTTTTCCAGATAAAACTTTCCCCAGATTCTTCTACCGTCCTCCTATTGAATCTTAATTTGAAATTTCCTTCTGGTAAAGCAAAAAAAAAAAAAAAAAAAAAAGCCATATCTTAATTCCTACTATTTTCTCACACTTCTCATGGGTGATAAGTTCTTTATTATAGCATTTCCAGCTATGGAAGGAAAATTACCAGGAAATGCATTCTGCCTCTTTCCATTCAGAATTCTCAGCGTGTACACAGTGCTCTAATGCATTTTTTCTGGGCAAGCGAGAAAGTGTATGTGTGCTGGAATGCAAACCTGGGAGACTTCTTTCCAAATAAAAAAAAATGTATATATTAATGAGCTACCCAAATAATTAAGCTTTATTTTCAATTAATTTAATGTAGCATAAGGCTAAGATTTCACCCCCTAACATCCCATTCTTTATCTGCTTCTTATTTCTGTACATGTGTGTTACACATTTTTTGATGTTCTTTCAAGATATTAAGATGAGAAAAACAGATAAAACTTGTTTCTTAGTATAATTATATTTTCCATGAGTGTGACATTTCCACTCCCCTTCAGATTTGTGAACCTATTTTGAAAGTTTTATAATCGGTTTATTCAGACCTCTAGTTAATTGAATTTTTGCCATTTCATATCTTAGAAGTAAAAAAATCCCTTGAAAAAAGATATGGTCCAATGTTCTTCATTTATGGTTTATTGAACTGGAATGCCGGGTGAGTGTTTGAGGATACACGATCATTTGCGAGCAGAGCCTGAGCTAGAACCCAGTTTTCTTCAAATTTTAGTCTAAAACTTTATTTCCATTCCTTTATATTGAAGTAATTATTTTCACTTAAATATTTATAGTTGGAGGTGTAGTTATTATTCTTGCCTATTACTAATCTTTGAGTTTCAACAACACAAGTGACTACCATTCAAATATCAGGTATTTCTTGCATCGATCACAGTGTCACCTGTGCTTCTTGAACCCTGTTTTATGTAATGATTAGGGTGACACCTCCACAATCCTATGAGAGAGGGGGACTTCTATTTTAGGATGGATCACACTCACTGTTATATTTCAGTGATAGCTCTGACCTTGAGTAAAAGAATGTGAAATAAAGTATAGACTAAGAAACTGCCACAAAAACATCACTTTCATACTTGCTATTTAATATGCTTTGATTCCACTCCCGTGTGTTTATATTACTGGTCCATTTAAGAAAAACTAGTAACATATGAAACCAGGATTCGCTGATTTTACAGGAGCAAGATATGTAACCAAAGTATCATTTTAAAGCCAAACACTATTATTTAGGTAATTAATTTTGTAGTAGCAAAATGTAGTGACCCTTTTTTTTCTGATAAATTCGATAAAGTTTTTATAACTAAAAGCTATTAATGATATTAAATATACAAACAGTACCTCCATTAAACAACGTATTGTTCTCCTAAATTCAACATCAATATCATGCAAATTGGGGGTTTACTCTGCTTTGGCAACATTAAGCATCTCACTAGTTTTTGAAATCAAATTTCCAGTGAGCTCTGTGTCTTCCAGAATGTCTCATTAGTAGATGGCAGCAGCAAAGCAAAAAAAAAAAAATAGTTTTCTGAGTGCAATTATTTACAAAAGCTCTGTCAGAAGACCAGCTGCCATGCATGCATCTTTCAAGGATATTGGAAGGTCATCTTGATAAAGAGAGAAAAAACTGCCAGCATGCACACCTTAAGTTGTGAGCAGGGCCAGATCAGGTAGTTTATGGAAGAAAGCAATAAAATAAAAAGAGGGAAGGTAAGACAGGTGACATGCCAGAGCACAGCCAGATTATTAATATGACTCTCAGACTATGGAATTCTCTGCTACTTTTATCTCTATTCCCTTAGTTTTTACAGCTTATTCCAATTCAGGAAGTGCTTCTCCCCCACCCCGCCCCCCGCAGTTTTATCCTGTGTTGTTTTCATCATTTTTTTGGCATTGGAATACAAATGCCAAAAGATAGATATCCCCCCACTCCCAGAAAACCAGTTCTGCTATCCCGTTTGGAATGGTAATTCTTTTTAAAAACGTGATTTTATAATCAGGTATTCTTTATCTTTACTTCTAATTTATTATGCCCAATTGTAATTGTCAGAGAATGGCCTTAGGATAAAGATTATTTCTTTGCTATTAAACACGGGTGGCAATGTAATGTTTCTTAAACTAAATACATAATTTGAAGGGAAACGTCAGTTACAGTACCTGATTTTTAGTCTGTGTGAAGCACCATATAATAAAACACTGTGCACTGACTCCATCTACAGGTCATTGTGGTAGTAACACTTCATATAATTTTTCCCAAAGCAGCGAAGAGCATTGACCTCCCCAGATTAAGAGTTTAAGGCAATAAAACATTTCCCGTTCATCTGGCCATCATTATTTACCACACACAGGGGCAAAAAAATAAAAACAGCTTCTCCATTTAAAGAGTCCTCCTAAATTCATATTTCCCCAGACTATTCTATCTCTCTGCCTTACTCATAAGGGTTCACTTTCCATTACATTTTGAAGAATCTTAGGTTTTTTGTAATATGTCCAAGACTCTCTTATGGGCCATAGGAGTAGAGTACACAAGAATTATAAAAGCAAATAAAGAACAATCTGAAGTATTTGGTCATTTCTATCATTGCTATGATAATATATGCTTGAGTGGGTCATTAGCAAATATTTTGAATATAGATAAGCATATTATTAAATATTTCTGATAACTTCTCTCCACAGTAGTTGTGCTTAATTTAAGATGTTCACTTTCATCTAATATTGTTAAATATATTTTGTTATACCTTACCTCAACTGGTTATATAAATAATGTTTTCAAACATAATATGTACATGCTTTTAATAGAGACGACTTTTCAGATTACAAATACTACTTTAAACTTCACTTCCATATACTCACAAGTTTCTCTATGATTTTTGTAGTTGGCTAAACATTTTTTGGTTGAAAAATCAACTCACATAGTATGTAGACATTAATTGGAGGAACTTTTCTATATAAATTGGAAAACTGCAGGTTCTGTTCAGTTACAGCTGAACAGTGAAAAAAAAAGTTCAGTTTAAGACTTAAATGTTGAATTAATACATTCCCAAGTAACACACATTAAGGGTATTCAAACTAACATACAAATAAGATGGTTATTTTGTCACATTGCTCTTTTTTGCTCTTAGCTGGGATTTTATAGCAGTTAAGTTTTTTAAATTCCCTTAGTCATGAATTCGTCCAAGGGCAATTTCCTTCCCCCTGAAAGAGTAAATGAAAAGTTACAGAAATTCTCATGCAGATTTAAAATAAAGTTTCCCCACCTTCTTCCAGGCAGTGTGCTCAGAAGGAGGGTCCAGGCCCAGAGACAGTCAGAGAGACCCAGGCTTTTCTTCTTCATCGCGGGCTTGTGCAGCTGCAAAGTAGAACAAGTAGAGATCAATGTCTCTTATAGGAAACATCAGGTTATAACCACTAGGGCTGACTGAGGCAGTTCAGATGAATGCTTTGAAGTCAGGAAATGACCTCACTGGGATATGACACCTCATTGGAAGCAATGGAAACCTGGACCATCCATTCTCCACTATCCCTTCCACATCTCCATTCAGAAATATAGCAGTATCTTAATTTCTCCTGTAAAAGAATACACGTTGAAATGCTTTCAGGTGACAATATTATTCAACATAAAAACTGTGAGTTTTTTTTTTCTCTAGGTTTTACATTTCCAATATAGTTTGCACTCCTCTCTTCTTGTTTTTTCTTTTTATCATTTGAAAAATTTGACCTTTCTGATTCAAGTTCCCGCGACTAAACTGTGCACTGAAATTTTTAAGCTGGTGTCGGTCACGGGGACGGCATGTTTCAGGGCTGGGATGAGGTAGGTTAACAGGCTTTGGTGACTGAATTCATCTCAGCATGCTGAATGCATCTTGATTTCAGAAGCCACTGTACTTATCTTTTTTAAAAAAACCATAGCAAACACACTGTTGAATGTCAAAGTCGTGCTTACATTTTCTGCCTGTGATTGCCTTGTGAAATATGTTCACTAATGCTTCTGTGAGGATAAAGGACACCGTTTATAGTCCAGCCATGTGCTGATCTCTCTTGGACACACATACCGCACTCACATCAGTGCACACAAACATGCCCACACATATCTTTCAAGCCCTCTCAAATTTTGTGAGGTTGCTGCTAGAAAATGTTCCATCTCAAACAGATGGAAGATGAGTGCTTTGCTTTGCATAAATAAGGGACTCTTTTTTTTTCCCCCCTCGTAGGTAAAGTGTAATCAATCACCATCTGATTGTTGAATTTAGACTTGGTAGTGGGATGCTTGAGAAATGGAGTGTGGAAAGCGTAGAGAATTTTTGAAAATTAGAATCTATTTGTAGAGTCAGTTTTTAAAAACCTGTGCACTACCTGCTTAAAGAGCAGATATGGTAGCACTTTATTTAATGTGCTGTGATTTATTCTGTTCCTAGCATTTGAAATGTGCAAGGCATTTGTTAGCACTTTCCTAAATCTATAGCAGGTCTTTTAAAGCATATTTTTTAAATTAAACACTCCATAGTTCAATGCAGTATGTCTTTCAATACATCTACCCAAATGCTTTCCACACTCTCTGGGATCATTTATATCAGTGAAAACCATTACAAACAGGCATGTAAGCGATGAAACACAATGTGTGTGGAGTGAAATGATCTAGAGAGAACCGTGAGCTTCTTAGTTTTTACTTAATTTAGCGTCTGCCTCTGACAGCGATGAGTTGCATATGACTGGAAGTATTAGATAAATAACATTATGTGAAAATATTGCATTTAGATTGCATGATTATAATTCACCCTTTTATTAATCTTCGACATCGGCTATGAAGGAAAAACAACTCACCTCACCCTATTAATATTTGTTGGTTTTTGTCTTAAAAAGATAACTCCTGAAAGGGTATATGAAACAAAATAAGAAACACAACCCCAAAGCAAGGTACCATAGCTTTCTGTCCTCCTCTGACATTTTAAAAAGAGAAAAACAAGCCCATCATGGCACTTGAGTTGTTGAGTGAGAAAGTTTCTTGCAAATACAAACATAATAGTTTAAAAGAAACGCTAAGCTTCCTCCTCGCCCCTTTGCACCTTCAACCTCCCCCCACCAAACGCGCACTCCAAGAGCCCGTATCCCCTGCCACCCATAGCAAACGATAAGTTGAGTTTTTGGTGTTCAGAATATGAAAGCCCCTACACCAGAGGGCATTTCAACAGCGTCCACTGAAAAGGAGGAAAGAGGCATTTTTTGCAGCCAGGATGAGAGCGTGCCTTCCCTAGGATGACACCCGGGGACAGGTTTTCTGTCCCAGTGTTCTTAACTTTAGACTGTGCCCACCAACGCCCCTCCCCACCGCATCCCAGCTCCCTCTTGGAAAAAAAAAAGAAAAAGAAAATAAAACATAGACCAGAACAACAGGTCACCACCCACCCCGTGGAATAAATTCAAATCTGCTTAAGAAAGGGGGGGAAGAAAAGAGGCGAGACAGAGTAGGAAAATAATGCTCCTCTCTCGTTGCGGTTCCCAGCCTGCAAGAAAAACATTCGTTGTTTCTACCTGCTGTGGGATTGGGCTCTTGTCCTGTTCCCCTCTTTCTCCTGAGCATTCCAGTCCCTCGGGCGAGGAGAAGCCACCCCCAGAGATCAGTGTGTCGCCGTCCGAAGCCGCGCTTACCTCGGGCCCCCTCTGGGCACAGGATCGCTCCAGACCCGGGAAAAGTCTGCGAGAGAAAATCGTGGCGAGCCTGGAGCCAGCGCGAGTCCGCGAGTCCGGGCGCGCCGAGCGAGGGGCGTCCTCGCCCTGCCTCTCACTCACTCGATCTGAGCCATCATGGACTCTGCGTGCTTCTCTGCTGAGGGTTTCACACCCAGATTTGCTCCCCAATATCCAATCTGCAGCTATACAACAAAAGATTTCTCTTTACCAAGACAGTAGTAATACGTCCCAGGGCAAACCGGATGTGAAATAGGCGGTGACTTCATGCCAGAGAGATTTTATTTTAGAAAGGAAGGTGGTACCAGCCTCTGGATCTGGAGACCAATCCGCCCATTTTTTATATGCAGCACAATTTAACTTGCACCGCTCGGGCCCTAATCCCCTTCTCTCGCGCTGCAGACCCAAAGCCTCCCACAATCTGCTGCAAGCTGTCCCTTTTGGAAGGGAGTGCAAATGGGGGGGAGGAAAGGGGGACGAGACCTAGGACCAACACTCATGATTTGTTCACACGTTCGATTTAGGAGCACGCTATTTTAAGGTGTGCCCGTTAAAAATAAGGCCGATCAGTGTCTCTATGCCGCCTTTTATCAAATATTTAACCACCGCATGCATATGAATGAACGCAAGCTCCGGAACAGGGAGGTTACACATGTGGAGAGCGCGCTCGCCTCTCGTCCATCTCCCTCGCTTGCACTCCCACACGCATGTCTGAGTCCCCGTGCCTTGCACAGTCACGAATGACGAGGAATGGCATGGGAGCGTTCTGGCCGGCAGGGAATTAGAGTCTTTTGCACTTGCACAGGTTGTGAACGCATTCTACCCCACTTCGTCTGTAGCTTAGAGACCAGAAGAAATGCGCTCCCGACCCGGTTTTTAACCTTTGGATGCAAGTGTTTCTCTATTTACGTGGTGACGGGGAAACCACGGGCTCCTGAAATGTGAGCTGTGCTGGGCTCCTAGGGCACAGTTCGTTTTTAACTTTGAATAAGTCGCCTTTATTGAGAGTCGTGTCTCCATTTCCGGAATCATTCCTCTGGATCGTACTCCATCATTCTCCGAATTAGGAAAATGGGAGACGGGGAGGAGAGATGAGCAAAAAGATTTTTAGAAGTGGGACCAAATCCTCTTCTGCTTTTTACCTCTGAGCCCTCTTCTGTCACCTGCTGGCTGTCCACCCACGGACCGTTACACGTTTAGGGAAGGAGGGTGTGTTTCAATACCACGCTCACTAAATTTCCAGAGAATCAGGGTCGGCTGCAGTTGTCTCCTTGGGTTTTGTGAATGGGTGTTTGCAGCAGAGAGAGGGGATGGGTGCTGTGTGTTCCTGGGACCGCTTGCTGGGATGACCTCAAGTCCTGGGAGCTGTTCCTTCAGCACTTTCGCCTGGACTAGGTCGGAGTAGCTGATCAGATGGGATGTCTCCAAGTAGCGCCTCTGGTAAATAAGGTCCGAACTTCTAACTTTGGTGAGAGCTCCCTGGCCATTTTTTCGCAAGGGGACTTAGAGCAGAGGAGGTATTTCTGATAGGGCGGAGCTTGGCTAAGCAAAGGAAAAGCCTCAATGGCCAGCCCATTCCACTTACAGGCTTTGATCCTACAAGTGTCCCTTAACCTTGTGCCAAAATGCAATCCTCTTACATGACAGGTAATAGAAATAATAAGGAATATAACACTGAAGACCACATTCACAGTTGGGTTGGGTTATCTTCTGAGTTTTGAAAGGGAACTGTTATTGGGAAATTATTTCAGAAATCCGTCTTCAAGGAAGGGAAGTTTGAAGACCAGCTTATGATACCCCTCCCTGTTTCTGGGCAGGAGATGCCTACTTTGTTCAGACTCAACAAATGTGAATGTATTCTTAAAGCTATCTGTTGGAGGAACATCTGAGCTTCCCTTTGTGATGTGACCCACTTTTTATTTATTCATATGCTTACCCAGTAATTCAATTATTTATTGAGTAGTTCTCAGAATAAAACTCATTTTAGTAAGGTTTCAAAACCCTAGGTTAGCAATTAGAAAACATTATTTTCTTACATGAAAATACGTCTAATGCAATTCCATCGTTTTGTTTCGATTCCATGAAGACTGATAGTCCTAAAATGTGATCTTTCAGGATCACATCTCTTTCAGTAAGAAAGATTTCAGGACCGTTTAGTAAGCTTCTCTTACTCTCCTGTCCAAACTGAGCGTAACGGCATTGGCTGCATCCGATGAATACAACCAAGTCACCCTACGGCTTGCTTTCTGAGCAGAGCTCTAGCATCTGCACCGTGATCTCTGAGAGCCAACCCAGTCATATCTTGCTTCGGCCTTAAGAAGTCATCTGACTCTCCAGCAGCAACCAGTTGCAAAGTATGTCCACACGTTTTCAAGCAAATATTTGTAACGATTGGGTATCTTAAAGCTATAGCACACATATAGAAATGGAAATAGCCATACTTAGATTTTTCTATTTCAAATATGCTCACAGGCTAATTTTTACTAGACGATGTATATCTGATTTGTTTGGGGGGTATGTATGTTTTTAGCAAATAAATTTAACAACTCATGGGCATTTAAAGTATTGATAAACTGATCACTCCACACACAGCAGTTACAACTCTAAATTGTATGGTGTTATTTAAGGTATTAACATATGCTCATAACACCAAAGAATAATATAAAAAATTAATGTCAAGGAAATAATTTATATTGTCTTGTTAACTAAATCTTTTAGATAATTGCTGTCATTCTCTCCCCTACCCCCAGGGCAATAAATGTTTTCAAAGTGTGTGTGAATCTGATTGAAGTTTTGAAATAATAAGAATAACCATCATTTTAAATATTCTTAAAGTGTTTACTTGGTGCCAAGTAATGTGCTGATCAATCTGCATGAAACATGCAATTTAATTCTCAAAACATGAATGTGAGAGATAGTCTTAATATCCCCATTTTGCAAATCAGTCAGTAAATTATGAATCAGAGAGCGTGAGAGGCGTTCCCAAGTGTGCACGGCTCTGGAGTGTGGGCGTTGGAATGCAAACCCGGATCTTCTGACTTCAACGCTTGTTCTCTCAGCTGCATTTCTATGTTACTTTATTTCCTTACTGCGTGGTGGTGAGTTCAGGTTAAAATCTGTCTTGTTCATCTTCTATCTATGCTTGACCATCTTCGTGTCAGTCACATGAAATCTTCCTCTGAACATTTTCAGAGTATTCTCAGTGAGGTTCTTTATTACAATGGTCTAGTACCTCCAACTGGGATGCTGTGTCGAGCCCCCGTTCGGATTGCAGAGGGAGCTATTATTTTCCTTCTGTCTTACGAGGCCGGTCGCAAAGGCCTTCCGGTCACTAGCTCTGGGCACAAGGGATTGGAGGCCAGACCTAGGGCCAGGGATCCTGGGGAGGCCTAGTAGCTCTATATCTAGCGTTGCAGGCTGGCACCTTTTGCTTTTGCTGTCAATTTTAAATGGCACGAAGCCCTGACCTCATTGAAAGTGTACTGATTCTTTTCAACAGAAATGTTTTTACTTTTCCCAACTAAATGTGAACCAAATGAGAAACATATAGTAAGAGTGTTCTCGGCAATTCAGTGTGGTTTTTATCATTTCCAAAATAAAATGGGGTGAGTAAAAATTGTAAAATATCAAACCAGCTTCAGCTGAAATCTAGAAGAAAGCAGTCTTTTTCGGTGGATTTGCATGGCTCAGATATATACACTGAAGGTATATTTTAAAGTTAACATATCATGAAACACACCTGTCAGTTCATAAGAATAAACATGCAGGTTATAATTAAACATGTTACATGCATTTGTACATGTATACTTACATATGTCTATAGAAGATTTATACTCACTAAACCAGTCCTTTATTTTTCATTGTCCTGTGTAAAATGTAGACCATCTTGTTACTGAACTATGCTAACACATCCAGAGAGCTAGCCCTTCTTTCGTATTTAAGGTATTGAAATAATAGCTTAGTTTGGAGAAAGGAGAGAACTGTGAGGTAAATGGTAGAGGAACTGTTGTGCCTCAACCAAGACGCGTTTCTCATCTGGATGGCGGAGACAGTCCTCTGCCCAGGCTGACAGGCTAGTGTGACATCTTGGTGTGGTGAGAGGCGTGACAAGTACAGTAAAGCAAAATCAAATTTCCCCCAGAATATTTAAGTCAGAAACGTGTGGCATTCTGAAGGGACGTAGAGGTTGTTTGCGTGAACCACTCTGCCAGATCACACGTGTTACGTAATCTTTCCTGTGCTCTTTGCAGAAGTAGAAGCAGGAGCCGAGCCCAGGTTAGCGTGGCGCGGTGAGCACTTGTGCGCATGTCTGAAACCCCTGACGCTCGACAGCTGTAAGATCGTTGGCATGTCACTGAACTCTTCCTAAGGTCACTGTCTCAAGTTTTAAAATTATTTTAATAAGAGTAAAATACAATACAATAAAAAGAGGTAATGGTACCTCATTAGCTGGTGAGGCGTAATAGGAAAAACATGGGCCTCTTGCATAACATCTGAGCTATCCAGTGAATGTCCTTTCCTACTGTCTCTTTTATCTGAACACAGATTCATTATTTTTGAGCACGATAGTGCTTTTACAGCATATTCATGTAATTCATAATACTGATTATATTATGCGCACTTTGCCTGAGATTTAACAAAAACACCAGATTTTCAGTTAGACTGGGCACTACGATAGGCCGGCTCCCATACTACCTTAAATCCTAGGCCTGTATTTTTGTTTGTAAGGTATTCAGAGAAAAAGAATAGCTTCCCTTACTCCTGCCTTAGGCGTAGAAGATTTTGCATATATCCCAAACCAGGCCCCTTTGAAAAGAGTATTCCTCAAGGTAGATGCGACCACAGCAGGCGTTCACACCACAACGGCTGCCGCCAGCCACAGACGCTCCCAGAGCTGCACTCTGCATCATTTCCCCATGAGACCTAAGAAGGACCCAACCAGTGCCCCACAGGAATGAAATGTCCTGGTGAGAAGCAGACTCTGTGTAATAGTCGGGTAAGTAGGATGCGATCTAATTTTCTTCGGGGGCACTTTTCATGTATCAGCAACCCATGGGTCGCCCAGATTCACCCATTTTTCTTCAAAGTCTTTTCAGATTTGTCAAACCCATTGACCCAGACAGGAAAATGCAGATTGGTTCTTAGTTAAAGGGGCTGATAATATGCTGAGAGTTGAAAGAAATGTTAGTTTTAGTATAAAATAAAGTACCAATAATTTCCGAAACTTGGAAGAACGGTTTTGTACTGTAACTAGCATTGGTGACTTGAAGACTATAATGTAAATTAGGAGGGGAAATAAAAAATGACACTGTTTATCAAAATGTCACAATTCTTTGTTAAATACTTTGAAATGGTAAATCCTATATGAGTTGACTGAGGAACCATGTATTCTCTATTTCTATGGGGAAATTAAGACATTCAGGATATAAATGTCTTTCCTTTGGCAAACTAAGTGTGTGTGTGTGTGTGCGCGCGCGCACGCGCGCGCATGTGGACATGGTCTTTCTGTGTGTACACATAGTCTCTGTGTACACTCCTTTAAACCATTAAAATCCTTATTTACCACTGTTTTTTCTTCATTATGGTGAACATAATAGATATTTAATCAGTATCATTTATTGTTTAGCATAAAGAATGAAAAATAAAGATCTGAGTTGGGGAATCAATTTAGAAAGATTACTTACTGGAAATAATTAAACAGTAATAGGCATGTTGGTACCAGGAAATGGCATTTAGTTCATGCAGAGTCTTCGGGCATGATGAGGGTATTCCCTGTTTAAAAAATATTTTATTTATTTATTTTTAGAGAGAGGGGACAGGAAGGAGAAAGAGTGGGAGAGAAACATCAATGTGTGGTTGCCTCTCATGGGTCCCCCACTGGCAACCTGGCCTGCAACCCAGGCATGTGCCCTGACTGGGAATCGAACCGGCCACCCTCTGCTTCACGCCCGCACTCAATCCACTGAGCTATACCAGCCAGGGCCGGTATTCCCTGTTTAGAATATTTGAGGGTTTTAGTGTGGCTTAACATCCTGTTGGACAGCTGTGTTTCCATGTTTGTTTGAAATTGTAAAACAGAAAAAGTAACACAAACATCAAAGGGCCATTTAAAAAATCATTCACCCTGCCCTGATGGCTGTCATATCTGTGGGAAGGATGCGAGCAGGAAGGATTTACTAGAACAAAGATCAAGAATTAAGACATTAATGCCCCATCTGTTCAGTGGCTCCCAGTTTCGATGTGTGCACTAATTGTGCTTTGTGGAGTGAAATGGAAATGATAGAAATGGGTTTGTGTACGTGAACATATTTTTATTATGATTGTTCTTAAGTATAGTCAAACATAACTAATGTCCTTGTGTTAAATAGAACTAATTTAACCATTTTATTTCTGATTTTATTATAATAATATTCACCAAGATTTTCATTAGAGAAAATTTTACAGTTTCCATTCTAATTACATCTATAAGCTTGGTCAGAGGTAGGGAATCTTAAAGATGACTAATGATCACTTTTGAAGAATTCTATTTATGCCACTCGAAGCCCATACAAATCTCCAAAATGTAGACTTTCTGCCATGAGAACTCAAGGTTCAGCCCAGAAAGCATTGCTTCAGATTAGCAAAAAGAGACAACAGAAACGATATGGTCCCAAACCAGTGTAATATAAAGAATCAAGATGACAAAGATATATTTACTGACCCAACACTTCAACTGCGCAGAGAGACAATGGTGCATAATTGCCTTTGAAAGATGTAAAGCGTGATTCTGAAAGCACTCTAGTGGGCTTGCGCTTTGTCACCACTCACATTCAGTGTGAGAATTTAAACATCAAGTAGACCATTTTTATATTGCATCTAAGGAGATGAGAGAATGAACTCCAAAATACTGCTGCCTCCCCCTACAGAAGAGGTTACCCCTTATTTAGCACCTGTAATGTATCAGACACCATAGCAGTGTCCTCCAGATAATCGGTACAGTTGTGGTCTCATGACTATGCTCTTTCAGAGAGAGAACCTGAGTTCAAAATGAATAAGAGATTTTCTCAGAGAAACGGGGCTTATAAATCAGTCTTGATTTGGACCCATACATAGATTTTGTGGCTTCGAAAAACTTGTGGTCCTAAGGCAGTGACTGTAAATCCTTCCCACAAAGCCTGAGAAAGGAACTGTCTTAAAAGACTGATGAAAATATTTCCAATCCCAAATACTTCCACAATGAAATGTAGTTCTTTAATTCAAAGGAAATTAATTAAAAATTTTAAAATGTTTGGAGTACAGAATTAGAATAATGTACTTAAGAGAGTGGGGTTGCGAGTCAGATGTTTTCTTTTGTTGACAATTATTTACTGTTTGGGCACCTAACTCTCCTGAACTTCAGTTTCATTATTTGTAATAGGGGATTAAGCATTTATTTTTACACAGAGTATTAAGGAGATAATACTTGCAAAGTAGATAATGCATTAAAATATATTTATCAATTGATAACTGGTAATAATATAGTCTTTACAATGTAACAGCCTGTGAAAGCATATAACTTTTTCTAGGACATTTCTTGGCTTTTCAAATTTTAAAATAAAGTGTTTTTGTACATGACAACCAGTGAAATTGAGGCTTTGCAGTAGAACCAGCTCAGCCAAAATTTATCAAGTACCAGTTGACCATTTTTTTTATATCATATAGCAATAGCTTGAAGCAAGAAGGCTTTGGCCTTTGTACAGAAAGTGAACTTACTATTTCAGAGAAATTCTGCTCAGCAGGTGGTAGGACATTAGACATAACGTCCTTAAGGCTGAAGCTATTGCAAGACTCAACCATAATCCCACAACAGGAGAAAAAAATTCTGTCTCTGTCCAACATCTGCTCAGCTATTCTGCCAATAAGATGAAGTGTGTTTAGTGAAAATATAGGGCAGCTTAATTCTGAAAGCAGACAAAATGGAATATAAAATAACTGGGATGAAATTAATGAATAAAGGCAAGTTACCTACTCTTGCCACGTCTTACTCTTTTCTGGCAACTGGAGTAGATATTGCTGAAGGAGGAAGAAGTTCAAAAACTCTAGAAGAAACCATTGAAAGACAAGCCACTTATTATGGTTTGGGAAAATTCTGAAATCAAAAAGCAACTTTTACTGGACAAAGAAAAGGTCGGGGAAAACTTCTGCAGATCCGCTCTTAGACCCTGCTTTTCTCTTATTTGCCTGTGTGGGCGTATTTTAGCAGGGAAGTTCACTCCACAGTGAACTAAATGAATCATCAATGTTCAGAAATTCAAATTAAACCCAAATTTCAACACTGAAAGTCATACAAAATATTTTGTTTTGTTTTATGATTCTTTAGTAGACCAATCTGAGTGTGCTTATATTTCTTCTAAACTGTCGAAGTGGAATAAAGCCAGAATGTAGAAACAGTGTCAGAGAGCAGCTTAACTAGGCTAATGTTCTGTCCTTATCCTTCATTTTTAGCTCCGTGAGCCATGTTAAAATACTGTAGTTCCTCTTCGGGTGACCTTGAGACTTCATACCTCTAGGAAAACTAGCTATTTCAGGAACTGAACTGGCATAAGTTAGTCTGACAGCCATATGTTTAAATCATGATTTCAGTGCCTAAAGAAATTTTTGTCAGGCTCCCAAGCAAGTCAGCGAATTCAGAACTGCCCCGTGGCTTTGGAAGAATGTGTTTGGGGAAGGTCAGTCAAGGTTCAGAAAGCCTTTGTCAAAGGCTTGGGGAGGGCACACATACAAGCCCTGTTCTTAGACGGAATAGCATCTGTCTTCCAGTTATATATATGTTTATGGAAGGCCCCATAAATTATGAAAAAAAGTCCATTACAGAATGTGACCTCCTCACATTTCCTAAAATCAATGTGTAATTTGGCTCTGAGCAACATAGAAAAACAAAAGAAAATAAAAATCAAAATAGAAGATGGGCAAAAACCTTTCTTGGTAAGAGCTTATGAGGCACCAAGAAAATGTTAGAAGAAAAAAAAACATTTTTAGCACTCAATTTGTTTCAACTTTACTGGAGCTTCTGAACTACAATGCATGGGAGAGGTAGGAGAAAGTATAAAATTTGAAATTGTAGTCCTCAGCTTTTTTAAATTATTCTTCACTTGGAAATATCATTCTTAGGCGAACACGCTAAAACCCCTTGTTCTGAAGCACACTGGCGAAGGCACATAGAGCAGCATAGGCTTCAGAGCTCAGCACATCAAATGTCATGGGGACATGAAAAGGAAACTATGAAATCTAAAAAAAAAAAGACTCAGACAACATTAAGTCGTTTATTTGAAGAAGCCTCAGTAACCAGCCTCGGTTCAGATCGTTATTTCTGCCTAGTTTCCAAGTCGCGATCCAGACTCGTGGTGGCCTCCTGCAGGGGGGACACAGCGTCCTCAAGCCTCTGGGCTCCTCTGCCCACCTGCAGGGTTCGCTTCTGCACCTGGCACTGCCCTGGCGCCTTCAGAATGTATTTCATACAAAATCTTTACCGACGTGGTGAATAACCTGCTCAGATTATTTTTGGAACTGGTGAAGTCAATTCAAAAGTCCCTCTGATGGAGTAAACCGGAACAGAAACATTTAAAAAAAGTTGGGGGGGGCGGGAGGTGAATCTAGGCATAGGTATCATTCTACCAGATGTAAAAATATATATGAAGAAACTGTAATAAAGAAACTCAGTGGTTCTCGCCTAGAAACACCTGTACAGATACGGAAACACAGAGAACTAAAAACCAGATCCATGCGTATATAAGAAGTTTTATATGAAAAGGTAGTATTCCAAATCATTGTGAAGTAACTTATTATTTAATACATGGAACAGGATTATGAATCATACATTAAAAGAGAGCAAAACAAACAAAAACCCTTAAAATTAGATTTGAGCCTCCAACTGTGAATAAAAAAGGATTACTGGTAAAGAAAAAAATCCTATATATCAACTACAGTGATCCTAAAAGACAACTCACAGGAAGATGATGCATTGATAAGGAGATTCTGCTAAGAGAAATGTAAGAGCAAATAGCCGCCTGTAATTGTGAGCAAGTAAACGCTAACGGAAACAATGTAGTATCATGGTATCAGCTTGAATTTTTTTTAAAGAATATAATGTTCTTATTTAGTACTCATCGGAGCTGCTGGTAATGAAACTGATAGCGATCTGTTAGTATAATGTCAAATGATGACTATATACAAAATTTCAATTCATAATTCTGTTTCCAGGAATCCATTCTATAGATACTTTAATGCAAGTAGGAAAAGGTGTATGTGGGTAGAGTTTTAATGTAGGATCATCTATCCGTACAATGTCTACAAAATTAAAGGCACCTTCAATGTTCAAACATTGAGGAATAACTGAACAAATTTTAGTATACTCATGCTATGTAATTATATGCAGTGTTTTTAAAACATGAAGTAAACCTTTAGCCATTGACACAAAAAGGTACTTGCAATGCATTGTTGAATCAAAAGGCAAACATCTTAAATAGTATGATCCCGCTGGTAACCACCAAATGTCTATGTCTTTGAGTTTTCTTTTGTTTTTCTTGTTTGTTCATTTGGGGGTGGGAGACGTAGTAAAGGGTAAAGGGGGCCATATATATGGTGACGGATAAAGATTTGACTTTGGGTGGTGGGCCCACAGGGCACGATACAGTTGCTACATCAGAGAAAGGTACCCTTGAAACCTGTGTAATTTTATTAACCAATGTCACCCCAATAAATTTAATTTTTAAAAAAAGTAAAATAAATACCATTATTCCTGTTTTGCAAAGGCGTGTAAGGTGAGCTATAAATCTGAAGTGGTACACGTTTTAGATGCAACTGTCAACAGAGAGCGCACCTTTTTATTTTATCCTTTCCGTATAGTATGATTTTTTTTAGGGAGTATGCACCTCTTCTATAAAAAATTTTATAGAACAGTAACAAAAAGAAAAAAAGTGATTTAGATGACTAGATACAGAAGAAATGAATCAGTGACACTGGAGTTCATTTAAAATCCCAGAAGTCTGACTCCAGATTTGCAGAGACAGGTTTGCTATTATAATTATCACCCAGGAAGAGTTGGATTCTCAGCATTGCTGAGATTTCACTCACTTTTCTCAGAACTTGAGGAGGAAGTGGAGCATAGTGCTAGAAGCTGATACTCACTCTCCCATCTTCTTTCCTAATTACATAGTCCTCCAGGAGTAACACTTCTCTTCAGAAACAAGACACTCTCTTCGGAAACCTAGGCACTGCTCCAAATAGTGGCCTTACAGGTTTACTGTAAACTCAATACCAAATGATTGAAAAATAGAGGCTGTCAATCACCTGAACAGACGAGGTTGAGTGTGAAAGACTCCCTGGTGCATTGTGCTATAAATACCGGATTGTTTTTTTACAGTATTATTCAGTGTGGAGACTTGCAGACTTTTTTTTTTTTTTTTTGGTTTCAAGCAGAATTCATTTCGTGCCTGCTAAAAACCCTGGGGAGGGTATGTTTAAGTGTGTGAGCGTTGCATGATGGGAGCCAGAGTACTTTGCCTGGCTGCCCAACTATAGACTCGGGAACTCTTCACCTATCATGTGGTTCTCATAGCCTTTTGTTGAGTGAATCACCTCTCATCCTTTCTTTTGTAGGATGTTTAAGTTGTGCTTTTGCAGTTTTGCACAGCAGTTACATAAGTGAACAGTTCCAGGTCCTTGTCATGCATAATCTGTACTCTCATTTGGAACCTGGTGGTTGTCTGTGTGTGCGTATCCCCACCCCCCCCACCCCGTGCTCCCCACGTAGCCTCCGCAAAAAGATTTTTAAAACAAGGAGTAAATTTAAGTATCTCAAGTTTCTCTGTTTTCACCTGTAAAAAAAAATTACCATCATGTATTTACTGTTTATGGAGGCATGAAAAAAAAACCACTTAACCTCTTAGTCAAGAGAAAAGTATAATTTGCTTCTTTTTACAAAGAAAGACAACAGTTCTTCTACAGATGAACATATGTTGCAACCTGGTGTCTGTTCTCCATGGTTGAGAACACAGCTTTCTGTGTAAAGGATGAAAAGGTAGGCTCCATCTTTGATAAACCTAGCTGCAGGATTTGATGGAAACACTTTTTAAGTTGAAAACTCAGACCATGCATTTTCCTACTGAGTCGTGGTGGGTGAGGTTAGCATTCTTACTTCTCACCTACCTCAAATAGTTTGCATTTCAGGAGAGCAGGTCAGTGAAGATTAGCTGGATAGTCATGGGAAGTAGGGCGTGCATGGGTCTCTGGACTGATTCTAAAGAAGAGGATTTATTTCCCTTCTGCTCTTGAGATCAAGTGAGAGGAGAGGTTAAAGGGAGAGGCTGCGTGTCCCGCTTGGGGTGGCTCTAAAGATGGCACAGCTGAGGTTTTGTTCAAAACAAACTCGACAAGATAGATGTCCGAGGGGAGGTGTAGCAGAGATGTGTCAGGCAAGGGTGGGTCATGTCCCAGCTCTGCTAATTACCGAGCTGAGACAAGTTACTTGACATCTTTGTATCTCTGATTATTCACCTGAAAATCAGGAATGAAAGCCACTTCAATTTTTTTCTTATGAAACCTAAATGAGAGAAAGTGCTTAGCACAGTGCCTAGCACATGGTAAAAGCTCAATGAACATGTGAAAAATGTTATCGGTATTATTTCCGTTCATAATAATATTATCATCAGTATTCTGAGGCCCACTTTCTCACTATAGATTGAAATTAGTATTTCTTACCATGAGTTTCGAAATCCATAATACGAGGGACATTTCGCTGTAGGTTCCATTACTTAAGACGGTGATTTTAAGACATTTTTATTTAAGGATCACCACTTGAGAATTTACAAAATAGCCACGGAAATGTCACACGTCCAGTGTATGATTTAGGATTTCATGGGTGAATTCCGGTTCCCTGGAAGAAGTGAGGCCAGTACATGAGAAGTCATTATGGACTTTAGATAATCCCATCTTAATGGCCGCCTGCGATGGCCGTAAAGGGTTAGAGAGATCTGGGTCATCGCAACACTGACGGTAGCTCAGTCAGAATGCACAGCTACATCTCTGTGGCTTCACGACTCCATACATACCTAGGTAAAAATGTTCATGTTGCATTTTGCCAAACATGTATGTCCCTATCCCCTTCTCTGTTCCTTTCGAATACTCAAAGCTTTGTCCTTTATTGCAGTAATTAAATAAGAAAATTATTTCTCCATATATCAGCCCCCATGTCGCTGCTGTATCAGGCAAAAGTATTACTGAACATTTTCAACAACTTAACAGCTCATGTATTGGTGCCTAGGCTTCTACTCGATTAAAAACTTTTCTACCCTGATCTTGACCTTACAAATAAAGACATTGCATTTCAAACCATGACAGGCATATTTCCATTTCCAAAGTATTGGAGCCATGCTGATTAGGGATATTCTGATTATTACCAATACCAATAATCGTGATTCACATGAGGGAATTTTCTCTGCGCAATTATGCTTTAACTTCTCCTGCTGAGTTTAATATTTCTAAGTGCTTCAGAGGATACCCAGGCCCCTAGTCTCATTGGAAAGCCTCCTTAACTACTTCCTCTCTGCCGGCTTAGGGAGATAGCCCCAAGGGAGAGTGGCAGGCCCTGCAAGCTACAGAGAAGGCTGTGCTCAAGGAGTGGACGAGGTAGGGCACACTGGCTTCTGGAGCTGGAAAACCTGGATTGCCTTACTCACTAAGGGTAGACTGTAAGCTCCCTGAGATCCAGGAGCATGCAGAACGAGCACAGGGGTTGACCAAGGCTTACAGAGGGTAGCATCTAGAAGAACAAAATAGGCATTGGGGCGAAGCGGAGGAGTTAGAAGAACTTATTTATTGGGAGATGGTTCACTGTTGTTTTCTAGCGTCCCTGCCCGTTTTAGGAGCACAAACAGTAGGTGCTTTATTCTGGATTTTTTTTCAAGGATGTTTCTGTAGTAAACAGCCTTAAAAGATGGAGAGAGCCTCTCTCGTCAGACAAAGAGCAGGTGTTCTTATAGCTTTGGAAGGTCAAGGTAGCGCTTCCCTCTGGAGCCAAGTAGGAGCATGCGTCTCATGATACGGGATGTGGGCTCCCTAAGTTCAAGCTTCCTCTCTGATGCACCCCCCTGCATATGCAGGTGTCGTCTGGCCTCCCAAACATTGCCCTGTGGAAATTGGGGTGCACAGCACTGATGCAAATGATGCTTATATCGCTTGCTATGCCCTGAATAACAGAGTCCGTTGTCTTTGACCCAGGAGTCTCATGTCTGCCAGTATCCATGAAACCGCAACAGAATAAAGTGTTAGCTTGCATGTAGGGTAAAGTATTAGGTACTTCAAAGATTTTGGCAGAACATTGAGGAACAAAGAGTTATAGCATATAAAAGAACTCTAGAGGGGTAAAAGAGTAAATAACACCCTGTGATCCCCTTTCTTCACGTTTAATAAAGGTTTACGTAGCATTATTCTCTTTATTCATATGTTGAGCCCCTTCCGCGTGGGCAGGTAGTATTCTAGGTACCAGGAGTCCAGTGCTGACTGTGACTGACAACTTCCCTCCTAGCTGCATGCCCACTCCTGAGCAGAGGCAAATATAAATAGGTGAATAACTACATTTTTTAATTCTTAGATGGTTATAAATGTTATGAAATGAAGTGAAAAGGATGTTATGAGGGACCGCTTCTTTAATTAGAGTGATCAGGAAAGGCCTTCCTAAAGCGATAACCCATGGTTTGGGGTTTGCCGTATAGAGTTTGGGGCAAGAACATTTTAGGATCAGGGAGGACAGAAAGGGAGAGAGAAAGAGTAGAGATGCTGAGGCTTGAGCAAGAGAAATGAAAGCAGTGTCGCTGGAATGTGATGAGTGAGAGGAAACACGGTACCGGATAAATTTAGCAGTTCGGGCAGGAGCCAGATCACACCGGAAACTACAGGCTACAGTAGATGGGATAAATGCTGTCTCTTTTCCTTTATAGACTTAAATGGGCTCACTTGTCTCACTTTTTAAAAAGACATAAAGTTTATTGATGTTATGAATACTCTGAAAATAAGAAATACATATGTATTGTGGAATCAGGTGTGTGGATTTCTAGAAAAAATGAGAAAAATGTCTTAGGGACTTCTGGAGAACAGAAGGAATGACATTGGCCATTAACTACCACTATTACTACTAAGACACTAACATTAAACATAACAATGAAAGGATGAGAATGGAAGGAAGGAGATGAAGACAAGAAGGAAATCAAATTATGGAGAGAGTCATGTCTCAAGAACTATGTTCAGTACCTTACATACTTTTTCTAAACTTCAGAATTATTCTGCAAAACCTGTTGGTGCTCCTTTCAGAGATGGAAACTCGGGCCCAGAAAGTGAGAGTTCTGCACCTGAGGTTTTCCACCTCGCCCGTGCCTGAGCCAGGGTCCGAACCTTGGAGCGAGGTGGCTCCAGACCCAGGATTTCTGTAGCACGTGCAGTCTGTATCGCAGTGCAGTGTCTTCACGTTGCAGATGCTTTTCTCCTTATAAAGCAGGCAGCTCTGTCATTCGTCGATAGAGAGTTGTCGTATCCTAACAGAGATTGTTAGGTTCTGTTAGCAGAGATTGTCTGCTTCTGCAGTCTGCATCGTGTGCGAAGCCTGGGTCTGTCCAGCAGCTGAATTATAGCACATGCCATTGGTTCTTCCAGTGGATGCCACAGCAGACAACAGGTGCCCGGCATCTGTGCAAGAAGACGGGCAGCAGCGCCTAAGTCGATCATCACGACCACAGCAATGACCTATGTTTTATTGCACGTGCTTCTGGGCATGGTCTTTCAAAATAAAAGATGAATTTCTGGCAAATGTCTCTAATGAGAAGAGATTATTATCATCTGGAGGAAATGCTTCATAAATGCACAAAGTCGAAGGAACACAAAAAATTAAACTAAAAGGGGCACATTTTAACCTACTAGAAAAATAGAATATCAACCCCCAAAGGATCTGAAATTCAGTCCTTGGGTAATTGGTAGCCAATGGCATGTTATCCTGGTGGGGAGAGGGAATGTCTGAAAGAGATTGTCTAGACCAGTGTTTTCCAAGCTATGGTACAAAGAATGCATGTTTCTAGAAATGCTAATGTTTTATGAGATTACTATTTTATAGTTTGAAAAATCTCTAGCAGAATTTATTCATACCATTTTTCTTAGTAACAGAACCTTATTTAGTTTTATTTGGGAAGGGAATATAACCACATTTACATGTATATTATTACCAGGACATAAATAAATATATATATTTTCCAGCCTGCATTTCATTGAGGAAGGCAATGGCATGTAGGTCAAATTTCCGACTATGGAGTGGCCCAGAGCACACATAAGTGTGCAAGTGACAATAGTGACATGTCCCTTCTTATAGTGACTTCTTATAGTGACATGTAAGAAGTCACTATACTAGTAACTTCTTTAGCTGACTAGTAAAAGACCACTAATATCTTTTCAGGGAACCATGTCAATTATGTGAACCTAACTAACATCCGTACAAGATAAAGGAAAGCTGACTCCTATACCAACAGAAAGCCCACGTTTGAGGAAATTGATTCAATGAGTTAAAATTAAAAATAAAATAATCCCCATAATCCATTGTTTAAAGCACAGAAATTCCAACCATCTTCAGATGGCACCCTGCTGTAGATGGCTATGGTTTGACTGCCACTGTGCAGACCCCTCACCCGGCCAGGGGACGAGCACAGAGCCCACTCATGTCTTAGTATTGGTATTTGAGGAGGCTTCTGTTCCCCCAGGGTGCACTGTTCCATCCCTGGCAGGGAGAAGATGCTGTGGCCTTCAGCACTGTGCCCACGTGGAGCACTGTGACGGAAGCCAGCGTCATTTTCACTGAACGTAGTACCATTTACACCAGCGAACAAATGGCTACAGCATCAATGACAGCACGCAGAGTCTCTATTTCAGAAGAAGTCATCATTTCCTCGGGAAATAATGGCACCTGTTGGCTCCCCTATCACTTCTGACATTAAAGCAAAAGTCCATCCAGCCTCCCGAGTTCTCGTACCCAGCTCCTACAACACCAGATTAGGAGGAGATCCTGAGTTTTCCTGCAACCCCACCTCTGAAGAATAGAGTGTTTACTTTGCAGGCTTTTGGAAAGAGCTGTGAGAGATTGCTGAATGAGATTTCTAATTCAGGAGTTACCATTTTTGTCCAGGGCTTCCCCTTGAAGAGATAAACTAACGTTTTTATTGTGATGGTGATTTTTGCTATCAATTGTATCTCGACCACAATGCTCTTCGCCTCCACCGCACCAAGGAGGTTCCTGGGAGAACTCAGGCAGCGTGTGGAAAACTAGAACTCAGGCTGTCCATGCCGCTGTGGCCCACCACCTTTATTTCCTTCACAAACACTCCTGCCTGATTTAGAAAAAAAAAAAAAAGCCTGAAAGTTCCCTCCATTTAGAAACTAAATGTCATAATGTGACACAATCAAATCAAATAACTAGATAGAACACTGAATGTAATTACTTCTCTTGAAGAAGAGAAATGTGAAAACAAATCATTCCAAATAATAAAAAAGGCCTTTATATTTAGTTGAGAATCCTCAAGTTAAAAGATTAAAGAATCTTCCTTAGGTTTCTAGAAATACTTAGTAACCCAGTTTCATAAGGCCTTGTGATATCACAGCAGGGATCATGTCTGGAAGCTCTTAAATATAAAATTTTAGCTTTAAGGAAGAAGGAGAGCCTGTCTACCGAGGGAAAGTGTTCTCTGGGAATTTCACCTTTAGTAATTAAATTAATCAAATAGCTATTTTTCACTTTCCTTCCATAGAATACATATTTAGAGGCCATTCAAATATAAATGGCTCTCAGAATCAGGCTAATTAGTTCTCTGGTAATTCAAGAGCTAACTTCTTGATGAAGATAATGATAAGCTCTCAAGGATCTATAAGGAAATTCGATTTTTAAGAGCCGTTTCATTCCTATTTTTTTCAAGTCGTAAATAAGAAGAAACACTTTAGAGTGGAAGCAAGAGAAGGGTTCCTTAAAGGGATAGTGGTGCTGATATCCATCGTCTCTAATCCACAGGGTGAATTGGGGGAAGACCTTCAAATGATTAGCTCATAAAGAGCGTAAGAACCACAAACTCTCAGGTGATAGGATGAAACCGTGTATTCCACTTAGCTCCCCAGTTACGGTTTTACCAAAGTGGAAAGACTTTCTAATTGCTCATGTGCCATTATTCCACGTGGAAGAGAAAGACCATTTTCTACCTCTGTCCTGCCACAGAAGTGTTTAACAATTCATACAGCAAGAGAAATAGAAATGCCCTTAGAGTCCATGAGCTTGGCGGTCTCTATTGGTTGCCCCTTCTTTCTGAATCTTGGCTGCAGGATAGCTGCTGGTTTGGGTGGTCACAGTCACGTGCCTCATAAAAACAAAAACGAGGAGAATTGGCACAGGTCCCATACCCTGGGCAGTCATTGGTTAGGCATGAACATGTCCAAGCAAAGGAACAAATGAATCATGACCCAACAAATGAACAGGCAGGTAGATGTGTCCATCACCAATAAAAGAGATGCACAAGGAGAAACATCCTTCTTTTTTGCTGGAAATTGCCATACGGCAATATGGTACTAGAAAACTGCAAACGTTTTAGCCACTTAAATTTAAGCTGAGTATTCAATGTATCACTCATGGGTCCAGAAAATATTGAGACACTACCACATTTTCTCCCAGTGTTTTAGGGGCAGAAACAAAGATCCTGCCCCTACATAGCTGGACACTGAGAGTCCATTACCATGTGAGGTCTGTGAGTCTTTGTTCTGAAGTAATTAATTCATTTGAATACCGTTTTCACTTATGTTCTTTTTTAGACATCCCAGTGGCCTTGTTAAAACAGGGGAGGAAATCTGAGGAAGAAATGGTAACATTCAACCAAATAATAAATATATCCACGGAAGCCTCTTCTTTACGGCAAACCTAGCATCTTCAGCCTAGGAGGTGTTTTATATTACATTATTATCACCAAGTTTATGAATAGAGTTGGTTCGTTTGAAAAATGTTCCAAGTGCCTTCACAAGGGTGATCTCACTGGTCAGAGCTCAAGGTGGCCCGAGAGTACACCGCCTCCTCAGACGACGAATACTGTGTTCCCTCACTTCCAGCGCCTGGTGCCTTGGATTTCAAAGGCCAGCACCATTCTGAATAAAAAAATAAAGGCCAAACATCCCTTAAAAATTGCAGCAGAGGCTCTCCATGGGAATGTTATTTTTGAAGTGCTTAAATCGAAACAATAAAGAAGGTGGGAAACACACTATACTGACACATTTCTTCCAAGTTCAATTTTTTGAACAACAAAATGTTCTATTAGCTTTAATGTATTCTTGATTTTGTAGTATATCTGTCATAAATATAGAATGTTAACGCCACAGAAAAAAAATATTAAAATTCTTAAGAATATTTGCAATCTCATTAAGGATCTATGTTTCATTTCCTTTTGTTTTGTCAAGTTGCAATACTTTTTGTAGTTGGGATTTGACAAATGACTAATCATGAGTTATCCTGATTTCACTCTTACTGCATAGTATGAATTTATTTTATTTCCACAGGCAAAGTAGCTTTTCAGAATATCTTCATATATGAGAAGTAGAATTCAACCTAAAACATATTTGTTGAATGGTTAAACTCTCTCAAGGCCAGGCTCTTACACACAAGAAACGTAAAATGAGAAGTAAACCCTCAGTAGGAGCTTCACTTTGGTAACAAATAGTAACAATTTAATACAAAATTAATTCATATCTTCATTATTAAGAGATAGAGAAAATTTAGAGAAAAATCTGACTGCCTCCAATTAAGGAAATACCAGGGATGGCTTTGGGGGAAGATGGCAAAAACTGAGGTTTTAAGATTGACTAGAAGTTTGTCGGACCAAAAAAATGAAAGTCTCAAAAGATATAAAAGCATGGAAAAACCATAGAATGTGATGAAAATATTCATCACTGCCTCCACACAAAATGTGTGTGTGTGCACACTTATGTGCATGTGTGGATGAGTGGAGATTGTTTGTAAAGGTTAGAGTGGAGAGGGGTATAGGGACCAGATCATGAGGCAGTTAGAATTTTATCTTACAAAATAAGGAAAAGGTAGAGGGTCAAAATATTGGATGGGAGAATCACATGGCCATGGAGAAATATTCAAGCAAACCATGCTTAGCAATCAAATAGTGTATAGGAATAAAATGCATTTTACAATAAAAAAATATAGAAATCGTCATTACCTACTGAATATTTTGCTTATGAAACTGTATCTCATCTAGCGGACCATTCCGATTGAGTTACCATCTGTAGAACAGAACCCCATTCGGTGCGCGATCACTCATGCTACTGCGGAGGGCGGTTGACTGGGCGGAAAGGGAGGGAGACGATGGTCTGGTTTGTTGAGACTTGGGATGCCATCATAAATTTTTTGTCACCATGTGCCCAGTGCCTTGCAAAACAGTGTCTCCCCTCATCCTACGCACCCCTCCGAAGGGGGCAGCCTGTGGGGTGTGAAGGTGTATGTGCGTGTGTATATCTTTCCCATTCCTGGTTCATTCTCCACACCATTCGAAAGCTCACATCAGGTCACGCCACTCTTCTAACTTAAAACCTTCGGTGACTTCCTCCTGCGCTTAGAAGAAAACCTGGGTCCCTTTACCCAATGAACAGGACCATGTGTGATCTAGAGCCCGCCTACTGGTCCAGTCTCATTTCAGACACACTGTCAGTCACTCACTGATGTCCAACCACACGGGCCTTCGGTCAGTTTCTAGAATACTCCACACTCTTCTGTGAATATGGGCCTTTGAACTTACTGATTCTTCTGAATAAGACGTCCTTTCTATTAGCAGAGTGGCTCCTTTATGTATTTCATGTTCAAGATTAAATGCCACTAAGCCCAGAAAGGTAATTCCATGTGGTTCAAAGGACTGTTACATTATGCTGCTCTCCTGCTGTGGTGGTGTCAACTGTTAGAAGCTACATAGAAACAGGGGACACAATGGGATGCCCGCAGGTTTGGGCCTGAAAACTGTAGTTAAAATTCCAGTTGTAAAACATACAAGCTGTGAATGTTTGGATAAGTTCCTCAAAAATCTTTTAGCCAACCCTGGCTGGTGTAGCTCAGTGGATTGAGCGTGGGCCTGCAAACCACATGATCGCGGTTCGATTCCCAGTCAGGGCACATGCCTGGGTTGCAGGCCAGTTCCCAGCAGGGGACTCACGAAAGGCGACCATACATTGATATTTCTCTCCTTCTCTCCTTCCATTCCCCTCTAAAGATAAATAAGTAAAATCTTAAAAAAAACTTTTAGCCTTATTCATTTTATTATGCATTTACAGATTCATTCCTCCATTCAGGCACTGGTCCAGACACTGAGGATTAAGCAGTGACCAAGGAAATACCTTTGCCATTTGCAAGGCTTCCACTGGTTATGGGGCACAGCGGTTATAGATGTTACAGCGTCAAGGAGTGCTGACTTGGGCGGGGCCTCCTTTCCACAGTTGGATCCAGAAAAGTCTTTCTTGAGAAATGGCATTGTATTTAATGGTAACGTAGTGAGAGACAGCATGTCCGTACCAAATCAGAAACAATACTGGAGTGCTTCTGAATCAGAGTTTATAGGTCCTGGAACTGTTTTACTGGGCTGCTGTTCTGGGTATTAAGCGACGTATAAAGTATGCAGCGTAGTGCACAAAACCTAATCAGTATTCAGGAAATGCTAGTTTCTTTTCCTACCGTTTCCATCTTCCATTGTGCTCCCCGAGATTAGGGAGGACTGGGGAAGAGATAAAAGTGCACCGATGTTGGTCAGCTCTGTTATTTCTTGCAGACTCATATTCTTTCATACTCTGTCTGCATCCCAATGTGGCAACTTACAAGTCTCACTAAAATACAATATGCTAAGGAAAAAAGTTATTTCTTTTCAAATTCTTGACCCCATCTAATAGCACCTTTGTTGGTATTTCTACAGTTTGAATTTCCCAGTACATGTCATTTGAAAAAGGGGGTGAGGGGATTTAATTCAAACCAATGTTCGTATGAGTCTGTGATCCATTATTTGCTAGCTGTGGGACCTTTGTTTAAATCACCTTATCTTTTTGAGACTTAATTTTTTGTCTATCAGATAACAATAGAATTATCATCATAAAACTAACATTTACTGTGCCACCAATGTCATAATCACTACGTTAAGCATGTTACATGTGCTCATACATATTCTTCACAGTCACCTCCAAGTACATTTGTATTATCATTATTTCCATTTTACAGATGAAGTACAGAAAGTTACTTGCCCAAAGTGACATCATTGGTGACTGTTGAAAACAGTGTTTGAAGCTTGTTTACATATGAGTGAAATATTAAAATTCGTTGTTATAAGCTATTGAGATTTTGTGGTCCATCACCATCCACAATAGTTGGGTTGTCGGAGCTGTTAGGTACTCATGCACTGTGACACTAATTAGGGAGCTATTGTATGAGCATTTCTGAAATGCACTTTATTTAACATATTTAATGCAACACATACTATGTATAGGCAGTGTTGGAAGACCTTTATAATTGTTCATTTAATGTTTGCATCAAAACGACAAGTGCCACTGGGCTATGGTGCTTACACATTGCGGTGCCGTGAAGTAGCATTTACACTCAACAGCTCAGGGAACGGAGGCACAGAGAGGAGTATCAACCTGCCCAAGGTTACAGAGCTCTTACGTGATGGACCAGGCTTTTGAACTAAGGAACTTGAGCATGCGCTCCTGAGACAATGCTATGATGTCTTTGATGTAGTTGATACTATGGACTAAGAGTATCAACTCTTAGTAAGAGTATCAACTCTTAGACCTTGGACTCATTCCTTGACCTTGGACTAATTCCTTGCGGAATTCATGTGGCCAATTCCTGGAAGGTGTAAATATGGTTTTCTTCAGTCGAGAAGGACATCAGACAAACCCGCCGACTCTGGAGGATGGCCATGAGCTATCTAGGCTTACTCTCTACTATTTATGTCTTTCCTTGAGAAAGGCATTATTCACTATTTCCCTTACTCTTGAACCCCGATCTCTACTATGTTTTTTTTGTCATAATACAAACACAGTTCTCCACTCCTGTTCTTGGGAAACATACCTGGTTGTTCCCTTCATGGGAAGCTGTGCGCACAGATCTGAGATCAGAAATGGGAGCTTTCTTGCCTGGAGTCGATGATAATCTCTGAAGAAGAACCATTCCAATCTTGTGGCTCTGTACTCCACACTATATCTCTGTGAGAAAAAAAAGAGAGACAACAAAAACATCTTTGCAATATGGACACTGGTTATGATTAAGGAGTGAGCTGAAACTATGGTAGGTTTAGAGACAAGCGGATGAAAAAGAAGGAAGGCTGCAAGGTACGTGTGGTAAAGAACACCCGGCACGTACCCCATGGCACGTTCTATATGCAGGCGCTCAAAAATGTTTGTTTAAGGAGTCGGTGAGTCAGGGTTGTCGTTTATGTGATGGCTAGAAAGGAAAACTGGCAGGATCAGTGGAAAGTACTTGTCCTGGGCGGGCGAAATTGCACCCTGACGTCCCTGTGCTTGCAGACCAGGAGTGCTGTCCACTCCCACAGACAGAGCTACACGGAAATATGATTCAGGGGCTTCAGAACACGGGCCTTCTTTAAAGTTTAATTGTAAGGACAGTTTCGATGGCATTTAATTTTGTAAGTGTTCTTATTTCATTTTAAGTAAATAGTATTTATAGAATTTATTTTTTTTCCAAGAGAGCCACCAAGTGGGGAGGAAAGCGGGAGGAAAGTCGGAAATGGAACCCAATCAAGAACACACTTTCTAATGTATGTTCACCTGAGAAAAGTTTTTCCAACCTTTTCCCAATTTTTTATGTCACCGCAGACTTAAAGGATATAAAGAAGTTCCTAGTTTGGGTCTATTTCCTGCTTTAGATAGTTTTAAGTTAACTTTTGAAATTAGGTAAACTCTATTTTGATTTCTTTTGTGCCTTTTAAAAGGTAAGGAAAAATTTTTCTCTTTTGTTACTGGGGAAATATTTTGAAAGCAATATTCTCTAAGCTAAAATATACTTCAAAAACTGAAATTTTGAAAGATTTTAGAAATCAATGCCCAACTTAATAATAAAATGTTTCCTTTAAAATTAATGTAGCATACTTAATGTTTAAACAATTGTCTAACTATGAAATTATAGTAGTATAAGAATTTAGACAAGTGTTCCTGGTTATTGCTTCACATCCCTGATTCTATATAGTTTACTAAAATAAATCTTAAGTTGTATGTAGCTATATTCATCTACTGTTAAATTTTTCTAGCATTAATAGCATTCACTCAACATATTTGTATATTTCTATTACGTGTAAGACGGTGCTCTAGGAGCTGGTTATGAAGAGTAAAAAAAAACAGCCGAAAATCTCTGCCAATGTAGAACGTCCATCCTAGTGGAAGGAGAGCTAGTCAATGATATAAAAATTATGTGCTTTGTTTTAAGGGGTTCAGTGCTAGAGAGAAAACTAAAGTCAGGAAGGGGGTCACCTCTGCATCGGAAGCACATATGTACAGGTGACATTTTAAATAGAGTGACCACAGAAACCTCGCTGAGCAAACATCTGAGCAACATCTGAAGGTGGTTGGAGGAAGTGTTCCAGGTGGGAGAAACAGCAGGGGCAGAGTTCCATCCAGTGCCTGAGGCCTCGTGTGTTCAAAGGTGCCAGGCTGGCTTGTGGGAAATAAGTAACTTGAAACAAAACTTTAAAGGTATTTACATAGAAAACATCTTTATCTTAAAATTCTCACACAGTGCATACGTATAAAATCAACAAGGCATATGCTTATCACAAATTTTAAATCTGACTATGACAGGAACAGAGAATAGTTACTTTCTCATTATAACCACTAATACAGAAGCAGAGCTGGAATTAAGCCACAGAACCTGTGTTCGAGACAAAGACTTATAAGTGAGATCAAAGACCAACAAGTTTCTTTGCTTCAATTCTTCTCTCCCTCCATCTGTACTGCAGAAAAAAATAATGTGTCTTCATATTAAACTACCTAGAAACCAGCCACAGAAGCCATATTTGATCCCATATTTCTTCTTGATACTGCTCCAAAGGTAACATCCCTGCTTGAAAAATAAAGCAGACCATTAAGATGCTATCCATATGGTACAACAAGCAAAAACCCCTTCGTCTGAGTTGCCCAGATAACAGCCAGCTCATTGCCTCAGTGTTTTTTTCGCCCACCATGAAACTCAACAAAGCTAGATCTTTCTGTCTTCTCTCTGCTTCTTCTCCTTATGATGACCGTATCAACAAGGAACCACCTTGTATAAGCCACGTTACCAAACACTCCTAGAGAGATCACCAGATCACCTGCTCCATTCAGACCAAAGCTCAAGCTCCCTGGCATCCCCTCCGTGGGACCCCCTTCTGTTGACTCTGGACTGCCCACCCCTCCAACTTTTCCTATTCCCTTCCAGCTTGGATTTCAGGCAGGCATCTGAACCAGTTACCTGCAAATTCATTCACAGTGAAATGTTGAAGAAGAACTTCAAGTAATGTCTCTCCCAAGGATCTACATTTTAACAAGAGGTCCGGAGCTCAAGGTAGTAAGATCCAAAATTCTTTGGTTGTTAAAGAACAGCTTGGAAAAATGTTGGCAGGGTAGAAACTGCTTCTTAGTCAGATGTGAAGCAGACTGCCTTATCCAGCTGGCTGTTATTTTCTGTCACCTGGGCATACTCTAAAATAAGCCTGGTTTTTGGATAAAAGGAGCAAAACTTATTAACTCAATCCCGCGCTCGTCCGTATGCCTCACATCACAGACACCTGTAACCGTGTGTCTGCATCTCCTAGGGGAGAATATATTTATCTATAAATAGGTACTTGAATCTATCATATGAACATAGAGGGAAAACGTTCAAAATTAGATATTTGCAAGTGATATATCCAATAAGGGTTAATATACAAAATATATAAAAAATTCAATAGAACTAAACATCAAAGAATGATCTTACTAAAAAACAGACAGAAGACCTCAAAAGACATTTCTTCAAAAGCATTCAGATGGCAAGAGACAGATGAGAAGATGCTCAATATCATTAACCATCAGGAAAATGCAAGTCAAAACCTATTAGGATGTTCACTATCCAAAAAAAAAAAAAGTGAGGGGACAAGAATGGGTAAGGATATGGAGAAAAGCTAACCCTCATACACTCCTGGTAGAAACGTAAATTGGCTCAACCATTATGGAAAAGAGTATGGAGGGTCCTCAAAAAATTAAAAATAGAATTACCCTGTGATCCAGCAATTCCACTTCTGGCGTATCTTCAGATAAATTAAAATCAGGACCTTAAAGACATACCAGGAACCCCATGCTCATTGGGGCACTGTTCACTATAGTGAGATATGGAAACAACCTAAATGTGCATCGGCGGAGAAATGAGTAAAAATCTGGTATATACACGTAATGAACTGTTATTCAGCCTTTAACAAAAGGAAGAAATCCTGCCATTTGACGCAACATGGATGGACCTGGATAGCATTATGCTAAATGAAGTAAGCCAGAAAAGGGACAAATCCTGCATGATCTCACTGATATCTGCATGGAATCTAAAATAGTCAAACACACAGAAGCAGAGAACAGAATGGTGTTTGCCCCTACCGGGAGGAAGAGAGAAAAAGAAAGGCGCTGGTCCCAGAGTACATTTTCAGGGATGCGAAATAAGTAAGTGCCGGAGGCCCAATGCACAACGTGGGGCCTGCTGTCCACAATACGCTGAGGTGTTCCTGCAAGGGCAGGTCTTGGGTTCATTGGCCTCAGCACACACACACACACACACACACACACACACAAATATGCAAAAATACCCAGAGGTGTGGCCAAGGGAAATTTTGGGAAGTAATGGATAAGTTTACAGCACTGATAGTGATGATGGTTTCACGGGTGTGTACTGATCTTCAAACACATCAGCTTGTGTGAATTAAACATCTACAGGTTTGTGTGTGTTGATCACACCTCAATGAAGGTAAAGTTATATCATTTACAGTTTAAAATCACAGTTATGGAACACGATCTGTTTAAATATGTTGTATTATCCACGTTATTGTTTTGCTTTTGCCCTCATTTGAGAACAACGTGTGTGCATTGCATAAGAGCGTTTCTTAAAGGTATAAACACCTCGAAAGGAGAATAACGTTACCATCAAAGTTTCTCTCCAGCCTCTATGGCAACACCTAGAGAGACACATAGTTGCTACAGGCGTGAAGCATGTGTGTGCTACTGCGTGTGGACTTGTCCCCCGAAGGGTGATTCAGAGGCCACTCGGCCTGGTGGACATGGCACACACAAGTGTGTTTCCTCAGGCTGTTGCAACACGTAACTGTTTGGCAGTCTGAGCACATCGTTTCTTTCTGAAGGAGGTTTTCTGCTGAAGGTTATGCTGCGCTTCCCACTAAAGCACAAGTCCATTGGCTCTTTGTTAAGCATCCTGTACAATCAAATCAAAGCAGTTGTCAATGGGTAAGGTTTGCTGGAAAATGTAAATTGGCTTCTCCACCCCAAGTGAAATGGATTAAGCAACGTGCGAGGTTTTGCACACCCTCTCTACACACAACATCTCACTTTGTAGGGGAAATTTTTACTGCAACATTTCTTGTTGCACCTGCCAACTTTCTCTTCTCCTGAAAACACAAATTCCCATTCCATGCTGAAGAATGAGTAATGCCTCTAAGTGCCCAGAAGATGTTTATAATAATTGATATTTCATCCTCCAGTGCCAGGGCTGCACGAATGGAGTGCTTTATGTGGAAGGCTCAGGAATGCGCTCTGGTCCCTTTGGTACCCTGCCCAGATTTCGTATGCCCGTAGTCAGCACAGCACAAATGCAGTCCAAGCGCAGAGAGACAACTTCTCAGAAAAACAGAGAAGTGCCAGAGGCTTGCATAATGTACCAAAGATATCAAAGCTTTCTTTGGGGAGATAAAAATATGATCCAGAAAATACCTGGTGGGAAAAATCACCTTGGTTTTTCTAAGGAGTGAGATGTGTATTACCAGGGATAATGGGGCATGGATTTAGACTCCAAAGCTTCTCATACCTTTAAAATCCCTTTGCTGAAGTCAAGTATGGTTATTTATTCTGTGAACTGTTTTTGCTCTTTGTCCAAGCTGTGCCTACCTCTATACCTTATGTGGGAATAGTGTGTGTTACTAATATTTTAATAAAATGCTTCACATGCGCTTTCTGTGAACCCCATCTATTATTTTATAAATGTACCTTTATTAATTTGAATATTTTTATCAATTATTTAAACTTGGATATTCTTGACTACAAAATATAAATTATGAGCATATCAGGAGAGAAACTAATATCTACATCTGGCTAATGCCAAAAAGTGCACATTTGATGCTCCATGAACTGTTGTGCATTACTGATTGGTTGAAAAATTGTTAGTATTTTTCTACTCCTTGTGCTTTTTTACCTTACTGCCTCTTTCCATCTGCACATGTCCACCATGTAATAGTTTTGCTAAATCAGGGAAAGAATAACCTACAGAAGCCTTACCCTCAAACGCCGTCAATTGAAAATCAAAGTGCCCAGCTCTCATCCCTCGTAGTCACTGCTGGTTGCCATCCCTGGAGAGTCAGGAAACACCCACTGGCAAAGGGAGAGGACAAACAAGGGAGCGACAACAGACATGACCTGGTGGATTAGGGTCATGTGTGCCGCATGTGTGTGCCACATGTGTGTGCCGCAGTGAAACACGTGCATGTTCTTATCCGACCACAACTGGGACTCTTCCAAGCTTCCCGAGTTACAGGGCTGACATCTTCACCGGGACTCACTTTTCAAATGGAGCCTCTTAAAAATAACGCCATGTGGCCATAGGGGTGACTTAACTTTAAAAACACATTAGAAGACTAACAATGAAATATCTGGAAAAGGTAATCCCATGTATCATGACATCAAAACATAAAGTAAAATAATCAGAATGAATTTAACCAAAAAGATGAAAGATTTGTTCACTGAAAACTCTGAGACTTTGATGAAATTAAAGAAGACACTTGTGGAAAGATAACCCATGATTATTGATTAGAATAATTAATGTAAAAATGTCCATAATGCATTAAACCATCCATTGACTCAATGCAACCCTTTTAAAGTTTCAACTGCATTTTTCACAGAAAGAGCAGAAAAACAATTCAAAAATTCATGTGGAACTACAGAAGTCCCCTAGGAGCCAAAGCAATCCTAAGAACAACAACAAAGCTGGAGGCGTTACATCCTCTCATTTCAAACTTTATTGCAAAGTCATCGTAATCAGAACAACATGAAAATACACAGACCGATGGAGCAGAATAGAGAGCCCCAGAACCAAACTTATATACAGTCAACTAACACTTGACAAGGGAGCCAAAAACTGTACTGTGGAAAGGAGAGCCTCTTTATAAGTAATATTGAGAAAACTAGATGAGTACATGTAAGAGAGTGAAATTAGACCCCTGACTTACACCACCCACAACAATTAACTTGAAATGGATTAAAGACTTCAGTGTAAGACCTGAAATTGTACATCTCCTAGAACGAAACTGGAAAGAGCTCCTTGATATTAGTCTTGGCAGTGACTTTCTGAATGTGCCGCAAAAAGCACAAGGGCAAAAACAGAAAGGAGTGAGTGAGCCTCCATCAAATTAAAAGGCTTCTGCACAACAAAAGAAACAATTCAACATAATGAAAAGGCAGCGGACAGTACGGGAGAAAAACATTTGCAAGCTGTCTATCAGATAACTGATCAATATCCAAAAACATATCAGGAACACATACAACTCAAAAGCAAAATAACCAATAAATGAAAAGAGGGCAGAGGACCTAAGTACACATTTTTCTGAAGAAGTCATACCTGTGGCCGATAGGTGTATCAGAAGGTGCTCCACACCAGTAGTAACCAGACATGGAAATCAAAACCGTCGTGAGACGTTACCTAGCATCTAGCAGAATGACGCTTATCAAAAAATGAAGACACAAGTGCTGACAAGGGTGTGGAGAAAGGGCGTACACTTTTGCTAGGAATGCAAGCTGGGACAGCCACTATGGAAAACAGTATGGGGGTTCTTCGGAAACTTAAAAATAAGATTTCTATGTGATCTAGCCATCTGACTTCTGGATATGCGTCCAAAGGAAACGACATCAGTTTCTCAAGGAGCCATCTCCCCCGCCCGTGTTCACTGTGGCAGCATCCACAATACCACAGATAGGAAATAGCCTCGGTGACCACCTACAGGTGATGGATGGAGGGTTGCAGTTCGTCCCAGTGATAGGAGTCCTTCTGCATTCCCCTCGTATCCTTCCCACGAGCAAAAAAGGGACCTGTCTGTCACATGGCAAGACCTCGCTGAGGCCCCTTTGCCCTTTGGAGTGAAAAGTGCAGCCTGGCGGGGGACGGGCGGCAGTGTAAAATAGAGAATCTGTGCAAATTACTCCTAAATAGAGCATTCAGTTTGGAAAGGATGCAGCCTGTGCTTCAGATGTTTTCTGCAGAAATAAATGCCACTGCCTCATCGTCATGGCAACCGTTTTGGCATTCCCATGTGAACTGGGGTCTGCCTAAGGCATTCTACGGAGTTTTGTGTCATCTCCAAAAGGTTTGTGCCAGTGTGCCTATCTTCCTGCCCCTGGCAATTTAGGGCCATTGAATGTCTCTTCAGCTGCTAACATCAACTTCCCAATGCTGGTCAATTAAGAGGCGACCAAACAAAAGAAAAAGCACCCACAATGGGTTTCACTAGTTCAATACCTGGAAGAGGCTATTAGTCAATGTTTTTATTTGCTACCGAGAGCACATTGTATAGGTTGGGGTAATAGCAGGTTGTATAACTGAAGCATCAACATTCCAAATTTCCCCCCACATTAAGTAATCTTAAGAGCTCCACAGTGTTCGTTCACCTTCCAAGCCACCATTCAGAACGCTGTCATCCTTCTATTTTGCAAAACTACTCTCCTCTCTGGCCTTGACGTCCTCTCGTTCAACCACTAGATGAGGAAAAAGCACAGAGGAACTCTCGGTAGAAGTCTTTTTCGGAGCAAGTGTGGAAGGGGAGCGTCTGCTCGCGCTCCAAGTTCGAGGAGTTCCAACCCAGCCATATGGCCCCGCAGCGCTGATGGAGCAGCTGGGAACTAAAGTACAGCTGTAAGTACAGGGAACAGAAGCAGATCTGGAGAATGGCTGAGTAGCCTCTGCCATACTCTTAAAAGTTAGGGACAAAATGGTTCCTTTTATGTAATGCATATTTTAACACAATGCCCACAAAATATTAGGGGAATAGGATCTCCAGGTACAGCGAATCTCTGATTTATTGAAATTTACTAAAAATATTTCTGATGGTCCCACTCTCGTTGTTGAAACCGACATCCAGTGCATTGATTTTCCTGTCTTATTTAGCATAACATGGTTTGTAACTTCTGAAATTCAGATTGAGGTTTCAGAGGCTGATGAAAACTTTAGTCACAAAACAAAAAGCAACCATTATCCAATATTGAAATGGTAAAGTAAAACATTTGATTTGGGGAACTTACAATAGATTATATAATGCTACATGAACAAAATCTGCAATTGTGTTGCATTAAGTAAAGACGGATGCCAATATTTTTTTTAAGTTAAACTTAGTTCCTTAATTAATATTGAACACTAAAAGATCATTAACTTGGACACATTGAGAACTTAAGGTAGTTAGGATACAGGTCATCAAAATTTCACTTTTATACCACGGTACTGAACATCAGACTTACATGTGGGGGAAAAGGGGAAAATTGAGAAAGAATTGGATTTTCTTCTCTGCAATACAACCGCAGATACTTTTCCTTCAACATCAGTTAAAGTTATACTAATTATAAACGGTTCTTTTTTTATTTAATTCTTGTTCGAGTACAGTTTTCTGTCTTATATTCCCAGCCCCGCCCCCCACAGTGCTCCCCACCTCCCTCCCATTTCCGCCCCCCACCTTAGTTGTTGTCCATGTGTCCTTTATACTTGTGCATGTGACAGGGATGGACTCACATATAAATGGTTCCTATATGACTCTTCTCAATACCTATCATTCCACTTATTTCTCCAACCAATATTTATCGAGTGCCTATTATATTCAGGCACTCTCTCAGACAATGGGAACACAGAGATAAACAAATAGATGAATCCCTGACCTTGTGGAGTTTATATTCTATGCAGGCAGAATAATATTAAACCAGGGGGAAAACAGTTTATTAACAGCCACGTAATATTGATTGCAAAGGACACAGCCTGTCGTGAACCACCCCGTTCTTGAGACAGCAGGTCTCTATTTCCACTACTTCTCCCCGCCCATCCCTTAGTTTGCCTTGCACAGGGTGGTTTACACATTTCAGTTGCACTAAAACGTCTCAGGCCAACAGTGACCCCCATTTCAAAGTATACTGGGCAATATTAACCCGTATTGTAGTGATTTTTTTTTTTTTTTTGCTGTACTTGACAAGTGTGAGCACACCCTCTTCTTTGAGCTTCTGAAACATTTATTCTCTTTTTCAGTGGCACTGGGACTTCAGCAACACTGACTTGCAGTGTGCTGTGGTAGCTCCTCTCTCCAGTGCAATTCTTCAAATATCCATCACTCTGAGGATTCCGTTCTGTACCCTATGTTCTTCTGATCCTTTTCACTCTCTCCATCCTATATTTTCAGATACAATTTATGATCTACTCATGTTTTGTTGACTCTCAACTTTTTATCATCAGTTTTCACATCTCTACTAAGTCCTGAATGTGTGCTCACAAATTCATACCCTTCACTCACTTTAAACTTACTTAAGCCCCAACTCACCTAAGTGATCCTGCCTTATATGCACAGTTCCACCATTTACTAATAAACTCACTAAAAAAAGCAGCACCCATTTTCCAAAATCCACATCTTATTTGCTGATAAACATCACTGATTTTCTGTCTTAAATATCACCAAGACTCTTCCCTGCTTTTCAGGATCCCAGGAGTATCACTGTCCCTCCATCTCTCCGAGATCATTCCAACAACCTCTTGATTGCCCTAGCCCTCAGGGGTTTTTGCTTTCAAGATAAATTCCAAACTCTCTGAAACAGTAGACACACTTGAAAATTTGGCCAAAACTTGTCTTGTTTTCCCCCCAGGTACAAGCTGAACCAGTTTGTGTTTGCTTTGTGATTAGAACGTCAGTATTAACATTAGAGCGAAGCTCTTTCCACCATGAAGGCTTCCTTGCTCGTCTCTTGTAGCAGAGCTGGTCCTCTCTTGCTCTTGGGACCATGGCTTTGTGTGCGTTCTCGTTTCGTATCACTTGAGGCATTGCAATGTGATAGGTTTGTCCATGTGTCTCTGCCACCTTGCGATTTGGGGGCGTGGAAACATATTTCATTCATATTTCTGTCCTGGGTACCCAGTACAGCCTAGGCTTACAATAGGTGTCTAATATTTAATGAGAATGAGAAAGCGTAGGTGAACAAATAAATTATTAAAGATGTGGGCAGTTGTCTTAATGATCTGTGGTCTAATGAACAAAATAAGCTAACAAACAAAATAGAAATAGGGTCATTGATACAGAGAACAGACCGATAGCTGTTGAAGGGAGGGAGTTTGGGTGACTCGGTGAAAAAGGTGAAGGGATTAAGCAAAACAAAACAAAAGCCTCATGGACACAGACAACAGCATGGTGATTACCACAGGGGTGGGGGGGAAGGGTTCGGGAAAGTAGAGCAGGCAAAAAGCAGATGGATGCTAGTGGGAGGAGACTTGACTTGGGCTGCTGAACACGCATGCAATACACAGGTGATGTGTTATACAATTGTACACCTGTCACCTGTATGTTTTAATTGACCAATGTCACCCCAATACATCCAATAGATATATTTTAATTTAAAATAATTTTGACTCCATAGTTGATCTAGACTTAAACTTGAAAGCAACTCCAAAATGCAGAATATGTTTTCAATTCTTTCTAGATTTTAATATTTCAAAACTTACAAAACCACTCTTCTATTATTTAGAAATCCCGTCTCAGTACATTATAGAAATATTCTGCTAGATAAAGTCATAAGCCGCATGCTAGGGACAATTAATGAGAATAAAATGATAGCTTATCATATCATTGCTGAGAGTCAAAGCAACCACCAACTTTTGTAAAAAGCAATATGTCAATATAGCTCAGCAGCCTTTTAAAAGTTCATGCCAATTTATCCAATAATTTTGTATCAGGGAATCTATACCCTAAGGAACCTCAGACTGCATAGAGATACTTCGGTAAAAGAATATTTGCCACAGTATAACTGTGTCTGCAGGTCTGATGACAGACAATTGGGGCACAAATAAATAAAGATGAATTTCTAACAGATAATATTGTGTGCTCATTTAAATTAATATTTTAAGGGGAGTAAGTAATATAAATAAATAACAAGAAATGCAATATCATTAAAAATACACAGAGTGAGACCCCATGTCTGTTTTTAAAAATGTAGAGAGCACATTGCATTGAAAATATATGCATGGAAATAGGCTACAGGAATATATACCAGAATACATGGGACTGGGCAAAAGGAAGTTAACAGTTGTGAGTACGTGAAACACAGTTTATTCTTGTCTTATTGTGTATTAATTATTGTATTATTTTCCATATGAACTACTGTAAACCTACTTTTGTCTACCCCATATATAATGATTCAGTGTTCTTAGATAATCGTGTGTTATCTTCAACATTATGTTGATTTTATAATCTGAAAAAAATAGCCCATAAGTAAACGTTTGTACCCTGAGCCACAATTTGCCCTAGATGTAGCCTGTGTATTAGGAGGCTAGTTACTTATTGTCTGAACAGAAACCAGGAGCTTGGCAAACAAGACACCTCACTCAGTATTTTAAAAATAGGAGATCGAAGGTGTTAATTAGTCAGTATTTGGAACCAGAGTACAAGTGTTAAAATAAAGAGAGGTAATGGAACCCAAGGAGATATAAAGAAACTAGAGCTGTAATGTATTAAGAGCACAAAGAAACAAAAACTACGATTTGACATTGAGAGAGAACTTGACTGGGCAAGACTAACAAGACTGAATGACCCACAGTTCAGCTCCCAGGGAAGACAGAGAGAGCTTGGTCTGTTTCTCATAGTTTCTCTGATTCCCACGGCATAGTGATCTCTGGCACTTCAATCCCCATGACGTTGTATATCTCATTATAATAAATTCCTTCTCCCTTCTTTCTGGAGATCATGAGTGTCCCTATTGCAACCAAAATAATCCTAAATAAAATGAAGCTCTTCCCGTTCATATAGGCAGGATCTAGGCCTACTGGTTGTTACAGGATGTAACAATTCCTTACCTTTGTTGATTTCACCCATTGCTATTAATTTCACTTGTCACATAGGACCCATTATCTTTATAGCAAATGGGATGTTTGACCGAGCAGTACAACTGTTTCTGTATCATCATCCTTGACAAAGGGCATGACCTATGTATGCCACTCTCCACTGGTCTCTATTTCATTCATGTGCTTATTCATCCAGCAAGCTCTTACCCAGTGCCTATTCTCCCAGTGCTAAGCTAGGCTCTAGGGATGCAGTGATCAATGGAACAAGCCTTGTTTCTGCTCTTGCAGGACTTAGAGTCCATTGCAGGGAAGTACATTCGAGGAGTCACACTGAGTGAAGGCTGTGTTAAACCTCACTCAGTCCGTTGGAGAAGTTAGATATTCTTTGAATGTTTCAAAAACAATTTACTGTTATATTTTTCACCATAAGTGAATTAGTGGGAAGCATTTCCAGTCTCAACTGGGTTTTTATGACTTTTGAATACAGTGTTTGGCCGCTCTTAGTGTTCTTAAGTCACTGCTGAAGAATTTCCATCTTGTTGTTCGTGAGAATCAGAGAAACATGGTACATAAACTTGAACTGGCATTGGGATGCTGCACGGAGAGCTCACGGGGCCAGGTTCAGGGTGGTGCTTCCTACGGTAGCGCCATGTGAATGTTTTCAAATGGAGATGAGTCTGGGATTGTGGTTTTGTTGTTTGTTTGTTTGTTAGGTTGGTTGGTTGATTTTAGGTTTTGTGCTAAAGATTATTTAAAAATTTCTCATCAGGTCTCATCCAAATTTTGGAAACAGAGTCAATTTAAAAAGTGATTTATATCACTAGGGTGCTGGTTAACTATTGTGGTACATTTGTAGTATGGCCTATTGTGAGGCAATGAAACAACTAAGAATAAGGGAGCTGTATGATGGCGTGAAAAATGTTCAAGGTATGTAGTGAGCATTGTCAATTGTCTACTTAGCACCTGTACCTTCCTTTCATCTCCTTAGCAGGATCCACAGGAATCCTCAGGAATTCATGCTTCTTCCATGAATCCCACGTGTCTCCGTGGATGGTGCCCCCACTCAAGACCCTCCAAACTCTCTTTCCTCGTCAGTGGTTGGCTCAGGAATGTGACCCCATCCAGCCCTCTGTGCTGTGGGAAGTCTGCTAGGGAGCCTTCCTTTTCCCTTCTGATATAGTTTCTGCAAACAGCTCTGACTTCCTTAGGATGTTGTTGTATCTGGATGTAAGACCCACAACTGCTGAAGCCATCACACTAAAAGCTCAATGCACAGAGGGGGCGAAGGTCAACATGGAATCACAGGAGACATAGCCAGAGTCTCTGGATTAAGTCAGCCTCTAGGCCTGTGTTTGTCTGGTCTTTCAGTAAGGTAAGCTGAAAAGTGGCCTTGGTGCTCAAGCTAGCACCTTTTTAAATACAGTAGGCCTCATGCTTCCTGTGGTTTCAGTTACCCGCTGCCGACTGTGGGCTGAACATATTAAACGGAAAATGCCAGAAATAAACAATTCATAAGTTTTAAATTGCATGCCATTCTGAGTGGTGTGATGAAATCTTTGTCATCCAGTTCCATCCTGCCCGGAACAGGAAGCATCCCTCTGTCCAGTGGACTCATACTGTACACTCTCCCTGCCCGGGGGTCACTTAGTAGCTGTCTTGGTTATCAGACTGGCTGTCGAGGTATCACAGTTCAAGTCACCCCAAAGCACAAGAGGAGTGATGCTGGCAATTCAGATATGCCAAAGAGGAGTGATGGCGTGCTTCCTTTAAGTGAAATCATACATATGTTCAGGTTTTTAAGAAAAGGTGTATATAGGGCTTGGTATTATCCGCTGGGAGTCTTGGAATGAATTCCCTATGGACAAGAAGAGACTGTATAGCTCGTTACATCCAAAGTCATCCTAAGACTTTGCGTGTTTATGTAGACGTTAAGGAGTGCATCATTTCAGTGGCAAAAGATTAAAAGAACACACATCAGTATAGAATAATAAAAAAAGCGGGTTTGAGAGAAGAGAAAGGAGTCACTTTTTATTCTACATACTTCTTTATGGATACATAATGGATATTTAACACTAATGCATTTAAAACATAAAATGGAAATACTAAAAATATTTCCAATAGTATGCTCTTTTGTTGTTCCCTAATTTCTGATGATTTCCAGTAAAACCACTACTGGATTTATCATAGTGATTCGATAGAGAAGTCATAGAGGAATATTTCAAATTTTAAACGCGGGCAGGAAGGTGTATTGCAAAGAAGACAAGAGCTATTGTCGGGAGTTGGGGGTTTCTCTCCTGCTTCTGGTACTCGTTTGGGTACCTGGCCGCAGGGAAAGAACCAGGGAATAGAACCATTCTGGGCCTGGTGTCCCTGGTCAGTATAGAGAGAAGAGAAATCCAGACATCTATGTTAAAGACTTTATACCCTTCTCTGGTCTTTTATTCCTAACTTATATCCACAAATAAACTTGGTTAGGTTGGATACTAGCTAAAGGCAAGGAAAGGGGCCAGAGGAGTCGGCAATGTCTATTTTCAGTGATTCCAGAATTGCTGCTATATCTGGTGGCAGGTAAGGGATGGGGAGAGAGAAAAGGCACAGGGAAACGTCATTTATTTCATCCATTCACTTATTCGCAGGCTAATGTTTAGCCATAGTCACTCAAATAAAAACTTCAAAAGAACTGAATGTTTATTACTTTATTTTTCTGGTCTGTAGTTTTATAATTGCACCTTCATGGTGCTTCCTTTCACTGAATCAAAAGTGCATTCACTTTATTCTTTAAGTATTAACCCACTTTTTCCTTTTATTTGGCTTTTTTTCTCTTTTATTCCAGGTTTTGAGTCAAAAAGAGAGAGTGGGTCTTGGGAATATCCATCAATCTTTTGGCAATCAACAGAGTTTTTTAGTTACTTATCATGGTCTTGCTCAGGAAAAGTTTAGCTTTTCTTATATAAATATATATATTTATATTTTATTAATTATCCAAATAATCCAAATCCAAATAATCCAAATAATCATTTACTATGATGTAATTGCCTTCTTTGCTGGCTATTTATTCTTTAAAAAATAATTGGTGCTAAAGATTTCTTACAAACTATTTTATAATCATTGAATGTGGCTCAATATAAATTCTCTTAGGAACCAACAATTCCTGAGAAATAGTTACAGGGAATAAAGTCCTCCATGAACAGATGATACGTGAGTCTAAGACACTAATTATTCTTCCTAATTAGTTAGCTAATTATATGGCCGGTCAGCCCAGATTTCATCAAAAAAATAAGACTCACTCTATCCTTTCCCCTCCCCCTTTCTGGCCTTTTCAGCATCATTCAATTTATTTCCTGGCAGAAAAATGTTGAAGTTAAAACACAGCCACATAATTGCAAGCAGTATTAATATGTGTTTCAGGTGAGACAATCTAACTATTGCAGTTTACAACATTTCTGTTTTTTTTCCATCTTCACTGGAGGACATTTTTTCATTGCTTTTAGAAAGAGAGGAAGAGAGAGAGAGAGAGAGATACCATTGATGTGAGAGAGAAACATCGATTGGTTGTCTTCTTGTATGCACCCCAATCGGTGATCATACCTACAATCTGGGTATGTGCCCTGACTGGCAATCAAACCTACCTCGGCCTTTCTGTTTGTGGGACGGCAGTCCAACCAATTGATCCACACTAGCCAGGGGTACAATACTTCTGTCTTCACAGTGAGCACTTGTCTCCTCTAGTAGTGGGGCTGCCGGGCTGGGGAGATGGTAGGAATCCACTCTATCATCTGGACTCCCACAGAGTTGCCAGATAATGTAGTGTGGTCATATGAACTGGTGAAAGTGATTGACGGAAACACACCGTAAATAGGGAAATGCTCTGATGTCCTTTTACAGCCTGCCCCACACAGAGCACATACAGGGCAGGGGAGCGCTGTACCCTAAAAAAGGGCAAATTGGACCACATCCTCAGGTGTCCATCACGGTGCCCTGCCAATCATACCACGAGAGTACTGTCGATAACCCTGTTGAGAAGCTTGGTCTTACTGTTATCAAGGTAACAGGCATGGGGTGAAGAAGGATTACATGATTCTGGGTATTCCCAATTGATTTTTAAAATACTTATAAGAAGGCTCATTGGGTCATATAATAGAGAATCACAAATATTACTGTGAATCCTGAGTATCTGTAGCATTTCATCCTCAGCAAGCTGAGGCTCTGTATCTGTGGTCCTTCTTATGCGAATTAGCCAGATTGACATCTCTTGACTCTCCTTGCTACTAGAAGCAATTAGGAATGCAAGCAGGACTCACGAAGTAGTTGTGGAACGTAAGGACCATTTTGTACGCTACTTTATTTTCTAAGCCATAAAAAAATAGTCATCTGACTTTTGTGACAATTAACAAAAGGTTTGCCCTAGACTCGGTTAAATGGAAACTTCATTGAACCAGATGCCAGTTCTTAGCACTGTTCAGGCGTGTGTGTCTGTGCCGGCACCAAACTGGGGTCATTCAGCAGGACTCCTCAAAACACACATTTTCAGCCTTTGTTTGCTTTCTTTTGATGACTCTCAGTGAGGACTGGCTTTTAACCACCATGTTCTGTGTGAAGGAAATTCTTAAATAGTAATGCTATGTGCAATGCTAATTCTTTTGGAAGGTTAAAAAAACCTCAATGTGCCTTATATAACATGATCTATTTATACTCTGTCACTAAGGAGAGTCAGCTGCATTTATGTTTGGGTGAACAGAGCAATTTATTGTACCTTTTCATGCGGTTGATCAGTACCGGTTTACCCAGCTCATTGAAAGTGCTGGGTTAGGTCATGAGAATTGTCCAGATGCATTCAGATGTTTGGAATGGAACCATTTAACCTAAAAATACTGAACATAAGAATTCCATGAACAGAGAAATTTAAGCATCAGCGTTTCTGTACCTGCCTCTGTTATCAATTATAATACTAAGTTCCATCGGAGGATATTATACATGACAACAGTTACTAAGAGACTGTTGCAGTTTCAGTCCCAAATTGGATGCTGTCAAGCCTCCGTCAGTATTTGCAGCACCTGGTAGTGACTAGTAACACGATGTAAGTTTTTTAACCAATGAGGGGCTCTTTAGCTGACTATAAACTCTCAAATTGTTACCATAATACAAAGTTCAGGCTGGTAGAGGAGGCATACCCTGGATTGCATGGCTTCTGAAAAATCTGGCTATGATTTCACGAAACTGTTGTCTCCTTCATTTATGCGTGGATATCCCTGTGATAAAACAAATGCTCAGACCTCACATATTTGCCATCCCTTCTCTTGGCCTCTTTTAATTCTTGTATCTGCACTTATTACTTGTGTGATGTTGAGCATATATTTTCTTCTGCTTTAATTTTCCTCTGAATAGAGAGCTCACGGAGTGCTGTGCTGCATGGAACACATTACATGCCGTATTTTAGTGAATCACTATAGCGACCTAGTATATAGCAGGGACCATTGTGATATGCATCCGCGGATGCGGACAGCGCGGTTTGGGAAGTTAAGCGACCGGCCTAAAGTGATGCAGCATGTAAGTGATGGAGGGATGACTTGGGTCCTGACTTCAGCTTCCAGGTGGTTACTGCCCATCCTCCTGTCCTGATTTTTGGTCTCTCCCTCCCCTATTTGACAGAACAACCCAGGTGTTGGGAGTTCAAAGTGAGAATAAAGAGAAGTTAGTGTCTAATAGAAGTAACTGACAGGAATTAAAATTATTTTAGAATTAGACTTGATTTAACACTTCCTGATTTTTGTCTCTCCTACATCCATGTAGACAGAAGGGAGCCACTATTAAATACATATGAAAACCATGTTTCTCCACCATCTAGCCGCAAAGACAGGAAACCAGGCACACTGGAGAAGATTCCCACCTTAGTCAAACATTTCTAACAAACAGGAACGTTCTTTGAAGATTTGTTATTAATTCTTTTGAGTCCCTTTTTATATTGTTTCATATCTCACTAATGGGCTTACTTTAATTCAGTTTTATTTGTTCTTTGCTTATTTTATTGCAGCAAAAAGATGCCATTCGTAACCCCACAAATTACATCCCCTTTTATGTTTGTGGCATGTGGGAGTTTTTTTTATTTTTATTTTTGTAAACCTTTCAAAGCAAGGTGTAATAAAAAACAGCCTGTAATTCAAGAAACTAATACAGAGAAAAAAGTGCTTTGAAGAATGGCAACACAAACAAATGCAGAATAAATCAGCAAAATGCACTGTCATAAGCACACACTTTAAAGCTGTTAAAATATACATTTTGTTAAATCTTCACATTAGTATCTTGGGAGTGACAGATGATTTTAAATTTACTATATTTTCCAAGGTAGAATGACATTCAGGTTTATGTTTTTCTTCTTTTTTCCTTTTTGCATTTTTCTCCAGATATGATAATATTTCTGTCTTTTGTAATAGTACTTTGATCTCTATCAGTCAAACTAAGGAATAAAATCAATTTGACATGAGCTAAATACTGAGAAATTATTTAAATCATACAACTTAAGTATAATTCAGAGATTCAGTCAGACTAAAATAATAGATTTGCTAAAATAACTATATTCATCTTTTCCAAACAATCTGAAAAAAATGACAGATTTATAAGTTGGAAAGACAAAAAACCTGGCTCTAAACTTTCTTACCATTTCAAAGTTCATGCATTCATAAGACTTTCTCTGTAGTATAAACATTATTTTTTGCAGGGAGCCCAGTATGGAAATTATACAAAAAGGGGTGTGAAGAGTCAGGATATAAAGCGTCTGCATATATTTGCATCACTTACACATCCAAAAGAATTTCACTCACCGGCCAAATTTAGCTTAACAGAGGAAAGCATTTTGGTTCACCCTCCAAATTCTAACGGCTACATGTGCCTGGCTGGGAGAGCCTGTCTCATCCACTCCCGTCAGCGCTTTTGCTTCTTCTGTGCACATACTGCCATGCGTTGCACAAATTTGGGGGAGGTATTTGCTTAGTGCCTATTTTCTTCCACTCGTCTGGTGAATTTCACAAGGGCAAAACCACTGTCACCCCCCGCCCCCCCTCCCCGTGTCTCCCAGTGCCTCGTTCAGTGCTGTACCTTTTGTGGGTATCCAATACATAGTTTTAAATAATGAAATGAATACCTTGACTGTCTCCTTAAACTTATTAAGAGAAACCAAAAGCCTAATTTAATGCTTTTATTCCGATGTTCTTCTGGTTCCGTGAGTCTGGCCCATTTTGATCACTGGGAATATAAATAACATGGTTCAAAGTCGCCTGAACTGAGCCAGGGTGTTGGAGCTCCTGACTCATGGTGGACAGGAGTTTGGGTTTGGAATAGATTCCGAGACTGTTTAGAGATCGTTTTTGTTTTGGCAAATGAATATTGGATTAGCATTTTTGAATGGTCCTATAAAAATGTTTTGAACTCTGATATGATTTGGGATTCGGTTTTAAGGATGCTCTAGTTCAGTTTTTAGTTAATTTACATTAAGTTCCATAGTAATAATAACTTACATTTCACCATGCTTATAGAACAAACTTACATGTGTATGTATATAAGAATAGATGAAGAGATAGATTTAAAAAAACAGATGTATATCTCCTGTGTCTTATATAAGGATATGTGTTCTAATGCACTATTCTAGGGCTTTATGCCTTTCTCTTTTGATGTGTGATATTGTCAAAGTAATGTAGGAGGCAAAACTAGGAGAATTCTCTGTACACATGGATTTATTGCTACCTGTGAAGATATTTAACTCAATGAGATGCAGGTTTCTGTTAAGCTTTAAGATCCTGAAAGGAGTTTGTGCAGTCTATAATTCACATTTTTGAAAAGTATACATCTACATAAAGGTCTGCAAAATTATGTCTACATACATTAATTTCTAGATATAAACAACATAGCAAATTCTGCACATTTAGAAAATACTTCGTAGATCTTGGAACTAGCTTTATAATTCTCTGCAAGGTATTTTGTTCACTAAATTAACTTCTGACTTGTAGAACCAGAGAAATATTTCTGTATTCATTTCTTTTTTTTAAAGATTTTATTTATTTATCTTTAGAGGGGGAGGGGAGGAGAGAGGGAGAGAAATATCAATGTATGGTTGCCTCTCCTGCGTCCCCTGCCAGGAACTGGCCTGCAGCCCAGGCATGTGCCCTGACTGGGAATCGAACTGCGGTTGTTTGGTTCGTAGGCTTGCACTCAATCCACTGAGCTACACCAGCCAGGTGTATTCTTTTCTGATGTCTTATTTCATTTGGAATCCCTAAGCCAAAACTTAGAATTGGTTAATTTCTGCTTAATTTCTACTTCTTATCCCAACCTTCAGCCCCATCTAAATGCAAACATATTTGTGTGTCTTTTTCTTTAGAAATGAGCAAAAATAATGAACAATAATTAAATGATGTGTTCAGTTAGTTCATGCAAGCATTTTAGTCCCTCATTCTATTTGCTTCACCGTTTTCCTCCAAAGTCCATTTCTTGAAGCTCTACAGTGGCCTTTTTTCTCACTTCTTTTTTTCTTCCTTTCTTGCCAGCTAGGGTCTTTTCTAATTTAAAAATGCAAATGTGCTATTGTGCTTGCTTGCTTTTAAGCATTCTGCCATTTTTCAAACTGTGCCTTGACTCAGCGGTAAATATCTGCTCCAGCATAGGTGAATCTTGAATCCCACCACCACCTCAGGTCGCTACTAGCTGTGACTCGACTCTTTCTGAATGCACAGCATGTGACCTACCTGTGACTCTCACTCAGTAATTAATCAAGTCTGCCTCATGACATTTTTGGTGATGTATATTTAACATCTCGTAATTACATAATTTTTGTGCCTCTGTGCCCAGCCACCTCAATTGAATTGCAAACTCTTTGAGGCAGATTCAAAGTCTTTCCTACAGAATGCATTGTAAACAAGGAAATGTATGCTGATTGATTATTTAATTGATTAGCTATATCCATTTAGCTATGAAGGAAGTCAAGCAGCATGATTAATAGAAAGTTAAAAATATCTTCCCCAATCAGATTTTCTTGAATATATTAGAGCCTGGGAAGCAATTGTGAGAGTTCTTAATAAAGTGTTCACAGCCGTTTTTGCCTTTGTCTGAAAATTCAAGAACAAGAATAAGGTGTGAGGTGACATAGGGTGAACGTTATATTCTATTTCTTTAATTGACTCATTACACTTGCAGTCCTAATCTTTACACTCAAGAAGATGCCATTTCTGAAGACAGTGCCCACCAAAGTTTACAGTGTGACTTGGCCCCAAGGGTCAATAAATTTAAGAATAATTAGCACAAACAACATTAAACAGATTTCTTCCTTGTAGAAAATCCACGGAGCCTTTTAATATTCTCATACTTCCAAAGTGGTGGGAGGGAGAACACAGTACACTACTTTACCCAAATTTGCATAAGCATGATTTTTTTAAAGCACCTTACAGGTCTTTGTGGCCTAGTGGTCTCTTTTGGAAACCCTGAGGTAGAAATTTCAGGGACATCTTTCATAATTCATGATGTTCAGAAAAGGATTATCAGTTGCAGAGGGTCATTGCTTGTTTTTTGGACAGAAGTCCACTATTAACTTAATGTGTCTTCGTCTGTTTAGGGCGTTGTTTAACCGTGTATAGCAAGACCTTCAACCTTTCCCTTCCTGCAGGGCCAGGCCCTCCCATTATGTTAATGAGGTTTACAGATTATGGTGCTATGTCGCTGCTTTTCTCAAATATGTCTGGTTTAATCAGTGGCTTTTAAGAATCTGTATCGTTTTCGTTGTCTTCTCCCACTGCACAGTGAGGTCCCCTGTGGGTTATCTAAGCAAGTCTGTCTGTGTCTTGGAGGGTGTTCTTAAAGAAAGACGGGAGGTCTGTACCTTCAGTTCCCCCTCAGGCATTGGCTGTGTGATCTCACTTGTCACTTTCTAAGTCTCACTCTCATTTCCTGTACAAGCTTACATAGAGATAAAAAAAAAAGTATATAAAAGTCATTCGTACTTAAAGTATTTTTGTCACCTTATAATTAATTTCTTGTAGTTTTTTCATATTTTGGCTAATAGGGAGCTATTGATAGTTAGGTCTGGGGAGTGAAACAGGTTACGAAAAACACAAGGAAAACTTGAACATTATACTTCTCTGTGCTTTTAGAAATTTTACTCTTCTAAACACATGTTCCAAAATAAGTAACAAAGTAATATAATCTCAAGCCACTCATAATGACAATATCTGTGTCTTTCAAGTGACACAAGCCTAAGAAATACTTTAAACAAACATGCAACTCGCAAGGGCACGACAAAATATTGATTAAAATGTTGGTGGCCTATTCAGTTGTTCATAACTCAAGACTAGAATGAGCGAGCGAGGGCCCTGCCTGAAGGGAGGACACACGTGTCCTGCCAAGGTGCAGTTCTCGTCCTTGTCCATCTCTGATGGGCACAGGTAGTTCCTCTCCATTTTCTTTTATGGGTTTGACAGAAACATTAATCATGGCTTTTGTTCGTGCTACTGAGCATCATTTTTTAAAGGAACCTCTCTAGCGTTTCCTACATCCAGATGCTAATCAATTATGTTCTTTTTTGCCTTTGGCTTAAATTCAAACAAACCATCCATTAACAAATTATCTTCATTAGACACTGGGGACACTTCTAATAACATTTGCAGAGACACTTAGAGCCCCCGGGGGAGGAAGTTGCTACAGGAGCCCGTCATGAAATGAGTATTAGTAAGAATTTACTCTAACTCCTGAGACATAGTTTTCTCTTCTTGGATTAAAAATAGATTTTTCTGCATTAAAAACAATACTTTTAGAGAACTGTAGAAATAAGTCTTATTGCTTATGTCAAAAAATCAGGGTACATTTTATCAATATTTATAGAGAGAAAATTACTGAATTGATTTTCCAAAAAATAATAAGTGCACATATGTGTGTGTGTGCATGTATATTCTGCACATGTTCTTTTGCAGCATTAGAATCATATCTATCAACACATCTAGAACCCTTGTACTTACTGTATGTTAATAACAGTTTGCTGCTTCAACTGCCTTTCACTAACCTCATATTCTTCATGTCTGTGCATTTCAGGAGATTTTTGGCATTAAAGTGGTGCTAACTTTATTAGAATTTGAGAAGTTATTTTCAGTATAAATAAAGTTACACTGGCCCTGGCTGGCGTAGCTCAGTGGATTGAGCACAGGCCTGCGAACCAGAGGATCTCGGTTCAATTCCCAGTCAGGGCACATGCCTGGGTTGCAGGTCAGTTCCCTGCAGGCCAACTCCCAGCAGGGGACACATGAAAGGCAACCATACATTGATGTTTCTCTCCCTCTCTCCTTCCCCTCTAGAGATAAATAAATAAATAAAATCTTAAAAAAAAATAAATAAAGTTACACTGTACATGTGTTTCTCTAAGCTGGGGCTTTCAGAGACCTTGACCTTTCAAAGAAGAGCTATAGATTTCTTACCATTTAAAGAAAGTTATTCCAAAACATATGTACAAATATCCTATATTTGATAACTAGTTAGATATGATTTTAGCTAGCTAGCACAAGAATTTTCGGGGGGTTCTTTTTTTATGATCGTGTCCACGATAACAGCAAAAAGGCCTATATTGTAAATACAGTAAAATGCACCAAGTACATATAAGTTTAGAACTAATAATTCTATTAGATTACTTACATTTTATTGTTGCTTTATTATACAAATAGCATTTGAAAAACTGTGTCATATGAATGGTATAATTTAAGCTTTTTGTCTGCCTGCATAAATTATTACTTGTATAAACCTAAAGCAGGAAATCTGATCTCAAAATCTCATTGACTCTGTCCTAACATTTTATAGCAATAAACTCTGCTTTAAACACACTACCAGTACAGCCTCATCTCTTCCTTTTTCTTCCCAAGTGAAAGGAGGAAGTGTGCAAAAGATGACTGTGGAGAGGTAATTAGGAGCCAAGTCACACAGGGCATTGGAAACAATGGCAAAGAAACTAAATTTCATATTTAGAACAGTGGGGAGCCACTCACTGTACATGGATTAAACATGTATTCGACAAAGGTCAAGTCCAGCTGCGAGTTGGGAATGGGTTATAGAAGAGCAAGACTGAGTCAATTAGACCAACTTGAACGTGTTTGCAGCAGTTCTAGACAGTATAGTGTGAGAGGGGGACTGGAAGGGGTGGCAGGAGAACGAAACTTGGTGATCAAATTGTGCGTCACAGGGGATGGAGAAAGTACGTTCAGGATGACACCTGTGCTTGGGCAACTGACTCTGGCAGGAGATGCTATTCACTCTCAGGTTATTAGAAGAAGGAATGATTAGTAATGCTTCTGTCATCTTGAGCAACTTATGAATTGTGAATATTCCGTTACATAGCACCCCTTCTGTTGTTATCTGTCATGTTATATCATTGATGTCACAGACATTGTATGCAAAAGAATATTTAAAATACTTAAAAATGTGTTTAAATGCCACTAATAGATCTTTCACAATGAAATGAAACTACACTTTATCTTGTCATGAAATTCTTGTGTTTTTCCCCACAAGAACTTATCAAGTTCACAATTGTATTGCTGCTAATGAAATGGTTGGATGCTCAGGTTTGATTCTTTATTTTTCTTTTGAGCTCAGTTTGTATAGATTCAGCGTAGACTCGTCCAGCTCTCTGTTCTTTTTTTTAAAATATATTTTATTGATTATGCCATTACAATTGTCCCATTCCCCCCTTCACCCTGCACACCCCTCCCCCACCATTCCTCCCCTTTTGTTCATGTCCCTGTGTCACAAGTTCTTTAGATTCTGTATTTCCCATAGTATTCCTGCTCTCCCCCTGTCTATTTTCTACCTACCATTTATGCTACTTATTCTCTGTACCTTCTCCCCTCTTTTCCTCCTCCCACTCCCCTGTTGCTAACCCTCCATGTGATCTCCATTTCTGTGGTTCCACTCCTTATCTAGCTGTTTGCTTAGTTTGCTTTTGTTTTAGGTGTGGTTTTTAATAAATGTGAGTTTGCTGTTCTTTCACTGTTCATATTTTTATCTTCTTTTTCTTAGATTAAGTCCCTTTAACATTTCCTATCATAAGGGCTTGGTGATGATGAATTCCTTGAACTTGACCTTACCTGAGAAGCACTTTATCTGCCCTTCCATTCTAAATGAAAGCTTTGCTGGACAGAGGATTCTTGGCTGTAGGTCTTTGGATTTCATGACTTGGAGTACTTCTTTCCAGCCCCTTCCTGCCTGTAAGGTCTCTTTTGAGAAATCAGCTGACAGTCTGATGGGAACTCCTTTGTAGGTGACTGCCCCCTTATCTCTTGCTGCTTCTAGAATTCTCTCCTTCATTTTAATCTTGGGTAATGTAATTATGATGTGCCTTGGTGTGTTCCTCCTTGGGTCCAACTTCTTTGGGGCTCTCTGAGCTTCCTGGATTTCCTGGAAGTCTATTTCCTTTGCCAGACTGGGGAAGTTCTCCTTTATTATTTGTTCAAATACGTTTTCCACTCGTGGCTCTTCCTCTTCCCCTTCTGGTACCCCTATAATTTGGATGTTGGAACATTTAAAGATGTCCTGGAGGTTCCTAAGCCTCTCCTCATTTTTTTGAATTCTTGTTTTTTCCTTCTTTTCTGACTGGATGTTTCTTTCCTCCTTCTGGTCCACTCCCTTGATTTGAGTCCCAGTTTCCTTTCCATCACTATTGGTTTCCTGTGCATTTCCCTTCATTTACATCAGTTTAGCCTTCATTTGTTCCTCTAATTTATGGCTAAAATCAACCAGTTCTGTGAGCATCCTGATCACCAGTATTTTGAACTGTGCTTCTGAAAGGTTGGCTATTTCTTGGTCACTTAGAATTATAGGCTCTGGGGCTTTGAGCTGTTCTTGAGTCATAATGTGTGGTCTGTTCACACCTGTTATGTATGAGGGGCGGAGCCTTAGGTGTTCACCAGGGCAGGGCGACCCAGTTGCTGGGTTGTGACACTGTATGTGGGGGCGGGGTCAAAGGGGGGAAAAATGGCGCTTTGCTCCACTCTTCTCTCTCTCAGATTTCTGTCCTCTCTGCAGCTTCCCACAAGCAAATTGGGCCCCTCTGGTGCTGGTTCCCGGGTGTGTGGGCCCGAGTACTCTCCAGGACCCTCTGGGTCTCTCCAATGAACTGTCTGTGAGCCTGGGAGCCTCTCCTGCACCTCAACCCAGAAATTCTTTCCAGTTGGTGCTTTCAGGCTCTAATTCCCGTTGCTGGGGCCCTGGTCTGAGTGGTCCATCTCACTGTTCGCCCCTTCGCTTGGTTTATCTGGGTGCGAATGTGTGACTGCAGTCGGCCAGTGGTCCTGTACCCTCACTGGGTCCGCCCATCGCCACCCCACGTCTGGGATCCACCAACCGCCTCCACTCCTGGGTCAGTGGGACCGAACAACCTTTCCAGCCTGATCCTGCTCAGACTCCGGAGCTGACTCCGCCCCTCTTACCAGTCTGGCTGAGTGGTTCCTTGTTGTCGGACTTTGTACAGTTCAATTTTCACTGTTTTGGCTGCATTTTTGTTTCTAAAACTTCGCTGTCTTTAAATTTAGTTGTGGGAGGGGACACAGTGTTTCCACCTATGCCTCCATCTTGGCCAGAAGTCTCTCTGTTCTTTTCTTCTGACGTGTCCAAAATACTTTTAATTCTGTCAAGTAAATTTCATTCTTTTAATATTGAATATTTCAGTTAGAAATCACCTCTTCACATATAATTTTACAAGAGATAATGGAAGTTTTGAATATTACATTGTTGAGAACTCTTTGTTTGTTTGGTTTTTTTTTTTTTCTTATTCTGTCTTGCAGTAAGTCACTTGCAGAACATCTGAATCCCTTTAAAACCCATCTTGATGCTTTGTTAGAGCAGATTCATTGTAGCCTCTACACCGTGGCTACTTTGGCCCTCTTACAAAGTCATGATCTTCTGTGCTCTTCGCTTAACTGCCTGAGCATCCAACAAAGAGTTCCTATTCTGGATGCTTAGAACTTAAATTCTTCCAGACCTGAGTCCAATATGAGAATGCTTTAGTTTACCTCAGCCCAGTTGTATTTTTCCCTGACTAGTACAGGTTCGTTCAAGGCAAGCATGGTTTAGTTTTCAAGAACAGACACTTAGGGACCCCTTTGTAAATTAGTGATGCTTTTTCTCTGAATAGCGCTCTCTTCTCTGGTGCTCGGGCTGCGGATATTGGCTGCCTCGGGCTCCTCAAACTTCAGTTTCCGTCCACTCAGCTGGGTAATTGGCTTGTTCTACTTGGTTTCCTTATTCCTAAAGTGTGCTCCAGAAAGTGCTCTCCGGAAGCCGAGGTGATTACTGGGCTCACCTCACTTGTTTTCTCTCTTCTAAGGGTTTATAGTCCTAGTTAGTTTATTGATACATGCCTGTGAGTAGTTGATTCATACATTTATCCACTTTTTATTTCCTATTACGAAACACCAAGTCTGGCTCCAGTTAATTCATCGTGGCTGAAAATGCCACACCTATCTGTAGCACCTAGAGACTTAATTACATGTTTTGTTTGGGAAGATGATTAATTCCCTAATTCTTATCTTGTTTACTGATTAAAGTGTATCTGGCAGAGACTACTATGTGATTAAAAACAAATTCCACTTTCCCCCCACTATACTTGCAGTAACAAGTGGCCGTGTGACTGCCTTCTGTCCAATGGATTATGAATGAGCACGGTGATAACCACTTCAGGGCTCGTCCCATTAAATAGCTTCCAACGGTCTTCACCCATTCTGTGTTCCTGTTTGTCACATGAATGCGGAAGGATCCAAGGACTTGGACAGTGGGTCTCCAAAATGGAAGACCAATTGTAAAGAGTATCTACACTGGATGAATGCAAATGAACATTTACTGTGTAAGTCTCTGAACTCTTAAATTTGTCTGTTTCAGCAGTTGGCCTATCTTGACTGAATGAGTAAATGATAATTACACCTATACAACACATTATTTCATGCCAATGCAATGAAGTAAAATTAGAAGCATTTAAATAGATACACTGGGTAAGGGTCTGTTAATGACAAATCTTATTGCTGTTATTATTATTCTTATTTATTCTACTTTATATCTTACTATCGTCAGTAAAAATAATGATAGGTATTTTAAACACACATTAACATGCCAGATAATATTTTATAGAGTAAATACATAAAAATTGCACTCAATTTTATATCTGCATGTGCACAACAAATGTGTATAAGTTTTAAGGTCTTGAGTTACCTTGTAACATTTTAAATTACTTTTGAATGGGAAGTTTATGTTCATCAAAACTATCCTATCTGTTGCTGTGCCCAATGTAAGATATATTTTGCCTTTAGCTACTTGGGTCTGAATGGCCTCTAGACTTACAATTGTGTACTCAGTGTGGCCAGAACAGTCATCTAGAAACTAAAGCTGAGAATTCCATTCTGATAAAGAAACTACTAAAAGGAACTGTGAATCAATTCTGATGATCTGTGAGCAGAGAGGAGTAATTATTTCTTCTCATAACTTCAGGCTTTCTCCTGGAGGTGTATTTTCTATTATTAGCCATAAAGTAGACTATAGACTGTCACTTGAATTCTCCATTACAGTGCTGTACTTGGGTGATTAAGCCAACACAAGAGTTAATAAAGATCTGAGGTTGCTTTGAATGACAGCTGTGTTTAACTCAAATTGGCGTGAGGTGGCTGCTTCAGAGGCTGGTAGTGACTTTAACCTGCAGTTTAATCCGGGTCCCAAGTGTGATCTTCTATGTGAGGTGAGGGGTGCCATCTTATAGCGTGTCATGCTCCCAAGTTCAGTCTAGTGCATTACGGTTCCCCCAACAAGTGAGCATCTTGAGCAAACTGTCAAAGGCCCAGCTGATAAAATCGCCTGCTGTTTGTAATGTGGTGAAAATCATGCATTTACCAGCCAGATTATGAAGGTAATTAGTTGTTAATGATGTTTTCAGCCTTGGCACTTTATTTATTAGTGGTTTCATGTGTTTAGTTTAAGCAAAAAAAAAGTTTTCATTGTCAGAAAAGTATGTCTTAGAAAAATCTGTTTACGTCAACCAGCTTGGAGAACAAGTTTTTATTCTTCGCATCTGAGGGGAAACAAACACTTTTCTATGACTAAATGGAGAGTTTTCCAACTTTGGTGCCCCCTGGAAAATAGGTGGAAAATCGTCATGCCTAAGAGTCACTGCATTGCATGACCACTCTGAGATAACCGCATAGCACTCCATTTCATCTGGCGCTCAGGGGAGCAGGGAACAGCAACAGTGCACGGATGGCCATGTGTCTCTGCACAGCGCGGGGAAGCATAAACGTGGGCACAGCACACAGGGCTGGGCAAAGTAGGTTTACGGTTGTAATAATAATACAATCATTAATACGGTATAATACAAGAACAAACTCTGTTTTGCATATACACAACCTAGTTTTGCCCACTGTTGTCTGTATATTTTATATATGTATGTGATATATGATAGATATGTATGTATCGCTGTGAAAATGAATAATAGTAAACTATTGATCTCGTTGTAGGGGCCCAACAAAATTATCCAGTCTAAAATGCCTTGCAGTTGTCCTGAGTCCGGCTGTCTGTCGGTCTGTCTTTGTGTGTCTGTCCACATCTCCCTTTCTCCTTCTCATTAACGCTCTAAACCCCGAGCAAAGCAGTGGCCTAGCAACTTGAAGGCCATTGTCGCACCCGTGTTAAGAGCTAGTCTTCTCTGCAACAGAACTATGGCTTTTTTCCCCTCTTAGATTCGTGAGGCTTTCCATTTGGTAACATTTCATCATTCTGTAGTAAAGAATTAGCAACTTTCTACCATGTGCAGTCACTCTCCTGGGTGCTGGGAAAACCAACCCTGGGTCCCGTGGAAGATGCAGGTCCCGGGAAAAACACGTCGGTTTAAAAATCACACAAGTATGTAGAATTGCATCTGTGTGGCATGTGGCATGAAGACGTGGTACTGGGTCACATGGGAACATGTAATAGGCAGCTTTGCTGGAATAACAGCAGCCAGCAAACACTTTTCCAAGAAGTTAATAATTGACTTGAAATCTACATGAAATCATGAATTAGGCAGAGAACAGACAAAGATTTTTCCACGTCCAGGGCACAGACACGTGCAGGTTAGTTTAATGAGCTGGAAAGTGATATCCTTCACATGGATTGAAAGCTGTCACTGCAAAGAGCTACATCTCCGTCGCTCTTGTTGTTTTTATAGAGCTTAAATAAATCGAATTCGGGAAAGCCAAATGAAAACTAATCCCTCATTTAGCTCCAAAGGACACTTTTTTTTTTTTAAGTCCGTGTTTCAAAGAGTTGTTTAAAATTTCTGGGTGATGTTTCTTCTGACAATATATATTTTATTTTTACATGCATTTAGTTTCAGTTGCTTTTTTTCTTGAAGACAGTGATAAAAACAGTAGTTCACAAAGGTAGCGAGAAAATGCAAATTGGAAAACCTTCATCCTTGGACACTGATATTTACGTATTAATGATCCACAGGATTCTGCAGGACTCATTGATGGAACTGCTTTTCAAGCATTTCTTTTTGGTCACAAGATTTTTTTTTTTGGCAGATTTCAGGCCATTCATAATCTGAGATGAACCATGGAAGAGAAATCCACAAATCAGCTTTCAAGTCATTTGAGAATAATCATCCTTCAAAAAAGCTTGTCACTGCTCCTGTACGCTGCATTTCACCTACGGAAAAGGCAGGAGGGTTTTTGTCACTAAGGAGCACCTTCTCCAGCACAGGTAAGTCCAGTCATTCGGTGCCATTAGTACCTCATTGTGTTGGTTTAATAACCCCCTTAATTAGCACTTTGAGGTGGCTGGATGGTGACACTGAATAATGAAATTAATTTTATTCGTATGGGTCAAGTAACTTACTAATTCACCCCAAGAAGTTTGTAAATTCTTTATTGTCTAGCTATTGGAGCCAAACATTTTCTTCTTTTCTCAAAAAAGTGAAATTTATTCCTGAATTTCATTTCAATATCTCCAAGATTTTTTGCTATTGAGCCATAGGTGGTCTGTATAATGGAAAATTCTTTTGGCAAAACTTTAATTGGTGACTTTTAAGCCAGTGGGCAAGAATTGTTTCAGGATTGCTGATCAGCATCTTTTATACCAGCCAGTGCCCATGGTTAAAATGGCAGAATTCTTTATGCCCGAGAATAGGAAACCGGGGCTGTTGCCAAGATCCCAGATGGCCCATACTTGTCTTCCAGGCAAAACTTTACTTGGCAAAGAAACTTTTTATCATTTCAAAGATCTTAAGTGCCTCTGCATTTTTCTAAAGGAACTAAAAAGAACAGGGATTTTTCATGTTATTAGCATGCATACAATAAAGAAAAGTCAAAAGTTGGTCACAAGGAGGAAAATCAGTAGCTTCTTTGTTAATGAGAGAAAATGGTAGTATTATGATGGTACTATGTGCTGGGTCAGAGTCTTAGAATGTCAACAGATATGTCGTGGATGGCATCACTTATTAAAGATTTGCTTTAATTTTCTTTCTTTGCTCTAAGCCCCACACTCGATTAATTCATACATCTTAGTTCACTAAGGTCCCCCCGTCAGAGGTCCTACTTTAACAGAAATCAGCAGTACAGTGTAATTAAAGTCAAGGCTTTTTTTTGTTGGGGCAAGCCCAGACGTGAGTAAATCTCCAGCAGTTTCAGACTAACATTCTATCTCTTCCGAAATGATTCACATTATGTAACGTATTCCTCAGCATAGGGAAAGGTAAAGTGGTCCTTCAGCTTCTATTTACTTGGGCTCCTATTGTGGTAGACTGGCAATAGTGTAGGCTCCGTATTGTATGTGTTCGTATTGGTTAGGGTTCTCCAGAGAAACAGACCCACAGGAGTGTAAGGCACAGCTCCTGTGACCGTGGAGGCTGAGAAGCCCCAGACCTGCCCTCTCGGAGCTGAGTGTCCAGGAAAGCCAGTGGTGCAGCTGGAGGGCCTGGGAGCTGATGATGCTGATTCTGGGCTGGGCCTGGAGTTTGAGAACCGTGCTCGCTGGGGAAGGAGAAGATGGCTGTCTCAGCCCAGCAGCTAGGCAGACAGCAAATTCAGTCTTCCTCTGCTTTTGTGCTTGTCAGGCCCTTAGCAGATGAGATGCTGTCCTCCCCCCATACTGGGGAGAACAACTCACTCTATGCAGCCTACCAGTTCAAATGCTAATCTCACAGGAAAACCCTCAAACGCTATTTTACCTGATATCTGGGCATCCTGTGATTCAGTCTAGTTGACACATAAAATTCAAGCACATTCAATTTATCATACTTTGTTTTCTGTCAGTTTCTACTTTAAGATGACCCAAAGCAAAATAATAATGGTAATAATAAAAATAATAAAGATATTATTATAATGGTAAAATGTCTTTAAAATCCAAGTGTGATGGTGCCAACCCTGCTGTTGTGTAAATCGTGACAACTGTGCACCCTGTGAGTATGCCTCCGTCTTGCTTGGCACGTGATTGGCCAGAAATCGTAATGGTGTCAGTTCCCATAATGATTAGCTTTTCACAAAGGGAATTCTCTAACAGAAAGGGGAAGACAGCTGGAGAGAGTTGTTCCTGCACCAGTACTGCTTAAAACACATTTTTGTTGACGTAATTGGGGAGACGCGAAGTCTAAACCACATTCTGCCAGAGAAACGAAAGATGAATTAAGACGATAAATGACATTTTCAGAATGTAGTGGCTGTTTCCCTGTGGTATTTGTAACTGTGTCTCCTCTGGACACTCTGCTGACTTTTTTACACTTAATTGGCTGAATGTGTCTGTGATGTGCCGTATTTATCAAACTCATTGTTACTGTTGTCAGCAGTGTGCCAAGTTTTGTTCTAATTGCTGTGTCAATCTCTTCACATATACGTATTTTATGGCTACATACTTTTTCTGAGAGACAGAGCGAGAGAAAGCAGATATTATTGTCTTCACTTAGAATTATAAAAACCAAGGTTCCACCACTCAAAACCTTAGGGTGTCTTATCCTGAAATGCTTATTCTCTATCTGAAAAATGTGTATATTATGATTCATAAGTGAATTTCTGTTTCCCCATTAACATTATGAATTCAGGGATTATAAATTTTTTTATTTTCAAATCTATTATTTCTTATAACATCTAATATTTCAAGCCTAATTTTCTTTTTATACTGGCCTCTTTACATGAATTAATCAATGCTTTGTGGCTAAATTAGTAGAATCTTTATTAAAGTAAACCATATGACTTAATTCAGCAGAAAATTCACTGACTTTTTTTGATAACTGAGAATTTTAAAATTCTTCAAGTCCAAGAAGATCAGAGAGTCCCAAACAAGTTGGACCCAAGGAAGCACACACCAAGGTGCATCATAATTACATTACCCAATAATAAAGATAAAGAGAGAATGTTAATAACAACAAGAGAAAAGCATGGAATTAATTACAAAGGAGTTCTCATAAGACTGTCAGCTGATTTTTCAAAAGAAACCTTGCAGGCAAGAAGGTGCTGGAAAGAAGTATTCTGAGTCATGAAAGGCGAGGACCTACATCCAAGATTGCTTTATCCAGCAAAGCTTTCATTTAGAATGGAAGGACAGATAAAGTGCTTCTCAGATAAGATCAAATTCAAGGAGTTCATCATCACCAAGCCCTTATTATATGAAATGTTAAAGGGACTTATATAAGAAAAAAGAAGATGAAAAATATGAACAGTGAAAGGACAGCAAACTCACAACTATCAACAACTGAACCTAAAACAAAAACAAAAACAAACTAAGCAAACAGTTTGAACATGAACAAAATCATAAAAGTAGAGATCACGTGGAGGGTTATCAGTGGGTGGGGGGAATGGGGGAAAGGGTACAGGGAATAAAAAGTATAAATGGTAGGTACAAAATAGACAGGGGGAAATTAAGAATAATATAGGAAATTGGGAAGCCAAAGAACTTATATGTACAACCCATGGTCATGAACTGACAGGAAAGGGGCGGTACAGGGTAGAAGGGAATAAATGGGAGAAAAAAATGGGACAACTCTAAGATCATAATCAACAAAATGTATTTTTAAAAGTAAATAAAACTTATTTACTAGGACAATAAAACAACTTTAACTTTTAAATTTTCAGTAACATTTCCAATATACCTATTAGCAAATTGAAATTTCTTATCACATTAATCATAGCTACATCTGTTGTTTACCATGTTCTAACTACTGTAAATTATATATTTTTTAAAGATTTTATTTATTTATATATCTTTAGAGGGGAAGGAGAGAGGGAGAGAAACATCAATGTATGCTTACCTTTTGTGCATCCCCTGCTGAGAGTTGGCCTGCAGGGAACCGGCCTGCAACCCAGGCATGTGCCCTGACTGGGAATCGAACCGCCATCCTCTGGTTTGCAGGCCTGCGCTCAATCCACTGAGCTACACCAGCCAGGGCCTGTAAATTATATTTTATATATAATTTAATTTTATCGTCTCAACTATTCTAGGTGGTAGATACTTGTTTCCATTTTACAGATTAAGAAAATGAAAAAATGGAGGCTTATGATGATTATATAACCTGCCTAAGATTATAGAAGTAGTAAGCAAGTGGGTGTTTACAGCCGTATGAGACTGATTTAATATTAAGGATTTTAATCATAATGCTACACTGTACCTTTGTTACCTGAGAAATATCTTTATTAATATAAGTTCATATTTCTATCCTAAAAAAGTATAACCTAATGATCCTCTAATGATCACTTTCTTCAAAATGTAAGGATTTTATGGTGTCTCATTTTCAACAGATATAAAGATTAATGTTAACAGAAGCGGTCAATATGGCAACTTCAGAGATCAAAAGTAATTTTAAAATGAAATAAAATAAGAGTGAAAGATATGAGTGCAGGAAAGTAAAGGTAGTAAAGTAGTAAAGGTATTGTAAATATGTTTACCTGTATGCAAAACATGTGTATTTTACAGTGCTTCACAGTGAAACATGTTTGAAAGCCACTGATACAACACCTGTTTGGGATACCCTACTAATTCTGTGTGTCTCTCTGGCTTCTAAGTTTTGACCATCCGTATAGGGACCTAGATTGTCCTCTGTAAGACATCCTGGGAGATCAGAGAGCAGGATGCTGAGATGATCGCCAAACAGCTGGGGATGCTCTGTTTAGAATATTTTAAAGTATACGTCACTCAGGAAAAGTTAAATTCTACAACCCCCTTCCTTTTTTTTCTGAGGTGAAGCATTTTCTGGAAACTCTTATAAACCTGGTTCAAAATGAACTTTTATGAGATCAGTATAAGACATCACATTGGTCACTTCTGAGCAGAGTTCACTTAAGGAGAAGAATACATTTGTCCAAATTCCCAGGAAACGGTTTAGTTTTCTTTCTTCAGCCTCACTTTGGGATTGACCAGGGACCACTACTCAAAGGAGGGGCCTTCGAATGTAATCGTTTCACTTCGGAATGGAAATATTAAGTTCATTTGGAAACAGCAACAACAAAAACCCTAATTATGGTCATACGCTGGTGTTTGGCACCTTGACTTTGCCCTTCTCTTGCATTTACTTTTAAGTAGAATCTATTTGTAAATTCAGTGCAAAGGGCTTGATGTAATCATGACATCCTCCCATGTCAAGTGACATCTCAGTTTGTTCCTGGTCTACCGGCCAGTGGACTGCGCGTGTCATCACAGTTCAGAATGTGACGGTTTAACACAACACCCAAGACCAGGGCAGTTTCTTCAGAAAGTGGCAACTGAGGGACAAAGAGCAAAACAGAGACCCTTTCTTACTGAGAGACTAAGTACTAGTTTTTCAAATTAAAACTGATAAGGGTGCTTGTCTATTCATGTTAGGAGAGATGGTTAATTTCCCCCTGGAGTATGAATTTGACATAAAATGGACCGATTGCTCTAGAGTCCTTCGTTTTTGGCACTCACTTCTCTTGCAAAATCTGATGTCCTGGAGAAGTGCCCTCTATGTGGAAACTGAGATCCAGAAGTTAAAGTCTCTGCTTTTCAGGGTATCAAACATCTCATTTTTAGTGAAAGAAGTTTATCTGTGTGATTATCTCCTTGCTCCCTGCTTCCATCCCCGCCTTCCTCCTCCCCTTTCCCAACCGGAATCTCTCTTTTCCTCTCACTTCCCAGTGTGTTGAGATGCCTCTCACACTTGAAGAGCTGTTAGGAGCTGCAGAAATGAAAGAAATAGCTGTGCAGACAGGGAGGGGCAGTGCGAAGACTGCAGAGAAGACGGTGCTCACAGGCAACTCAGTAACGAAGCTGATAAACTCCCGCCTGCATGTGGGTTCCTCTAGACAAAGCCAAGTCAGTATTAGGAGAAGTCCAGCACAGAAAAATCTCACAAAGCCCACATTTTGATACCATGGGCTTCCAGTGGCTTCCGGGCTGAAATCAGCCCCCTCGAAGTGTTTGTTCACTGTGTCAGAGAGACCAGACTGATGCTCACTGGTCTTCAAGGACAGGCCATCTGCTCTGACCTCCTCATCCCACCCCCCATGACACCACCGCTGCCACAGGGTGGCCCTCAGGAAGGCAGGGCTCTGCAGCCCCGAGTGCCGCCCTGCCCTGCCCCTCCTTGGGCTTGTCCCACTTTTCAGCTCCATCCTAACCGTCGGAAAAGTTCTCACGTTCCTTTCACCCTATTGCTAAAAACCAGGATCCTCTTTCCCCATGAGAATTTACGGAAAGCTTGCGATGATGGGAGGGCAGTGTGGCACCTAGACAGACGGAGTACTGCTTCTCCCCGCCAGCGCTGGGTGACTGAGTTGCCTTCCTACCGCCCCAGACTGTCTCTACACACCCAGAGAAACTCACCTCCACCCTCTCTGCAGGCAGCACTCCAAGATGCCCCCTGCTCTGGGGAAAACTCACCTCTCCTTGGAGAGAGGAGGTGGTTTCTCTCACTGTGGCCTGAGGCTTGTCTCCTGGATTGTCATTTTTCTGCCACAAGCCTGGCCCCTTTGCAAAATATTTAACCATGAAGCGTTTTATTCCTTTTAGAACAACTCATTCCTATTCATTCACATGACATTCAGACATTAGTATTTCTATTGGACTTATTATTTAATTGGGCTGAAATAAAATTACTTGCGGCATGTCCAGAGCACACTTTAGGAGACCAAAACAAAACTGCTGCCGGTTTCCTTCAGTCACTGCACCAACCCTGCAGATGTTCGGGGGCCTTGGACTTCTGCAGTTCACCCAGCAGGAACTCACTGGTAAGAAATGTATGGGCTTTGCAGGGCAGTGAGCAGGATATTTTCCTTTTATCACACCGCTAGGAAAGGACTTTAATCCAAATAGTAGAAACGAGTTGTACGAGAAGCATAGTCTGAAAATTAAAAGCTTTTTCTCAGCCCTTATTCACGTCACATTTTTATCTAGTTATTCAGGCAGATTGTTAAGGAATGGCCGCTTGACAACATTTTAAAGTGAGTTTACAAACTGAAAATCCTCCAAATTTTACCATGAAATAGTTTTAAATTGAAATAGTGGAAAGGCAATATTTTAAAAATGAAATACCCTGGATTCTCATCTTGATTTTTCTCAAACCTGTGAATCATGGTAATAACTCATAGGATTTACAAAGTTGTGGATTCTAATCAACTGTGAATTATCTGTGTTGGGAAGAGTCAGACAAATGGCATGGCATGGGTTAATGGAATTCCAGGGAAATCTGACAGCCACGTTTTATCCAATCCATTCATATGAACTACTAGGAAGCAGCTAGTAATTGATTTAATGTGATTTCCTTTTTCCCACTGTCAAAAAAATCTGTAGAAAATGTTTGAGGATATCTAAAAGAAAAAAACCAAAGGCACTTTTATTGACCACATGCGTGGATGTGAACCCACGAAATACACACTCTGAGCATGAAAATTTAGCAATAAAATCTAAATGTTAGTGTGTTTCACACTTTTTTCAACCAGGAAATCTATTTCTAGAATATTTCTTAGGGAAGCCACCATGGTTGTGGGCAGAGATCTGGCAACAAGAATGATAGATCTCCAATTTCCATGAGAGCAGAACACGCATCAGTTTCATTTACCATTATGCTACATGGAAGCCAGCAGACACTCAGCTGACAATCAGCATATGTTTAGTGTACGGGGTGGGCCAAAGGAGGTTTACAGTTGTTCATATGGACAATGATGCATTAATTAATAGGTAATAACACAAGAATTAACTGTTTCATGTACTCACAACTGTAAGTGTACTTTTGCCAACCCTGTGCATATAAATGGGTAAATAAGTGCCTGTTCTCAAAGAAATAATATTTGTCCAGAATCAATGGTATTGAATGTTGAGAATATTTGTGAATAAAGGAGCTAACATAAAAAATAAGGGGCAAAATATAACATTCTTACAAACGTAAATGAGATATTGTAACATGTGTCTAATAAGATGTCTAAAATGAAAGAATAGAGATAATAAGCTAAAGCCTATTCAAAGACACAATAGGTAAAAACATTCAAAACTGATGAAAAACAAGAAACAGTTAATAAAAATTATCACCATAAGGACATTGTAGTCAAAGTTTAGAACAATAAAAATAAAGAGCAAAATGTAAAAGCATTAGAAAAAGTAAAAAAGAATAATTTCTTTAGAGTGTTAAAAAACAATGGAAAAAATGCATTTAAAATGATCTGTACTAAAACAAAGATACTTCAGCTAGAAAGAATCTGGTTCTCTTCTGGACTCCAACCACTTCTCTAAAGCTGCCTTGCTTTATATTTAGTCCCATATATATAGAGAGAGGTGGGAGGGGGCAAAAAACCTTGCAAGCTACAAACTTAAAATCAGGGCAAAGATGAAATAATTTTCTTTTAAAAAATTATTGTGTTGGGGATCCAGGGAAAAAATTAATAAAACACACCATCTTACCAAACCATAAAAAGATGTACACTATTACATATACTACATTAAAAAACTTAAAAAAATACCAAAAGCTCACCAAACAATGGGACGAAAATGAATGTCTAACCATTAAACAATGTGAGTCTTTGCTGAAAGTCAACCCATAATATTCATAATACCAGATATAGATTTACAGAAAGTACTTGAAACTTCAAAAGAAAAGATGATTTATATCTCAAAGAAAGTAGCCATGGCTGGTGTGGCTCAGTGGATTGAGTGCTGGCCTAAGAACCAAAGGGTCACAGGTTCAATTCCCAGTCAGGGCACATGCCTGGGTTGCAGGCCAGCCAGATCCCAAGTTGGGGGCATGCAAGAAGCAACCACACATTTATGTTTCTCTCTCTCTCTTTCTCCCTCCTTCTAAAAATAAATAAGTAAATAATTTTTAAAGAAAATATTAGGAAAAATAGCAAAATGGGAAATATGCCCCAGTTATCTTCTGAAGCGAGTATGAATTGATACCAAAGCAAGGCAAGAATGGTATAAAGAACATAGTCCACTGGTACTTGCAAAGACCCCAAATTCATAACATTAATGGCAAAAATTAGAAAATAGCCAGACTAACAGCTTTAAGTGGGGGGGGGGGGAGGTACTGATCAAAAGAAGAGAAGGGGTTAGTCAAAGAGTGTACATGATGGACCCATGGACATGGGCGACTGTGGGGATTGACCAAGGAAGTGGGAGGAGGGTTCGGTGGAGGGAGGTGAAGGGGGAAGAATGGGACATCTGTAATAGCACACACAATAAAACATCAAAATGAAAAAATAATAATGATCTCAATCGATGTAGAAAAATCATTGTATAGAATTCATGTATAGGAGTTCAAGGAATTCTTATAAAACTAGAACTTGAAGACATTTTTGATCTGATAAAGGTGTATCAGGTCCTTATTTCTGCCCCATAACCTCTCAGTCTCCTTAAGTTCTGTCCATTTTTGTGTCACCTAGACTTCTGAAGATGTCCCCGGAAATAACTCTCCTCATTTTCAATAAATGTTTCTCATTTTATACCCAAATTCTTCTTGATGTCATGGGTTAAATATTTCCAGGAACCAACCTAGTACTAACATGCATGCATCCTAGGGTTGCTGAGTCACATCAAAGTTCAATTTTTAATGTTTTGAAAAACCACTGTACTATTTTTTATAATGGCTGTACCAATTTGTATGCCCTTCAGTCATTAATATAAGATGAAGATTTTTACCCTTTAGTCACTCATGCTCAGTTTTCTTGAGCTAAAACACAAATCCTTAAGAGTAGGGATAGTGTCTGGAAACTTTAATCAGTCCTACTGCAGAGCAGGGCGTTTAGCAGATTCTCAATGAGAAGATATTCACTAAATGAAACAGACAAAACACACCTACCAAAGGGAGACTTTTAAGAATTCAAATTGTTCAGATGGCCAGAGGAGAGATGTCTGCATCTTGTGCCAAAAAAAGGGGGGATTTTGGATTGGATTAATATTCCCAGAACAGGTTTAGACTATTTAAAAGCATCTTAATTAGAAATCCCTGAAAGTATCTAAAGTGAGTTTTGTTTTGTTTTTTAATAAACAAGCCTTGTGTAACCTCAATGAGCATACCATCTGTTAAGCATTTTAGTAACATCACTTAGCGTGAATTGCATTTTCTAAGTTTGGCCCATCATTCATCTGTTCTGTGTGGTAAATGGCATGGCATTTTTAGCATGTTCAAATTGCAAGTAATTTAGCATTTCTGAAAGTCCCTTGGTGATTTGAGTCATATTCAGACAGTAATTATGATTTGTTTGAAAATGGACCATAATGCATGATTAATGTATCCTATACATTGAAATGCATTTATTGACTTTCTAAGTTTTGAGTACAGTAATTATTCTGAAATGAGGCAAAGCCAATTTTACTTGTTTTTATCAACTTCAAAATGTGCAAGTTAATGAGATTTATATACTGACAAGTTTTATTGTTTTACTTTTTTTCACTGTGAACGTTAGCCTCCAAAGTCAATACAGATCCCTTTGATCTGATGATTGGCAGAGGAATAGTTTAGGTTTTTAAAAATGAAATGTATTGGGGTGACATTGGATCACAAAGCCATATAGGTTGCAAGTGTACAACTCAATAAAACAGTATCTGCCCACTGCATGGCGCGCCCATCACCCCAAACACAGTCTCTTTCTCTCCCTGTTTTCTCCTTTTGCCCACCTCTACCTACCCCACCCCCTTTCCGTCCATCCCCACACTGTTGTCTGTGTCTCTGTGTTAGTTGTGTATGTTTGCTGGTTAATTCCTTTACCTCCTGCCATCCAAACCACCTTGCTTCCGACAACCGTCTGTTCCATGTGTCCGTGCCTCTGATTCTATTTTGTTCCTCAGTTTATTTTGTTCATTAGATCCCACACATCATGGAGATTGTAAGGTAAAGAGAAACAAAACAAATGGAAATTACATCAAACTAAAAAGCTCTTGCCTGGCAAAAGGAACCATTGACAAAATGAATGGGTTAGGTTTTACTGTCTCATTTTTTTCACCTAGGTGATTGTTTAGATCTTGAAAAGATTAACCCCTTTCATAATATATTTTATCATTTTTATGGCTTCTCAGGGATAATACTCTCCCGATGCCTACCTCCCTATCAGTCCCACGTGAATTAATGGCAGACCTAGATAGAACCAATGGTGAGATGAGCCCAGGACATTTGCACTCCTAATAGTTCACCAAGAAAGAATATTATTGATAAGTCTTTCATCCATTCACTTATTCTTTCATTTATATGCATTTAGTAATTACTTATTATACAGTAGATACTACCATAGGCATGGAAGGATCCTCGACAGAGATGAGAGATGCTCTCTGCCCTCACGCAGCTTATAAGGTGGCATAGAAGAAAGGCAAGTACGTAGATAAGGTAATACAGTACTTCCCCTGATCTGTGTCAGTTACATGCAGTCAATTTTGGTCTGAAAATATTAAAGGAAAATTCCAGAAATAAGCAATTGATAAGTTTTAAATAACACCCTGTTCTGAGTGGTGTGATGGGATCTTGTGAGGCGCTCTCTGTCCTGCCTAGAACGTGAACCATTTCTTCATCCAGGTTCCCCCACTGTAGGCACCCTTGACCACAGCCACTTAGTAGCCGTCCTGGTTGTCAGATCCACTGTCATGGTATCTCAGTGCCTATGTTCAAGTCATACTTATTGTGGCCTAAGGCAGTGTCACAGTGCCTATGTCACTCACATGTCCAGTTGGCGTTGCATACTCTCATATCATCACAACTAAAGGGCGAGTACAGTACAATGAGATATTTTGAGAGACCATACTCACCTAAGTGATTATAGTGTATTATTATAATTATTCTATTTGATTATTAGTTGTTGTTGTTCATCTCTAACTGTGCCCAATTTATAAATTAAACTTTTTCATAGGTGTGTTTGTATAGGAAAAAACAGTATACCTAGGGTTCAGGACTCTCCTGGGTTTTAGGCATCCGCTGAGGGTCTTGGAACCCATGCCCCTTGGGTAAGGCGGAGACGGCTGTACACGTATGTGTGCTCTCACCCGAGAAATAAAAAACCAAAGCCAATGTTAGGGAAAGACACAAGACTCAGTTTGGGAAATAGGAAAAACTGATTCAATGAAGTCACAACTCTGCTGAGAGCTAAAGGGCAAATAGGAGGCACCTCCTCACTTAAGTGATGTGAGTGGAGATTGACATTTAGAGACGTATGTGTCAGATCAGCTCTGAATCCTGAGAGGAGAAGGAGTCAGGACCGTGTGGCCAACAGAATGCAAAAGTAGTCGAAATTGCTCCCAAACATCACTGTCCACCTTCACTGGAATTGTCCATGTTCATTGTTAAGGAAGTCTCATTGTTAAGGAAGTCAGTAGCAGGTTTCGTCCTAGAAAGGGCAACATTGTACCTTTTCTCTCCTTTTAGAAAAAGGCAGAGTTCTGCCAGCTTTTCCCTGATTAATCATGTGTTGACTCTGAAGAGCCCTTTTAGGACACTTTTTCTTTAAATGAGTCCCTTAGACAATCTAGTTGTTAAAATCACACATCCGCACCTGAAGACACTTCAGAAGGCTTGGTGCTGTGCACGAGCCTTCATTAGGAAAGTGACAGAATCTTGATTGTTATTTAATTTAGAGACGATGCTATCTCGTGTCTGGGCGTGCTAGTTTGTGGATTTAAAAATAAATGTGAGATCTCAGAGTCAGGTGGACTTAGCTCAGGCTGTGGAATTCTGAATAGAGAAAATGATTCCGTGATTAGGACAACTGAGGAGGACTATTTTTATCCATTCTTTAATTTTGCCTTTTTAAAGGATTCTCATGTCATCTGCAAATCCGCCACAAGGTGCATTTATTATATGAGTGAGACTTTTTCAGACATACATTTTTTCTATACTGAATTAGAAGAGAATATGTGAACTCTCTATGATGTCAGACAGTAAGTCTCTCCCTTTTAAAGGACTTCCATTTTGCCGTCCATAAAGTGAGCGAGCTTATTTAGATAACAAATGTGGAACTGCTGACACATCCCATAATTTCCTCAGCCCGCACCCGTGGCAGGCAGTGCCAGCCAGTGCCAGCCTGCCGCAGTCCTCTTTCCTGCCGAAGTCAAGTGCAGCTTCAGAATCATTCTTAGCACAGTGCTCCGGTGACTGTGAGTCAGAGCTGAGAGAGAAGATAAAGAACGTTTACCCCCCTTCAGTCATCTCGCGTAAGCCTCTTGTGCCACTCACTTCCAGGGCTTTGTCTTTCAAATATTATACGTTGTGCATTGATTATCTTTCCCTTGGAAAGCCTTTACCCTCATGGATTAAACTGGGCGTCTCTTGTTTGTTCTCCTAAATGAATTCATCCACAACGACAATTGTTGTACAGTGTAGAAGACATTGTAGGTGCTTGGGTTTCGCCTCCAGAACAAGAGGGTTCTCACTGGGAAAATAATTCTCCACCCGAAGACTTGGGGCAGGACACAGATGCATGAAGCCATGCATAGGACGAGCCAGAAACGTAGGCAAATTAGTGTCCTGGGAATTTGTTTCCGACCAACGGCAGCCTGTGAGCTGGATGAGTACCCTTAGCGGCCACACCGAATGGACTGTGGGAAGGGACCACACTGAGGGGTGGTTCTGTGATGTGCTCCAGCTCCCTGAGCTCCCTCACAGTGCTGACTCGCTTAGTAATGATGTGAGAGCGGTGGGTCACGAAGAAAAACCTGTTTCCCTGACATCTTTGTCTTGGGATCTCCTTCTGGAGAACGAAAACCAGGACAAAGGCCAGAGAAACCGCAATATCTAGCACTATGGCTTACTGAGCACTACCTTGCAACAGGTCCTATATCCAGCAGTTTTCATGTTCTTCCTCACTTGATCCTGCAACAACTTTAAATGAGAGACTGCTTTAGCACAACGGATGCAAACTGTTATTATCCCTCTACAGTGTGGATTACATTTTTCTTATATTTTGACATTTATTTATTGTCTTTACACAAGACTGAGCAACTTAAAGGCAAAAATCATGTCAATGCACGTCGGCTAGATGTGTGTGCATTTCAAAAGCATTCTCTGGTATCTTTAGAAATTACTTGAAAGCCAAGGATCTTTTGTTTAAAATTTCTGTCTTAGAATAAAAACATCAGGATAATTCGTGTGACATAAAAATGTGGCAAAGAGAAGACATTTTTCATAATTAAACACCTCTATAGGAAATCTTAATGCACATTGCAAAGGTGGTGATACCTTTGAACAATTTCTACAAGCCAGAACATCTGGGCATGCTCAACTGTTTTTTTAATGACTAAAACCTAGTGCTGTGAAGGACATGAAAAAAGTCAGAAAGACTAGATAAAGGACATCCAAAAAAGAAGAATGCTAAAGATTAGGAAAATTAGCCCTGGCTGGTGTAGCTCAGTGGATTGAGCGCGGGCCTGCAAACCACACGATCATGGTTCGATTCCCAGTCAGGGCACATGCCTGGGTTGCAGGCCAGTTCCCAGCAGGGGACTCACGAGAGGCAACCACACATTGATGTTTCCCTCCTTCTCTCCTTCCCTTCCCCTCTAAAGATAAATAAATAAAATCTTTTTAAAAAATTAGGAAAATTAAGAGGACTGAAAGAAAAGACAAGGATGAAAATGAAAACTGCATCCAAATGAGGTCATTTAGTGCATTTTTAACTATAGTGGACTCTAATGAGATAATTTAACCTAGTAGTTTAGTCCAATACACAAATAACTATGAAGTATAGATATTAAACTCAGTCTCCTCTCACTGTAATTTCCTTTGTAAGAAACACAAGCCTGTGTGACGCAAGCCTGTATGTTCGGTCGTAGAGAATGTAGTGAAAGGGAATGCAGGGGGAATACAGTTTCCTATTAACATTGTATTTAAAAAATGAAGACAGAGATTGCTCTTGCAGTTTTAAAAACACAATATTACTTTATAGTGCCAATTTCAGGGAAATTGAGTATTCTGTTATGATGTTTATCTGACAACCCTGTGACTTCACAATTATTTTTCTAGGTGTCTCATGTTGTATTTCAGTGTGTACGTATATACTAATTTGCTTCTATATAATAATATATACACACGCAATTTTTTGTGTAAATTTGTGTATTATTTTGTGTATTAATTTTTTTATATTATTTGTTTTCTTTCTTTTGTTTTAAGAGGTCTTTGTATATTTTGGATAATAGTCCTTTATCAGATATGTCTTTCATAAATATTTCTCCAGCCTGTGACTTGTCTTTTTATTCCCTAAGTGTCTTCACAGAGTAAAAACTTTCAAGTTTAATGAAGTCTAGCTTTTCAGTTCTTTCTTCCATGATCGTGTCTTTGGTGTTTTAAAGGGTCATCACTAAACCCTAGGTCATGGCAAACACCAACACAAGGCCCACGGCCCGAGCCTGGCCCTCCACCGTGTTTTATCCGGCCCGGCACCTTGCTTCTACCAGGCGGCAGCCCCGCGCTCCTTGCCCCTAGTTAAGAAGTAATTACATTTATAGAGTCCTAAAATTACATTCGGCCCTTTGAAGGCATCTGCGAGACTGATGTGGACCACAGTGAAAATGAGTTTGACACCCCTGCTAGGATCTAGGTCATCTAAGATGTTTTCTAAGTTAGCTCTAGTGGTTATATAGTTTTAAAAGCTTCTAAGGAAGTTCTTTGTGGTTTTATATTCATACAGTCATATTATGTATTTTTGTATTTTTATTGTTTATGCTTGATATCTTTCCTATACTTGATGGTATTGGCTGATGTTTCCAAGAGAATATTGTGCAATAATGTTGACAATTTTAATTTGAGCCTGAGCCTTTTAATTTGTTTTCTATGTTAATAGAAATGCCCTTGGTGCTTATGGAACAAGACACAAATTATTAAAGATTGTTACCTAGGTTTTTGTGTGGCGATGCTGATTTAGATAGTATGTTTATTATATTCTTAATAGATAATATAAAGTTATATTTTAAATGTGCTCTTTGGCCTAAGTGTAGTTAAGCATGGAGTTTTCTTTCTCTACTCAGATATACTTATTTCTTTTTTTCAGTAAATTTCTGACTGTACTTTGAATAGCAAATGATTTCTATAAAATGTCTATTTTCTAGCACCTACAAGAGTTTATGTATTTTGAGGCCTAATATGTACTCAACTTTTGTAAATTGTCCTGAGTCCCTTGAAAATAAACTATATTCTCTACTCTCATGTCTGTCTATTGTGTTCGCTTTAACTGTCTTGCTATATTTTATACTTATTTTTATTCCCAGTTTGAAATATCATGGAATGAAAGAAATGGTAATTGTACTACTGTTTTATTCCTATGTTCCTTTGCTTTTTCTGTGGATTTTATACTATGAATTTTATTCATGTAACTTTTTTGTTTCATAGATATTCATGATATATATTAAATCCTTTAAAATGGGACCCTTAAAAATTATTACTCCAATTTCTTGAATAGGATCTAAGAAAATCCTTGTTCTATACCACATTTTAGTTTTGTGTGTTTAATACATGTGCTCATATATTCCCCTTTTTATTTTCAGAGTTAATATCATACTTTCTTTTAGAGTATATATGTTAATGCATTTTTGAGGAATTGAGAAAGAACTATCCTTGTGTGTAGGTAGAGAATTGATTTTTTTCTACAAAGATGTTATCTGTACAATTATTACCCATAATGATATTGACCTGTGAGCATAAGTTGCTGTTGTAGTTTTAGTAGTAGGAGTAATCTGTCCTTGAGACAACCTCATTTTTTAAACCAAGTTCCTCTTTATGAACACAAGTTTAAAAACTATAAGACAGTCCTCACAGGTTAGAAGTTTAATTTGAAGTCCATAGAACAGGATGGTTTAATGGTATAAATGCATGATCTTTACGGTCTTCTTACAGAAACCTGTGTAGCAATTTCTAATAATTTCTGTCTTGTTCCATAAATATTTGAATGATTTATCGATAGTCTATATTAAATGTTTTTGAAAAAGGAAGACCAAATCATGTGAAGCATTTGACAGCCCTTGCTCCTAATTCTTTAAGATTCTTATGATTCACTCAAAGTTTTCTTTCCTAATCTGTGTGCAGAACAACCCAGCGAGAATCAAACCGTGGCCCCCACGGAGATGAGCACAGGAGACCCTTCACAGATAATGGCACTGAGGTTTCTTCCCAGTGCAGACATTATAACTCCACTTAGGAGAAATTCTGGCCTCCTGTCAACACTGAGATTCATTACCTTTATGAGTTTTATCCTGCCTGCACATAGCCTATGTTAAAGATTTCACAGATAAATCCAGAATAAACAGTGTAGCACGGCAGTGGATATTATGTGTCTTAGGTTCAGGAACAGAGTTGTCATTTGTCTTTTGTGGCACTAAAGCACAGCTGTGTTGCTGGCCTGTGCTTTGACCCCAGCTCTCGCCCTAAGTACCATCCACACCCAACCGCACTGAAATACCCTCATTAGATAGGTGAATATATTGAGGACACTTTTGTGATTGTAGGGACTGGGGATGGGGTAGCTGTGTTCATCACTCAGATTACAAAACGAATCCTGCTGGTAATAGCAACAGAAAACGTCTTTATGTAACAGAGATCCTGTTTTATGTCTGAGAGCAAAACAGCAAATGCTATTGACCGTTATATCTTGCATAGTAAATACTTTGTGTAGAGCAGATGCTCAATTCATGCTCATTAACTGATGGGGATTTATCAGGCTGCTCTGTATCCAAAGCTGTTAAAAAGGCATCTCTTTGTGACCGATTATCTGCTGGCTACTACTTCCATGCACTGTTCTTGGGAACACCACGTGTAAAATTTAATAAAACCCTTTCTCTTGGTTGGAGGTTTTGCATGTAGAGAAATAATACTTCTTTTCTCCTCATGTACTTCCCCACTGCAGTCATGTACTTCATCAAAGTGGAGGGAGGACATGGATAAGATTACTTAATTTAAAAAATATATATGTACACACACACACACACACATATAATGTTTGAGGGGTTGGTTGTTAATAAGAACAATACAAGTCAATTGTGTTCTAGGGCCACCATGTCATGTTAGATTTAATTAGTAAAGTAAGAGATAAGATAGCGCACCTTTATACTGGATTAAAAACTCAATTGGCGAATTATTTTCAGTTCCGAGTCCATGCTTAAAAAAATAAAAAAAGACGTGGGCACCGACCAGCTGGAGCTCCGTGGAGGGAGAGTGCAAACATGCCCATCCCCTGGCTGGTCCCCCAATCCCTGTTGGAGCAGATGCTGGCCACTGGGACTGATGCTCCTAGGTCAGCAAATGGGCCCCTCCCACACCAAGTCCAGGTGCTGAGCCCTGAGGCTTGTGGCCCGACTGGATGCCAGCCCAGTGGTTTTCAAAGCCAGATGTTATAGAACCTCCTCTCTCAGGTGCAGGTCTTAAAAGTTAGGGGTGCCAGGTGTGGGGTTCAAACCCTTTGCTCCTCAGAGAGAAGCTTTGGGTTTTGAATTCCGCCCCCGACTGTGGGTTGCTGCCACCGGTGGGGTTTTATGGCGAGATTGTGTCCCAGCCTCCCCTACTTCCTTCCATGTGAACTTTCTCTCCTTCCCTGGTGTTTAGGGTTTATGTAGCCAATTTTCATTGTTTTGTGCTTTTCTTTTAATTATAGGAAGTCATTCCGTGTAGCTTTTTATTCAGTGTGTTCCTGGGCAGAGTGAGGCCAGGTGTCACCATCTTGGACCAGAACCTGAGCCCACACCTACATTTTTATTGAAGTTTTTATTATTTTAATACATTTATTGGGATATCATCATGTAAATACAACATCTGCATATGCGAGTGTATGCTCACCACCTGCAGTCTCATTCTGTCACCTTATATTTGACCCCCTTCACCCTCTTGCCCTCCCCAGCTGCCCTCCCCTTCCAGTAACCACCATTATTTTATCTGTATCTGTTTTTTTAGTTACTTTGTTTGTTTTGTTTGTTCATGTGTTGCTTTTTTTCAGATCCCATATACGATTAAAATCATACAGTTCTTGTTCTTTTCCATCTGGCCAATTTTACTTAGCATAATACCTTCAAGGTTCATCTATGCTATCACGAATGGCCGTGTCTCATCTTTTCTTACAGCTGGGTAGCATTTCCTTGTATATATGCATTATTTCTCCCTTATCCAGTCATCTACCGAAGGACACCCAGGTTATTTCTACTTTTTGGCTGTTGTGAGTGCGCTGCAATGAAAACATCATTACATGTTCTCAGAATTTCCAGAAAAGCTATTGCTGGGTGATATGGTAGCTCTATTCATAGCTTTTTGTGACGCTTCCACACAGCTTTCCTCCATGGCTGCCCTGGTTCGCATTTCCACTAGCACTGTGCAAGGGTTCTCTTTTCTCCATACCCTCTCCAACACGTTAATCCTTGTCTTATTGGAAGTAGCTATTCTAACAGGTTTGAGGTGGTATGTCACTGTGGGTTTGATTCCCGTGTTCCTTATTACCAGTGATGTTGGGCATCTTTGTATGTATCTGTTGGCCAGCCGTATGTTTTCATGGAAAAGGGTGTATTCAGGTTTTCTGAATTGTTTGGGGTGGGTTGTTGTTGAGTTGTATGTGTTCTTTATACATTTTTAATACTAGGTCCATATGAGAGGTATCATTTGCAAATATCTTTTCCCATTTGATTGGTTGCCTTTTTAATTTTGCTGATGGTTTGGCTTATTTTGCAGTGCAGAAGGTGTTTGTTTGATATTGTCCCATTCATTCATTTCTGCTTTTATTTCCCCTGCCTTTGGGGTAAGTTAACAAAAGCCTCTGAGACCAACATCCATATGTGTAGCACCTATACTTTCTTCTAAGTATTTTATTGTTTCAGGTTTTATACTAACATCCTTAATCTGTTTTGAGTTAATTTTTATCTATGGTGTCAGACAGCAGTCTGGTTTTGCATGTGGCTTCTCAGTTATCACAACACTGTTTTTTGGAAGAGGCTTTCCTTTCTCCATTGAATGTTTTTGGCCCCTTTGTCAAAAATTAGTCACCCATATATATGTATATATGGGTCTATATATATATGGGTCTCTTTCTGGGCTCTAAATTGTATTCCACTTGTCTGTGTGTCTGGTTTTAGTTCTTCTTTGTCAGTACTGTGCTGTTTTTATTATGGCAACCTTGTAGGATAGTTTGAGGTCAAGTGAGTGTGAATCCTCTGGCTTTGTCCCCTTTTCTTGGGATTGCTTGGGCTACTTGGGGTGTTCTGTGGGTCTATACTATTTTGAAGGTGTTTTTTTCTATTTCTGTGACAAACGCTATCGAGATTTTGATGAGGTTTCAGTAACTCTGCATCTGGCGTTAGGTAATATGTAATGCCTATTTTGATAGCATACAATTCTTACCTTCCATACTGGCTTTGAAAGCAAATCCCATATACTGTGTTTTTCCATCGCATACATCCTTATTTAAGAAAACTAAAATGTGAAATGTGTATTGTATAATAGATACAGAAAGTAAAAAATTGGAGTAGCTACACAGTGGCAAATGTATTGTCTGTAAGAATTAGAACCTCACAAAAGAGTAGCTACAATACCTTTTGGGGAAAAATAAATGTTAATCTTTAAAAGTAACAGCTTTTCATGGTTTATTCCTACCCGTATTATGATCCCTCCCAAGAGATCTTTTTCATTTTTGTGCCCCTAATTGCAATTTTATTATACCTTTAAAGAAAGAAATTAAATGTTCACATTGTCTCCATGTGCAGATATCTTGTGATAGGAAAAGACACTAATTTTTGTATGGTACAAATATTTCTGTATTGGTTACACTTATCAAGGAAATGCCCAGAATGAAAATTACAATAAAATTATTTCAGTTAAGATGGATTCAAAAACAAAATTCTTTAAACCTTCAGTGTGCCTAGAATACAGGCACACACAGTATTTTTAGATAGAATACACCACTCTTTGGTAATAACTAAAAAACAAGAAAAATAACATAGCTAGAAATATGATGAAGGTAAAATCAGCATTTCATATATAAATAAAATGCAGCTATTTCCAGACTAACATCTTCATGATTAGAAAGCTTTCATTTGATTAGTCTTCCAACCTGTTAAGAAAGCATGGGCAAATGTCATACTATCAAATACCGTTGCCTGAATATTAACAACTAAGCTGTCTTTGAGAAAGATGAAGTAATAGAAACCAAGCATTCTTTTTTCACTACCCTTTGGCCAACAAAATGTTTGCTCAATTATTAAGGTCAACTCATACGTAAAAAAATGTGAAAATGCTTTTTCTTTTAGCCCTTTGGGGAAAAAAATCTAAACCATTGTGAAAAAATTTCCCAGGAATTGTTATATGTTAGGCCAAAGAGTGGGTCATTTTAAGTCATTATTTTGAAACAGTAGAGAGCAACTGAGTAAGCAGTATTAGCTATGCCGTGTGACGAGAATCGTTCCATTAAGCCCTTGTTTATACAAACCAGACGCCAGAAAAGAAAATAAGAATTTTAAATATGTCTGCCAGATAAATAGAAGAGGAAGACTAGAACAATCTCTCTAAATAGCCTAAGAGATATTTTTTCTCTAATTCCCGGGTTTTCAACTGCTTCAGCATTTATTTCAGTATTTGCTGCAATTTTAATATTTTCTCCATACTCACAGCATATAATCTCAAAAATACATAAATAAATCAAAGGCAGTGTAAACTGTTTTGGAGGTTTTTATCTCTCAACAGTTTCCTATAGTGGCTTGAGAAGCGCATCAAGAAAAGCTTTGAACAACAGCTTTAAATGTGCACAACTGTGCCATGAATGGAGTTAGATATGAAATTATTGCCTCTCTTAAGGTTTACAGAAGATGTAGAGAAACTATATTTACATTATAAATTTAGCTTTGAAGAAGCATTTCAGAAGAGTAAATGCAAAGAAATGAGGAAATAATAAGTTCCTTTTTCCTTCTTCAAAGAGACTTTGAACAATTTTGTGGTATTTGGGAGCTAAGAAAAATACTTATATAGAGGGCAATCTCTGAAGTCTTTGGCTTTCCAGTAAGCTCCATGTTGTTGTCAAGAAAATAGAGATACAAGAGTAAAGGTTTTCTTTCTATTTATGCAAAACCAATTTTCAGATTAAATCTTCAATTTGATCTTAAAAAACAATACCTCCCTCATGTACACTTATAAGAAAGAGCTCTAACATACTGTTTAAAGCTATTATAATTTGTCGGTACCATATTATAATATTTTATTTATTTGCTTTTCATGTTTTTTCTAGGTTAGCTGTTAATTATAATGGCATGAGGTGAATGCTATAAAATTAACTACACTCTGAGAAACAAAGCATGGAAACTGACTAGCTATGACAAGGTCAGAATCACTCAACCACATGTGCCCTCTATTCTCTTATTTAAAAAATGAAAATAATGGTGCCTGCTCCTGTGAATTTCAGTGCGATTTCAAGATGATTGGTTCAGAACTTAGACTTTAAGTGCTTTGAAATGTGTAAAATATGAGAGCCGCAATAAAATACCATTATACAATGATAGGAATAAGTGAAATTTTATGGAATGAACAAACCCACAAATAGGGAGGGAGAAAAGAAAAGGACATTAGGAAACTTTAGGAGGTAATGAATATGTTTATAATCTTAATTGTAGCAGTGGTATCACCGATGTATGCAGCTCCCCAAACTCATCCAATCGTATACATTAAATATGTGCAGTGCTTTTGTAATTACATCATACCTCAATAAAGCTGCAAAAAGTTTAAATAAAACTAGAGTGCACATGCAGACATACATGTAGAGACACAGGCACACCCATGCATGCTAATACACTAAAGAACATACCATGGACCTGCTGTACCATGCAAAAATGAATAAATGTATAATCCACCATTGCAAATTATTGATGTTGCTTTCTAAAATTCCTTCAAATAATCTGAGAATTGCACTGATTTAAAAAAGGGACAAATAAAATAAAACAAAAAAATCTTTTAACAAAACTTGCAGAAAATTTTGGTTTTTATTCATTTCTTTTCCAGTGGAGGCAAAAAAGTTGAAATGAGTAAATTTGAGCTTATAGATATGACTGCTTAAAAGAAATTTCCTATACAGTAATATTTAGGGTTTTTTCCCCCTCTGTGCATTAGTTTAAAATGTTCGCCTTTATGACTAATTCTTTTTAAATTATTTGAACTGTCTGGACTATTCCCGTGAGTCATTGACTTTGGAGATAAAGACTTGATTGATTTGAGAAGGAAATCAGGCAGGTACAATTACAGTCTTTTTTTACAGGAGTCTGAAATTTATGCTAAAACAAAATTGAAAATAATTTTGCCACTCGAAAAATGAAGGAAAATTTTCACCCATCAATTGATACTCCAAAAAGTAGTCTAAACATTAATTTTCTAGAAGTGACATCATATAAATATGAAATGGGGATCACAGTTGCTTACAGTATTAAAAGAGAATTGATACCACTGATTTGTTGAGCTCAGTAGCTCGTAAATCCACATTAGTTATAACCTATAAGCTGATGACTTCTACTTTTACCGAATAACTATGTTCTCTGCTTTCCTACCGGAGCCCAGAGTGGGTTTCACATGGCGGTAGGTAGATTCATGATTGGCAACTGCTTATTGTGATTCTAATTATGGACATAATGGGGTCAGGAGTTATCAGCTGAGCAACCTTCATGCTGCAGATAAGCACTCGAGTTGATGAGCTGCTGCAGGTATCTCACTACTAATCTAACAGGCACTTGTGTTCAGGTGTCAGGAACGTGGTCTGTTTCAGGAGGCACCCCTCTTACATATGCGGAGTGAGACATATTCTAACGCTTCTGCGGGTGCCCAAACCCCAAATGCCCACAGACTGGAGAGGGAAGCAACTGAACAACAGAACAGAAGGCCATAGCACTCAAGTCAAGAGCGCCCCAAGCAGGAGTGCACACGGGGCAAACCCCTTTACTCTTCTGGCTTTCAGATCTTCACGCAAACTAGAGACGCTGGGGCACTCAGAGACTCTCCGAGTCTCTCTTGCTGTCCATTCCATACCATGTCTGAAACTTTCCCGAATCCCTTGAGCTGGCTGCTGCCAAATAGTGAATATTTGATTGACAGGCTCGTTCTGAGAGTCAAGTCACACAATGTATTCACTAAGCGTTGCCTATTTTTATGCTTTCCATAACCTCTTAAAAGGAAGTGTACCTGTAGCATTGAGTAATTTCTGTTTTCCTCGAACCAATGAAATGGAAATTTTAAGTCAATAAAGGGTAAAAATTAGAGATAATTGTGGTGAAATCATGCTAATAATTTTGAGCACTCAGTTTTATTTTCAAAACTATGCTCTAGTCAATCCAATTAATCATAATAATATCCCCTTGAGGGGAATTAAGTAGCTAGTATTACTAGATGAATAAAGATTCACAATTTTACTTTAAGGAGTACCTTTTCTAGCTTTATTTTTAACACTAATTACCTCTTTACCTAGAGAATGATGAAGTGTTCCAATTATACCACATATATTCTTTTCATGTGGTCAAAAATAGATTATCTTACAGATTTATTTTGTGAACTTGTTATTTCAAGAAAAAGTTATGTTCCACAGCCTGGTGAATTCCAAGTTTTTCCCTGATTTTCCAAATAAGAATTTAGGAACTAAATTGAATTCACCAGCCTTCATGAGTTTATCGGCTCTTTTATTAATATACTGTGTATTCTTACCCAGGTTAACACCTTTTGTTCTTCACTATAAGAGGCTGATAATTTATTTGCTTTGTCAGTATTTCAATTTATTAGATGCATTGTGAAAATACAACATAATATTATTGCTGTGTCTGATACGGCGTTCATCCATGGCAACCAGAAATGCCCGTGGAAACGATGACTAGCTATTTCAAACCCCAGGATGAACCAAGTTACATTTGTGTGTATGCACACATATGTATAAAGCATACCTCCATCTAGGTCTCACTTCTTTTCCATTGAATGAGTGAATCGCAGGTAAGACAGAAGTAAAATCAGGAGCTGTGAACAATGTTTGGTATCCATGGAGTTACGGAACTGGCCGTGATCCTGGTAGTAATGTGCTCGCACCCTGTTTCTCAGTGTGTGGGAGAAGGGTTTGAGAGGACGTATTTAGAGACCAACATCTGAATTTGACTACTGACTGCCACGAAACAGCCCTGCAGACCTGGCCAAAATCTAGACCTTATTTTTTTGCAGCTTTGTTACTGAATCATTAATTTCTAATCATTGACCCACTAGTGTTAAGTAAGGCAGCGTATACAAAGCGCTTGGTATATTGAAAATAAAAGGAGGAGGAATGAAGGGTGACAAAAGGGATTTAAAAATGTGCTTTTTCATCCAAAGAGCTACTAGATGAATTTTTTTTGATCTGTTAGAAAGAATTCTCTTTGATTCCATTTACTGACGCCTTCCTCCTCTTCCTCCCCTGCACTTGGCAGAGGCATCCCCCTCGGGGGGTTTCCCTTCGGCCTCCGTAGTTCGGCTCTTCCACGGCAGCGGGTCCCACTGAGAAACAAAGGGAACAGGTTTGGGGAGGAGCCAGTCTGGCGAAGATTACTCTTTTCTTGTTATTTAATGCCCCTACCAGGGCATGGCACTCGCTTCCCAATCTCTTCTTCATTAGGACAGGTTGTGTTTTAATACCGCTATTAGCACTTTATTCCCTAGGTTCTAATTATCTGTGGATGTTTCTCTGTTTTCAGTAGATGGAGTTCCTTGAGGGGATAGGGTATATAGTACCTTTTTAAAAATTTTTAGTACAGCTCTGGTGCATTATAAGTGCTCAATATACATGAGTGTAAGTGCTCAGTATAAGTGCTCAGAGCGAAGTTTCTATTTCAGATTAATAATGGGAAACAAATTCAGAAAAAGAGAAAGTACAGAAGCCTGATACACAACATGTGTTGAAGTAGAAATGAATCTAGGTAAAATAGAGACTTTGACACGTATAATTAATTGTCACCATGCTTGCTAAATTTGTGTGTTCCGTGTAGTCCTGTCTGGGTAGGCCCTCTCTTAAACTTGGTGGCCACACTTAATATGAATTAAATATTTACATACTGTATGAAGAAGGAGTCACACTCTCTGTGATATTGGTTATTTTTTGGATTAAAAAAACCCTACAACCTTCATCCCAATTGCTATTTACAACACACTATGGCTTGTTGATCTCCAGATTATACCCAGGCACTATATTGGGATCTCTGCATTTAAATTTTAATTCTCATGAAGATAGTGAAGGGACTTGGGCATTATTATTTTACAAATGAGTACATGGAAGTGAAAAATGGAAATACTAAATTCATAGATAATTATGCACATGTATCAGTGTTTTTTTCCAAGTGACTTTCAGGTTGCCTGCTAATGAGTTTCATAATGGTCTTATCTAAATATGTTCTTGATACTAATAGTGAGTAAAGAGCCAGGAGTGGACAATTACTAGAAAGATAAAAGGATAAGAATATGCACATACTGGGTAACTGAGTCACTTGAATGATCTGTGTGGCAATGGCAAGAGCACTCCACCCTCGTTTATTCTAGATTAAATATTGCTTCTTTTTTACATTTATTTTACTGTACTTCTTTCCATCACCATTTATCCCCCTTATACACTCTTACAACCACCCCCCACCCCCAGTCGCCACACTGCTGTCCATGAGCCTCTCGGTATTTAGAGTACACTTTTAAACAGGGAAGAGACGCATGCTTCACTGAAGGGAACTAGTTGCCAAGAGGCCATGGCTACAGATTGGTTACCACGTACAAACACCTTCTGTTGACACAGTGCTTCTCAGTATTCTAAGCCCTTTCCCGGAAACGAGCTCATAAGATGTCTCCTTGACGAGGGAAGCAACAAAGCCTCCTGGTTCAGACACAAGACAGCCTGGGTGCAAATTCTGACTCTGCTTTTCGTTGCGGACTGTGAGCGTGCTGCCTGAGCTCTTTTCTTTTCTTCTCTGTAACGTGCGGGGAAAGAATCTTAGTAACAACTTCTTTAAGAGAGTTTATAAATTAAATAAACGAGCAAACAAATAAATAAAATCAAATACTTAGCATATTATATGACCTGTAATAACCTTTGCAGGTAGGCAAAGCTGGTATTTTTGGTCCATTGTAGATGAAAAATGCTTTGGAGAAGTAAGTATCATTCATTCAAAAACTGGTGGAACGTCTATAAAACGTCAGGTACCGATGGCACCAGGCGGTGGGAAAATAAAAAGAAAAAGATGCCAAACAGTTCTCAGGCGTCTCCAATGGTAGTTGTGAGGCAGCTAATAGTAACTACCTTTTCTTTTAACACTTACCATAGATCAGACGGTATTTTGCATACTTATATGTATTCATTTCATCTTTACAACCTCCTTGTAAAGATTCTAATAGCTAAGAACTATTATTATTGCCAGTTCTTAGATGAGAAAACCAAAGTTGTGGGGCTTTAAGTGAATGAGATGACATATTGAAAAAGTATTTGGCTATCCCAGGCAGCCTTTGCAGTCCATGTTTTCTGCTGCGTGGGACGCAGAAATGACAAACTTTTAAAAATTAATAAATAGGTAAACAGCCATGTTCAAATAAAGGAGAAAGCTCTCCAGGCATCCGCAGCCCCTTAGTAGTAAGTCGGTGTTCAAGTCAGGCGGCGGCACAGCAGCAGGGGGTCGTATTTAATCATCTCGAATGTTCCTGCGGAAACTCGGGCCCCAGGTACAACAGCGGAATCTACCGCCGCACACAGCCAGGGGCAGTGCCGCGCTTCTCATCCATGAGCTGTCGGTGGGATCGCTCCAGTTACATGTCCAACTTTGCAGATCGGAACCTTGCAGGTTGCCTGTGACCCAAGAATGAAACAGAAGCGCCCCCTACAAGTGTGTGGCGCTTCTGTGTCACCTGGGGAGGAGATATAAACTGCTGCGGAAGGCACAAATGGGTTCTGGATCTTGTCTCCCTGTGAGACACTGTGCAATTGACCTCACCTGTGTAGGCCTCGGTTTCCCCTTCTGTACACTGGGCATAGATAGAATCTAACTCACTGAATTGTTGTAAATACTAAATAATATATTTAGACACTTATAAAAATACCTAATACTAAATAACAAGTGTTTACTAATATTAAGACCAAACCATATTTACTTACTTTAACTGTTTCCAGTAGAAATATTTTGAAAGGTGTCACACTCTCCGGATTTTTTTAATTTAATTTTTAAATTTGTTTTTAAATTACAGTTTGCATTCACTTCTATTTTGTATTAGCTTTAGGTATACAGCATAATAGTTAGACAATCATGTTCTTTACAAACCCTTCCTCCCAATATTTCAAGTACCCAACTGTGATACATAGTTATTACAATATTGTTGACTGTATTCTCACGCTTTACTTGCTTTCTTTCTCATGACTATGTTGTAACTACCAACTAGCCTTTCTTAATTCCTTCACTTTTTCACCCAATCACCTAACTCCCCTCCCCTCTGACACCCATCAGTCTGTCCTCTATAAGTCTGTTAGTATTTTGTCTGTCCATTTATTTTGTTCTTTAGATGCCACATACAAGTGAAATAATATTGTATTTGTCTCTCTCTGCCTGGCTTATTTTACTTAGCATAGTACCTTCTAGGTCCATTCATGCTGTCACACACGGTAAAGTTTTATTTTTTATGACTAAGTCGTATTCCATTGTATGCATGTACCACAAGTTTTTTAGCCGCTTGTCTGCTGATGGGCACTTGGGTTGCTTCCATATCTCGGCTGGTGTAGATAATCCTGCAGTGACAAGGGGTGTATGCAGTAATTCAAATTAATGTTTTGGGTTCCTTTGGATATATAAGGTTCATTTTTAATTTTTTGAGGAACCTTTATACTGTTTTCCGTAGTGGTTGCATGAATCTACATTCCCACCAACAGCCTCTGAAGGTTCCCTTTTCCCCACATCTTTGCCATCACCTTTGCCTGTTGATTTATTGATGATAGCCTTTCTGACAGATGTGAGACGATATCTCATTGGGGTTTTAATTTTTACTTCTTTGATGATTAGTAATGTTGAGCATCTTTTCATGTCTGTCAGCCATCTGTATGTCCTCTTTGTGGAAGTGTCCATTCAGGTCCTTTGCCCACTTTTTAATTGGATTGTTGTATGGTGCTGAGTTGTCTGAGTTCTGTATAAATTTTAGATGTATCAGATGCATCATTGGTGAACATCTTCTCTCATTTGGTAGGGTTTCCTTTTGATGGTTTCGTTTTGTTGATGGTTTCCTTTGCTGTGCAAAAACTTTTTAGTTTGATGTAGTCCCACTTGTTTATTTCGTTTCCATTGCTTGAGGACATATGTCAGAAATATTGCTGAGGAAAATGTCAGAGATTTTACTGCCTATGTTTCTTTCAGGGTTTTCATGGGTTTTGAGCCTTATATTTTAAGTCTTTAATCATTTTGAGTTTGTTCTTAAACAGGGCATAAGAAGTTGGCCTAGTTTTATTTTTTGCGAATATCCATATGATGTTTTTCAGTACCACTTATTGAACAGCCCATCTTTACCACAGTGTATGAGCCCGTCTTTACCACAGTGTATCAGGGATTGACTGATTACGTAAACATGGTTGGTTTCTGGGCTCACTGTTCTCTTTCATGAAAACATTAGAAAATTATTATCAAGTAATAAAAATATAAGCGTTAGGTGGTTACATAAGTCATCTAATCAAAGCCCACCGTTATAAAGATGTAGAATTGGAAACCCAAAGAAGTCAGTGACCGCCCTTGGGTCCCCTAGTCCAGTGCAGGTATCGAGTGCACTGATGACATCGGTACTTTAGGGCCGCACTGCTTTGCTGGTGATAGTGTGGGGCGATGCCTCCGTGCACAGTGATTTTGAATTTGCTTGTTGTGTTCCACTGTCTCACTGTCGTTTCCAGTTTGGGTCTGACACAAAAGCCCCCTTATTTTTCTACATTTTACTGCTGTTACTTACTTTGATTAAGAAACATTTGTAGGGCACACTAGGTTTAAGATAGGAGCATGTAGGCTTTGAGCAAAGGGGGAGTGACTCTGCTGTGAATAAAATGCCTGCCCTCCAACACCTGGATTTTGGTTTATATTTTTGACCATTCCATAGTCATGGATGGTGGTGGGAGTTAAGAGAATTCTAGGCTAAGCATCAAGTTCTCAGTTTTCTGAGAAATTAATATCCCCAGAAAAATAAACTACATACAGATAAAAGTGAGGTGTTGTTACATTAACATTTGGATATTGCAAAAAATTAGACATTGAAAATGAATGAAGCTCACATGACCACCAACCAAAAAAAAAAAAATCCAAGACTAACTAATCCAAGAAGTAACTAAATGGTGAGGTTTTAATGTGTTCATTTAGAACTAAAATGCAGATGTTAAACAAAGAAGGCTGTCTGTCTTTTCATTTGATAGTAATTGACAAACAAAAGAATTAAATTTAGAAATGTAGATGAAGTCACTTACTTGACTCTGTACCTAAGGCCTCTAGTTTGGAAGAATTCCTGTTCAGAGGGAAATTCTGTTATGATAGTGGTCATCTCCAGCTTCCCCCAACACATACCCACATGCTCACAAGCACATGCCGTCAGAAAGATGAATGTAGCTCAGGTTCTGGAGGATTTAACAATAATCATCATTGATTTTTCTGGGACATAAAGCATTAGACTGCCAAAATTGTGGGATAAGGACATTATTAAACTGTAACACATAATCAAATAGCCAGGCTTTATGGGAAGCTCTTTGAAAATGTACCCTTTGGGTTACAATTACCACGCATCATTCCAAATTTCAGTAGTGATTTATGGTGCTCTTTTATTTTTGGTGTGATGACAGACATTTTATTTTTGTACCAGCTAATATTTTGTTGTAAGCAAATTCATGATTATACATTTCGTAGAACTCACAGGTAATGCTTTTAACCTTAAAATACCACTTGTGTATTAACACCTAGTACTAGCACTACAGTAGTAAGAGGCTATAATGATAATGGACTACTACTCTAGACAGTGACTTATCATGGTGCCTTGTATATTCCAGACACTGGGCTAAGCAATTTGCATGTGTAAACTCATTGGATGATCGCTCATGGAAATGGGATTTAACCAGTAAGTGCTTTCCGACAAGTCTCCCTGCTCTTGCCTGTCTTCCCCACCAGATTGCGTGGCTCCTCAGAATCACCCATTAAGGAAGCATTTGAAAGAGCTGAAGCTGGACAGGGAAACAGTTTGGGTCACAGTCTGTGTGCCTGTTGGAGCGATTGTCTCTTGGTTTCAAAGCCTCCCTTCTGTACGTGCTTTGTGATACTGCTACTAGACTGCAGTTCTTACTCCTCCTTTGAAGATACTTCCTACTCGGTTCTGAGAATAGGAAGCTCTATAGGGAGAAGACGCAGAAGGAAAATGGAAGGGACTTACCCATTCCATTCTAAGGCTTTTTTGTGTAAGGACTGTCCTGATAATGACCCTCAGCTTCACAGGCAGTACATGCCCCAGGCGTTGTTCCCTTCTTAAATGTCTGGGTGCTGGCTCCTTGGGAACCTTCCCCAAGATGAAAACCCCATTGCCTTCTTTTTCTTCCTCAGCCCTAAGGAGAGTAGCTGTTTGTTTATCTGAACTGTACTTGGTACCAGAAGATTCTCAGATTTACTTGCTCATGCTCATGCCCTTTTAAGAACCACTGATCTTTTTTCCAATGGGGAATGAGATATTAGTAATTTGTAATATGAAGTCATATCACATTTAACTAAAATTATTGCTTCTTGTTGACCGTAATGAAATATCCTGAGAACCAAGTGTCCTCAAACCTTAACTTTTGCAGTGGTTGTGAGAACTGTAAGAACTGCGGGTGGGGGGCCTCTTCACTGGAGAATCCAAAGACAGAAAAGTGTAAGTTCATGGCTTTTAATTCTCAGTTCAAGTAATAGAGAACAAAAGAGCTTTTACGACAATCTTAAAAGAATTTCTCCTTTCTTGTATTTGAAGGGCTGGCTTCTCATAAAAAGTGAGAGGCACATTTTAATGAGCACATTTTGCTGTGTATAATGTGCACTTTTTGCCCAAATTTTTTAGGGAAAAATAATTCTTATACATGGATTATACATGGGTGGCACTAAGTCCATGTCTATATAAATGTTCTTAATTCTTTATTTATGCTTATGCATTAAAAATATAAATCTAGAAGGCAATAATAATATCCACATGCAAAATAATACCCTGGAAAATGATAATCAGTTTTGTTACTAAATAGAAATAAATTAAAATTTCAATTAAAGAATAAAAATAAAATATTTTTTCCTGAAAGTTTGGGCCAAAAACATGGGTATGCATCATACACAGCAAAACACAGTGCGCTGATTGTAGAATCATCACACTTGCCGGCCTCTCATGAGAACGGACACTAGCTGGGAAGGAAAGTGTGGCTGAAACTTGTATGGTGCCATCTGAGTGGACTCAGGCAATGCCGAGCCTCTGAGAAGTCCAAGGCTTTCTGAGACTTTCCTGGTAGTGGAAGCAGTCTACCCTCCCACGTGTGAGGAGACTGTCCTGCAAGTCTTCAGGCATTCTGCGAGGTGGAGAGCTCCAAGCCAGCGAGCCGAGGTGCTGACTGAGAAGAGTAGTGGAAGCAAGCTATTTAAATCGACTACAGTCATGTAACCAATTATAGAAATGGGGACTGTGGAAGTTATGTGTATTTTATCCCTTGCTTGCTATTATTTTCATAGAGGGAGAGAGAGTTCTGTCTGTCCATAAAGCTCGCATAGATATTTAGACATATTGATAGTTGCCAGCCTGGGTGTGATTCTCAGCTACAGCCCTTGAGGGCCACTGGATTGGAAACACAATTATCTTCTCTTCACCTTGATTTCTCATCTTTAAACGGAGATAATAGTAGCATGCCCTTTACAGGTTTGTGAGCAAGATTGAATGCACGGTAGCATATAAAACGATTAACACCTACCTAGCATTTAATTGGTTACGGTCCTTCCTAGAAGAAAAGCAGGCCCTGGATCACTGGACTAACTTAATTTAGATAGAAAAGCATAGTAATGAAACAAATATCAGTTGTAAAGTGGAGGGACCTTTATTTAGAACACAAAGTCTGTAGACTTTCAGTCTGTAGTTTCAATAGAGCAGAGATTTGGTCATGGAGTTAATTAACAGGGAAGTTGGATGCAGGTCTCAGGCCGTCCACTCTGAGTAGGATGCTGTTTCTATTCAAATGTGGTTTGTTTGGCTGCAGAATGTGTGCAGTTTCCTTCTTTCTGGGTGAGCGCTGAGGATGAGCTCAGTGATGTTAAGACCCAGCAATGGCCAATGAGGGGTTTGTGGATTTGGACAGACTGCTGCTTAGGCTTTCTCCTAGTCCTCGTTCCTGTTTCCCCAAGGCTATCCCATAAGGGGGGATATGGCTAGAGTTAGATTCAGGAAGAGCTACTCTGGGGAAAGGAAGAGTTGAAAGGAGTTTTCAACTTTATTGATATGTAATCAACAGATAAAATTCCAAGATATTGAAAGTGCATGCATGATGATTAGATAAATTTGATAAATCAAATTCTCGTATACACTGTGAAATGATTTCCCTCGTTGATTTAGTTAACATCTCCATCACCTTACATCCCCGTACTTGCCTCTTTTTCTTTTTGGTGAGAATGTTGAAGTTCTTCTCTCTCACCAAATTTCAACAGCATCACAACTATAGTCATCAAGTTGCACATTAGATCCTCAGACCTTATTTATCTTATAACTAGAAGTGCACGAGTGAGCAGAAAGGAGATGTAGGATTGACTATTTGGATACAGACACAAGTCTGTCTTTTTTTATTGTTGTTCAGTTACAGTTGTCCCCATTCCCCCACCACCACTCTCCCCTGCCCCACTCACCCCCACGTCCCACATTCAGTCCTCCCCCTCCCCCATTGTCTTTGTCCACGGGTCCTTTATACATGTTCCTTCACTTAACCCTTCCCTTTCTTTCTCCCATTATCCCTGACCCCACTCTGGTCACCATCAGTTCGTTCTTTATTTCCATGTCTCTCACTGAGCTTGGCCTTCCCTGTCTTGTATCTGTTAGAATCACTGGGGGACCCTAACATTGGGGTAGAGGTAACCACCTCATTTCTCTGTACTTAAGGAAACTCTGTTCCCTTGCTTTATTAGACAGCCAGATAACCATGTTCATTGTTGTTTTATTTAGCGGTGTACTCAGAAAGGTAGAAAATACAAGATATGATCCTAGTCATAATACACAAGGCTACCTTCTAATCACTATTTTTTCCTATAACTTCATGGAATTATAATGAACATATTATTTTTAAAGGAAGGCTTAACAAGATAAAGCAACATTGTATTGCAGTCCAACTAAAGCTATGTACATAATTTATAATCGATGTATAATTCATCTGTATATAAACACCATACCTTATTGAGGTAAAGTAGCACAGCAAGGTTAAAAACAAATGACTAAGCTCAATGCAATGGCACTGAAAGCTGGTAGTAACCTACTGATAAATATTCCCACTAGTTATATTTGCTCTTTTGAAAACTAAGCCAAAACAAATATATTTTAAGGCAACCTTTGGAATTGTCAGCCTTTCTTATTTTATCTGCTTTGCGGTATATGCTACTCACAGTGACATTTAAAATATTGAACAAGGAAGAACAAAGATTGGCAAATTCACCTTGAATCATTCTTATCTTCTTATAAAATTTCTCTGTAATGTACATCAAAGTCATATCTTATTAATTTCACGGGGATGACTTGGTTAATAAGATCATATAGGTTTCAAGTATATACTCCTATGATACATGATCTGTATATTGCATTTTGTGCCCACCATCCAAAGTCATATATTTTTGCAACCTTCAACTCCCCATTTTGAGGAGTAATATTATTACTTTTTGGCTCATACCTGCTTACTGAAAGCTCTGCATTACAGATTGTCCATTTTGATTTCATATTTGAAAAAGCATCTACACAAGTCTCAATGCTATTTTTTAAAACAAAATTCAGAAAATGAGAACTTATATAAGACAGGGTGTCCTGTCTGCAAGCTATTCAACGTTGCTGCTCAGTTCCATTGTGTCTTTGGAAAGATAAACTATCCAGTATACAAGGTTGAATCCAGCAAACGCGACTGGGAAGAGAATCCGAGAGTACTGATCTATCTTGCTGGTGCCTCCAAAGGCTGGAGAGAGCGGCGGCGGGGGAGTGATAGGAGTTGGTGGTAAGACGGGAACCCTGGTGAGGACATGGCTGGCCTCGGAAGGTGGAACTATTGGTAGGGTCAGGGAGGTAATTCTTTTTTTCAGGTGATACCTGGAATCAGGACGCTGTGGGAAAAAGACATAAATAGTCAGCCTATGTAAAGAATAGACATCACTTATTTAGATTCATTTTTTCATCATATGTATTGACAACTACTGTGGGAGACAAAATATCAGCAAATTTGTATAGTATTTTGATGGTACTACTTTTCCAAGAAAGCAGCGAAACAATTTTCTAATGGATTTGCTTTCATCCAACATCCTGTAATTTAATACATTAGCAGTTGATGCTGAGCATGTTCCACCTCCCAGAGACCATGTCGTGCCATTAGGAGGAGAGGAGCCAGGGCACAGAGCGTATCCACCCCTGGTTACGGTAGACCGGCAGGGCAGCGAGTGTGGCCAATGAGAGGGGATTTCAATTTGCAATATGTCGATGTTAGTTCATATAAAAATAACAGCCTAGTTAATTGATATCATTCTCCTAACTACATTCCTAGCCTACGTCACCATCTTTGCACATTCATAAATTTGCACCACTGAGATTAAGGAAATATATAGGAAGGTGCTCGTGTGCGTTAAAAGCCAGAGACAAAGTATAAATACCCTGAGACTGAATAGGATGACGATCGATCCCTTGAAGTACAACTGCCTCTTAGCTCAGAAGTTCTATATTGAGAACATTCTGCTTCCTATTCAGAAATTCTCCACTGGCTTCCCTCCATCTTCGGTGACCAAAAAAATGATTCATTTACTAACCTCAGAATTGTTATATGCTCTTCTCTATCATTAAATTTTCTGTTCCATTGAAATCATAAGATAATCAATTTTAGTCCTGAAAGGGACACTTAGCACACGGATTGATAGGTGAGAAAGCCAAGACCCAGCTGGGGGAAAGCGTTGCCCCCACTCCCCCTGCCACCCAGTGGCACAGCTTCCTTCATCCCCCAAACTGTCTCATCTCGAAAGCACCAGGCCTCATGCAGAGTCTCTGACTCTGGTTGCCTTTGATTGCCTTTACGGTTGAAGACTGGGTGGCCTTGCTCTGATTCTCTTCTTCACTGCACCCTGGGTTCGTCGCTCTCCTTGTGGCCAGGCCGTCCTTGCTGGGTCTCTCCTTCAAACACCTGCTGCGCATCAACCCTGCTCTTGTAAAACCTCCTCGTCTCCTCCCTGGCAGCACAGTCACCACTTTGTCGCCTGGCAGGGAGCGTTACTCACATGGGCAGGCTCCTGTGGCGTCAGCCTGCAGCTCTGCAGAAATGGGGTGGGGGCGGGGGAAGGCTGCCACCTCCCCTGGGCTGGCTGAGCCACAGGAGCAGAATGACCCACCGATGCAGTGATATTTGGACCGCAGGAAACAACAACCCAAGGAGCCTCTTCTCTCTGTATTCTGCCTCTTGAATTTTGCTGTTTGATTTGTTTGATTGTCTAAATAATCATAGTCATCGTAGAAAATTCAAGCCCACTGTGCTTTTAGGGAAAATCTCTTTCTTCACCCAAAGCAAAAATGAATCTGTGAAGTCAAGTCTCATGTGTCAGGACCATGGTGAATTTCAAGCAAAGACTATCTTCGTTATCTATGGCCTTAGTATTGTGCTAGGCGCTCTGGACAGAACTAAATAAATGACAGGTCTTGGAGGTAGGAGGTAATTTAAAATAGTAGAAGGACCAGTCTGCTGATCTGGGACAGAAAATAAGTGAGATTTCCTGTTAAAAATATCTGACAGGCAAGGACTGCTGTGTCCAGAGCCCAGGGTTCACGATCAAGGGCAGACATTGATCGTGAACAGGACCAGAGGAGCGGCACTTTGGTCTTAATGCATGCTGCCTCTCTTAGAGAATCAGCACAGCACCGTCGTCCGAAAGAAAGCTTTTATCATGTTTCTAAGATTCCAGTTTGAATTCTCATTCAGTAAATATGTTATGAAATCTATTCTTCACCTGACACAGCAAAATGTGTCACTGTTTCATTCTCCAAGAAGCATCCTCCTGCCAGATGTATGGGACATTAAAATAGTTTACTCTAGCGAAATTTCTAAGGATCATGATGGAGTCGAAAGAGGGCAAGCCTTCAGAGAGGTTTTCCTTCTAAATTTGTCTTGGCTTTTAATATCACACATTGCCTGTCAGAACCCTGTGGCGTTTTTTTTCTTTCTTTTTTTTTTTAGGGAAAAAAGGGAGCAGACATTAAAAAAGTTTATTGACGTGAGAAAGTGATGGTAAAGCATAATCTGCCATAAAAATGTAAAGTGTTGTTTTATCTCTTTCTCCTTTTTAGAGATTTGGGGGGGAGTTACTTGTCAATCTCAGCATTGTCACAGTGTCAGAAATGGCTTAAAATGAGGTTGCCAAATACTCCTTGTCCAGCATTAAGCAACATCATTCAGGTCTAAGCACTGTGAAAAGTTTAAGCACATTGGCATTATTAGCCTGGAATTAAAGGTTCCCTACAGGAGGGTTCCCCCTTTCCTCATTTGTTTCCCCGTCTCTGTGGAGGGTGGCATAAGAGTCAAGCGACTGGAGAGTCAGAAAGCCCTAGGTTGCATATACTTCTCAGCTGCAGTACAACTTAGACATGTCACAAAATTCATCAACTCTCCCTAAGCTTCAACTTACTGTCTTTAACGTGATTTTTTCTTTTCCTTAAAAATTTGAGAAAGACTATGTTGTATATATACACACACACACCTTGTACACTTTTTCACTTGCTTAGCTGCTATGACTCTTTTAGCTATTCTAACGTACTTCCTTGTAAATATTATTTTTGTTATGCCTGATCACCTTCCCTGACAGTAACGGGAGCGGGCATATTATTGTCATGTGTAAGTGCTTTACAATGCCTAGCCAGCACATGGTACATAGTATATGCTTAATAAACACACAGTAGATCAAAAATGAGTGTAAATCTAACCATTTTTCAAGATTCTTTCAGTAGCCAGGCAAAAAAAGGGAACAAAAGCTCTTATGATTATATTACATTATATTTCAGTATATTATTTTACACTACGTGATAGGTACCATATCTCAATGCTTACTATTGGCAAGCACTGCACAACACTTTGCATGTGTTATTTTGCTTATTCCTAGAAGGAAACTGTGATGTACTAATGTTATTATCATTTTTAGGGATGAACAAATGAAGGCTTCAGCAGGAAGCGCACACAAGTAATAATTGTCAGACTCAATCCCTCTCAGATTCCAAAGCTTACGCTCAACAATTATTGTTTCTTCCCATCAGCTTTACGATTTACAGCATGGTTTTTCAACCAGAGAGCTATTGGCGTTTCGAGTAGGATAAACCTTTGCTGTGGGGGGCTGTTCTGTACGTCACGGAATGCGGAGGAGCATCCGTCCCCTCTACCCAGACCTCGCCAGGATCCTCTGGGGGGAAATCCACCTCCCACTGAGAATCACTGGTTAGAGTTACCACTGTCCCTCAGCCCAACAGTCATGGGAGGGCTTTCTAGCAGGCAGCAAATAAGATATGCTCAAGGAAATGCATGAAGCTTGGCTAACATACATGCTGGATCGTCAGCTCCTGGATAATGGGAATTCACAGTGCAGGAGACTGGACGCCAATTTAAAAGGATCACATTGAATTTCTGAAATAAAAAGAAAGCCAATTTCCCAAGCCGTTCAAGCTACAGGTTTGCATCAGACCCCGCCCTCCTGTTCATTGTAAGCTCAGCAGCTTCACTTGATGGTAAAATAGGCTTTTGTGGAGTCCAGATGAGGGCTCAGCTTGGGGCTGTCATTGTTTTGAGTGGAACACCTGTGGTTTTGCATTTTTCCAGGGCTCCCCTGCTGCTGAGTGCCATCCTGCTTTGGGTATTTTTAGAGCACAGCTTTGTTTTAATTAACAGCATATTGCAAAGGTACTTTGAATCAAACTGGACTTTATGACAATCAATTATTTGATGCAGGGATAAGGCACCTGGGAAATACTTCAAGCAATTTTGACATCACGTTCGGTGAGTCTGATAAATTGCAAAGGAGGGGGCGCGGGGTTACCTCCCAAGAGACAGTTTCGTACCAGGGCTGCATTCATTCCTCAAGGGCCTGACGGTGCACCTGCTTCTACAGCCAGCAAACAGGGGCATCAAACCTATAACAGAGTTTTTTTGAAAACACCTAGCGTTTAACATTATTGTAAACTATCAGATTATTTTAAACTAGTCTGTCACTACGGAGGAAATAAGTACTCTGTCAAATTATCTTGCACTTATACTACACCTGGAAGGTTTACAAACCGAGCTGAACCCAGAATTTCTAGAGAGAAGAAGCTTATTGGCAGTGATCTGGTGGGTCCATGTGCTAAGGAGGGGAAAGAATGGAATGTTAGATGGGGATTTGATAGCAGATACGGGGAGCTGGAAGGAGGAAGGAGCTGACCATCTGCACCCCTCACCCAGCCCACCCCACCCTCTCTGTAAGTCACAGTGGCCCAGCCATGAGAAGGGGCACTGTGATCTTTTAGAGGCTCACAGTCTCTGATGGTCTTACTACAACCCTTAATTCTACTGAGTAATGTTAGAATTACTCAAACAAATCTTGGCAATATTCAGAGGTAAATCTCTCCGTACTCTGTGCTTCATATCTCTCTGTGTAGGTCGGGCCAATGTGGCAATGGCCCAGCAGACATTCCAGGCTTGAAGAGGGTTCAGGAAAAGACCTATGTCCTGTTTCCCTCTCTATTCCCAAGTTTCTAGCAGCTGACTTAGTGCTTCTAGAGCAGGACCCGGCTCGTGTTTCTGTTCTCTGTTTAGGCATCACTTTCTTTGGAGTGATGACCGCTCCAGTCTGAGTTAGGTGCCCGTGCGTTACTCTCTCTCAGCCTGCCACATACCTGAACGTGGCCGTTATCACATCATATTGTCACAGCTCATTGTTTTGTCTCTCTTCCTGCTCAAGAAGAAGCTCCATGAGGGAAGAGGCCCCATCGATATTACTCATTGATCTATCCTCAACATTCTACTAAGGGTATGGCGCATACGTGCTTAAGAAATTCAATGAACCCTCAAGTACTCGATAAATGGGTGTCAGGTGAAAAGAAAAATAAATGAGTGAGTGGATAATACAATCACTATAACTATTGTCCTGACCAATGACATTTTGGTCAACTTTGTAGATAATTTACCGAGAATACCATACCTCCACTGAAAAAGAAAAGCCACATTGGATGTGTTGATGGGTCGGCGGGGAGGGAGGGTTCTTTTAGGAATAAGTAACGAGAGCTTTGATTTTTAAAGTAACAAGGAAGCTAGTGAAGCATTAAAAAACAGATCAAGGTCCAAACTTGGTTTTACATGCAGAATAAGCATACCTCAGACGCAAGTTCTGAAACATCGAGACAGGAATAACTCTTTAAGGCCAAGACAACATACCAGATAAAAACAATAAGGAAAAATACTGTATAAATAGAAAAGAAATTATGGACAGTTCCTTCTTGAAACCTAAAAAAAATAAAGTCTCTAGTTCCAAGTGCCTTAAAAACAGAGAAATAATGAAGTAGTCTATAGAACTCTTCTGAGATTTTAGTTTTAGGTGTTCCTTCCAGTTTCAAATGCCTGAGTTTCCTTGTCATTATTATATTGTAAGGTCAAAATCAGTGATAAACTTTTCTCCACACTCATTGGAAGTAGTTTCTTTTGAAAAGCAATGAGTCTATTAAAATGTATGACTTAGAATCCCATAAAATATCCAAGCACTTATTTTATTTCAGCTTCACCATTGGCTTGCTATTCCAATGTCCAAGTTACTCAAATAATGTTATTTTGATTACAACTGAATAGGCATTTTTAAATGCCATGGTATTTGAAAGGAAAAAATGACCTAGCAATCATAATATACCATTGTGTTATAAAAATTGCAAATGTATAATTTCTGTTTCTCTACATTATATAAGGCAAACGGCCAAGTTTTGACACAAATAAATAAAATGGAAATGTTCTATGTAATCATCTGTATTTATTTTTGACATCTACAAGATTTGTATTGTTAGGTTTAATTATTTTTCTTTTTCTTTTTATACTTTGACCTAGGTTTTCAGAAATGGAATTCTGCTTTTCATTGCCTTGAAGTATTTTGAGTTGATCCATGTTTACAAATATATTTTTCATTAGAAAAATGGGAACTTGCCAAACAAGTACTTTGAAATTATATAAATGCAGTATTTTATCCAGCTTCTCAAAGGACTTGTTCATTGTGTTACTATTTTAGAATTGCAAAAAGTAGTTTATATGAAGGCCTGAGATCTGGAATTATATCTTATTAATAAATTGTACCTCTAAAATAATAGACTAAGGGAATAATAACTTCACTTTTCTAAGGATTTGAAATATTATTTCTATCAGTAATATATATTTTATAAGAGTTGAAATGAAGAGGTTGGTCTTTCTTTTTACTTCTCTGTCATATCAATAACTCCAGTAAGTAATTGGAGTTATTTTTTTACCCTGTGTCTCATGAATTTCTCTTTTAATTTTTACTATTTCTCAAGCAGCAAACTGTTAAATTGAATTCCGATAAAAATTATTTTCCCTTTATAGGTGTATGTTAATATGTAACCTTTGGACAATGTGTCAGTTATAAACCTATGTAAATACAGACGGCTTGTAACATAATTACTTGTTTTTACAAACAAAATAATTCTCAACAATATTTGAAATTTATTTTTTCTGAGACAAGTGATTTTCAAGGACTGAATCTTCAACTGACACACTTTTTGTTACAAAATGTATATATTTGTGACCTTTGAAAACATACCTATGTTTAAAAAAATCACTAAGTCAAGGAAAGAATTTTGGAGATGACCTCAGCTCCATTCTGAAAATATTTAGTGTCTCAGTATTGCAGGGAGGGCACGGCCTCTGTAAAGTTGTGGAGATCAGAATTCTGACATCAATTCCTAGTTCTTCTACCAACTAGTAATTCCTAACTTTCCTCTCTGATGCTCTGTTTTTGGTTTGCAAGTGAGGTAATTAGACTGGGTCACTATATGACATTTTTTTCTTTATTAGTAAGGGATAATCCAAGAAAAAATATCTTTAAATTGTATCATTCCATTTATCATGGGAATAACCTTATTTTATTCCTTGGATAAAATGTAAATTCTCAAGTAAGTTTCTTAGTTTATCAAAGAGAAAAGTTTCAGTGAAAACTTTTATTATTTCTCAGCCAATAAATGCCTGAGTATTTCAGAAGTAAAATCCAGATTGCTTTAAAGTTTTTTATCACAGCAGTTAACTGAGAATTAGCTGGACTGCACGTGGTTTGATGATTTGGAAATTAATGAGAATTGATGAAGTATAAGGAAATTTTCAGTTTAAAGTATCTGCATTACTAAATTTTACCGAGCAAAATATTCCTCTTTGCAAGAGCCACTGTGTTTGGAGTTTATGAAAAAATATATACTTGTCAGTCAGTTCTATAATCCATTATAAAAGTGTTTGCAGCTTAATGATTGGAAGAATTTACTCATATGTAAAATTGGAATTTGGGAGCACACGTATTACCTTGAATTATTAATGCCGCCATTTGTTATTTATTCAAAACACCTTGAGGGACCAGAGCTTAGTCACAGCAAGTCAAAGCTTAATTCATATAGATATTTCTCACTGATTACAAGTCTTTGAATAAAATCATATTTATATCCACATTTGAATATATTAATATGGCCATGAAAATCTTTCCATATGAATCAAAAACTTGGCTTATGAGCCAGCATTCATAGAACCTAATACATCTTACCCTCATGAAATAAACCAACAAGCAGATTTTTAATAAAAATCGTTCATTCCTTAGGATTCCCTGTTTGTTTCCTTCAGACTCTGAAATCTCAAAGGCTCATTAAGAACTTTTTTTAATTTTTTACTTTGTTCTCCCTGGTTGGTTTAAGCAAACCCATTCAAAGCAAACATCTAAAGGCTAAGCAGAATGTGCTTGTCTTTGAGAGCCTGGGATGTGCCAGCACCAGTGAGGGTGATGAAAGAGGATGCTGAAAGTTTAGGGCAGAAATAAATGAAGGATTGTTGCAGGCTTTTTCCTGTGAATCTGGAAAAGAAGTTGGCCAGGCTTACGTAACTCATGGTCAAGTAATAGTACTTTTGGACTCTCTAGTTATTTGCGATCACTGTCTGCATTACCTTTTCTTATATGGTGCATTAGCTTAGTAAAGTAAACAATTACCAAGACAATCTCAGCTTCCAAGCGCTCAGTCGCTTTGGATACTGTCACTGGGGGTGAGGTTGCAGTCTGCTCCTTCCTTTTCGCCTTCTGTGTCTGAAGGTTGGTGAAGTAGTTGACAGCTGCGAACTCAATGAGAGCAGAGAAGACGAAAGCAAAGCAAACAGCTATGAACCAGTCCATGGCGGTTGCATAAGACACTTTTGGCAAGGAATGCCGGGCGCTGATGCTTAGCGTGGTCATGGTTAGAACGGTGGTGATCCCTAAAATGGAAAAAAAAAATGAGAGGTACAGTATTAACCTTTGGAATGCAAAAATAAGCTGAAATGTTGGTGGCGTGGATGAAACACTCTCCAAATGTGATTTTTGCTATTCTTTTATTGCTTTATAGTTGTTCACAATGACTTTCATAGGTATTATCATTTTTGTATCCTTAGTACCTACTATAGGTAGCTGTATATTGTAATAATTCAAAACATATTTGGAAGTGTTTTAACTTAACTATTGTAAAATTCAAATCATGAAAAACTCTAGTTGCTTACTTATTTAGAAAACTTAAAGCAAATTCTCACTAAAATAATAAAACCTAGAACTTGTGACCAATTGTCATAGCTGATAATATCTTTCATTATACTTAAGAAGTTTATCAAGTATGATAATAATCATAAATTCAGTTCCTCAATTTTTTTAAATTCCCACCTTGGTTTTAAGGTAAAATATTTACTAATGAAAAAATAATTTCATCCTTTACCTGCCAGCAGTTTTCTGTCTTGAATTATTATGACTTGGGGAATTTATATAATTTGAATATGGTCAACATCATAATGTAGATATTCTCTTATAATTTACAGAAAGAAACCTACTTTAATACAATAAATTAAAAAGTCAAAATTCATCTGAGATTCAATTCCGTTTAGGTCTTCCCTGGGAACTGCTCAATTCACAATCAAGAAAACTCAGAGAAAATGGGTCCAGTTGGTGATAATATTTTTCTGTTACATCTTTTTCTTGTTTTGTTTCATCAAAACTAATAGTGGTTCTATACATCATAAATGGAACTGAATAGTTAGGCTGAACCATGGGAAATGAGTAATATTTAACTATTTTTAGTTAAATAGTTAAAAATGCTACAAAATAGCATTTTTTATGATTCAACCAAATTAATGTGAGATACAAGTTATGTGGTAGCGAGTTCAATAACAGCCTTTGTTTTGATGGATTTACATGTCAGATTTTACGTTTATGCTTTTTCTTGGTTATAAAAAATCAAATGAAGATTTTTTTAAAACCTTCTTAAACGGGACATACGAAAGTCACAGGAAACCAGCCACAATTCTCGCTGAGACACATTTTTTTGTTGATTCACTACACAACTTGCAATACGATAAGGGTCACTTTACACGATGCAAGTGTCTGAATGAGATATGAGTCTATTGCCTTTGTGGACTGAAAAAGTGCACTGGTGTGAATATTTTCCCTGAGTGCCCAAGGCATGGGAGCTGGAGGATGAATGGGAATGGAGCCCAAAGAGCGAAGCATACCAAAGACCGTTCTGGCAGGGACAGACTCCTTATTAATCCAGAAAGACACCTGGGAGAGAATGACGGTCATGATGCAAGGCGTGTATATCTGTATCATGAAGTAGCCCATCTTCCTTTGCAAGTGGAAATAAACTGTCATTATTACGTATTCACCTGTTGGATGACACATATATCAATGTTATTGCTGTTGACAGTGTGTTGCAAAATACAGCTGGGAATAAATCTCGCAGGTCTTCAAATTAGCATGGGCTAGGGGTCAATCAGCAAAGGTGCATTTTAATATGTGACAAAGGCATTGATCAGCAGTTGCTAGGTCACATCAGCTCATTGTGTTGGGTGGGGCTCTTTGTGTCATGTACCCTCTGTCTCCATTCCAAGGGGACACAAATCTTTAGGTGCACACGGTTGCAAAATCAATATAAGGAAAGCTACTCATCACTTCCAAACATCGGGCTTATCTGAGAATGGCTGACACAGAGGAAAAAGAAATCGGTATTTTAAAGGTGCGCACCAGAGTCACCTTGCAGGATTACATGCATGTATTGGTCAACTTCTCACCTGTGTTAGATTTAATTGTCTCACTAGATACCGTTTGTCCAATTAGATCATACTGGAGGAGGCTTGAAGATTCTTCTGGGACTTCAACTGAGTACAGTGGTCCTTTCTTCCATGTATATATGATTTCACTCTTAGGGTAGGCATCTGAAATTTTGCAACAAATTAAACATAATAGTGAATCTGACTAGTGGTGGGTTTTTTTTTTCATTCAAAGAAAATATTTTTCTATATAAAAAGAAAATGCAGACATAAATTTTCTTCACTGCTTTTCTTTCATCTAGACAACTAAAACCTATGACTGTGACAGATACGATTAAGTAAATATATTCCTGGAATCACACTTTGGATGCCGCAGTATTACTTCTCTTTTGCTTTCCGGGCTCTGATTAAAACCAACTAATCGTGTATTTTGAATGCGTTATTGAACTCTCAGAAGCTTTGTGTAACTTACAACTCCCAAACTTGAGTGGGCAAGCATGCCCGTCCATGGGAAAATTAACCAGCTTCATAGGACAGTCAGCATTGATGGTGAGCCTAGGGATATTGGAATAAATGATTCTGAATTAGTGTGATGGCCAGCTCATTTGGGTGGGCGGAGGAAGTAGAACTGGGGAGACCTTACCTCATAGTGTACAGAATGGTCCCATTCTGCATTATTCGGAAGAGTTTATTAGGAGTTGTCATGTTGTGAGCAATTGATTTTTTGCCATTCCTGAAAAAAGTGTCAGGTGTCCAGATTTTACTGACCATCAGGTTATTCAAACTCAGAATCTCAGTTGGGCCCCCGAACTTCAGTCTCTCATCAGTCCAGGTCTGGCGGAAGAAAACGTCCATGGTGTACTCCTGAAAGAGAATGAGATACTCATGCAGTATGGGGAGCTGGTTTATTAAGAATGGCTTATTCCCTAACTTTTCTGTGTCATTCCTAAAAACTTAACGAATACAGCAAGTTTTCATGACAATAACCTGTCAGGAAAGCTGTAGTTTCAATAAAGTCTTAATTCATCTCAACCTAAAAGTTTGTATTGTTTTTAAAGATAGCGCTGTGTGATGCAAACTCCCCTTCTTAACCCTGACTGTCCCCCCCATACTTCTTTTTGCCAGCCAGCTCTCCATCTATCAACCTATCAATTCCCCAATGCTTAATTTAGGAGAAAAATATTAAAATCCTTACAGTCCAGGTTCTGTGTTGCTCTCCTTACCATTAGTTAGTCTAAACCTTCCCCTTAGCAACCTGTTCACCACCAGAGGTGGCCCCAGGTATCACAATACCATTTAGTAAAGTTCCAAGATGAACTTCACCAGGTGAGCATACCCGGGGTATACATCATAGGTATTTTATATTGTCCTCAGAGAACATTACAGTAAATGTTTCCATGAACACTCAAAAAGAGCATCATTCAAGTATGCCTAATAATCATCATGAGTTTTAATTTGTGGCTTTTATGAAATAACATCAAAAATATTAAGAATGATGATAAGGTTCATTGCAAAAGTAAGGGTAGATATCAACATAACTCTATAAAAATAGTGCCAATAATTGCTTTACCTACTTTACATGTTCTTTTGTGAGGCCTGTTACTATAAGTGGTGATTATATCTTTAAAATATAATTTGACACAATATATTGGTATGGTCATTATCCAAGCTATACCAAGTCTCGATTATACAAATAAAAAGGAAACAAATTCATAAAATAAAATTCCAAGTATCCCCATATTTCAAATAATACATCAGAATATGGTTGTGGTTATTTATACTTGGATGAATTAGTATTCAAATGACACATATAATAGTAAAATAATTGAGGATTCTGGTTATGAAGAGTCTTAAGATATTTATCTCTTAAAGTCCTCCTCCCTGTCTCTTTCTCTGCCTTATTATCTTTCTTTTTACTTTTCCTCTTTCTTTTCCTCTTTTACTTCTCCCTTTTTTCTCTTTCCTTCTTCCTTTATTCTTTTCAACTCAAAAGATCAGACCATGAAAAAGTCTCTACAAACTTTTTATCCCAAATTAGAATTTCCCTAATAAAATGTAATGAGGTACTTCTCTAAGAAGTTATGTTTATTTCAGTTTTAGCATTTATACTTTACCTTTAGGGGAAAATGCTACCTAAGAACTGTGAAAGCATTTATGATATACTTTGTTCTAGAAGGCTAGTTCAGGTTTTCATCGCCACTTACTATAAATATCCTTCTATGAACCCACAGCCATCTGTACCTGGAGCAGAGTCCTCAGAACACCCACTGGTCTATTCACAACGTAAAAGGTGAAATGCATTAGCCTTTCCAAATCACTCCCTTTACTCTTTTAATTAAATATACTGAAAACGATGTGCTGCCAAAAAAATTCTATGCCTTAAGTTTCATAGACATTCTTAATATACTCTTACATGGCACCTTTATGGGTTTTTTTTTTTGTTTTTTTGGCTACTTCAGACATTTACTAGGACTTCATAAAGATGAGGAAATCTTTTCTCTTTAGGGAAGAATCAGTGCGGGGCATGTGGACAGAAGAGAGGATATCGTCCTACAAAACCCGTCAGATTGAAGTGCTCCAGCAGAGCCGTCCAGAGGGGAGATGAAGCAGCCATCTGCTCCCATGGCCGAGACCTCCCACCCTGGGTTCCCCTACCGAGTTATGGTGCCCGGTGACTATGCCCACCGTCGTCAGAACTGGGACGTGGCCCTCTCCCCCTGAGTAAGTTACCCTCTTCACACAGCGCTCACTCACCATCTCCACATCCGACACGGGCCCAAAACTGGTCACATAGATGTCTGTTTTGACTTCAGTGACAGCACCTGCAATTAGCCCAGAAAGATGGGGGCAGTTATCCCCAGTGATGTCGAAGGAATTGAATGATGCTACAACAAAGCACCTTTTCATGGCCAGAATCTGTAGCCCATCCTAAAGCAATCCCAGTAGGGGGTCCTTGAGTTTTTCCACCTCTGAAAATTTACACCAGTTGCCTTATTTTGGATTTAATATGGTCAATTTTTTTTAATATGGTCAATTTGGGGCATTAAGGGAAAGAGGAGAAGTAGGTTAGCGCTCTAATAAAAATTATAACAGTAACTAATGTATTGATGACTTTAATGGGACAAATGCTTAAAAAAAAACATTGTATTACTCAGAGAATATAATTCACCATTCACTCAACTCTGTGAAGCAAGCAGTGTTCACGCACTCCCACTACCGTTGAGGAAACCGAGGCTCACAGAGTTCAAATAACTCGCATATAAGGTCACTACTTGAGGAGGGGCAGAGACCAGATGGGAACATACGTGTGGCCCATCTCAAGGACCCCCCGCACTTTCCCACTCAGTTTCCCTTCTGAGGCCTCTGGGCCTTGCGATGGCAGTCAGGGGGAAGGAGAGTCCAGGTGCCTGGTCTACTAAAGGGTGTCTCTCACCTCCAAATCCTGGCCTGAGCCGATTGTCATAGCCTTCCAGCAAGTTGTCCAGGATCCGACTGATGTTCTCTGGATAGAAGTTTCCTTCATCTTCAAGCTTCCCTAGGGTGTTCTCTACCCTGTGAGTAGACATGCAGCGATCCTCACTCCCAGCCGCAGAGAAAACACACTGTTCAATCACCTCGCCTTCCCCACCACGACTACATGCTACCCACCCAGGCTTTTCGGGATTCGGTATAGAAGTCACCCAGGGTGCGTGTGTGCCTTCTCTTTCCTCTCAGCTAGAGAGAAAAAGACCAGGAAAAAAATGATCTTACCATAAAATAATGTACAGCCAGGGCAGCGGTGATGCCATTCTGCGGCGCACGGGAATGCCCACTCCGTCTTGCTCCTGGCTTTTCCTCCCCACTGACCAGCTTCCCTTTGCCAGTCAACTAGAGGAACCTCCTGGGCCCCTCATATCCCTCCTTCTTGTCTGCATCCAGCCAGTAGTCCAGGAGGTGGTGAGGTGGCCAGGAAAATTTTGAGGGTCCGCCTTGTTCTTTTTGTACTGGTTTTCGTCTTTTCACATGGAACACGGGGGCTTGTGGCCTTAGACTATGTCCTGGTGGACACTCAGCCTCCTCTGACTGACTCATTTGGGAAATGAGAGTCAGAAGGCACAGTGCATGGTTGGAGAGCAGTGACAATAATTGAATAAGGCATCAGGGCAGATTAGGAGGAAGAAATCCACTGCTAGATTTGGCATGGAGTTCGCGGAGCCCTGTGAGAGAATCTGGAAAGCAGTGGCATCTTGCTGATTGAGATTATGTTCCAATGGGCTTAGCATTTATTATTTCTGTGGTTCACAGAAGGATTCCCATGCAGCTCTTACTGCTGATTCCAGTTCCAATGGTACTGGAATCCTCTTGGGTTCTCTTTCTGATTTCATCAGCTTTCTTGCATCAGACACACCTTTCCTTGGTGTTTAAAAATTTCCCTTACCTATTCATTAAAAAACCTTATAACACCACCTAACAGCTCCTGGCCACCTTGCTAGTGGATCAGTGTTTTCTTCAAATACTTTGCTGATCCTTCCTGTCAAAGGTGTATGAGTCATCTCAAGCTAAGATAAATAAATGGATCCTACCACTATTTTTAGAAACCTGACCAGTGTCATAAGAAACAGTGTCTGGGAATGGCTGGTTAAGATTCCCCATGTAGCCCTGGCTGGTGTAGCTCAGTGGATTGAGTGTGGGCCTGCGAACCACACAATTGCGGTTCGATTCCCAGTCAGGGCACATTCCTGGGTTGCAGGCCAGTTCCCAGCAGGGGGCTCATGAGAGGCAACCGTACATTGATATTTCTCTCTTTCCCTCCTTCCCTTCCTCTCTAAAGATAAATAAATAAAATTTTTTTAAAAAATTCCCCATGTAGAAATGACATAAGAACAAGGCATTTGTAGACATGGTTAATGATGATTTTGCAAGTATAGTCTTGCTAGGCTTGCCGCAGATCAAAAGTAAAATATTCAAACCCAAGAAATAACATTCTCTACCCAGTCTGGTAGGAGCAAGATGGAGTAAAAGAAGCATCTTTAAACATACACATTTTAATCTTTAAATTAAAAATTTAACACAGTAATGGAAAGCGTTATACATTATTTATTAATTCTTATCTATTAATGTGTATATATCAATTCAGAAACATAATAAGAAGCCAGTGTCCCACTTCCCCATCCTCCTGCCAAATCAAATCCACCCACTGTCCGCCCCGTTCCCCCAGGTCTGTACCTTCAGAACCTACGTGCTGTGAAGGGTTGGCACCGATTGCAGACACAGAGCACAATCTTACAGGTCATCTCTGAAGGCATGATGTAAGACATTTGAGGAGCATTTCAACAGATTCTAACCAAGAAGAGATAATAGTTACAGGAAGGATGCAAGATTTCCTATGAAATAGTTTTTTCATTACATTTATTGAGGTGACATTGGTTAATAAGATTATGCAGGTTTCACATGTACATTTTGTGATGCATGATCTGTATATTGCAGTGTGTACCCACCATCCAAAGCCATACCATCTCCCATGCCCATATATTTGTCCCCGTTTACCCTTTACTCTGCCCTACACCCCCTTCCCTCTGGTAGCCACCATACTGTTGTCTATGAGTTTCAGTTTTATATTTCACATACAAGTGAAATTATATGATTCTGGGCTTTTTTCTGACTTATTTTGCTTAGCTTGACATTCTCAAGGTCCATTCATGTTGTCAAAATGAAATATTTCATCTTTTTTAACTTTATTTTTACTGTATTTTTCCCATTACTGTTTATCCGCACTTTACCCCTCTCCCCTCGAAATCACCACACTGCTGTCCATGTCCGTGGGTCCTTTTTCCTCCTGGCTCAATCCCTCTGCCACCAAACCACACCCCCCCTCCCCAGGGCTGGCAGCCTGCTTCTTATCTAGGAGTCAGTCTCTGTTTTGCTTGTTAGTTCAGTGTGTTCATTAGGTTCGACATGTGAGTGAAATCATACAGTGTTTTTCTTTCTCTGGCTGTTTTTTTTCACTTAGCATCATGTTCTTCAGGTCCATGCATACTGTTGCAAAGGGTAAAGTTTTCTTCTTTTTTATGGCTGAGTAATATTTCATGGTACATGTGTACCACATCATCCTTACCCAGTCCTCTGTTGAAGGGCACCTTGGGGGTCTCCATGTCTTGCCAACTGTGAATAATGTTGCAGTGAACATAGGGGTGCATATTATCTTTGTTAACAAAATTTTCAAATCAAAAAAACACAAATTTAAGAGAGTTAAAAAGTCATATCTAAAAGAACAGAGATATATGAATTCAAGGTTTATACCTGTTTGACTAGTATCAGTTCAAGATAACTTTTATTTATTATGTGCTTGTCATGTGCTAAGAATATAAGAAGTTCTCAAAAATAACGCTTGCTCTCAGGAAGCTCACATTCTAGATATTCATAATCAACATAATAGAACTAACTAGAGACCGAATGGTTAAAAAGATGGTTCATTAGCTATGTGCTATGGAAACACGGAGCGAAGAGGCGGTTGTGTAGGGAGCGGGGATCAGTGATTGTTTCATGAAAAAGGTAACCCTTGAACTGAGCCCCAGAAATTGAGTGAACTTTGAGTACATTAGAAAAGGCCATTCCAGGCTGCGTGATGAGCTCAGAGGTGTGGCATTTCACACTGCGTTTATGAAGAACAAATAACTCCAAGAAAGTGGAATAGAGCAATCAAAGAGAAATGAACAAAGGCCTGGAAGAGAAACCTGACTCCAGGAGAGGGAGATCCACACGCTTCCCACTAGGGAACCTGAGGGAACGCATGGGCATCTCTAGTGGACCACGTGGGGTTTCCTAAACTACTTGTAAGAGCACCTGTGTCTTTGATAATGGCCCCGCTGTTTCATGGAGTGGGGTCTTCTCTGTCACGCTCGTACTACTTGATCCCACATCAAGCCTGTCAATCAGGACACTTTGCAATCAAGTAGCTTGTGTTCATTAGCAGGCAAGTTACTTAGGCAAATTATTTATTATCTCTAGGCATCATCTTCATCACCTATAAGATGGTATTGTGGGGTTTCAGTGAGGATTAAATGAAAAATGCATGAAGGTGTTTATTGCAGGGCATTCCTCATAATAAACGGGATAAAGCCATCCATCAGCACCATTACCACCATAATAATCATCATTGTCATCACCATTTTTGGCCAAATCAAATCTTTCCTCTCCAGCATTTAGAAATGGAGTCCAAAAATTAGAGTTGGTCTGTGTCGTTCGCTAAGGCTGTCGGTGTTGGGGGCGGGCCTGTCTGGCCACAGTCCTGCAACATGAGGAATAGCTGTGGATAGAAAAACAGAAATGCAGCAGTTGCACGGAAAGAAGCGGAGACACGTCACTGGAACCAAAACCAAACAACCACCCTCCCATCCAAGTACTAACCAGGCCCGACCCTACTTAGCTTCTGAGATCAGACAAGATTGGGCACGTTCAGGGTGGTATGGCCCCGAGCTAACAGCTGGCTGTATTTCCGACAGCCTCCCAGGTTTCATTCCTTCACAACCTAGGTGTCATGTCTGTCCTTCAGGTCCACTGGAAGCACTGTATCCTTATTACCACATAAGTGGGTTAGTGTCACTAGCTCCTAAAATGAGCCATTTAATTCAGAAAACTATCCCTAATTTAAAAGCAAAATTTCAGATTATGAAGACACAGTATGGCACCTGGATGGCCTGCATGACCCACGGGAGAACAATGCTAGGCAGGGTCGACTCCTGAGTGTATTTCCTGGACTTTCCGGAAAGGAACGTGTTAATTGGCATCTACCTGATCTTGCTGCTTAATGCGTCTCTCACGCCTCCATGGAATAGAAAGCATTTCAGTAGACTGCACGAACTCTTTCAGGCCACTAGGGGACCGCTGAGCATCATCTTCTGGTGCTACCCATGCCCCAGAATCTGCCTATTTATCAGGTGCTTGGAGGACAGGCGAGAGGACAGAATGTTGGGTTCAAGCCCAGTAATGAGCTCTGGGGAAAGGTTGTGGAAGAGCAAGCAGAATGGAAGTCTATTAACATGGATTCTGCTGGACTTGGATAAGACCTAAATTCCAAGCCTGCTGCCATGTAAGGATATATTCTCAAAGCGAGTGATAAAAATAAACATTTGAAACTGTCGTGAAAAGGTCAAAGGCCTTCCTGAGAATAATGGTATCCTTCAGGTTATCACATTACATGACTTAATGTTTCCTCTTAGGATAAAATCTAAGAGGGCTGCTGTTTCTACAGAAGTGATTTAACCTGAGGGGAAATAAATAAATAATGGTGGAGGGATCTCAAGAGCAGAGACTCACAGGTGTTTGGTGGATCCTTCGCGGAGTCGGTGACTCATCAGTGACTCATAATGCTGCACAAAAAGCAAACAACCAGCCCCCCTCCAAGACTGGGAGAAGCTCTCTAACAAAACCTGACCATCAAAGAAACAAATGAATCATTTAAAATAGACTCCCAACAGGCTTCGGAGAGAGCATGCTAGGAGCAGAATGTCTCCAGATACCAGGATGAAAAGAACTGTATAGCGCTGTGGACTGGCTGTGACCCGTCACTGTTGCCGCTGCTTGTCTGGCTATTACGGAACTCGATCAGTGAGGAATGTTGGATGTCGAACCAGAAAACCTAACTCGTGGTGGCATGAACAAAATGGCTTATTTTTCTTACAGTACAGCAAAGGATGGGGGCAGGCAGGTCCTGGCTTTGGCAGCTGAACAACGACGAACCGCAGAGCTGACCTGGCTGTCTCCTGTCGCCTTCGCTCATGGTTGCCTTATGGCCACATCTGCGTACAGCAGAGAAAGTCAAAGAACTGAGTGCCCTGGCCGTCTCTGGCGACAGTGACGGTTTCCAAAGTGGTGAGGTATTCCTCCCTTTCCAAATGAGGGAGTGAATGTATAAAGGTAAATGTCCAGGTGAATCCTACAAAAACCTTTTGACATTTGCTAGAGGAATCTAGGAGAGCAGGCTGCTTTCGGTAGCAAGGAATATTCTTTTTTCATTTATTCATCCTCTTCAATGTAGGTGGCCAAGAGGATGAGGATTAGGAATGAGTGGTAACGGGCCATCTAAGAGGTTTGTCCGAGGCAGGAAAGCCCCTCCAGGTAGATGTATTGCAACGTCACCCCTCACTCTGGGCTGAAGCCCTAGGGAGCGAGTGCAGGCTCCCTCTCTGCCTCAGGCTCACTCGGCTTTTAGGCCTGGCAGGATCAGCAGCGGCGTGTGCCGAAGCCTGGTGAGAACTTTGAGAACGCTTCACCCGATATTTGTTTCTTGATATTATAATATCTTTTTAAGATTTTTAAGACAAGCTACTAAATTCATTGTCATCGAAAGAGGGGTCATCCCGCCACTCTATGTGCGAGGACTGCTGAAGAGTTAGCTTCCACATTCGGTTAGAGCGTTAGTTAGCTCCACTCAAGGTTAAACTCTCTGGGTTGCATCTCATTCCTGCACCGGCTTTTTCTATTTCCCTTGTTCACTTTACATTTGTCTTTCCTGGGAGGCTCCTCAAAACTTGTAGAAAATAAGGGATACAAATAAATACTAGTAAGTGCAATAGTTACTGGTGATTTCCAGGAGCCACTAGATTATTTGGACCAACGGGGTTCAAATTGTCTGTTCCTTTATCTGCAGTAGTGTTTCAGTTAAAACCCAGAGAAAAATGGAAGAAAACAGAATGGAAAAGACATTAATGAGAGGAGAGTTGGAACCAGAAGAGTCTAGAAAATCAGACACTGAACTGGAGATAATGTTTTTTGGGTTTTTTTTGTTTTTAATTTTTTTTAAAGATTTTATTTATTTATCTTTAGAGAGGAAGGGAAGGAGAGAATGAGAGAAATATCAATGTATGGTTGCTTCTCATGCGTCCCCTGCTGGGAACTGGACTGCAACCCAGGCATGTGCCCTGACTGGGAATTGAACCGCAATCATGTGGTTCGCAGGCCCGTGCTCAATCCACTGAGCTACACCAGCCAGGGCTGGAGATAATGTTTTGCAGAGAAGAGGCAGTTAATGTGAACCTCCAACCAATTTATACTGAGAAACGAAATTAGTAAAATCTCTTATGTCTTCTCATTTTTAAGGTAGAAAAATTGTTTTATTCCTTTTATGATAAAATTACCCTGTTTTGTTTTTTGAGAAGAGAATGTTTAGGTTCACAACAGAGTGCAGAGGAACGTACAGAGATTTCCCACGTACCCTTTCTTCCACACGTTCTCCCACACATGCGCAGTATCTATTGTCTTCTCCAACCAGCCGGAGCGCTACCTTTGTTATAATTGATGAACTTGCACAAATACCTCAGTATCACCCAGAGTCCAGAGTTTACTTCAGAGTTCGTTCTTGGTGTTGTATACGTTACAGGTTTGAACAAATGTGGAACGACATATGTCTACTGTTATAGAATCATACGGAGTTAGTTTCACTGCCCTAAAAAATCCACTGTGCTCCACCTGTTTGTTCAAGCCTCCCCGACCCAAACCCTGGAAATTACTGATCTTTTCACTGTTCATATAGCTTTGCCTTTTCCAGAATGTCCTGGTAGGCATCATGCAGTATGCAGCCTTGCCGATTGGCTTCTTTCGCTGAGAAATAGGCACGTAAGTTTCCTCCATGTCTTGATAGCTCATTTCCTTTTAACATTGAATAATGTTCTATTATCGGCATGGGCCATAGTATATTGACATATTTGCTACTGAAGGACATCTTGGTTGCTTCCAAGTTTTGGCGATTATGGATAAAGCAGCTATAAACATCCATGTGCAAGTTTTTGTGTAGAAATAAGGTTTAATTTCCTTTGGGTAAATACCAGTTGTTGGATAATATGGTGAGAATAGGTTTCATGGTATAAGAAACTATCAGTTTTCCTAAGTGGCTGCACTGCTGTGCTCTCCCACCAGCAATGAATCAGACTTCCTGTTGCTCCACATCCTCTCCAGCATTCGGTGATGTCAGTGCTCCGGATTTGGCCATTGCAATGGGTGTGGAGTGGTATCTAACTGTTGATTTAATTTGATTTTTCTGATGAGATATGATACGGAGGATCTTTGAGGGGGTTAATTGAATTTATTGGGGTGACATTGGTTAACAAAACCACACAGGTTTCAAGTGTACAACTCTGTATCACATTATCTGCACCCTGCATCGTGTGAGACCCGACCCAAAGTCAAGTTCCTTTCTACTACCCTTTCCCTCTCCTTTGCCCTCCTCCACCTCCTTCACCCCCTTTCACTCTGGCAATCATCACCTTGTTGTCTGTGTCTATCTCTTTTTTTATCTTAACCTCTTCACCTTTTTCACCCAGCCTCTGAAACCCCATCCTTTCTGACAGCTGTCAGTCTGTTCTATGTATCTATGAGTCTGTTGTATTTTGTTTGTTAGTTTATTCATTGGATTCCACATAGAGGTGAGATTATATGGCATTTGTATTTTCTCTGATTAGTTTGTTCACTTACCATTGTGTTCTCCAAGCCCAGTAATGTTGCCACAAAAAGGAAAATTCTCTTCTTTTTTATGACCACATAATATTCCATTGTGTAAATGTACTACAGCATTTTTTTAGCTGCTCATCTCCTGTTGGGAACTTGGGCTACTTTCAAATCTTGGCTATTGTAAATACTGCTGCAGGGAACACAGGGGTGTGTATATTCTTTCAAATTAGTATTTTTGGTTTCTTCAGATATATTCCCACAACTGGAATCACTGCACCATAAGGCAGTTCCATTTTCAATTCTTTAAGGGAACTCCATACTGTTTTCTATAGTCTGCACCAGTCTCTATCCTCACCAGCAGGGCATGAGGGTTCCCTTTTCTTCACATCCTCACCAACGCTCATTTGTTTGTTTATTAATGACAGCCATTCTGGCAGGCATGAGGTGGTATCTCATTGTGGTTTTAACGTGCATTTCTCTGATTAGTGGCTGGAGCATTTTTTAAATATCTATTGGCCATTTTTTTTTCATATGCTTATTTCCATGTGTGTAACTTCTTTGGTGAGATGTCTGTTAAGGTCTTTGGCCCACTTTTTAGTAGCATTGTTCGTTTTCTTATTTTTGAATTTTAGAAGGTCTTTGTGCATTTTGGATAGCAGTGTTTTATTAGATGTATCTTTTGCAAATATTTTTCCCTGCCTGTGACTATTTTTTAAATATTTTATTTATTTATCTTTAGAAGGTAAGGGAAGGAGAAAGAGAGAGAAATATCAATGTATGGTTGCCTCTCGTGTGTCCTCCGCTGGGAACAGGCCTGCAACCCAGGCACGTGCCCTGACTGGGAATCGAACCATGATCCTTTGGTTCATAGGCCCACGCACAATCCACTGAGCTATGCCAGCCAGGACCCTGACTCTGACTTTTTAAAAATTCCTTTGACATTGTTTTTTGAGTGGCAGAGGTTTTTAATTTGAATGAAGTCCATTTTATTAATTGTTTACTTCATGGATTGTATCTTTAAAGTTGTATCTAAAGAGGCATCACCATACCCAAGGTCATCAGGTTTTCCTCTGTGTTATCTTCTAGGAGTTTGATAGTTTTGTGTTTTACATTTAGGACTGTGATCCATTCTGATTGAATTTTTGTGACTGGTGTCTAGATTTTTTGGGGGCATTTATGTAAATGTTTGGTTGTTCCAGCGCCATTTGCTGAAGAGACTGTCATTGTTCCACCGTATTGCCTTTGACCCTTTGTCATATAACAGTCGATTACGTTTATGGGGATCTATTCTGGGCTCTATTCTATTCCAGCGATCTGTTGGTTTATTCATCCACCAAGCGTACTGTCTTGATTACTTTAGTTTTATACAGAGTTGTGAAGTCAGGTGTCATCAGTCCGCCAACTTTGTTCTTCTCCTTCAGCATTGTATTGGATATTATGGATCTTTTGACTCTCCAAATAAACTTCAGAATCAGTTTGTCAATATCCATAAATAACACGGTGGGATTCTTATTGGGATTGCACTGAATCTATAGATCAATTTAGGAAGACCAGACATCTTGATGATAGCTATTTTATTTTGAAGAGCTTTTCAAAGTACAAAAATGTATAGAGTACATTTTGTACTTACTTTTTGCAAGTACAAAAAGCCTTGCATTCTGTTACCTAGCACAAGAACTAGAAACATAACCATGCTTTTTTCTCTTTCAGGAAAATGTTTTGGAAATAGAAAATTCCAGATTAATCAAGTTTCAGTTCCATTTGTTTTCTTCTATATTCTTTTCTACTCACATGGGAGAGTAAACTAAGATCATAAATAGGTTATATACCTTTCAAGTTTTTGTATTTTATGTGTATATATGTACAGTAGAGAATTTTTATGTTTTTAATTTATAGAAATGTTTTATACTATATCAGTCTGCCATTGCTTGCTTTCACTAATATTGCTTTCTAGACTTGTATATACCAAAATTCAGTTTTATATTTGGATTGTAGATAAACATTTCAGTTACATTGTTTGTGGTTCTTTAGATTACAATTAATGTTACAATGCACATCCTTTCACACATCTGTTATTATGAATATGTATGAATACCCTTGAAGGGTTTTATGCTTGTGCATTTTCACTCCTAAGAGATATTGCAAAAATGTTTTCCAAAGTGGATTTATCAATACATCAATGCCTCAGCACTCTTACATAAAAATGCTTGTCTCCTCTGTACCAAATCTTGATATTATCAGATTTATTGTATTTTATTTTAGCTAATCGGGTATGTTTGACATACTCTCTCACTGTTGCTCTGCGTGCAGGTCGGGAAAGAACAGGGAGCAGTGCCATGGCCCCCACTGCACCACCGAGGAGGTAAGGCTCCTGGACGGGAATAGCGGTGTGGTGGGGCAGTCATATGGGGCCGCATGCACAGGTCTGTCGCCCAGGAGCAGCTCAGCAGCCACAGAGAACCGCCACTAGAACTCACAGGGCCAGGCAGGCAGGGACAGTGGAGTTTCGCTGTCAGCTCTGGGTGCTGATGCTTAAGAATGGGAGCCCTGTCCTCAGTCCACGCCTTGGCACAGATAGGGCCCAGTTGCTGAGGCATCAGACAGGAGTCAGTCTCATTTCCTGCGTGCCAGAATTTGTCAAGAGAGATTTATGTCTGCGACACATGTATAATACTCTGGTCTGCTGTTTATTATTTGCCCTTTCCTCAAATACTGCCTCTTCGACTATTCCATGACCCTTTTTCAGGACTCTCTGGGGGTCACAGTGGGAAAAGAATTTATGGAGAAAATAGGAGGTGCAACAGAGAAATAGAAGCAATAAACAGTTTTCTTCTCAAAATCATTTTTGGCCTCAGTTTTTAGTTGCCAAATAATATTTCATTTGTAGTGGTGGTTGGGATATTGTAAAATATTCACAGACTTGATGCCTTTCATTCATTATGCAGTCTTTTCCACTGAGGCACATCCTTCAGAGGTTTCTGAATTTAAAATCCAAGGAATGCATATATTTTGATAGATATGGCTTGGTAATCCTCTCTACCTTGTAATTCATACTCCAGGTTGCAACTGAAATATCAGTTTCACAGCTAAACCTACTTATTCTCAACATCTTCCCTCATATAACTAGTTTTGAGTCTTCAGTATATATCCTCACGGCATGTAGTACTTCTGTTGTGCACTCGCCATCATGGTAATTAAATATTTTTATATAATTCTTTATTTTAGAGTCTTCCTCCTACTACTTAGAATATAAACTGATGTTTAAAGAATTACTTCCAAAGCACTTAGTACAATGTTTTCCACACAATAAGTATTCAATAAATATTACTTGAATGAGCATGTGAATAAACTCTGGTTTATTGGTTTTTATTATTTCCATTCTTTCCAATTATATTTGTGTGCCTATTTGGGTGTATATGCATATACACATATAGATATTCATAAAATGATGATACTTCAGTAACTGCCATTTTACAATAGATAGAAAAACCTCAGGAAGTAACATTTCATACAGAATAACATAGACTGAACAACTGCAAGTTAAGTGAAGGATTTTCTTTATTCCCTCTTTGCAGCCTCTGCTGTTGGGTCAGCTTGTGAAATATTCCTGTAACGCTTACTCGGGGAGGTCTACAGGACCAGGTAACAACCACAATAAAGATGCACACTTCAAGGTTGTTATTCAATTATGCTGCTCTCCTTGAGTGCGCTTCATGTTTTTGCACATCGGAGGGAGATTTATGGAGCTTCATATTAGCTTTTTATGCAAAAAAAAATCATCGAGATAAATTTAATTATGTACCTCCAACACCCACAGTGTGCTGGGTAGCAGAATCTGAATGTCAAAAAGCATTGTCAAGAAGGAAAATGAATAAGGCGAAGAAAAATGCAATTCCCAACATGTCCAAATCAACCCATTAAAAACTACTTGTAATTTGTCAGATCACATCAATCATTTACGTTTGATAGTCTTGGAAACACGGTCCCTTCAGATTTGTGAAAGATGAAAGGTGATCTCACTTTAGCCCACAGTTCCTTGTTGCTTCTAATAAAAAAGAACGATTACAGGCATACCTCTGAGATGCTGAGGGTTTGACTCTAGACCGTGGCAATAAGGCAAATATCACGATTAAGCACGTCATACAAATGTTTTGGTTTCCTAGCAAATATAAATGTTATATTTATACTATATTGTAGTCTATTAAGTGTACAATAGCATTATGTCTGAAAACAATATATATACCTTAATTAAAAGATACCTTATTGCTTAAAAATGCTAGTAATCTTCTGAGCCTTTGACAAATCCTAATCTTTTTGCTGGAGGGGGGTTGTGCCTCAATGTTGGTGGTGGCTGACTGATCAGGCCCCTGGTTGCTGAAGCGCAGGGTGGTTGTGGCAAGTTCTCAGTGTAAGACAGCCATGGCATTTGCTGCATCGATTGACTTTTCCTTTCATAGCGATTTCTCTCTGTATGCAACGCTGTTTGTTAGCATTTGCCCACAGTAGAACTTCTTTCAAAATTGGAATCAATTCTCTCAAACGCCAACACTGCTTTATTGACTGAGTTATGTAATCCTCTAAAAACCTTTGTTTCCATTTCAACGAGCTTCACAAAATCTTTACCACGAGTAGTTTCCACCTTAAAAAAACACTTTTTTTGCTCATCTAGAAAAAGCAACTCATCATCCTTTAACGTTTTGACATGAGATTGTAGCAATTCACGCACATCCCCTTTTAATTCTAGTTCTCTGCTTGTTTCTACTACATCTGCGGTTACTTACTCCACCAAAGGTTTGACTCCCCCAAAAAATCATCTGTGAGTGTTGAAATCAACATCTTCTGAATTCCAATTAGTATGCATATTTTGACCTCTTCACATGAATCACAAATGCTTTTAATGGCACGTAGAATGGTGAATCTTTCCCAGAAAGTTTTCAATTTGGTGTGACCAGATCCATAGGATTCTATCTATGGCAGCAAAATAGCCTGGCAAAATATATTTCTTATATAATATTCAGAATTATTCCTTGATCCATGGGCTGCAGACTGAATGCTGTGTCATCAGGCATGAAAACAACATCAGTCTCGTTGTACATATGTGGGGTTGGTTTACGAGGCCCCCCAAACAGATATAATGGGAACATTAAAGGTCACTGATTGCAGATCACCGTGAAAACATAATAATAATGGGAAAGTCTGAATATTGTAAGCATTACCAAAACACGACACAGAGACAGGCAGCGAGGAAATGTTGAAGAAATGGCACCTTACCGATTTGCTCTCACTCAGGATGGCCACAAACCTGCACCTGGTAAGAGAAAACTCATTATCAGCTAACTGCAATGAACTGAAGCACAGTTAAGTGGGGTATTTCTTACTGCTTCTAATCAAAAAGAACAATTGCAGGCATACCTCTGAGATGCTGAGGGTTCGATTCCAGACCGTGGCAATAAGGCAAATATCATGATTAAGCACACCACATGAATGTTTTGGTTTCCTAGTAAAAATAAATGTTATATTTACACTAGTCTAAAGCTGAAACCCAGTGACAGGCAATATATTTCTCAGTAATGTGACCTGGATCAGAAATTCTATAAACACACACTGAGTATGTTGTTCTAGTAATTGTAAAATAAACATTTAACTAAGTCTCATCATTTGTTTTCTTTGTATTTCTGATGCATGAGACTAGGAAACAACTTTTAAAGGCACTCATCTTGCTTTTATGTTTTGATACATATTTTTTAAATCCTACTTTCATTTAATGCTTACATCAGTAAAATACAGTGCAAAATAACAGTGCTTAATTTGAGTATTTAATTAAAAATATATTGACTGGGCTATAAAAATGCTTACTTGGTTGCAAATAACATTATTCGAGCACACTAGTAAGTGCTAGTGTGTGAGTGATTAGAATGTAAGTGGATATGGACGTTATTAAGAAAATGAGATATTTTTTCAGTACTTTTATTTTTGTTTTTTCTATAATAGAAAAGTGGCCATAAATGCATACTTATTTTTAATATTCTTGACTTGGTGCTATTTATAAGGATATCTCAATGAATGGTTTAGCATTGAATTTCCAGAAATGTACTTATTTTATTTAGTGTGGGTTCTTGTTTTTAGGCAGGTGTGTAGATGAAATCAGCCACGTGAAGCCCCTTTGTACTCTGAGAAACTTCCCAGAATCCTACAGGCTATGTTACATTGAGGCTGGAAAAAAATCAAATCTCAAGTATTCTTATTAAATTACAGTTTTACTTGGTTAGTGCCCACTGAGTAGCCCCTGCTTGATATATTGGAAATTCAGTGGAAGAAATGATGATGTTCTTAGAATTTTCATGGAGAGAAGAGTAGGAGAATAGGAAAGGATAATGGTCTATACTGGGGAGAAAAAAGCTCCCCAAATTCTGTTACCTCCTTGTTTGAGTCAGAGTTTTCTAGAGAAACAGAACCAATCAGACATAGGAGATTTATTATTAAGAACCGGCTCACATAAGGATAGAGGACGAGAAGTTCCACTAGGAGCAGTCAGCAAGCTGGAGACCCAGCAGAGCCGGTGCTGTGCCATTCTGTCTGAGGTTGAAGGCGTGAGAACCAAGAGAACAAATGGTCTTAGTTTCAGTCCAAGTGCAAGAGAAAACTAATGTCCCAGATCAACGACAGTGAAGCAGACAGAGAGTGAATCCTGCCTTATTCCTCCTTTTCCTTCTGGTCAGGCCTGTAAGGGATCAGATGGTGCCCCGCCCCCATATTGGGGAATGCAAACTGCTTTACTCCATCTGCAGATTTACTCAGTCGACATGCAGACGCTAATCACATATGGAAACATCTTCACAGACACGCCCAGAAATCAGGTCTAACTGGGTGTCTGAGCCCCCACAGCTCCCTCATGTTGACACACAAAATTTAGAGTCACACCTCTTTTTATTCCTAAGATTCTCTGTTGTCAGGATGCCTGGGTTCAAAATAGCTCCAGTGCCTTCAAGTTATAAATATTACACGCCTTCATTTTCTCACCTGTGTCAGAGATAATAAGAGCTCGTTGTTAGAAGGCTTACATAAAACGATACACTTAAATCGCTTGGCTCAGTGCAGGCCTTCTGAGCAAGCACTCAGTGAATAGTATCTGCTCTCACCATTATTAAAATTAATAGAAAGAATAAAAATGTCAGTGCATTTAAAATCCACTGTCTTGGTTTTCAAGAGGGTCAGGTTGTACAATCTTATTATGTGCGTGCAGGGCAGAGAGAAATATTTGACAAGTAGCATGAATGACTGCCGCAGAGAATGAGTCATGTGGAGAAGGTCAAACAGCAATTGCAGAGAGCAATGACGGCAAATCTAAAGCCAGCTACTCTCCTTTGAGTCACTGGCCTAATTCACTGTGGAAGCACAATGCACAGCCTTCACCTCCACCGAAACTATTGCAACAATCAGGAGGTTTACTGTTCATGTAACTGGCTCATCCTGGATCTATTTTTATTTCAACAATGGTCTCATTGAGCCACCTATTTCCAGGGACATATCCTAGAAACTTCAGGTCCTAGAAAGCTCCACCTGAAAAATAGATAACAATATTTACTCTCTCAATTACTGGCTCTATCAGTCCAAGGTTGTCATCCTCTTGTTCTCATCGTATCCACTTTCTGCTCCCATAGAGGGTTTCAGTCTTTGGATCTGTTTGATTTCCTTAGTCTGTGCGCCTCCTCTGGCCTCCCCTAATGGGAGCGGAGCTTGATTGTCTCAGCTGCTTTCACCCTGGTTGCCCCCATTTGCTAGCACACTTACCTCATCCACGCGTTTGACGGGAATACGAGTCTGCTTGGAACCATGGACATCTGCTGCTCACGGTTGGAGAAGAAATTCTGAGCCCTTGATCACAAACATACGAAACATATAGTGTCCACAATTACCACAATCTGTGTGCATTCCTCACTTAGTTGACTTGTTCTTAATCAGCCGGGGCCCCATTTTCTCTAATGCCTGTTTCCAGTGTCTTCCTCAATGAGCCAGCTAATCCGACCCGTTCTCACTAAGCCTACAGGAAATGTTTGGTCAATAAAGAGTCAGGAAATTTTATCTATTTAGCCAGTAAAGTTTCAGGAAATGTTATGCCCTCCAAGACTGAAACAAAAAAAGATATTCAAGGGTTCAAGGGGAGTGTATAAATTTTAATATCACAATCACTTACCAATTTTTATACTTTCCTTTAGGTAAAACATGATCAGAAATATCCTTAAAGCATTATTGAACTAAGGTCATATTCCTATGTATAGATTTCAAATTATGTGACCCCCAAAATAAAATAAAAGTAAGGAAGTCCAGTAAACTTTTTTTGGGGGGGTTCATGATCGTGCTTGTGATTTTTAAAAATATAAATGTGTGAGATTATTTTAATTGTTTGTATTACTTTGGTTCTCCTGTTTTACTGGACTCTATGTGGATACTTAGTTCACCTGTTGAGTTACTACAGGACTTAATGCCAGAAACCCCACGTGCAAGAGGGGAGGGGGGTGTAAAAAAATGAGAAATTTTGCAACGTCTTTGTAGTGAGAAATCTTTTTCTGTTTTTTAATATTTAGATAATTGATGAACAGACACTTTAGCACCTTGTACTATACCTCAACAGTCCAAATTTCTATGGTCATGATATCAGATAGACAAATGGGGCATTGCAGAGTGTTCATGCCTTTCCTACATTAACCAGTGTTCACAAGAGCCTGCGAATGAGCCTATCAATGAAACTTGTCAGTTTCATAGAGATTCATATTTCAGGCATGGGACTCATTGAACCATTATGCCATTTTATGTCCTGTTTACAAAGAATATAAAAACACGTAGCAATTCAGTTGTGTGAAAGGACCTTTATGAGGCATGACTGAGTGTGGACATTTTCGCTACCTTTATTCAGAGACCAGCATTTTTTTTTTTTTGAAATTCTGTGTTCGTAGTTTTTCTTCCTGGCAACTGCGAGAGTGCAGGGGAAAGGAAAATTCATTTGGGGAACAGAGGAGAAGCAACAGCCACCTTTTTTATTAAGCTCATACCAACCTAAGTCGGTTTCTTAAGTTTCACAATCATGGGATTTTGCTCTTTTGAACTATACACCATAAGGTAAACAAATGTTAGACCTCTGTCTGATACAGCGATGATAACTTAATTCCAAGGCCAAAGGCTAACAAGAAAAGGAAATGAAATCAGAGAATTTTTAAATCAAATTCTGAAAGCAGAGATTTAAACTCACTGGAACTTCGTTCCAGCCACATCACTGATGTCTGGATGGGAGAGAAGAGGGAGAAAACGCAGCTTGAGGATAGTTCTTCCACTTGCCCACAGGCCCCATGTTCTAGAAAAGAGGGGGAAAAATTGTCTTCTGTTTCTGTACCAACTAGACGGATTCACTCCCTTACGGGGTCAGTGCTTCCTTCGGCTGTGAGAGTTCAGGGCTAAGCCATTCCTCTGGAAGGTGGAAGCGTTTTTTTCTCTCTTATTTGTAAAATGGATTATAACCCGGCGTTCTCTCAGATCCGCGATAAGCATCACGAGCACCCATGTCCTGTACGTTGCATTCAAATACATCTATCTCTCAAAATCTCATAACATTTTTTCAGGGTTATTCAGTATTCTTCTCACGGAGCGTAACGCTCAGTAGAGCATCCTTACTCGGTATCGTTAAACAGTTTGTACCTGTAACAATGAAAAGGCCTTTAGGGATCGGTTATAAAATGGTGACTCTGCCTGCAGTAGTCTGGCATAGTTGTTCCTTCTATTTGAACGGAAATCAAATTGGAAGGAAAGAGACACTTCTGATCTAGCAGAGAGTATGTGATACTTTCAAAATATCTACACATCCCATGTTTCTTTCAAGTTCCCAGTACTTTTGGGGAAAATGCCTGCCAAAATCTCACGGAAGTTGCTTGCCTCAGAAATGAACCCTAGGAAAGGAAAGTTGTGTGAAAAGGTAGAAAGTTGAGTGAAAGGATAGAAAAAAGGTAATTCTGCAATCTTTTACTTGGCTTATCCTTGGCCTACCTTTGCATGTGTTTTGGCTAGAAAACTTCCTTCTTTTGCACTCCAGAAGATACATAGATTGAAAAAAGACAAATAGAATTTTTACATGAGGAAGACTGTATATACTAAGTTAATACCAACATGATTCCATCAAGAGAAGTGTTTTAGCAAAGTGTCTAAAATCACTCCTATGTGCCAGTCGCGCCAGGAAATGATGACACTTGGGATATTTCAGCACCTTCTGTGTCCTTTCAGTATTGAGAGCACGAGAACAGAGATTTCGCATCTCAGATCTTCAAATCTCAGTGCTCTTCCTGTCGCTGAAAATGTCATCTTCACAGATCTGTTCAGCCTGAAACGTGTCACCACCTTCAGGCTGATCCAAGGATGTGTCAGGGAGTGGTCTTCGTGCTGGACATATGTTCGAGGGACAGATCACCAAAGTGTAAATGGAGGCCAGTCACACCACTGAGGTAGCACCCACCTACAGTGGCAGGAGTAAGTTCTTCACAGCTGTCGCCACGTTTCACACATCAGATCTCAGCTTTTGTTCATCAGTGGCTATTGTTTGACAGCAAAATGACAAACTGAGGTTCCAGAAAAAGAATATTTCATTTATGTAAGTCCTTTGGAAGGCAAGACAAAGGAGGAGTTTATGGCTAAGAAATTTCTTAACATATCTTTCACCACCCACTCCTACACATCTAGTGTTCATATTATTGATTTCCATACACTCTCCTTTAAAACCCCACACGGAAATAACTGCTTTATATTGACTGTCTTTGTGCTTTTTTGTGCCTTTGAAGATAATAACTGAAATTTTCAGCAGTAAATGACTACATTTTTTCCTTTGTGTCTTTGACTTTAATGGCATTTAGTCTCAGTTTATTATTAGTGAATTAAAGAATACATTTTACAAGTGCATGATTTCTCCAGTGACATTGTGGATGAAGCTAAGTTGGAAGAACAAAATGAAGTGCTGGTGTGTCAGAAAGATCAATTCTTGTATGGAAATCACAATGGTGATGCTCAGCCAGGGTGCTCTTTATGATACTTTGATGAAGTCATTTACTCAATCAAAAACCTGCATTTTAATATAACTTTAATAAACAACTATACTTTTAACAAATTACTAAAATACTAAAAAATTACTGAAATATATAAGCAATTTATTTATTTTTAGTGTATTTTTATGTATTTATTTTTAATTTATTTAATTTTTTTTCGAGTACAGTTTTCTATTACTCCCACCCCCCCATGCAATTTACAAAGCCTTTATAAAAATGATGAATTTAGTTAAACAGTGTAAGTTTGAATAATGGCTTAAATGTTGTGTTCATATATGTGTTAGTATATAAATTAAAAAAGGTAAGAGAAACGTTACTCAACGTTTTCAATAATATTGTACAAATTAACTTCTAGGCTTGGATGATAAGTCTACTTAGATTGGTTTATCTAGATAACTGATCAAATCTTTATCAACAACAATGAAAGTAAAAACATACATATCCTACGCCTCACCGCTAGAACAATGAAACGAGTTTGGTGGCAAAACAGAAATGCAAAGAGAAGCCAGCAGGCCAGCATAAGGCTGGCACGGAAGTCCTATTTTAGTCTATACTTGGTCCCAGACCTCATTATTAAAGCTGCAGTTTCCATATAGATGAACTACGAAGCAAAGCAAATGCAACAATCTTTGTATTCGTCTGTTCCACCTAAACAGAGGTATAGTCATTTTCAACATATCCCTATAACCCAAAATTAAAACATAGCAGAAAAATGGTGAACATGGGACTGAATATATGTTAACAAAAAAAAAAAACAATTTGCTTACAGAGACCAATTGGAAATGGAACATTTTTCCAACCAAAACAGGTAACCAGAGACAAATCAGTGAATACAGTGGAATAACTTAGGAGACCAAACCAGCAAATCTGCTTTCACATGTTTTCCGAGTTTTATGTGCTTTGGCATAAAGACATACATTACATATCATACGTTAGGAACAGGGGAAACAAATGTTATAGCAAATAACAGTAAGTGTAAGTTGGATAAAACAAGGAGCTGTGGGGTTGTCGTCTATGGCCTTTATCATGTCGGGGCACTTTCCTTCTAAAAATGTGAAATAGAATACAGAACAAATATTCCAGTGGGAATCAATCACATATTTTGTGTCATCTGCCAAAGTATCTTTAATCTTTCCATCTTTATGTGATGAACTTGCCCTTGGGGACGTTAGGGAGGTTGACAGGGTGAGAAATATTGGAAAGTAAATTTGATGAAGAATTCCTGGTGTAGGGAAATAACATTTCTGTTCATTTATTTCACTTTACTGACTGACAAAATGTTTCAATATGCAGTAGATAGGAAATGAAAATGAATCAGTGGCAGTTTTTCCTGCATTTGCACCTGATCGGTTTTATCTACGTGGCAAACAAATCCCACCGTCATGAGTGATACTGTGCGTGGATCTGCTCTTTAACAGCTTCTCTCTGCCTGGGAAGCCCTTGATAACAGGATTTTGAGAATGATCTAAATATATTCTACTGAATATGTGCCATAAAAATGCTTCTCAGCCAGGCTCTTCATTCAAATGTTGTCATTAATGTTTATTTTACTATTACTCTTGACCAAAGATTGTCACATTAATTTTTTATCACAAAATTCTATTAGTTTTTTTTGCAACATTCTACCTTTCTCTAGTTGCCTAATAAAAATCTGTTCCAAGGAAGATAAAAGAATACTTATAATTGGCATATCGAAATACCGATTAAGTCAGACTGGCCTCCAGTGGTGCTAATGTTGCAATAAGCTGGACTCTAGGTCTCTACAGCTGTCGGGGTTCGTGCAATCAGAGTACCTGAGGATTACCAGGCATTGGCACCTGTATTAAAGAAGTAAAGAAGAAAGTAAAAAAGGAAAACAAGAGCACCTTGCATCATGTTTAATAAGCATTTGCTAAGAGATTGTCTTCGCACCTGAGAGGAAGGGATACACACCTAGGGCCACCAATTCTCTTTCTAGCTATTGCCAGGCAGCCTGCCCTGTTTACCCCAGCGTGCCAAAGAATACAGTTGTACGTATGTGTCATGATGTGATGAAGACTGGGAAAGGCGATGGGATCTGATTTTGGGTGGGAGGGACAAGTTAATAGCCAAAATTTTCCCAACTTTGAGAAACATGCGACCACTGGATCATACATTCCTCCTCTCAGTAACAAATGGGTAGAATTAATTACCCGAATGGAATAGGTATCAACATTACTGTAAAGCAGAACTGGAGAGTACGGCAGAGACAAACACAGTGAATGGTTTCACGCATTTGATAAACGCATTGCTAAAGTCACCTCCTTGGATTTATTGATTGCTACAAGGGAAGCAGGAAGTAGGGAGTTGGAGGAAGGAAACATTCATTCAAATATTCTTCCATGAATATTGGAAGTCTCCTTGCTCTAGAAACACAAATGGAAGGGAATAAGCATATCTCCTAACAAATTTAAATAGAGCAGTAAGAAAATTTTCACCTTAAACCAGTAACCAGGGATACTAATTCTTTACTGTGTTGCTAATTCTGTTCATGCACCCTAATTCCTCTGGGCCTCTGGTGCACTTTCTATAATATGTAATCAAAATATGCTACTCTTGAGAACTAGCAACACAGCACATTGTGATGTGCAGTTTCTTCCCTCTAAGATTAATGATCATGTAAAAATTAACTAGTAATTCTTTCAAGAATCATAAGTTCTGACTTAGTTAAAAGAAATTAACCCATATTAAACACCTTTATTCTAAGAAATTATAGTGAGAAGTGGGATGTTCTTATACTATAATATGCTCTATTATTTCATGACTCCCTATTTATAAGTGGAACAATAATTATTGTTTATGAGGTTAAAGTTGCTTAAAACCTTGTTGGGGCAATATGCAGGAACTCTGACTTTTTCTATTAAAGACGAAGCTGATTAGAAAAAAGAACAATATCCTCTAACAGAAAAGACATTCTGTGATCCAATTAAAAATAAGCAAACAAACAATAACCTAAGTATGAATTAGACTTGCCAGTAATCTTGAAAAAAATGTGATAATTGCTTTATTATTAAGTAATATTATCACAGGAAATTACCCCAATAAAATTAACTTTAATTTTTAGAAGCTTATTTTGTTATGGGATAATATGTACAGCATATAACAACTTCACAGATATATTTATGAACGTATTAAAATGAAACAATCAATTTTTCCTAATGATTTTAATGTACTTTATAGTCACTTAGGTGTGTAAATATAGTTAAATTATGAAAAGATATGAAAGATAATTTGTATAATGAATGCTGAAAGCATTACACTTTTGAGACAGACTTATGGATGATAGTCCTGGGAGTAAACTATATTATAAATCGGTGTTAACGATTTATTTAGTTCTACTCCCCCCAAATAATTGCATTTGTATCTTAAATTTAATGGTGCTAAAAAGTTATAACTGACAGTAGAATAAAACATTTGTAATTTTTCAAGGATGTTCATCAGAAACTTGGATAGCATCTGCATTAATATAGCATTTTCTATTTGTGCTGTGCTTTTGTTTAATTGGCTGTGAAAAGTTGTCACGTAAAGTAATATATACACTTTTTAGCAGGAGTGGAGGACAGAGAGTCATGCACGTAATGAAAGAAATTCTGACCTTATGAGCTTTGGCTGAAGGACAAATGATACATGTAAAATGTCTTGTGAAATTCTTAGAACAAAGTAACTGTTCCAAACCGACAGTTTTGCCATAGATGATTAGAACAAGAAGAGAATGAGGATGAATTAGTAGTGAAGGCTTCAAGAGAGAGCTGAGTGTTTGAATATTCTATCATCCATTTAATTATCAAAGTTTTATCGATCATCTGCTATATGCCAGACATTGTACTGCATGGTAAGGATTCATTGCTGAAAGAGACATGGTTTCTTTCTGTAGTTCAGAAATGGGAACACTAATAATTGAAAAGGGGAAAAGTTTATTCCATGTCAATGAAAAGATATAAAACAAAAAATATATGCTTAGCAATAGCCAGAATTTTCATATTCTAGAAATTCCTTCTTAAACTAAATGAGATCAAGTATGTGGAGTCACCTAAACCAGCACTCAGCAGAGTGTAGGCAGTGGGAAAATGAAATTGTGGTCACACCGTGTATGATGCAAACATCTGCTTTTGTAACTCAAACTGGCAGGCGTAAGACATCAGGATCACACACCGGTAGTGGGCACTGCTCTGATTTCATTATCCACGCAGCTAAATATTGTTTTCTGACACCTAAAATATTACGTTTTAACTTTTAATTTTTTTCAATTGCAGTTTGCATTCAATGTTATTTTCAAGTAACAGTTTCAAGTGTACAGCATAGCGGTTAGACAGTCATATTCTTTACACAGGGATCCCCTGGTATGTCCAGCAGCCTCCTGGCACCACACAGGGTTACTACAATATTATTGACTGTATTCCCTATGCTCCGTGTTATATCCCTGTGACTATTTTGTAACTACAAATCTGTACTTCTCAATCCTTTCACCGTTTTCGCCCAGTGCCCCCCAACTCCCTCCCCTCTAGCAACCACCGTGAGTCTGTATCTATGCCTCTGACTTTGCATTTGTCAGTAGGTATATACCAGATATTACCACAGCACGGAGAGAGCACTTAGAAAGAAATCAAGAATACAGCAACATTTAAGTGTGTGATTTGACAAAATAAGGAATCTTACACACATTCAACAGATTTTCATTGCTGTATCTAGTATATTCTAGATACTAGAGGTACAAAGATACATGGGACATTGTTCTGACCCTGTATCAGTAAGGTTCCCCTTAGCATTTTTTTAAGCAGCAGCAGCACTGGGATTATGAGGAACAACCAAATTAAACAGATATTTGAGTTAAATGAGAAAATAATAGATTTATTTCAATATCTGAAATAATAACACATTGAAGAAAGATCCAATTTTTACTCAATTATTTCAGCAGATCAGAGGTATAACCAAAGAGAATCAATTTGCTTCACAATGGATATGTCTAATATTGGCACTAGCTGCCTTGAGACTATAGCTATTATTTAGTGGAAAGCTTCTTGAAACTTTGTCTAGATGGCTGGAGAACACCCCTGGAAAGAGTGCCAATCGTTCCTTACACCATGATCAAAGCATACAGCACTGATCAATTTCAGTCCAGAGACCTCAGAATATGTCCCAACATAGGATTTCAGGCAGCTGCAGTTAATAGATTAGTTTTTAAGTTGAAATATTGTTGCCATTTCTGACAACATAAAGTGCAACAACATCACATCTTAGGGGGTACCAGAAGGAGTAGAGATGAGCAAGGGATCGAAAACCTGCTTAAAAAGATAGTGGCTGAAAACTTACTTAACCTGATGAGGGGAAAAAGACACACAAGTCCCGGAAGCACAGAGAGTCCCAAAGGAGATGGACCCAAAAAGGCCCACAACAGAATACATCATAATTAAAATTAAAAGGTAAGTACAAAGAGAATCCTAAAGGAAGCAAGAGAAAGATGGTTACCTACAAGGGAGCTCCGATAAGACTGTCAATTGACTTTTCAAGAAAACATTTTAGGTCAAGGGTGTTAGCATGAAATACTCAAAGTGGTGGAAAGCAGGAACCTACAACCAAGACTACTTTACCCAGCAAGGCTGTCATTTAAAATTGAAGAGGTAAAGAGCTTCCCAGACAAGAAAAAGCTAAAGGAGTTTATCACCACCAAACCAGTATGACAAGAAGTATTAAAGGGTCTTTTTTTAAGAAGAAGAAATAAACAACAGATGAACATAGTTAAAAGAATAAAATGACAATAAATATGTACCTATCAGCAATCACTTTAAATGTAAATGGCTTAAATGCTCTAATCAAAAGACATAGGGTAGCTGAATGGATAAGAAAATAAGATCCATGTATGTGCTGCCTACAAGAGACCTGCCTCAGAACAAAAGATACACACAGACTAAAAGTGAAGGTTGGAAAAAGATATTTAATGAAAATGGAAAGGAAAGAAGAGCTGGGGTAGCAATACTTTTATTGGGCAAAATAGACTTTAAAACTAAGGCTATAATAAGACATAAAGAAGGGCACTACCTAATGATAAAGGGGGCAATCCAACAAGAAGATATAATCCTTGTAAACTTTTATGAACCCAACATAAGGACACCTAAGTATATAAAGCATATTTTGATAGACATGAAGGAAGAGATGGTCAGTAATATAGACATCAATGGATAGATCTTCCAGACAAAGCATTAACAAGGAAACAGCAGTCCTATGTGACACACAAGATCAAATGAACTTAATATCTCCAGCGTATTTCACCCCAAAGCAGTAGAATATACATTCTTTTCAAGGGCTCATGAGACATTTTCTAGGATAGATCACATGTTAGGACACAAAACAAGTCTCAATAAATTTAAAAAATTGAAACCATATCAACCATCTTCTCTGACCATGAAGGTATGAAACTAGAAATAAATCATAAAAAAATACCCTGAAAAACACACACAGCCATGGAGGCTAAATAACATGTTACAAAACAATCAATTGGTTAATGGTGAGAACAGGGAAGACATCAAGAGATACCTTGAAACAAATGAAAATGAGAACATAACAACTCAAAATCTGTGGGACAAAGGGAAAACAGTCCTAAGAGGAAAATTCATAGTATTACAGACCTACCTCAAGAAAGAAAAATTTCAAATAAGCAATCTAATTTTATACTTAAGGGACTGGAAAAATAACAGCAAACAAAGTCCAAAGTGAGTAGAAGAAAAGAAATAATAAAGATCAGAGCAGAAATAAATGGCATAAAGTCTAAAAATGCAATACAAAAGATCAATGAAATAAGCCAAGAACTCATTCTTTGAAAAGATAAACAAGATTGACAAATCTTTAATCAGACTCACCAAGGAAAAAACAGAAAGGACCCAAATAAATAAAATCAGAAAAGAAAGAGGTAACAACTGACACCAAAGCAATACAAAGAATTGTAAGAAAAATATTACAAATAACTATATACCAAGAGATTGGACAATCTGGATTAAATGGATAAATTCCTAAAAACATACAATCTTCTAAACCTGAATCAGGAAGAATCAGGGAATCTGAATAGACAGATTACAACTAACAATTTGAAGCAATCATGACAATATCTATGCTACCCAAAACAATCTACACATTCAATGCAATTCCTAACAAGATACCAGTACCATATTTCCCAGAACTAGAAAAAATATTCCAAAAATATATATGAAAACACAGAAGACCCCAAATAGTCACAGCAATCATTAGAAAGAAGAACAAAGTTGGAAGAATCAGATCTTTCAAGTACTAACTTTAAATATAGCTGACATTATTGGAGCTTCTTATAAAAGTCGGGTGCTATGTTTTGCATGCATTTTAAAATTTTATTATCAGAAAAGTCTTGTGAATTACTATTATCATTCCAACTTTTTCAGATGTGAGGGCTGTAACAGGGAACACAGGGGACTTCCACAAAGCACATAACTACTAGGAAGCAGGACTAGAGTTTAAAGCTAGGCGGTCTGGCTTTGATGTTAATGACCACCATACATTGCATCTCTACTGGGCCCTTCACTTGAACACCAGAAAGTGATTAAAAATGCACCTATGTTATTATTTTCATAGGTTAAACATACCCTTTCACGGTGAGATTATCTGCGAGATAATAGTTCTTTTAGTTCTGATGAAGGACCACTTAACTAAATCACCTGAGCCATGGCGCCTCTTTTATGACTTGTTCAAATCTAGTGACTTATCAGACTATTGCGCTCTCTGAAATATACGTTTAAGGTCATTTGAATTGTGCATTTCCCCAGAAGTGATGTTTAAATTAGTTTACCCATGAATTGGTGTTTTCAAATAGCCTTGTAGTAAAGACACATTTCCAACTAGGCGGGTAGAATATACGGTATATTGGATTGACTTACCTTCATGTATATGAAGAGTTTATAAGCTACGCTGAGACACTGCGAAATGTGAAAGATTTATTTTTCAGAGGATTATCTTTTGGTAACTGGTAAAACTGGATGAGAGAGGATGTAAACATGTTTCTGGGTCAAAAGGTGTGGGAAAAGTTGAATCAAACAAAATCAAGCATGTTTCTTCACTATTTGACTCGTTTGAAGCTTTAATATGCTAATATATATGTGCATATCTTAGAGGTAGATAGAGACATCTCCCAACATTGTTATACCAAAGAATCTCTTTACAGTTTTTATTCAAAGTTCATCTATTATAATAAGTATCAGGTAGAATACATTTAGAAAAATTCTCTAGAGGGTGAGCTCACACAATCTTCAGAGCATTGTAGCCACTTAATAAAATTTTATTGGAAGAAGGAATGGACATTAAAATCGTATGTACATTCATAATAATTTATACCTAAGGCCCATCGACTATGAAATTATGGTTCAGATAATGCCACCAAGGGCCAGCTTCTGGAAAAAGAAGATAGTTTATCTTAATTATAGTGACCTCGATGGATGGAGATATATTCCAAAGCCTTCTGACTCCACTCTGTATCCTGATGTGGTCCCATCACTCTTCATCTCGTTTAACTTCCATGTCATTTATAGTGACTGTCTTTTAAAAAGATTAATATTGTAGAATCCATTATTGCATGGGAAATTTTAACTGAATTAAAATAACTGCAGAAACATCATCACCTTGGAAAATTGTCATGTTGTTATCAGAGAGAAGTTTGTAACAGACAGCCTTTAGTAAATCTCTTCTAGCTAGAGACTGAATGCAAAAAAAAAAAAGAAGAAGTAGGTTAGCCAACTTTAATTTCCTGGAAGCATTCATTATACTTTTCAATAAAAAAAGTATTTTATTAAAATATATTAGGCAAGAAAGCACAATTAGTAGTGATTGTTTTTTTCTAAATTTATAAGCAGAACAATTTATTCAGGTCACTAAGTTGAGGATCGTTTTTAGTGTATATTTATAATATACATCGCTATATATTTATAATATTTTGTTTTTCTTTCAATTGCAACCTCAGAAGTAATCAAAACAAGCATTGCTTTTCCTATTAGACTATTCCAATTCAATGAATATTGAATGAATATACTACAGAGTACAAAATATAAAGGCCTACCCTCAAGGAGCTTGAAATCAATGAGGAGAATAAGGAGCACAGGAAATCACTCTAATGACAGGCAAAAAGTAGTAAGCCAATTTTAAACGATATAAAGTGCCATGAAGTTTTCAGATAGGGAGTAATCACATTTCTCTGTGTGAAAACACCTGGGTGGATTGGGCTCTGAATCTGGTGCTAAAATTAGCATTTTGAGGAATAAATGCAGGGCTTTTCATAAGCATATTTCAGAAATGTTGACACTTATCAAATACTACTTTTTGCTGTGTTTTCTGATCCTCCATAACTGCATATCATCTCTCTGCATTTGCTCAGCGCACAGAGTGCATGGATGGAAACGTGGACGAGATGATGTGCTAGGCCCAGAACATGAAGTCCTTTGATTGGTGATTTTATTCAATAGTGAAATAGTCTCGAAGATTTTTTTTTAATAAAAATGGCATAATTGGGCTGATCTGGGAACACTGTTCATGATGGGGAAATGGAGGGAAGATGAACTGAAAGCAGAGCGCAGTGATTCAGGAAAACCACCCTCAACTGAGGTACCGGAAGTGAGAACTGCAACCAGCGGTACAAGAGGCATTAGGAAGTGGAAATGACAAGATAGAGCAATTATTGGGTAGCAGAGGAAGAGGGAAAACCAAAAAAGAAAAATAAACTTCAGTTTCAAGCCTGAGTGTAAAAAATCACCATGCCATATACCCAAATAAGCAATGAAGGGAAGAGAGCCAATGTGTGCAGAGCAGACAATGAGTTCGGGTTTACTGATTGTGTTTGACAGGTTGGTGGAGACAGGTACAATTTTTGAAAAGTAAGTTAGAAATACGGGGCAGGAGTCATACAAGGCAAAGGAAACGGTTAGTAACCAGTATGGCATGGGGGAAAAAAGCAGTAAGGCATGCGCAGTGGGCGATCGGAAGAGTTGCTGGCTGTAGGTAGCTGGTTTCAGTGAAGACACTGGAAGATCCACACTGTGTGGATGGCGACGTGACTGGCTCTATCCAGTGAGAGAGGATATAGCAAAGAGGGTTGGGGGAAAGCTTTGGGGAACGTTTAAATAAGAAGCTTTGGGAAGTGAGGCTAAACAAAGTCAAGAGAGGAAATGGCTGGAACAGGAAGGAAGAAAATCTAAGAAACATACTCAGCACTGTTAGCTGCTATGTATGTACATTTTATTTTATTTTTCCAGGAAAATAAACTTTATTTTTTTATTTTTTATTTTTTTTATTTTTTATTTTTTTTAATTTATTTAACTTTTGTTCAAGTACAGTTTTCTTTCTTGTATTCCCAGCCCTGCACCCTCCCAGTGCTCCCCACCCCCCTCCCCTCTCCACCCCCCGTCTTAGTTATTGTCCATGTATCTTTCATACTTATTCATGTGAGTCCACCACCTTTTACTCTGTGCTTCTCTCCCCTCTACCCTCTGGACCTATGTATGTACATTTTAAAAGACACCAGCACTCACTGTTCTTGTTCTGTACTTGATTTGTGTACATGACTTACGTCCAAACTACACTTCGGACATAAGAATTTGAAGAATTTGAAGAAAGAGAATTTGTCCTCTAGCTAGGTATTAATTGTGGTGTTTTGTGTCATGATACAGAAGATTTAAATTTTGAATCAGCCAATGAAATCTACAAATTCCCTCAATGCATTGTATCATTTCAGTGTTAAAATATGGTGGTGTAAGCTAGACAAATGCCATGGATTCCATTTTGCCGAGATAGCTCAGAAAGGTTAAGTGATTTGGTCAGGGGTTTTGACTTAAATCAGTGGAGGATTCAGGGCTTCCTCCTGGGTGTACATTCTTCATTGCTCTTTTCTACACATTGTGCTGTTTACATTCTGTTCCTGTTCCTCTGGCTGCCTCTGGTAATTAGAATTCCCCTAGTACCTCCCCCCACGGCCGGCCGTCTTCACATCCTTCATCAAGTGTGGCAGAAACAGGCCTACCCACCGTTGCATAAGGCAGACAGTTCTGGGGATGAAGCTTCTGCATTCTTCCCTCTAAAAAAAGACTACGCTCAGGTAAACTTCTGGGAAAATCAGCTTTTCTTTAGCTTATGTTTTGTTTTTGTTTTACTGCATTCATTTTTTTCATCAAAGTCTACACGTGAAGTGTCCAAATCTTGACTTTTGTCCATCCTTGGTGGATAACCAATGATGTATACCAGCCTCACAGCCAGAGGCACACATCTGCTGGGACAGTTGAAAGAGTGCCCTCAGCTGGAGTGTCCACAATCCCTGCTGAAGACTGAATTTGCCCTTAAGCAACCTCTAAATGGGTTTAAGCTAGAAGACCTTTCTGTACCCCCAACTCTTTGCTCTGTTTGCTGTGCTTGGCTCCTCTTTTCCAAAGCTGACCCAAAGCACTTGGATTGATCACGTGCTCTAGGAAACATATCCCGTCAGCTTAGGCAATGCTATCAGAATCATGCCTGGAAATGGACCTCACTTTGGGTTCAAGAAGCCAGGAAGGACACCCACACTGACATGACCCACTGCATCTTCAGAGATCTGCTGTCCCCCAAGACGCATTTCGAAGTTTTTAGTTTAGGCCAGCATTTTTCTGGTAGGCTCACAGAACTTGAAAGTGAAATTTTTTAGACCCAGGCTTAGAAAATAAATATTTAAATGTATTTTCCTTTCCTTTTACACCCTCAGGCTTATTTATAGGATTATAAATGTCACATATACATATATTTACACCTAAATGGGCACGTTTTGCTGTAGTTGAAGTTTAATGCACGTACTTCCATAAAATGCATCATTATAAAATGGAACTTTAACACATTTGCTGAATCACCATTTTCATACGCTGATTTAATGCCTGAGTATACTGTATATAATGAAACATTTTGTTGTTGTTGTTCAAGTACAGTTGTCTCCATTTCCCCCCACCATGGCCCTCCACCCCATCCATAGGCACCTCCCACCCTCAGTCCTACCCCCACAGCTTTTCCCATGGGTCCTTCATACATGTTCCTCGTAACGAAACATTTTGATGTAATCATAGACTGAAGAACAGGAAGAACTTTTTAAGGGCTTTTAGAAAGCTCTTCCTAAGATACAGTGACACAGTTGTATCCGAATAGTACAATTATTTGGTTGGAAGGCAACAGCGGTCACTGAAGTCATTTTACAGATGAGGAAAATGAAGCCCTAAGAACAAGCTTGAGGTTTCTGCCCAATCTCAAACTAACTGGGACCCCATTTCATCCAATCCAGAGACCAATGCTCTATGAGTAAAAATTGTTTTTTAAAAAATAAAGTCCCGCCCTGACGGATATGATTCAGTTGGTTGGGCATTATTCTGCAAAGCAAAGGGTGGCCAGTTCAATTCCCAGTCAGGGCACATGTCTGGGTTGTGCGTTTGGTCCCCAGTTGGGGTGTGTATGAGACAACTGATTGATATTTCTCTCTCACACTAATGTTTCCCCCCTTTCTATTTCTCTAAAAATAAATAATTAAGTCTATAAATAAAAAAAACTAAAAATGTCTTTTAAAAACATGAAGTCCTATGATTGAACTATCTTTAAATTAGATTCTGGGTAACAGCTTTCTGGACAAAATGGGTCTGTGCTAACTGTTCTCAATAGAAATTTGTTTTTTAAAACATCGTATCTCTTTTATGATCCTAACACTCATCCTAACAATTACATTTATTGAAAACTTCTTTTTGTGTCAAAGATGTTACTAAGGATTTTCATAGATCATCTCCTTTAATCATTGTAAAAATTCTAACAGTGTACACTGTTGTGACCACCAGCACCTTGCAGATAGCATACAGGCCCAGAGAAGTGAACTTCCCAGAATCAGCTGGTGTTGGGGACCCAAGATTTAAACATAAGTTCATTTGTTTTAAACTACTACATTATAAAAACAGTAATAGGCATGCTCTTTTAAAATTTCAAAAATCCAGTGAATTTGAGTCTTTACAAAAAATAGTCTTATACAAAGATGCACAAATAGCATGAAGTCACAAAATCATATCAGAGTAAACTTTAATTGTTGTCTATATGTTCATGAGATGTCATATGGATTAAATGAGTTAATTCCCTATCATTGGGTCTGTCAGACTCCACTCTGGGCTACTTTCCTATTTAAAAAAAGAAGAAGAAAATAAAACAACCCAAAGCTAAGGATTGTATAGACCTAAACAACTAGAGAATAGGTTGAATGTCCCATCATCTTAGTTTACTAACTGGCATGCTTGCCTCACAGAAGCTATATCTCCTGTCTATAATTGATAGAAAATATTTTCCCCCTACTTAAATGGCTCTCCATTTCCCTGTTTGTTTGTTTCTATTTTCATGTATCCTTCAAGGTATATTCAAACAACTTCCTCAGTGGTGCCTTTCCAAACACACCTTTGCCTGCCCTTAGACCTGGCATGCCCCAGACAAAAAATAATGTTAATTATTAACCTCCTCTGTTTCATACAGCACTTCATTTGTGATTTTATTATGTACAAATAACACTGTAATGTGAATTCTCCTACACATTTGCCTCCCCAGTAGACTATAAACCTCTTAAATGTAGAAGCATGTCTTATTTAAGTCTTAGTACTCAGTCCCTAGCATAGTACTTCCCACAGAACAATTGTTCCTATTGTTTTTGATAAAAGTTTTTTCAAACTTTTTTTTGATGAATTGATTAGGTAGAATTATTTTGTATTTAATAAAACAGACTCATTTCCCACTCTTCTAATCACAACCCCTGATTTAAAGTCCCTGACTTTCATCCACGCACCATCAGAACTCCAGACATGAATATATCCTAGGCCCAAGCCAACCTGAAGAATTTGCAGTGGTCGACTCCTAAGTGGGTACATGACTCAAGTCGGTCCAATCAGGGTGAACGCAAGGACTGCTTAAGGAGCTATTAGCCAAAGGGGAGGTTGAGAGTTCTCGCTAGCTTTATGTCTCCAATCCCAAGAGAGAAGAAAGCAGAGTTGGGGAATAGAAAAGCATAGGAATAGTAACAATCATCTCTATAAATTCCACTAAAGTTACTGGAGTCCGTCATCTCTGAATTTATCACAAAAATCATGGACTTTGTTAATTTTTAAAGGAAATCATATTTTACTTATATTGAAGTTGAATATTTTATACCCTTTAAAAGCAACCCCTCAACATTCCAAATAACATTTATTCAGACTATCTCAATAACATGCAAGTCAAAAAATAAAGAAACAGAAGATGTAAAGTCTTAATTCTTATACCATAGCTAATTTTTCCAAGCTAAAAAAAAAAGAAAAAGAAATCAAAGTGTAATGCTAGGAAAGGAGTAAGGGGAAGAGACCAGTAAAATGGAATTTCTTTCAGCAGGTGGAAAAGCCCCACACGTTCCTTCCTCCAGGGTTTTCAGTCACTAACAACCATAATGCAACACTACTCAGGGCTTAATAGCTCCCCAGTCCCTTCAGAGCCTTGGGGAGCCCTTTCCAGCCACCATTTTAAATGCCTAGCAGCCAAGTTTGGTGACAGCACGTACAGTACCAGCTGCCAGAGAGACCCAGGAGTCTCAAACGCAGAGGCCACCTGCACAGACATGTCCCTGTGGTGTTTCTCCTTGGTAAAGTGGCTTCTTAGCAAGACTGAGGCCAGATCAGCAACACAGCTCATTCCTTTTATGGGGCACAAGCTCTTTTCTTCTCCCACTTTCTGGTCACTAAACAAAAATTGATGGACCATTATGCTTAATGCAATAATGCAAAAGAATAAGAGCTTTCCTAACACTAGCTTAAGAACGTTGGTCCATTAACATAGTTTCTACACATTTCTGGAACTAAAGGAGAAAGCTAAGTGAACCCAGTGACAAGTGAAGCATTACGAAGGTTGCAGCTGAGTCATCCTGATTACCACACAGCACATACACACGGTTGCAGAACCCTTAAAATTAGACCGTACTGGCTCAGCTAACACTGCTTGAAATCGCTTCACCTGCGGAAATTTTCTAGACCTGATTTGATTCTAATTTGCAATTTCAAAGAGCTAAGCCTGGGAGATGAAAAATATTTTATTTCCCTGTTTCTAAGTTAAATTGAAACTTGAGTGACTCTTCGAAATTATTCCTGGAAACAGAAGTGTACACAAAGCTAAATGCACAACATGTAGGTGGTACCAGCCAGAAAGGCCATCTACACACAGAAAGCGTTTTACGTTTCGTAGATGAGCGTGGAAACAAACTGAATTCTACATCCAAAGTTAGTTTTTATTGAGAATGTAAGTAAAATTTAATATCTGGGATGAAGGTTTACAACTTCTTGGTTTTTTACATATTTGGCTTCATTTTTTTAAATATATTTTATTGATTATACCATTACAGTTGTTCTATTCCCCCCCTTCATTCCCCTCCACCCGCACACTCCCTCCCCCACCATTCTCCCCCCCTTAGTTTATAACCACGTGTCTCAAGTTCTATGGATTCTATATTTCCCCCACTATTCTCGCCCTCCCCCCTATCTATTTTCTGCCTACCATCTATGCTATTTTCTGTGCCTTCTCCCCCCTTTTCCCCCTCCCACCCCCCTGTTTCTAACCCTCCATGTGTTCTTCATTTCTATGGTTCCACTCCTGATCTAGCTGTCCTCTTGGTTTGCTTTTGTTTTAGGTGTGGTTGTTAATAACTGTGTGTTTGCTGTCCTTTCACTGTTAATATTTTTCATCTTCTTTTTCTTATATAAGTCCCTTTAGCATTTCATATAATAAGGGCTTGGTGATGATGAACTCCTTGAACTTGACCTTATCTGAGAAGCACTTTATCTGTCCTTCCATTCTAAATGAAAGTTTTGCTGGATAAAGCAATCTTGGCTGTAGGTCTTTGGATTTCATGACTTGGAATACTTCTTTCCAGCCCCTTCTTGCCTGTAAGGTCTCTTTTGAGAAATCCGCTGACAGTCTGATGGGTACTCCTTTGTAGGTGACTGTCCCCTTATCCCTTGCTGCTTCTAGGATTCTCTCCTTCATTTTGGTCTTGGCTAATGTAATTATGATGTGCCTTGGTGTGTTCCTTCTTGGGTCCAACTTCTTTGGCACTCTCTGAGCTTCCTGGATTTCCTGGAAGTCTATTTCCTTTGCCAGACTGGGGAAGTTCTCCTTTATTATTTGTTCAAATACGTTTTCCACTCGTGGCTGTTTCTTTCCCCCTTCTGGTACCCCTATAATTCGGATGTTGGAACGTTTAAAGATGTCCTGGAGGTTCCTAAGCCTCTCCTCATTTTTTTGAATTCTCATTTCTTCATTCCTTTCTGGTGGGATGTTTTGCTCTTCCTTCTGGTCCATTCCATTGATTTGAGTCCCAGTTTCCTTTCCATCACTATTGGTTTCCTGTGCATCTCCCTTCATTTCAATTAGTTTAGCCTTCATATGTGCCTCTAATTTGTAACTTTGTTCCTCTAATTTGTGACTATAATCTACCAGTTCTGTGAGCATCCTGATAAATAGTGTCCTGAATTGTGCTTCTGAGAGGCTGGCAATTTCTCGGTCGCTTAGAGTTATTGGCTCTGGGACTTTGAGTTCTTCTTGCGCCATCTTTCGGGTTGTTCATGCCTGTTCCATAGCAGGATCAGTGCCCTAAAGTGTTCACTACAACAGGGCAACTAAGTCGCTGGGTTGTGACGTTGTATGTGGGGGCGGGGTCAAAGAGGGACAATGGCTCTCACTGGTCTTGCAGGGCAACTAAGTCGCTGGGTTGTGACACTGTATGTGGGTGCGGGGTCAAAGAGGGACTATGGCGTCCTGTCCTCGGCCTGCCACCACGGCCCTCACCGGTGCCGCAGTTGCTGCCGTCACCGGGCCCACGCGTTTCGTCCCACTGCACGCGAGTGTGCCACCTCCGTCAGCCCTCGCCCCCTAGGGCCTGTGTGGTCTGTCTCACTGTGCGCGAATATGCGCCCGCGGTCTGCCTCGCACCCCAACTGGTTCCGGTCTTCCTGCGCGCCTGGGTCGGGGGACCTGTCCTGCCTGACCCTGCTCGCTGCTGGCTCTGCCCCTCTTACCATCCCCGTTCAACGGTTAGATGTAGTCGGACTTCTGTATAATTCAATTTTCTGTCCTTTGGTTGTGTCTTTGTTTCTCCAAACCTTTGTTGTATTCAAACTTGGTTGTGGGAGAAGGCACAGTGTTTCCACCTATGCCTCCATCTTGGTGGAAGTCTGGCTTCCTTTTTTTTTTTAATGAGAGTGTGATTAAAGCAAAGAATATTGTGATCCAACCCCAAAAGGGCTTTCTCAATGAGGACCTGAAATGACTTACTGCCCCTGGACAACTTCCCAAAGATGGTAAGGCCTGTCGGGAGAATTTAAAGTCAGGAGTTGGGCAGCTGGTTTTTCCTTCCTTCTGTAAGCTTCTGTTAGAGTGATTAGGGTTTCTACTCAATTGCTTCAAGAAATAAACAGATTCAAACTCCTTCGCAAAACTAGTTGGCTACATGTAACCACTAAAAGTGGAGATTTGCAGAAGACCGGGCTGAAATGGTTTTCACGAGTTGGTGGAAATCACACCAGTGAAATTCTTAGACCCTTACTCAGGCCACGTCTTCCAGCATCCCAGTTCTTAATCCAAGCGGGTCGAGAGTGTCAGAAATAGGCCTCACCCTGGCCAGTGTGGCTCAGTTGGTTGGAGCATTGTCCCAGAAGCCAAAAGGTCACAGGTTCAATTCCAGATCAGGGAACATATACAGGTGTGTGGGTTCTATCCCTGGTTGAAGTGTGTATGAGAAGGCAACCAATCGATGTTTCTCTGTCATGTCAATGTCTCTCTCTGACTCTCTGTCTGTCTCCCTCTTCCTCCTTCTCTAAATGCAATGAAAAAAAGTGTCCTTGGGTGAGGATTCAAAAAAAAAAGAAACAGGAACAGGCCTCACCTTCTTTGAACCATGCATCTATGACTATACCACATGAACCACATAAATGTGAGAATTAAAACTAGCAGGTGCCTATTAAAATACTTGGCAAGGGTGTCAATAACTTCATTGTTAGCATGGTTTATAAAATGTTAAACAATAAAACAGGAAGAGGGAATACAGAACAATAATTTAATTAACAGGTAATATAAACATATTATATCTAAAAGTACTCTCCTGGGAATAATGAAGCATCAAAGATGAATGAACCTCAACCCATCAGTATTATAGATAAAAGGTAATTAGCCCGATTCCTTCTTTGCCTCCTGTTGTAAGGAAGAAAGCACCTTCCGAAATTCACACGTCTTAAATGGACCCCTTCAAATGAATCTACAGCCTTTCCATCACCTTGCAAAAGTTTCTCATGCTTCTCACTAGTCTAGGATATCCTAGTCCCTCTCAGAGCCAATCCTTGTTCTGATTATTTTTCACCATGATTAATTTTGCCTGCTTTAGCGTTTCAGATAAATGAAATCATACAGTATGTACTCTTTTGGACAAGCCTTTTACTCAGCATATTGTTTTGAGGCTCATTCACATTTTAGTGTGTATCAGTTCCTTTCTCTTTAGTGCTGAATGGTATAACAGTGCCACTTTTGCACAACTGTGTGTGTGTAAATCATTCTCCTGTTAGTGGACACCTGGATTGTTTTCACTGTGGGGCCACGGTGAATAAAAACACCATGGATATTTTTGTACAAGTCATTTTGTGAAATACGTAATAATTTCTCTCGTGTAAATATCTAGGAGCAAATTGCCGAGTATAAAAGGTGTTTAGTTTTATATGAAACTATCATGCATTTTTCCAAGGTGGTGGTAACATTTTCCACCCAGACTAATAATGTACGAGGGTTCTAGATAATCCACATTCTCGTCAACGTTTGGAGTTGTTCATCTTTTTCTTTTTTATTTTATTTAGCCATTCTGGTGGGTGAGCAGTAGCATCTCAGTGGTTTAGTTTGCATTTCTCTGATAACTAATAATTTTGAATGCATCTTTGCATGCTTATTAGAAAGCCATATGTTCATATACTTTGCTTAATTTTAATTCAGTTATACTTATTACTGAGTTCTAGGGGTTCATTTTGTATTCTAGACATAAATATTTTGTCATTACCTTTTTTCCAATCTGTGGCTTGCTTTTTTGTTTTTCTTAATGTTTTACGTTGTTGAATTTTCAAATATTTGGGAATTTCCTAGATATTTTATTGCTATTGATTTCTAATTTTATCCCGTGTTTGTTAGATAATTTAGTCATTAGGATTTTAGTGCCTGTCGCACGTGCACTTAAAAGGAATGTGTATTCAGAAGCTCTTGGGCATAGTGTTCTATACCTGTAATTAAGTCAGGGTGTTTCATGGTGTGTTCAGATCTCCTGGCCTTTACTAATTGGTTTGACTTGTTGGTTTTTTAATTACCAAAGGGAGTGCCAAGTCTCCGTATGTAATTATCTGTTTCCCCCTTTAATTCTGTCCAATGTTGCTTTCTATATTTTCATGCTGTTATTATGTGCATCTATGTTAAGATTGTTATGTCTTGCCAGTGAATTGACCCAATTATCATTGAAAAGTCTGGCTTCATGGACAGTAATGCTATCCTAAAGTCTACTTTATTTGGTATTAAAATAGCTAGTCTAGCTCTCTTTAGTATTTGCAGGGTATATTGTTTTTATCGTTTTTACTTTCAGCGGACCTGTGTTTTCACATTTAATATGCAGTTCTTGTAGAAAAGATAAAGAACTGACATGCTTTATTCAGCCTGATGAACTCTGTCTTTACTGGGCATGTTTGTCCACCTACATTTAATGTAATTATTGATATGGTTAGGTTTAGGCCAACTGTTTGGCTATGTTTTCTGCTTGTCTCACCCTTTATTGTTTTCTGTCTCTGGTGTTTTCCCTTCTTTTAGTTTGAATGTTTTCCAAAATTCTATCTCAATTTCTCTCTTGGTTTTAGCCATTTCTCTTTTCATTATTATTTTCTAACATTTCCTTTGGAGATTACAACATAAATCTCTAACATTTACAATATTGAGTTAGAGTTAATATTGTACTAGTTTATGTAAAACAACAGATCCATTAGTTTTATAGCTTTATTTATTCCACATTATATGAGATAGTTGTCCTATATATTATATCTACATGCTATATACTCTGCGATACAATGTTATATTTTCAATTTAAACAGTTATCTGAATTTTGAGCAATCAAGGGAACTATAAAATGTAGTATTTTAAACCTACTCATGTATTTACAACTCAGAGTAATCTTCATTCTTTCCTGAACATCTAAATCTTATCTCTGATTATTTTCCTTGAGCCAGAACTTCCTTCAGCATTTCTTCTCATGCAGGTCTACAGGTAACAAACAGTTTTTATCTCCAAGTGCTATTATTTCACCTTCATTTTGAGTGATATTTTTCTTGGCTATAAATTTCTGGGTGACAAGATTTTTCTTCTCTCAGCACTATAAATACAATAGTCTTCTGTCTTCTAAACACCACTGCCTCTGATAAGATGTCAGCAATAATTTGCACCATTGTTTTCTTTTATATAATGTGCCATTTCACTCTGTACTGTAAAGGTTTTTCTCTTCATCTTTGTTTTTCAGTAGTTTGACAATGAGGTGTCGAATGTAGTTTTCCTCGTATTTTTCCTTTTTAAGTTTGCTGAGCGTTTGGAAGCACTTAATTTCTGCCATTCATCAAATTTGGGAGATATACTTGCTGCTCCGCTCTCCCCCTCCCCCATCACCCTCTAAGGATCCAATTACATGTGTGTTAGACCTTCTGGTGCTGCTCCGCAAACACTGCCCACCATTTCCACTATTTCCCCCACCCGTGTCCTCTGATCTTGGGAAAGTCACTCCATTTCTCTGTCTTAGGTTTTTCTCTCCTTTAAAAGGAAGAGAATAGCAGGTATTTCTCAAGCTTTGGGTGAAGGTTGAGCTAATTAGGTTGTGGTTGGCACATCGACATCGGAAGGTTCGCACCGTTACCCCAAGGCTGACGGAGAAAGTTCCAGAGGAAGAGTATGGTGCTGAGGGGTTCCCAGGGGGCAGCAACTATTTCAGCTTGGAGAACAGGCTTTTCAGAGGGACTGCAAAACAAAATTGCAAATTGTTTGCAGGGCTGAGTGTAACCACAGGCGTATCTCCAGGGTGCTGTGATAATCACTAACCTTACAGACCTCTTTCCTCTGGTGTCTTTGGAGAATATTCTTGACTCTGGGATTCTCCTCCTGAAATTTGTCATTGTCATTGCGTAGCTCTTTGCCCTTGAGCATGTCAACTAACTATCAACTTCTCTGTACCTTGATGTTCTTCACCAGTAGAAACAGGGTAATGCCTATCCTGACTAACTCACAGGTTTATTGTGAAGCTGTAACGAGTTACTCTTTGTGCAAATGTTTTGTAATTCATAAAGTACAATAGATGGTATTTTTATATTATTGATTTAACTTTAGATAGATATCCCAAAGAAATCATTTCATAAGCAAGTCTTTTCAGGGACTACTAAGTCTAAGTAAGTTTATAGAAAGTAAATGTATTGTAAGTCCTAATCCAAGTCCATAAAATAAGGTTAGTGATCAAGGTTTGGGCTCAAATGTCAGAAGGAACTGTGCAAGTAAGTTCTTTTATTGACTCTTTGACCTTGAGCAAACAACATTTATTTGAGCCTTCAACTTATTGCTAAAATGCAGATAATATCTACTCGATAGCCTATTAATTAGGACAGGGCAGGACAGGTTATGTTGTGATAATAAACAATTCCCACATTTTTTGGCATATGCGACAAAGGTCTTTTTGTCTTCCTCTTACTTATACGTGCTATGCGTCCTTTGTGGGTCAGCCGGCAGTGGGGGGCTCTGCTTATTTTTTCTTACTCTGGAAGGTTTGCTGATAGAGTAGTTACCACATAAAATCTTGTTGATCACCAGAGAATAGATAATTCTGTACTGACTTGGCTTTGACTACAGATGTTTTACAAGCCATAAAAAGTCATACAGCCTCACTCAAGTTCAAGGGGGCAGGAAGTATATTCTTTTCATGGACCTTGCAAGAGAACTAGAAATATTTGGAGGATAACCCTAACCATTGCCACAAACAAGTTGTAATGAAATTACATGAATAAGAAATGCCTCTCACAATGCCAGGCATGTATATGAAGCATTTAGTAATGTTTTATGATGATATACTTATTATTATCTCAGTTAACTTGACTTTACACACAAATAACTTTGAGACTTCCACAATGAACATTTATAATACCCTGATGAAGCAGAAAGCTGGAGAATCTAACAGAAACTTCTGTAATAAGAGATGATAATTTCTCTCCCTCTTAAATACTTGTGTATCTTCCTTATAAATAATCACAAAGCAAAGCATTGTCATCGTGTGACAATGTGATACAATGTTACAGTGCATTTGGACCTTCTAGAAAGTACCTGTGTGCCACGCATTGAACCATTGCTTGTTGAGAGACCCCGAGCTGTCATCTCAGAGCTTCAAAGAAGGGATGTAACTTGAAAAGAAATCTTGCTTCTTAAACAACTTTACGGTTGTTTCCCTGGAAGCCTTCCAACTGTTCTTCCATTCTTCATGGTGACTATGATTCAGGTTGACTGTGATCCTCAAAATATCCCGGCTTCTGTTCCAGATGACAATGACAGATATGCAGGTCAGAGGGAGAACAAAGGGGGAAAACCAAGGTGCCCGTGGAATGCCCAGCGCAGTTCCTCAGCTCAAAGCACACTCCCTGGCACTTCCTCCCGAGTCAGATGGTCTGTGCCTTACCACTTATTTTAGCCCTATGGTTGTCCATTTTTCTGAAACCCAACACTAACTATTCGGGCTTTTTTTCCCCATTGTGTAAGAATAAATATTCAGGTCCTATGTATTGTTTAAAAGATCTTATTTATTTTTAGAGCGAGGGAAGAGAGGGAGAAAGAGAAGAAGAGAAACATGAATGTGTGGTTAGCTCACGCGTGCCCCCTGGGGGACCTGGCCTGCAGCCCAGGCATGTGCCCTAACTGGGAATTGAACCTGCAGCCCTTTGGTTTGCAATCCACTCAGGCACACCAGCTAGGGCAGGTTCTATGTTTTATATATACAATGTAAAGGTATTCTGTATAAACTGGCAAATATATACCTTGCTGATACTACATAAAAATAAAGAGTTTTTGGAACCATAAGGTCCAAGAGAGGAGAAATGGGTCAGACTTATTTCATAGCAGCTACTCCCATCTCCCATCCACTCCCGCTCCATCCCCACAGCTCCAGCACAGGCTCAAAGTGTCCATTAAAAAAATGAATGGTGATGTTCAGTGCAGACTCAGTGGGCTGCTACCTGTGAAATTGTAGACCAGCTTCTGGACTATGGTGCCCCAGCCTGGGGGGGCAGGAAGTAGGTACTTTTCTTAACGAGTTCAGGATTTAGAATCATCAAAGGAAGGTTGTTATGGTCACTTCCAGCGAGTGTCTTCCTGCTTCCTCGCCCACTGCCCCCCCCCCGCCGACCGCATGTGTGTAACCGTGTCTCATGTAGACACATGCACTGGTTCTGAGACAGCAGCTCTCGGTGGCTGTGAAAGTCCTATTTTGGGAGTGTGGGCACAATTAGATACTCAATTTTATCCAGGTGTTACACCTCCGACAGGCTTTTCTTCTCTCTTTCTCCCCTGCCCTTTTTTTTCCCTTTCCTTTTTATTCTGCTAAATCTATTTGCTGGAGTAGAATTCTGGCCCAGAGAGGCATAGCATTTGTCAGTGGGAGAAGGTGTGGGTGGCAGCGAATGGATTTTTCAAGTCGCTGCCTCACTCTGCACTCAGCGCACGACTCCTGCTGTCGGGATGGATACCTGTGAGTATTCTTCCCTGGGGTGAGCGTCCATACTTAATTTATGGACCAGCTAAGCCTAACTTTAGAAAATACCTGATGATGTAAGACTTAAGAATCAAGGGAAAAGATCAAGTTCTCGCAGTAGCTGCTTGCTAATTAATCCCGGTGATTAACCACCTGAGAGAACCGGCTAAGAATAGCTGTACTGGGCAGTATTCCTTTCTGTCTTTTTTCCTCTATCTTTGGCTACCCACACACAGGAGGGAATGGTATCTGGAAGTATTTTGACAGTTTTAAAACTACAACCAGGCTGTAATTAGTTCCGTGGTTTTTGCTTTGGTGAGCTGTGTCTCTCAAAGAGAAGCAGACTGTCCTTTCTTTTTATCTGCAGCCTTGTCCTCTTTTTCAAATAATTCCTCTTCGGATATCTTCAGATGTATGTGTAAGGCTTTATAGATTCTTTGAGTTTTTCATAAAATCCAAGCTCTGCAGGCAACACGATCAGTTCTCGATAGCACAATCCATTTCATTATAAAATGTACAGCCAAATCAGGACTAAAAGTTTTATAGTTAATGTTTTCCAGTTAGAAACAAAGCCTAATTCAGTTCATATTTAACTGTGTAGAGAGTGTAGTCATTTATTCCGTAGTCTAAAGGGTTTTACTAGAGGTATGTTTGAGTGCATGCATGAATTACATATAAAACATTGAAAAGTACACTGGAAACTACCACATGCCAAGCACTACAACAAACTCAGATGTCTTCATATGTAATATTATATATTCGTATATTTATCTCAAAGCTAAGCATAAATGTGTTGGCTCCTTATTTCAACTTTGTATTTCAATAATTATGAGATGACATAAAATTCTATCACCCAGAGACCTCTGATAGCAATTTATTCTAGGTCACTCCAGATCTTTATTTCCATGTACATATGGAAAATCTTTAAAAATGGGATCTGCACACCATTTGGAAATGTAGGATGACTACAAAATCATAACATTGAATTTTTCTACTAGTATCATTTCCAGGCAGGCATTTCCCCTTCATGGTCCAGATTCGGCTTTCCAATGGGCGGGGTCCCTTAAAGGGACTGCACTCAGTTTCATCAGCCAGCAGTCAGCCCGCTAATTCTTCACAATCGTACTGTGGTACAGGAGGAAGATGAAACAAGCTCAGAAATTGTCCCGCAATGGACCTACACATACAACCTTCAGCAAACATTACCCTTCCCTGGAATCCGTTATTTGTATTCATCCAGTGAGGGAATGAGAATAAATGACTCTTGAATCTTAGTGACTTCATCTCCTCCCTCCAGGAGATCAAGGCTTCCTCTCAGATGCCCCTCCCTGCCCCTTGTGGTCTACTCAGATGGGTCCTGGGGGGAAAAGACACAAAACAGCCTGTGTGTTCATTCTTTCACCCGGTAATTTACTGAGCTCAGCTTCTGTCCCAGGTAGGCACTTGGGATACAGGGCTAAAAAGGCAGGTATGATTCCCCATCCAATACACTTTGTATTCTGGACACTTAAACTGTCCTCTGGTCTAGATTTGAAGGTAACTCAAACCAACTTTTAGAACTTCTGGAGGCTCATATGTGGAATACCAGGGGAAGAAATCAAGCAGGTAGGACTTAGAGTTAAAGGCCAACCTAGTAAACAAGAAACGCGTTTGTCTGGCTGGTTTTCTATGTACCACTGAGCTTCTAATCTGTGGTGGTGGTTGCTGATGACATCACAGTCAAGGATTTAGAGATCCTGAGTCTGGATCGCCAACACAGTTCTTTGCAGCTCTAAAAAATCTGTCATATTTGGCTGCATCTAGCACACGGTGAATTTTTATATATTAAGTACTTGTTCAAAATCAGTTGGGATACCAGTCAGCATGCCCAGCACCTGACACATTGCAATAACTGAATGTATGTTTTTTTTAAAGTGAATTCATTACTTGGGTTCATCTCTTCTCAAAGTGCTAAATCTTCACACTGGAACATGACGGTGAGAGGCAGGGATTTATTTCATTTACTGAGACCTTAGCTAGGACACCCTGAGTACATCCCAGATGTGCAGAAAGTTGAAGCAACTGAGAAAAGAGAAAATGGCCAAAGACTGCTGCTACTCCTTTGCCTTATAAATCTGGTGCTTGCTTATCATTCCCGCACTAATCGAGAGCGTGCCTTGAGTTCAGGATAAAACAGGAGCATTATAGAATCAGAAAGTTCACTGCTGTTTCTTTATCGATGCAGCCATTTTTAATAAGAACCTACTCTGTCTTGGATATGTTCTATATTCTGCACATTAAGAAGCCAAATATATGTTTTTTTTCAATAACTTGCCTATTTGATTTTTATACAAAAATATTCCAAACGTATATCAGCTTAGAATGAGGATGGAGCGGGAATGCTATCCCAAAAGTCTTTTCTAGGAAGTTAAACACAGTTTACAAATCAGTTTATTATTTTCAGTATTATCATCTGCAACTGTATTTCAGAAGACAATAGGATCGTGAACAAGAAGGGTGTTTTTGTGTGCGGGACACACACACACACTCAGAAAACAGAAGTGTCTTCTGGAGGGTGGGCCCTTGTGGTACAGGCTTTCCCCACTGGGTAAATATTCTAGGAGCCCATCTGCATCAGGGTACCAGCTAGCTTTATTATGAGAGGCTGTGTTCGGCCTCAGTGAATTGTTTTTGAAAATTTTTTCAGCATCTTTGCCCAGTTCATGATGGGTGATTTATGAGGGCACCTGCCCGCGTGTGCACTTGAGTGTTCAGCAGTTTTGACCAAAATATAGGGAGGAGGCGAGACCATCATGCCCCACCCTCCCTATTCACTCAGTCTTGCCCTAGGCAACTTTTTTTTTGTTCCCCTGGATGAAAAAAGTCTTCAAGGGGAAATGTTTTGCCAGTGTGAAAGAGGTGAAACAAAAAATAGCAGATGCCCTAAAAGGCATCAAAGTTGACAAGTTCAAAAACTGTTTTAAGCAGTAGGAAAACTTCTCAATAGGTGTATTGCATCAAATGGAAAAGTACTTTGGAGGTGACTAAAGTTTAAACATGTAAGGATAAATACATAATTTTTTATAAAAACTGGGTTTGGGGGGCCTCCCCCCTCATGCATATTCCTTTTAGGAAAGAAAGAAAAATATCAGTATGATGAAATTGCTGCAGTACTCTGCTCCTCAACTGTGTGTGTTCATTTCTTCAGCTGTGTGTCAGTTGCCTAGGAAACCTTGTGGAGTAGCATTTGATTGGCTGTCACCTTGGACTTATCACGAGAGTTCTGAGCAAGCAGAGTTAGAGTGATATCGTCCCAGATAAGTTCTTCGGAGGATATAATAATACCTCTCTGTGCTTATTTGCAAGCAGACGCAAGCAATACTGAGTTGGAGGTGTCATCGTGTTGCAGGAAGGCCTGTGGGTAGAACTTTTGAAGATTCGTAATAGACACTACGTAGCACTGTTTTCTCAGTAGTGCAACCTTGATCTCTTACCAGGTATTTAAAACATGCTTTCTTACCTGTTGTCAGGGATTCTTAAGAGTCGTCATTATAGCATCCCTCCAGAGAAGCAGAGCTGTTTCTTAAGCTGCGATGTTTTCTGTGCTTGAGGTGGTGATTAAAGAGCCCAGGATAAACTCTTCCGTACTGTCACCTTCTTATATAGTGTATTTAATAATAATTTTAATATCTGTAATATGCTACAATTTATAAACTGTTTCTACGTATATCACCTCATTCAATTCTTTCTGGAACCTGTGAGCTCGGCAGAATTATCTCTAGCGCACTTCAAAGACGAGAGATGAAAGGCCCCAACTGATGAAACTATTCATGTGTGATCACAAAATTGAAAAGTAGCCAAGCTGAAATTCATGTCCGAGTCTGCTGATTAAGTTCAGCGTTCTCTCCAAAAGAGTGCCTGATTCTCCACATCTAATAAAATAGCAAGTCCTGGTTGCCTCCAGCTCCAAGATACATCCCGAACCTATCCGTTCCTCTCATCCTCTCTCACTTCATATTTTCCTCCAGTCTGCCAAGCAGGCTTCTAAAGGGTTTCCTCCATACTGCTCTTCCTGAAATGCATTCTCCCCCAAGCAGCCAAGTATTTTTAAAATGTTAATGTAGGTGTTTTTGAAGTAAAATTTACATGCTGTGAAAGGCACACGTAAAAATACAGTTTAGTGAGTTCCAATAAAGACATACTTCATACAACCATTACCAAAACCGGGACATAGAACGTCTTCAGAAGCCCAGAAACTTCTCTCATGCCCTTTTCCAATCCCCATGCCTCTAGACAACCACTATTTTGATTTCTTTCCCATGGAAACTTACATAAATGAAATCTGTGGTATGTGTTCTTCCGTTCTGGCTTTTTCCCTCAACCACATAGTTTTGAAACGCATCCATGCTGGGCACGCGTGAGGAGTTGGCTATTTCTAGGGCCGTGTAACATGCCTCTGCAAGCCTAGACCTGAATTTGTTTATCTGGTTTCCTGCTGCTGGTCTCCTGATTTAGTTCTTGTGAGTATTTGGGAATATCGTGCCACAGTTGACTTTTTAGTAAAAGTCTTGTTTTAGAATAGCTTCACATTTACGGAAGAGTTGTGAAGATATCACACATTCACTTTACCTTGTTATTAATATCATATGTCAGTGACATGTGTGTCACAACTAATTAACCAACGTTGACATTATTATTACCTACAGTTCAGACTTGACCTAGACTTTCTCAGATTTTACCCAAGGTTGTTTCTCCATCCAGGACTCCATCAGGACCCCACATTGCCCTCAGCTGATGTGTTTTTTTAGGCTTCTCTAGACGGCGACCGTTGCTCAGCATTTCCCTGTTTTTGACAATTTTGAGGGTTTTGAGTAGTGGAGAGGCATTTGGTAGACTATCTTTGAATTGGGGGTTCTTGCTACTTATGGTTAAACTAGAATTGTGGAGTTTTGGGAGGAAAAGCCACAGAAATGAGGGACTCTACTCGTCACATCACAGCAAGACTTTATACCACCAACTTGGCATCGCCGAGGATTTAAACCGTGATCACCTGGCTGGGAATTTTCGTAGCTTTTTATTTTACACCTAGGTACACAATCCATTATAAATAAATCTTTGTGTAAGGGATCCTATGCAAAATTATGTACCATAAATGTTGTATCTTTAATTAGGTTCATATTTTGTGTGGCATAGCACTTGTTTTTTTTAGTACATTGGCTGAAAAGAATGTCCTCTCTCCATCAAATTGCCTTGTGCCTCTGTTAAAAGTAAGCTAACTAAATTTATGGGGGGGGTTATTTCTGGTCTCTGGATTGTCACATTCATCTATGTGTCCTTTTTTTTTGGCCATAAACAAGGTGTTGTGATTATTGTAGCTTCATACCATTATCAAAGCAGATAGTTTAGTGACCCAATTTTGTTTTGCTCCTTCAGTAGTGTGTTGGATATTTTATGTCCCTTGCATTTGCCTGTACATTTTTAAATCAGTTTATTTGTATCTATAAAATCACTTGCTAGGACATGGATTGGGATCGGGTTGAATCTGTGGATATGCTGGGAAAAAACTAACATCTCGATGGCCTCAAGTGTCCCAGCCTGTGAACACATAGGACCTCTCCACCGATTTAGATGTTTTTTCATTGGCGGTTTTTTCCTCCTACATATCTTGTGTGTATTTTCTTAGATTTATACCTAACTATTTAATTGGGTGTGTGTGTGGGGGGGGGGGTTCATGTAAATAGTATTACTGTTTTTTAATTTCAAATTGCAATTTTTTATAGCTGACAAACAGAAAATTTTGAAACCTAAGCAATGTTATATTTCACGACTGCACTTCAAATGCAATTTCCTTACTCTGGTCCACAAGACTCTGCCAGTCTCTCTGAATTAATCTCCAACCAGGTAACCTTTTATTCCTAAAGTTCAAGTTTGCTGTCTTTTTAAAAAAAAAATTCTTGACTTATTTTGAGCCTTTTTATGCCTCAGGGCTTTTGCACTTCATTGTGCCTGGATTTCTCTTTCCCTAAGTATATTTCTGCTTGGTCGGGCACTTTTTATTCCTCAGATATTAACTCAAATTTCAAATGTCAGAGTAGTTTTCCCTGATCCCTACGTATAAAATAGCCTATCATTTCCTCTCTTCACTTCATTTATCCTTCCTGGCCTTCATAGTAATTACCACTATTAAATCTATTTTGTTTGTTATTCTTTATCGTTATCTCAGCCTTTCCCCAAATAGGATATAAGTTAGATGAGAGTGAGGACTTCACCTTTTTACTCACTGCCTGACTCCCACTGCTTATTACTACGTCTGGTCTCCTACTGAAACGTTCAGTGGCTCAGGGCCGTCACACAGGGTTTGGACTCTAATTGTGTTTAAATCGGTTCCATTTTTTGATACCACCTCGCCCTCCTTTCCTTACATATCTCTTCCTTGGCACGTGACTCCGAGTGAATTGCTCCCTCACTGAATCTTCTCCCACAGAAAAAAGAAGAAATGACATAACGAGTAATTATATGACCTGAAAGTCATCTCTGAAGGCCGCCTAGTCCATGACACTTACATTTCCCTTCACACTTCCACTGCTAACATAAACCACTCTTGACCTTGGACTGAGGCTTCCATTCAGAGGCCCCTCACATTGAGGAGATAAAATCTGAAGCGCACAGAGTATATGGTGCCGCTAGCTTCACTTTTGCTTGTGTTCAGTGGGTAGAGATTTGCGTTCATGGCCGTGGTTAGTGCTGATTTTGTATGCATTTAATTTCAAAGAAAAAAGCCACAGATTCTTATTTTCCGCCGTCCCTAAAATTCAGGGGAAGATGGTCTAAAAGCACAGTAGATATTATTAGAATCTCAAAGTCAAGCAAAAATAAAAGCCACAATACGGCTTCTGAAATATATAGATTTTTCCAGCCCCTTCACTGGCACCATCTTGGTTATTTCACAAGTCAAGCCCCCTTACATGAAAGAAGGCTTTCTAACAAAGGGAGCTTGATAAGACAGCTGGGGTTTCTTGGAGATCGTTGACCAGAGTAATTACTGTATTTGTGCCAGCAGCTGGAGAGTTTCTGCTGCTCGGGGTAGAATTTAACCCCTAACTAACTGAATTCTAAGGAATTGGTTGTCACTTTTGCTCACACACACACACACACACACACACACCAATATCACTTCTGAAAACACAAGCTATTTAATTGGATTAACAGCATAATGATTTCTTCCTACATACCCTAGGTCCAAAGGATTTACACAAATATTTATATGACAGATTCTGGTCCCCATAGTTGCACATACCCTAACACTAGCCTCCTTGGTAATTAAGTAGGGTTGTATCCTACTTGAACACAATGAATCTTACATGGATATGGATGTAATATAGAGTAAAACGCAGTACTTTTCTCCCAGATTGCCAAAATTACTTCCGAAACTTCTCCTACTCTTCTCTCAAATTATCAAAAGTCGTTGCTTTGCAACAACCAGTTGCTGAATATTTGTTGAGTATCTGTTATTTATAAGACACTAATCACTAATAGATTGCAGAGAAGTAGAAAGTGTGAATTCTGCATTCAGAATTGCACTGAGACACATGAGAAGATGACTGTCTGGAGTAGGTAATACATTCACGGGCACTGTCATGGTCAAAGTTCTTTTTTTTAGTGCTCAGTTGGTGTGTAGGAGGATCTGGAATAATATTCAATAAGTGATGTGTACAACATTGCTTTGGGAACTCTGAGCATGTCAAACTGGGAGAGTAAAATGCTGCTTTGATTATATAATAAAAGTCAGTGTGGTGGTCACGATAGTAGTAGAGTTAGGAGGTGCAAGAATAGTAAACACTTACTAATCGGACACTGCATGCCACGTGCTTAACATGTATCCTTTCTAACCCTTTCAACTACCCTAGGAATGAATTGCTATGAGCCACAGTTTTACAAATAAGGACTCTGAGGCTCACCTACCTCAAAGTTAGGTATTCCATCAGAATTCCAAAGTCAAGTCTCCTCTTCTCAGCCATGACACGCTTTAAGACATAAAATTAGGCTTCAGGTGGGAGACTGGATTGGAAATAAGTGTAGCACATATGGAACTTGATTCAAACATTCAGCCCTAAAGGAAGCATCCATTTTTTTCTATAAATCAACCTAGAACCTTTTGCAGTTCCCCAGCATGTGGAATATCATCACAACAGGTGTTTTTATTCCAGCCATTTGTACAGAGATTTTGAGTTTGTCTAAAATAGGAAGGAAGCTGCTTCCCTCCTTCAGTGCCCAAGAGTGTCTAGTTTGCGTGCCAGACTTGGGGTGCTCACATCTCCGGCCAAGCTGGGGACTCCACTGTTAGGGTTCCAGCACCCTCACAGCAACATGCAAGCACCTCCTCAGGCACGTGGCCCCTCAGACCTCCATCCCCTTCTCAGGCAGGGGATTCCCCTCACCCGCCTCCTTCCCAAAGACCAGGCTGTCTCCTGCCTTTCAAGAAACCCAGACAACTCCTCTCAGTGGCTTAGGCTTCAGGGAAACACAGAACAGACTAGGATGAGACTGGGAAGTCACCTTTCTTTTGGTCCAGAAACAAAAATCCCTCCTGAGACAAGGAGGCACATGAGATCATACTAAATTTGGGAAATGGGTGGAGAATGGGAAGGACCTTGAGGGAGAGAAAGCAAATTAGTATGTCAGTGAATCGCTCTGTCACATAAACATTGAAGACAAGCAGAAATGAGATAGGCAAAGAGGACAAGACTGAGCCATCTAGGTGCCCTGATGCATTAGCCTGTGTAGTGCTTTGTTACCCAAGCACAGCGCTAGCAACCCAACAACTGTATCAATGGGCAGGTTGTTAGAAATGTAGACACTCATCACGCTCCCAACTCCACTAATGAACACAAATAAATGCTAGTAAGTAGGTACTCTCGCAAGATTTCCTGGTGACTGGCATGCATACTGCAGTTTGAAAGCCACTGGTACAGAGGGCAAAAGCACAAAGCAGTCAATAGGTCACTTGGTTACAACACAGGGGTCGTGCAAGAGAAGAAGTTGGATGTGCCTAGAAATGATGGCTCAAGAGACTTGAAAGTTATGTTCAAGCAATTAATTTTCTTGTGTTCAGGGGGATCCCTGGGATTTTTTGCACCAGTCATGAAAGAGCATGGTAATCTGTAGCCTCAACTATTCTGTGCAAGGCATGCCTTCCAGTCCGTCAGAGACTTTCGGGAATACATAGGCTTCTTCAGGATGCTGGGAGACCGTTAAGTGTACTGACACTTTATCATGTAAAGATGTTCTTATTAATGACCCGAAAGAGTCATTTTGGCGTTCAGTGTCGCCAGGTGCTGCAAAGAGGCCGTGGGAGCTAGGAATTCAAGGTTAAGAGAGGTCAGTGTTCACAGCCACCAAACAGAATACATAAGGCTAACAGGGCCCCAGGAACACAGTGTATGAATCTTTGAGGTTTCTGAATGCTGCAGTACGTGCTTCCTTTCACTTGTCATCTGGCAAGTCCACCACTTACTTGAATTTTTCTCTGAGGAGTGTGGGGATGTGGAGTGGTGCTAGATGTTGTCTTCCTCCCGAAACGGCCTCCAGGTTAGTCATCTGCAACCGTCACTGAACATTAGCATCACCTGGGGAGCTCGACGCACTCCAGCTGCCCAGCCGGATTCCCAGACTAATCAAATGATTATTTCTAGCAGTGCTAACCATCAGCCAGGCATGGCTAGAATCACATAAATGCCCTCAAACTGAAAATCGTAGTAAAAGAGAAAGACTCTTCTGGTTCAGTGTGTGGAGTGAAATATGATGGTTACCATTACTAGGTCCACAATACAAGACAGACACTGAAGTATGAGTTTCACGTGCATCACCTGTTTAAGCGACCTCTAGGTAGGCAGCTGTGTGTGTCCAGGAAGATTTTCCCTACAGTCCCCAGTTTACGGAACAGCAGACAGAGGCTCAGGGGAGACAATGAGGTTGCCTGCAGTCAGGAGGCAGTTGAGCCAAGACTCGACCCAAGGGAGGGAGATTTAGAGCCTGATCCTTGGTCCAAATCACAAATCCTGACAGTTACTGGTGTGCCGACTCAAGGCTATTGAATACAAAGTATATTTTTAATACTGTAAAAAGGGTCTTCTGTGATCCAATTTGTAAATGATCAAGCTTACTTTAGCATGGCGGGTCATTTCTAAATGTCATCAGTGCGGAGGGTGGTGCTCTGTGTATTTCGGCCATTCAGTAACTGCCTTTTAAATAATGAAGTACGTTAACTCCTGGGGACTTTGTAAAGGAATACAGAGGCATCTGGTTAAGTCAGACTTATCACTGAAAAATACATATGACGATGTATTTTTAACAGCCACCGCCAGCAGCTTCACTTTATTTGGTTTACCTGCAAAATATGGGCTCTTCTCTGTATTTGGGGTCTCGCTTGCTGACTTCACTCCCACCACACTGGTGTTGCTCAGTCTCATCAGTTTTTGTCCCATCCCCAAATGGGGGAGACTTCACATGTTCTGTCCTCTCCCCGAGACCCACCTGCTCCTACTCCCCGCTCCTCTTTCGACCTAACACCATCGCCGCCAGCCACTCTCTGCCCGAGTTATATGTTCAAATTCCAGTTGAAATACAATTTCTTCACAGCCCTTCCTCCCCTAATTCTTCCTCACTATTCCTCCTCCCTTTCTTAAAATACTTTATCACAATTCACTATACGTATGTACTTGCAGGTTTGTTTATTTAATAACTGACTCTTCACTCGACTGTGCCTTCCTTGAGCAAAGTGATAATGTCTTGTTTCCCACTGTAGTTGTAATGCCTAGAAAATACCGGACACGGTAGGTACTCGGGAAAAGCATTGGCTGTTACGTGTTGCTAAATAGAAGCTGGTTTACTTCCACAAAATAACATTGTTTTCTTAATTCCCAGGTTTACTAAGTGATCTAAATTACATAGAGTTATGTTTCCTCACTTCAGTGTTCTCAGCCGATGCTTAAAAATAGATAACCAACTCAATATTTAATGTTTCCATTCAGTGGCCTTTCCGTTCAGTATGTTGGAAGGCCGTCCACTTGCAGGAAAGTCACTGAGAATCAATGTAAATTTAATAAAATTCTCCAGAGACAGAAAGCATCCAGAGGATGAATGCATTTGTGTGTGTGCGTTTGTGTGTGTGTGCCTACTTTTGTGTTTTATGACCTGTTGATCTAGGGGGGAAGTATTTTATCTGAAGTTAATTCCCTAGAATTAATTAATACATTTTGAAAGGACTGGTTAATTTTAACATATAACTGCACAACTTTCTCCCACTAATTCACCAGGGACGTCCAGTGCTGACTCTGCCCCGTGTTAGTTTGGACAATACATTTTACTCGGAGCAGAACCAGTGTGTACTCTCAAGACCTTCCCAGGAGATTTCCCTTATTTTCATCGTCTGTCTATCCATTTAGTTCATTGACTGAAGAAGCTTTGATAGCGTGTCTACAATGTGCCTTAGTCAGTACTACTTGCTATTGAAAGGTAAAAGAACGCTAAACCAAGGTGTTCAGAGAACTCCTAACCATGTCGAGATTATAAGATAAAACCCAGGATTCGGGGTAGGAGAGAGGTTGGAGTGGGAAAGAATGTTATAAAGTGAGATACTGAGCACAATCAAGGACCTCTCTTTAATATCACCATATAGAACCAGGCAAGAAAAGGAAATAAAAGACATTCACCTCAGGTGGCAGATATTTACTGAGCTTAATAACAAGATGATCAGCTTTGAAAACATCTGACCTTTGTTTGAATTCTGGTTCTGATATTTATAAGCATTGTCACTTTCCATGGGCATATTATTAGTTACCTCACTGAGTTCTTACAAAGATTAGAATATATAATGTATGCAAAGTGTTTCACATAATAATCCTCAAGAATGTACAACTCTTAGAGCTGATTAGAGGAAGAAAATAGCAATATTAAGTCAAGGAAGAAAGATGCATGGTGAAGGAAAGACTTGAAATTTAGTCACTCGTGAATATAAATTTTTATTTAGACCTATTATGTGTCAGATTCTCTGGGCGCTGTGTTCAAAAGGATGGACATGATTTCTTGAAGTCTCCATTGTAAGGGGGGAGGGTAGACAGACAACTAAGCATAAAAGGTACAGTTCAGAAGAGAAGAGAGCGAAGGGCTGTAATGTGACACAGAGAGAGACTTGACTGGAGTTGGCGAAGCACAGGGATGGCCACCCCGGGGCAGGTCATAAGGGACGTGATGCATGGGCGTGCAGCCGGCCATGGGAAGACCTGGGGGAAGGCAGAGTATCCCAGGCAGGGTGGTGTGAATGGCCTGTGTTAATGAGTGTAGTGAAGGAGGGAGAGTGATAGAGATGCAGTTCCAAGAGTCACGTTGGGCTCTAATGTAGCAATGCCTGGAAGGCCATGGGGCCAAAGGATTTGATTAGCGAAAGCTGCTACATCCCTCAGCACTTTACAGGAAAACGGAGCCAGTAAACCACCGTAAGAGAATGAAGCTACCGTCGAAGGGATGAGAAGGAGCAATGAGACGGGCTAAAATATGAAGTCATCATTTGTGCTAGTTGTTAGAATTTAACTTTCAATTTAAGCAAAGGAAATGCAGTGCCATGGTCCCTAGTTCTTTTTAAAGGGTACCTATAGAGTACCAACAGAGCTTCATCACCCGTTCTAACGCCTTTCTAGGGCTTATTGCTTCCCTTTGCATTCAGTTTTTGTATTGTTCAAGTCTTAGAAACTTTTGACAAATCAAGTTCTTAAATCATAAATGTATTATGTTCTTGGAAAATGGCCCTGAAAATAAAGTATCAGGGAGCCAGAATTTATATTTCCAAACGGCCTGTCTGCTTTGTACTTTTTACATTGCATTACTCACCAAGAGAGTGACCTTACAGTGTTCTCTCCTACTTTTGTCCCTCTGTTTCCCAGTCTCAGGGGTGGATTCACTTTACATATATAGATTCCACATGCATAGCTTTAATATGTCGCTGAAGAATGGCATATTCTTCTTTCAGTGAAAGTAGATATTACTTAAATAATACAAGGATGTTTCCAAAATCATAACGGTCTGTCCTCTGTGTGCTTTACCCCAATTTTCAAAAAAACAATGAAACTTTGGAGTTTCCCTAAGTTTTCAGAACTTTTTTTCTTTCATCAGTTTCCAGCAGCAGCGCCCTGGAACGCGCCCTGGAACGCGCCCTGGCACGCACCCTGGCATGTTTATCAGTTCATAGTGAGGCACCACGTGTTTCCCAGGGCCGCGCACATCCACACTCTGCCTTGCTCCCTGTGTGGGTGCAGACAGGGTAACTGACCTCTGTGGCCTTCATTTCCTGTGTGCTTGTGAAGAGTAAATGAGCTCACATATATTAATTAGCTCATGCACAGTGCTCAGCAAAGAGCAAGTACTGGGTAAACCCTCATTCCCCCTCCTCAGTTGAGAAAACGCATGCTTCCAAATTAGGTTAAAGCATTGAAGTCACAAAAGATGTTCCATTAAAGTTTTTTTAAAAATCGGGAATTTACATAAGCTACCCCTGCCTACCCATGATCTAAATCTTTTTCGATCCCCTGTCACTTAAGGACAATATGTTGAAAAATGCCTCTCCATCCTCTCCTCTTCAAGATGTTTCCTTTTCTCTCAGCTAACGTCCGTGTGAGCTTGTTCCATCCATACGAGTCTTGATGGAACTACATCAAGTAGTTTCTCTGTAGTTCCAACCTCAGTGGAACTACACATACAAATTTGTTTTGAGGGTATTTATGTCAATGAGCTTTAAAACAAACCAGACCGTGCTGACACACTCACAGACAGTAACACCCCATGGGCGGTCAGAAGTACAACCGTGTGCCCCTGGACTGCCATCCGCACGTTACCTGCACAGAACTGCAACCTCAGAGGAAAGGGGGGAAGGGATTTGAAGTAGAAGTGACACAAAATGATCAGTTCCGCTCTACACCGGCAGGGTGCGCTCTGCTGAGGACCAGGTCGAGTGTCGTAGTTATGAATTTGTGAAGGCGTCTGTGATTTGCACCACCAGGAAAGATGAGGAGAACATAAAACCACATTTTACGAGTGCATGTGATGGTGAAAAAATATTTTATTGTTGGTGTTATTTCCTAACAACTTTGATGAACCTGTAGACTTCCTCTCTTTCTCCTCCATTCATGCTTCCCCGCGTGTCCCTGTGAACGTTCATTCTCATGCTAGAAACAAAAGAAACACAACATAGTTACTCTGAGTCAGAAGTACTTGACATTCATTTTCCTTAGGCCTTCCAGAATTAGGGCAGGTTAAAAGTGCCAGCTCGGGAGGCGGGTTGGCTGAATGTGAATCTCAGCTCTGTCATTACTCACTCTGCAACTTGCGCAAGCGACTTAACCTAACTTTGCCTCAGTTTCATCACTTGACTTAAAAAATGGTGTGAGGATGACAATAGCACATACCTCATAGGCTACTGGGTTTTGCAGTTGTAGCATGAAAGCAGGTATACACAGTATGTAAACTAGTAAACATGGCTGTGTTCCAATAAAACTTTATTTATAAATTGGGACAGGGCTGGACTTGGCTAGAGGTCCAGTTTGCCAGCCCCTGAGTTAGGTCATTTCAGATGTGGACAGAACTTTAGGGATCACCTGCTCTGATACCTTCATTTTACATGAAACTACTAAGGGATAGGAAGGGGTTGTATCTTGGCCAGCTCCCCCCTACCATCCCCCCCAAAAAAAACCATCTCACAGGTAATATTAAAAAAAAACACTTGCTATTTTTCTTACATAACTCTTAATTTAGTTTTCATCTGTCAAGTTCCAATAATGATGTCTTATTTTCCAGAAACAAAGGTTTTCCCTACAATCTTGAGTTCATTCCTCAGAAGCAGACCAAGAAAGAAGGATTCTTGGGCAAGTGATATGCAAGCAGGGGAAATAAGGTAGGAAAGGAGGAGGCGATAAACCAACCAAGGATGAGATTTCAAGCAAAGCCATTCAGAGCACACATTTGAGCATGATTGCACAGGGATCTCTGGACTGGAAATTGCTCATGAGTTACCTGTTCACCACCAGGTAATCAGTGGTTAATGGACATCCTGCGAGGTTGCAAACTCTCCAGGCATTTCTCAGTGGCCCAGAGCTACCCCAGTGGTCCAAGGGTTGTGAACAGTGAAGAAGTTGCATACAGGAGATAATCACTCCAAAAGGTGTATATTTGCATGTGTGTTTGGGGGGAGGTGCAGCATACGCAAATGATCTGAGGGAATTTGGGAGGAGCGTGACAGCCTTGTCTTGTTCGTGCACGGAAGTCCAGCTGTTGGGAGGTGTGCACCAGAGATTCCTGCTGGAAGCTGGATATTTATACAGAGTTTCTTGTTTCGTGTGTAAAGATTCAAATGAATTTTGTATTTTACTTTAACAGTGCTGTGATTATTTGAGGGTCTTTCTAAATCTATTTGCTATCTTCAAAAGTTGTTTTAAGTGATAGCTGATTTTTTTAATCCTTAAATTTTAGCTTCTTTTTTTCTCCCATCACTCTCCCACTGCACTGCCACTCCTAGTAGAGCTTCAGTTTTAGGCAAAATAACAGCATAATGGTTTTCTTTTCTTGTGTCCTGATTATATTTTCCTTTCCTTGTAGAAGGATGGGAGGGAGCAGACAGCTTTCTATATATCACTCCCCAAAGGAAAAGAAGTCAGCTCTCCCCTCAAAAAAGAGAAAGAAAAAACAATTAGATGAGCATGCTTTTTACTATTAAGGTTTCTTTCAGTAAATTCTTAGTTCTTTCCTGGTCTAATTTTTAAAAAGATTTTATTTACTTTTAGAGAAAGCGGAAGGAGGAAGAAAAACAGGGAGAGAAACATGAATGTGTGGTTGCCTCTAGCATGCCCCCCACTGGGGACCTGGCCTGCAACCCAGGCATGTGCCATGACCGGGAATCGAACCGGTGACCCTTTGGTTTGCAGGCTGGTACTCAGTCCACTGAGCCACACCAGCCAGGACTCCTTCCAATTTGGGTTTTTTTTTCCAGTCTAATTTTTAAAGAATCTAAGATGTAAGACATCTTCCCCAAGTCAGTTCACCTTCGCACTAACATTTAAATGAACCATGATGCCACGCCATTCCTTCCAAATACTCTCCTGTCCGTGGAATATAAAGAGGGCATAAAAGACTCTCTCAAATCACTAGTGCTTTTTCCATGATATGACAAGTTTTTTGTTTGTTTTCTTTTCTAGTAAAGATCTTACTGTATTTTCCTAGTACTGGGTCTTTTATTTCCTTCTCTATTGTTCCATATTGCATGACTCACCTTTACTTTTTAGGTTTGTCTATGGCTGCTTTCATGAAACTACTGCAGGATTGAGTAGCCTACAAAGGCTAAAATTTAGTATGAGAAAAAGTTTGCTGTTCTCTGATCAAAATGATGTGGCAACTATAACATCATTGATAAAAATTATCAAAGGGTGACTGGATCCCAGGGTGCCCTGTGTCGATGGACATAATTTGAAATCCACATCCTGATGTCTATGTTCTCCACGTATTGACTATTTTGGCCAGCCATTTGTCTCTCTACTTTAGCCAGACACTGATTCCCCAAACAGAAAATTTACATCAAACTTTCCCATCACCCAGTAATAATTATAATATTTGACCCATCTTTAAGGTCCATTTCAAATAGCACTTTTTTCAGTAAAGGCTTTCCCATTTAATTCCAACCAATTGTGACCCCTTTTTCCTGCAAACTCCTTGGGTTATATTCTTCTTAGTTTATGCCTTTCTTATAACATTAATATTCTATGGCTTAAAATAATCATTTTTACTGTCTTCCTCTCCCCGCTATAATTTAGCTCAGGGGGAAACATGGTCTAATTCCCATTGTGTAGACATTTTCCTGTGTATAGAACCAAGCACATTTCTATGTGCATGGATGCTCAATAGAGTCATTGAATTATTGGACATTGAATTTGTCATCCTGTGTTATAGAGAAGAGCCTGTTGCCCACTGATGTTCAGGTTTACTTCAGTTTTCCAAGCTGACCACTCACACTAGTGACTTCTGATGATTATACACACTTTAAGAAGGCCCTCATTTCAGTCTAAACTATAAGAATGTATCTTATAAAATTTTGGCAGATTGTCCCTGCCCAAATTATTTAGTCATAGATTCCCAAATGTTTGCATACCGCCTACGTTATTTTTGTCAAATCCACATACCACCTGCTCTGCTTTTTTTTATCAGTATGTCCTTAAATTTGCACAGCTTTAACTTAAATAAATGTATTTAAAAGGAAGGTTAGATCACCACCTTTTATGGCATTCCAGTATTATTGACCACAAATGAAATATATCCATAATGATAAAGACCAGTGGTTTGCATCTGAAGACTATTCTCTCTCAGTGTAAATGGATGAGGAACAAGTTGTCGAGAAATATTGATGGCATCTTGGCATCAAACCATGACTAAATCAGGATGGAAGGAGAGCTGAGGCAAGCCGAATGCTTCCCTGTTTGAGCCTCTGTCCATGCAGTATCCGAAATCATCTCTGGAACAGGCCACCTTCTGGATAAAGTGTGTGTTTGGAACACACTGAGTCCCCCAAGTTGGCTTTTTGTTAATACATCACTGGCTCCAGTAGCTAAATCACTTAATTCTAAACTCCCACTAAGATGAATTACATTTAGCAAAAAAAAAAAAAAAAAAATCCACAAATAATCCAATTAAAAATAGGCATTTTCCCAAAAGAGATACATGAATGGCTCACAAGTACATGGGGGAAAAAAGCCCAACATCACTAATCATTAGGGAAAGACATGTCACAGAGCTAAGTGAGATAACAGCTCATTGCCTGTTAGGGTGGCAGAGTGGCCGTCACCAAGAAGGCAAGAGATAATGAATGCTGGTGAGGATGTGGAGCAAAGGGAACCCTTGTGCACTGACGGTGGGATTGTAAACATGTGTAGCCGCCATGAGAAACAGTGTTGGGGTTCCTCAAATAATTTAAAAGTAGAACTGCAAGGTCCGTATGATGCAGCAATTCCACTTTTGTGACTATATCCCAAGGAAACAAAAACATTTATATGACAGGTAGCCGCAACCCCATGTAAATAGCAGCATCATCTGTAATAGCCAGGATGTGGAAACGACCTAAGTATCCATCAGTGAGTGAATGGATAAAGAAGTTGTAACATATATGTGACAGAGATTGACAAATAATGAACTCACTTATATGTGGCATCCAAACAGCAACAGACTCATAGGAAACGAGAGATTTGCGGTGATTATAGGCGGGCGTGGGGGGGATTGGATGCAGATACTCAAAGGCACACGCTTTCCCATCGTAAATCAGAACGAAGGATGTGAAATCCAGCATGAGGACTGCAGTCAGCGCTGCTGCACTGTGTGTCTGAAAGCTGTTAAGAGAGTCCATGCTTTGGGTTCTCATCATACAAGAAAACTTTTTTTTTGTACCTACAGGAGATGATGGATATTAAATTTATTGTGGTAATCACAGTTATGTAAATTGATCCTTATGCTGTACAACTCACACTTATACAATGCTGGATGTCAATTATTGCTCAATAAAATCGGGAAAATTTTTAAAAGACAAATTGCATTTAAAACAGTAAACAAGGGTAGACTGTTGGATAGGTTTTCTTGCCTAAAAGGGACCAACTGTACCCGCAGTCATCACATCTCTTGGGGACTCTGCCACTCACGCCCTCAGCCACCAAACTTAAATCCAAACTCAGCTGCCAGGAACTAGGGACTGAACGGTCTCCATGCGGTTTCTGTTATGAGAGCATTGTGTCAAAACAAACAGAAGGAAAAAGTGTTCATTAATACTTATTCTCCAGGTTTCCAATTTTTAAAAAATCACTCTGACAGACTTTGCCTAGTTCTCCATTTCTCCTTTTCTGAAGTGAAGCTTTTCTCAACAACAAAACCTCTGACACGTTCCGAAAATCGTGAAATAGTGTTAATATCAGAACTTACCTTACAGTATTTTGTGAAAATTAATGAGGTGTAGAGAGGTTAGAATTTAAGGTCAGAAGAGGTCATTTAGTATCAAAAATGCCTTATGTGTTGTAGTTATATTACAAACAAAGGTCTATTTTTTATTGTTAAGGAAGCTCATATGTTAACATCTAATTAAGAAACTATTTGTGATTATTAATATGGGAAGTATTATATTTAATTGCTTAGACAGCAGAAGGTTTGTTGTGAAATTTATTTATTCAACAAATATTGATAAGGTCTTACTATCTATAAGTGGAACTAGTGCAATTATCTGATATTAAATTATAACATTTTACTATAGGTCTTAGTTACCCAAATATTCAGTTGTTCAGGACTTTCTTTCCCTAGCCACTCTTGTCCATAATTTTGTTAAATTTTTCCTTTGATTCTTGCATGTATTTACATATGCTTATTCAGTTGCACCATGATTATTTTAAAGTTCTCCCGGTGATTGTTTCACAAATGACTGTGTGAGTTGCTAAAATATCAAGTAGTAATCATCTACCTTTGACATAAATCTGAGAGACCGAATACCCTGGACCAATGTGCTCATTCGTTCATTTTCATTGGCTACTCGCGAGGACATTCATGTGAGACAATACAGTGAGTTAAGGTCCTCGCAGTCACATCCAAGTCCCCATGTCACAAAGTCTTTATCTGAGATTTGTGGTTAGTAACAACACCTCTTCTACCTCTGGTTGAAATCTGTGGCTTTATCTGCACGATGTTCATCTCTCCTCTTTCTGGTAACAGCACATTAATGACCTTTCTTTGGGTGATTATTCCTCAACCATTCATAGTTCACAGGGTTTGGATATGGTTTCCCCCAGCTTCAGGGCCAGGGGCAAGACCCAGCCCACCAACAGCAGCAAGTGACAGGTCAAGGACAGCACCGCAGCCCAGGTCCCCACAGCCTGCCCCCTCATGTATTTCTGGTGGAGTTACTAAACTGCTCATCTCCTCGGGGTTGCTCATTGAAATCAGAATAGCAGCTGATGGTCCTCTTTAGAAGGGAGCCTGTCAGAGAATGAAACCAACCTTCATAAAATCAAATTGTGCAGTGGAATAGTTTGGTCTCTGAATCCACCTACATTGAAAGCTGAACACCCTGGACCCTCCAAATGCTGGTAAAGCTGAGACTCTCGCTCATGCATCTAGTGGATAAACAGCCCTGGCAGAGATGTGTCAGGAAAGGACAAATGTGACTCACATTTTGGAAAACTCTATTTTACACGTCGGCTTACCTACCCTTGACCATCTCTCAGTGGCCATTTCTGAGAAACCAGGGGGTGAGAGGTTTTAAAAATGATTCCTTAGGACCTTCTATGTCACTGCTTATACCTCAGTTTTGCTCGTGCATTTGTATTGATCAGGCATACCTCTCCTCCCCTTCAGGTCTCGAGAAGCAGTAGGTAGAAAGGCATGTCTCCCATTCCAGTCTTTCCTGACAGAAGGGGTCTGGTGTTTCATCACTGCTGAGACTGCGCGTAAACATAATTAGAGTCCCCATGGTGTCAGAGCCTAGGTAATGTCCTCATCTAGCAATTTTATTGCAATTTAGAGCATCGGTAATTCCATTTTGTATTTAAGGCGCTTTTCCGTGCTTTCGAAGATCGATTAATTTGAGGTGGTGCTAAAAGGTGTGTTCCTGCGAAAGGTGTCCAGTGTCACCGCTCTGCGGTTCCTGGTGGCCGTGTGGGTGGCTGTTCAGTCCGTCTCTGTTAGGTTCAGAGATGCTTTGGAGTAAAATTTCATTTCTGTTATGTTAACTCAGTGGCCGAGGTAAGTTGAGAGCTGTAGAGGAGATTAATCTAGAAGAGTTTTATTAAGTCACACAGTTTTTAGGAGGGCCTGAGTCATCCCATATTTTCTTATAAACTATATAATCTTTTAGTTATTTAACCTCTGCTTCTGTGTCCTCATGTATAAAATGGGGATAATAGTAGTTAGGCATATATATATATATATACATACACACACATAGGCATATATATATTTCATAGGCATATATATATATATACACACACACACATATATATATAGTAAGAATTAACTATGTCGATATACTCTATATAAAGCATTTGGCACAGCATCTGACATATTGGTATTATTTTATTTTATTTTTTTAAAGATTTTATTTATTTATTTATCTTTAGAGGGGAAGGGGAGAGGGAGAGAAACATCCATGTATGGTTGCCTTTTGTGCGTTCCCTGCTGGAAGTTGGCCTGCAGGGAACCAGCCTGCAACCCAGGTATGGGCCCTGACTGGGAATCGAACCGCGATCCTCTGGTTCGCAGGCCTGTGCTCAATCTTGGTATTATTTTAATATTATTACATGTTATTTTTTAGCTAAAAATTTAAATTGATTTATGTCATCAGACTTACTGTGGTCAGTCTGTAGAAACTCAGCTTTAATGTTAGTGTTACCTGCAGAAGGAGAGACAGCCAGGACTCCGTGGGCAGAGAATTCACATTTCCAATTCAGCAGAGTTAAGCTTCACTGTGCCACAAGCCCATAATTTGGAATTTATTGTCATTTAGGAGTAATTTTATTTTCCAGTGTCTGTGAAGGTAGTGTTTGCAGACAAATAAATACAATGCATTTTTGACTAGCAAATGGAAAAAATGTTCCTTAGCACATAAAAATAAAGGTGCATTCATGTATAAGTTATATGGAAAGGTTATTTAAAATGGTTCTTATTTGTATATTACAGTGCATCCAGGAAGCCGTATATTTGACACTTTATTAGTAATTTGTAGGTTTGTGTTATTGCATATTTGAAAAGTAATAACACGTATTTTCTTTCTACATATTATTTCTGATTTCTCCCTATTCTTCCTTATTACAGAAATTTCTGCACGTTATTTAAAAACATCCCAATCAATATTCAAAGTTAAGAGATCCACTATTCATTTTTTAAAAAAAATAATAAATACAAATGTTTAGAAGATGTAAAATGTGAAGTAGGTAACCTGCGTTCCATGAGAACTCCCCGCCAAAATCATTGTCAATGCTGAAGCAAGTTGGGGAAGATGGCTAAAGGCTGTGGGCACTTCCCACACTTCCACAGGCCAGCAATGGCTCTGGTTCGGAGCACCGCCTGACACCCTCCCCACAGAGTCACCTTCGTTTCCAGGGACAGAAACACAGTAGCAGAGGGACAGAGTAACTGATATTTCAGATTTTACACCATGAGCATGTGATATCTGTTCAAAAATTTAGAACATTTTTTAGGGTTTAATGCTGTTGACTAGCCCTTCCTTATCAGAACAGTTTCCTGTCTTCGCTTTGATTATAGCACAGGAGTGTTCCTCCCACTTGTGGGCCAGTCCTGATTTGACTCTTCCTGATGGCCGTCATTGACCTTCCCCAGAAGGTCCTTTTCTAAATCCTCCAATCTTCTTATTCTGTTCTTCCTCCCTGGACAAGTCTGCTGTGCTCCCATTATTTCAGTTCTTTTCAGCCTCAGGATCCTCCAGTATACACTCATCCATTAAAACATATATATTAGGTTTCTACTTTGGGCATGAGGGACTGGAAGACAGCAGTTAGCAAAGCAGATGAGAATCTCTGTTTTATTTTGAGCTTTCATTCCATGCAAGAAGATAATAGCATTACAATGGGTAAAATAAAATGCATTCCAAAGAGAAAAATTAAAGCATTCCAAAGTAATGCATTCCAAAGAGAAAAATTAAAGCAGATAAGAGAAATAAAGTATCAGCATGGAACATGAAAAGTATGTATTGGCCCCAACTCACCCCTCGGTTCTGAGCTTCAGGTGCCTATACCAGAATGTTGAGTGCACCCCAAATGGCCAGCCTAGATAAGTACCTTAAAGTTACCGTGACCCAAACTCAGTGTGTCATCCCCATCGACTTTATTCTGCCACCTCCACTGGCTGTGCACACCAGGAATGTATGAGTCATCCTTGAATTTTTCTCACTCATCCCCCATCCCATCTGTCACGGAGTTTGGCCACAGTTCTCCCACATAACTCCAGCCACTGCTCTCCAGCCTCTGCTCTCCAGCCTCATGGCCACTCTCCTAATGCAGACCACAGTCACCTCTCACCTGGATTCCTGAGGATTCCAGATGCCCTCCGGCCACCACCTGTTCCTCCTCCAGGGTGATTAAAACTCATCTTGGCATTCCTCCTCCGCAACAGATCAATGATCCCAGACTGCTCCTGCTCAGCTTTCCAACCACATCCTCCGTAAAGCTTCTCTTATCCGTGTCCTCCAGTCTACTGCTCTTTTTCATTCTTCAGTGCACCATCCTCTTTTGGCCCAGGATATCTGCGTGTACTGATTCCTTCTTCCTGCGGTCTTCTTCACGCAGCTATTCATCAGGCTTACTCGTCCTTCAAATCTTAATGGAAGAATCGCTTCATCGGGCAAGCTTCATCCAAATCCTCAAACTGAGTTATTTGTGCCAATTATGAATTCCCCATTTGACAGTCGTCTCCATATGACAATGCATGCTACCTCTGTTATTAACTCTCACAATGGCTCTTTCCCATTCTGCAGTGCGAGCTGCAGGTGGATAGGGACCCCATCTGCCTTTTCAACACATCCCCCAAGTGCTTATAAAAAGTGTCTGACATAGAGTAAGTGCCCAACATATATTTCCTGAATGAATGAATAAAGACTAGAGCCAAGATTAATAGCACATGGCTAGTGGTGGCTCTTACTTGGCATTTATATGCTTCCCACTCAGAGATGATTTTGAATCATGATCTCTTCTTCAAAGTGCCTACATTGTGGCTTCTCATTGTATTTCTGGGACCATGGAGGATGTTGACAATGGACACATCTCCAGTTTCCAGCAGTGCCCTCTCTTGCACACTTTTGTTCACATTTTCGCATTCCCAGCAGCGTGGTCAGCAGCCTTCCAGAGAGATGTCCACGTGTTGATTCTGCTGTACAGCAAGGGTCCACTGCAGGTATAAGTCGACACTGGGTTTCAAAGCTAGTAGGACTGTCTCTTTAATTACATCCGTTTCAGCTATGGGTAAGAGATATCCTTGAGCTGTTACCACATAAAGAAAATGCACGATCTTTTATCTTTTCTCCTTTGATTGCTGCTTGGGTTTTGAATACATTGTCTTCTTAACTTTACCTTAATTTCCTGATGCTCCTCTCTTCTCAGGCTAATCTGTGGTAATTGCACCAAATTTATGTCCGCTCACTCTTTATGGATTAATGTGACTAAACCTTGTTTGCTTTCCTGTCCATTCGTTATGCCTCACGCATTAAAACGTGCTAATATTTGTTAATCACGTGCCACATGCTAGGAATATATCTGTCATCCTACAACAATCAGATGGAGAAGGTACTATGATTATTTTCATGTTTAAAGAAGAGGAAACTGAGGTTTGGAGAGTGTAAGTGGCCTGCCCACGTCACGAAGGTTACTAAGCATTTAGGCTGCAATGTGAGCTCAGAGTTAGGCCTCTAGTTCCTGGACCGTCACCACTATAACTTTCGGTGGATGACAGAATTTGTGGTTTTGTTCTCTTTACTGAATTTTGGTCCTTCGACCTAAACTGAAGTGAGCCTAAGTACGGAGGGGCGGGCAGTGCAGGGGGTGCCTCAGAGAACTACCTACCAGTCAGAAGGAAGATCCTGTTTCAGGTGTTGTCCAGAGGAAGAGATTTCCAGGGCTTTACCTTGGTTTACCTAGGGTTTGGACTACTCAGGAACCCTCTGGGTATAACGCGAACCATCTGAACTTGGTTGTTCTTCAGTATAGCCAACAGATGTCCATTGTGTATAAGAGGGGCAAAGAAAAATTGGCAATTTTCCTTGCCCATTGGTATACATTTTGATTTCCGTAATTTTCAACCCAAGTAATTAAAGGATTACAGATAGGAGAGCTACAGATTTCAATTCTTACCCACCCCCACCCCCGTGTATGTCTGTGTTCACGTGTGTGCGTAGGATAGGCTCCTGTGTGCCTTGCAGCCCTGAAGAGCACTGGGCTGGAGATGCGCACTGTTCACGGTGCTGTTTTACCTGTCCCTCATGCAGACGCTCCCGTAGCCAGTGAGGGCACAGGGCTCTCCCCTTCCTGCTCTCTCTCCAGCCCCTGGGAGCTGCAGGCTTCACACCTCACAGAACTCCACACTTCTCTTGAAGTCTTCCCTTGCTGACAGGAGTGAGCCTCTGACCTAAGCATGGAGTTGTGTGGTCAAGATGTAGGTGGGGCATGTGCAGCCCCGACCAGGACCTGAGTAGTCCAGCGGGTACAGAACTGCTACCCTGCCGAGCGACCCCAACCCACTGCTGCCAACCCCGGGCGCAGGCGTCCCCTTCTCTCTCCAGACTTCAGTGGGCTACCCTGGTGCAGAGCGCACCCCTGTTTCTCTTGCAGTCGCAGAGGGCTCCACCTTAGAAACCAGCCTTCAGTCGGCAGGTCAGGGACCTGGAAGTCAAGGCTGTCTAGCCTAGTGGTTAGGAAACCAGTCATTGGCGTTCAGTCTTGGTTTCATTTGTAAACACCAGTTGACCTTGGGCAAGTTCCTTTGCTTCAACGTGCCAGTTTCTAAATCCATAATATAGGGGAATTTGAGGTGATGGGTGAACTAGGATTGTTGTCGGAATTAATTAATGAAAAGCTCCTTTCACGTAGTAGGCGCTCAATTAATGGTAAGGATGATCAAGAGGAGGAGGAGTTAGAAGTTAAGCTTTGGGTCCAGAATGTAGGTTAGACCTCAGACTTTTCAAGGAGTAGGAGGCAGGGAGCGTAGCGGGAGCATCTGCCCTCCACCCCCTCCACCCCCCACCCGGTTCCAAGATAAACCCGGGAGTGCCTGGAGAGCCGTTCGTCCCAGCTCCTTCAGGCGGGTGCCCCAAGCCTGGAGGCATCTCGGGGCACCCGCAGCACGTCTGTACCTAGGGCTGCGAAAAGACTTCTCCCACAAATTGTCTCCCTCCCTTCCCAGCCCCGAGCACCCTCGCGGTTTCCTCTGGGTCTCGGTGGCCTCAGCCTGCCCCATTCTGCCTCCGACGGGGAGGAAAGAGGCAGCTGTGGGGTGTGTGAGTCCCCCCTGTCCCCAGGAAAGGGAGAGAAGACGAGGTGGCGTGGAGACCACGGGAGAACGCGGTTCCTGGGGCGGCGCCTGAACCCGTTCCTCATTTTGCCTGCATTCTAAGGACCGCTCTTGGCTTTTGGAACCCCGAGGCACGGCCCCCAACAGCCGGGTGTCCCTCCCGGCTGGGGCTAAAACCGGGGGCACCAGCCCCGCCCGCAGCAGCTGTGGGCGGCGAGCGCAGGCCCGCGAGGTAAGGAGGGGTGGGCGCGGGCCGAGAGTGTGGCTGCACGTGCGCGCGTGCGCGCCCGGCGAGGGCGTGGGGGTCCGCCAGGCGGGTTCCACTCCGCCACCTGCCCTCCCTGTACCTCGCCGCCCGAGCCCTCGCGCCCCTCGCACTGAGGTTAGGGCACTGGCCTCCTGCGCCCCCAACTCCTTCCACATCCCGTCACCCCTCTTCAAACCCCACCCTCCCCACTTATCAATTTCCCACTGCAGAAGCAGACCGAAACCTGGAGAGGCGGCGTCGCCTTTCTGCTCCCCTCGCCACCCCCTCCTTCTGCTATAAATAATCCGGACAAGCGGGTCAGGCACGTCACACGGCGAGAAACCGGGACCCCGAGGTGTTCTTCTCGGGGAATGGGGGGCAAAGGGAGAGGAGCAGGAGAAAGAAATCGCTCGTGAGTAGTGAAGAGAAGCTTGCTCCTTGACTCCGAGAAAAGCCCAGGCAGCATTTTATTCCTCTCGTCTTTTTCTGTCTTCCCTTACAATTTTTGGTGTCTTTTTCCTTCTCCACCGAGCCCCGAATCCAGCGGATTGCTCAGCACTCCGCCCATTGGCTCATTTCCTCCCTCCCCCCGCCGTGCACCCCCCACCTCCGGCACCCGCTCACCCCAGGCAGGGGATGCCGTTCTCCGAGGGAATAAAGTTCAGACTCTTCTCCCCATCTGCGTGCTGAGACCAGAAGTGGTCTCCCGGGCACCATCTTCCGCTCGCACGCCACACCTGCTGGCCCCTAAATTTCCAGTCTGGTTTTGCATATTTAAAAGGACACACACACACACACACACACCGAGGCCCGGGAGGTGCAATACTGCCTCCTGCAACTACCAAAACTTACTAGCCACTCTAGTTGTTTTTGTCTGGAGGAAAGGACCACACACATTTTGACTCTGCCTCTTCTTGTGGGGTGACTCTTGTACAGCATTCAAACCTGTATGTATGATGCACATGTATGTGTTTCCCTTTTCCCCTTTAATTTTATCTTTATTTATTTATTTTTTTCTTAGCAAGAAAATCTGCTAGGTCCCAGGCAGTCGCTGCTGCCCCTTTGATGTTTTGGTACGCCGTGCGCATGCGCGTCCCATTAGAATTACTGCACTGGGCAGACTAAGTTGGATCTCCTCTCTCCAGTGAAACCCTCAATCCCGTCAAAAACTAAAGGGATGTGGAGAGTCCGGAAAAAGGGCTACTTTGGGATTTGGTCGTTTCCCTTGATCATCGCCGCTGTCTGTGCGCAGAGGTAAGTGTGCCCACCTTTTCTCTTTTTCCTTTCTCACTTTGAAGGGCTCAGCCTGCCTACCTCTGTAAACCGGGATCTGTAGTGAGGTTCGGATGGATGCTGAAGACGCGGTGCCTGCTGCCTTACTGATGCCTGTTTATTGTCTTTTCTCTCTTTAGTGTCAATGATCCTAGTAATATGTCACTGGTCAAAGAGACGGTGGATAGACTCCTGAAAGGCTATGACATTCGTCTGAGACCAGATTTTGGAGGTAATAGGGTTGCCTTGGAAAACCAGAAACAACCCAGCTATCGCCTGCCTAAGCTGTCTTTTGAGCTCTGTGTTCACTGTCTCTTCCCTTTCCCTCATCGGGGTGAATGTGCTGTATTGAATGTGTCTGTGTCACCACATTGAGAAACTGATCCAAACTTCAGCCGATTTGTTACTAGCACTCAGAGGATCTTTCCGTGGCTGTTCAGAGACCCTCTTAGTGGGCACTGGGGATAACTGTCCCTTGGCTTCACTGTTATAAACCCACTGCTTCACTGTCTTAGCCTTGTTCAGATACAAATCTCTTCATCGTAGTTAATGGTGTACCCACAGAACCTGGCTTAATGAAGGCTGTCATGAACAGTTTTTAGGACAAGATGTGCAGACTAATCGGTTGAAAAGTGACATTAACCCCCTGTGCCCGCCTACTTTGGGAGAGTTCTGACCACAGTTTAAAGTGGCTGGTGTCTGGATATTATCCAGTCCTGGAAGCCCCGATGCATGGGGTAGTAGAGTGGGGGGAGGGGAGGATGGAGGGGCTTGGAGCCTAATGGGGTGAGGGGCCAGGGGCCTCTCTCTGCTGCAGCCTTAGAAACCCCGATATGCCCATTCTATTTTGCTTTGGAGTGTTATGAAGCTCAGAGAGTTAAAAACCTGCACACAGAAGCTGTGGGGGTGAATGAGGAGGAAGGTTTCAATGCAACATATAAAATTCCCTTGGGCTAGAATGTTCTTGTGCTTTTGTGAGTTGTGTGTGTGCTCCTGCTGAGACATCTACCTATGTAGACAGGGCTGGAACCTGTCACCCATCAGGGCACGTGCATGCATATTCAGTGGAGCATTTCCTAGAGGATCTCCTGCACCCTTTTTAAAAGGGAGCAGGGACTGGAAGAATTTGAGGGGAAGCAGTGGGGAGGGACTTGGAGCAGAGTGTTTCATTCCCAGGGCACAACTCTTGCTAAGAATGAATGAAGTTCTGAGAAATCACGTGGCTGGCCATCTTGGTTTGCAGGTCCCCCCGTGGCCGTGGGAATGAATATCGACATTGCCAGCATCGATATGGTTTCTGAAGTTAATATGGTGAGTACTGAGGTTTCTGGTCGTGTGTCCACAGATCTCCATTGGGGATGGGGAGGAGAAAGGAGCCAGCCAGCTGAGGGTGGAGTATGTGTGAGTGTGGGTATGAAGTGGGGGCAAAAGCAGGGGATTTTGGTTCGGAATTCACTGTGTCTGTGGCTTCAGAGCCTGCTCTCTCTGGTCCCTTAGGATTTTCCCAGCTTGGTTCAAACACTTGGGACTTGGCATAAAGCGAGTACAACACATCATTCATTCACATGCAAAATACAGCCAGGAGACCCCCTGCAGAAGCCACATTTCCTGAGGTTCAATCGGAAATCAGGTTCATCAAGTGGTATTCTGGGCTTGGGGTGGAGTCAGGTGAAGAGAGGGGGGGTTTGATTTAACATTTAAAAGAGGACATTACCTGCAAACTGGACCGTTGAAAAGAGGCTGAATAAATGCCCCAGGCAGTACTCAGGTCCACTTGTTGCTTTCAGAGATGTCCTTTTTACTCCTGGGGAGAAGCTCCCCACGCAGCTCCTTTAAGCACCCCCTACCACCAAAATAGTAAAATAAAAATTGGCCACCCTCGTTTTCGAAAGCCAGGCTCAGACTCATGTATCCTCTCTGATTATTCCTGCAGTGTTATTCACCTTCTGTCCTAAGCTTGTATGATTTGTGGATAGCAGCACTCCTTAGTGCCTACCTCCCTGGACTTGAGGCAAGTGCTTTGAAAAAAAAAAAAAGCCTCGGTGTCCCCAACTGGGAAACACTTGTGGGGGATAGCTCCATGCGGGTGCGCCCCCTGCTGCCCATGTTGGGGCACTGCAGACATACAAGACAAAGACGAATGTCCCAGATACACCCCCACTTGTGACTTTTCTACTTTGTGTTTTGAAGTTTTCCCCTTTGGAAAAGTTTTTCTAGAAAGGCCACATTTCAGTGTAACATTACGGTGTTACTTTCAATTCCAATGCCACAAAGCACTTTCCTCAGAAGATTTTGTTGTGGCATGCTTCTGCCTGCAAATGGAATGCACTATTAAAGAAGAGGTTGTATGTAAGGTCTGAAGCAAAACATGTCGAAAGCAGCCATCAGGACTTTAAAGATAGGACACTTCCTAACTCGAGCCCAAGCGCTCTGCAGTGGATCTGCTCTCAAGATCACACGCGTTTTCTATTTCCCAGAATGCAAATGAAGAGGAAGCTCAGATAACCGGCCTCATTCCCCTGTGCACTGTCCAAAAGGTTCTGAAGCATCTTATAACTGCTGCGGGCAAAAATCAACTATTTCAGTAATGTTTTAATGACTTGTGTATTCTTGTTTTCTAATTATTGGGTAAGTTTTACCATGTAGGATAAAGGCAATATTGGGTGATTTGGAACCTCAGATTTCCCACACATTTTGAAAATCTTATGTGGGTAGAGAATATTTCTTTTTTAGGAAACTAACTTCTAAGCTATACAAATATTCACCCCTGTGGGATTTTAGAGTTTTTTCATCAGTGTATATTTTGAGTTTTACCGTAAATAGTTTTTTTAAATGTCCTAATGTTGGTACCTCCTAAATCCCAGGTACTTGAATCTAACTTGTGTTGTTAGGTGTGGTTGAGTGTGTTTCAGTGTGATTGAATTAGAATCCTCTCTTTTGCACTTTGATTTGTTTGTGCTCCTTTCTCCTCCCAATTTCATTTTACATTTCCCTTTACAGTGTCACAAACATGGGCTTTAGAGAAAAATTAAGAAATATTTAGAGTCCAAAGACAGTGATGAATGATGAGAAGTTGCTGCAATACATTAACCAAGGACTTAGATGTATTACATTCCAAATTGTTTAGAACGGGATTTTTTTTTCTTGTTACGTTTTGTTCACTTTTTTAAACCTGTATGCAGCATTTTGGAGAGGTCTCTGAATTGAACACAATGCCAAGACCTGCTAGTGAAAATATAGACCCAGCTAAAGCGAGGTGTCATCTCTTAAAGTTATTTACTGTTGCTGAAAAGTCATGGGATGTTGAAAGTGTAAAAAGAAATGTCAGGTTGTAAATAGGACAGCAGTGCAGCCTTCATGATTAGAAGCACGTGTTTAAAATCCAGATTCCCTTTTCAGTGCAGGTGGGCTTGTTCAGACACATTTTGAGTTGTCAAGGACACTCGTTTCAGCTAGCAATCTTAGTGACTTTAAATTAATCTTTCAAAGAAAAATTTCGTGATGTATGCTGTTTTATTTAAATATGATTATTTGATTTGAAGCAACAGATGAGAAATTCCGTCACTGGTGTCTAAGTAAAGCAAGATGTTTGTAGCGTTTTGCCCTCATGTACAGGTCTCAGAGGAGTAAGATATTTTGATTAGATTCAGTTCTGAAAGAACGGTTGATGGATTAGTTAAGTGAAACCTCAAAATTGATTAACACACATGTTTCTGCCTTATTCTTCTTTGTAGCCTGCAGTGTCTGGTCATTGTAACTTTCTTTTATTATGGCAAACCTTCCTTTGAAGAATGGTTGGCCCCAGACCATTTAAACTGTTGTCGGTGCATTTGTACCAAAAGAAAAAGGCTGGTATTACTGTGGTGATCCTGGTAGACAATAATGCTAGAAAAACCCTGAACTGAGTCAGGAGTCTGGGACGTTAGCCCTCCTGCTGCTGTTCAGTCATTCTGAGGGTGTGACTCACCTGGGAAAAGGGAACAGTAGTCCTGTTTTACCTGTCTCAGGTGACCACTGGAGTTAACAAAATGATGTGTGTGGAAGGCATCAGTGTTGTAGGAATGTAGCCTGTGTGGAAGACTGAACACCAGGCTGTCACTCAAGAGACTCAATGTCCACTCCAGTGGCTTCCCTAAGTGAGGTTGGGTCAGTAATGCACACGACTATGTCTCTGTTCCCTTATGTTTGAAATGAGAAGGAGACATGCTAGGTTGATTTCCAACTCAAAGTAACACGTGTCTCTGGTTTGGTTTATTATGTAATCGCTCTGTTGGGTGCAAAGAAAGTCTAGGAAAACTTGGAAAATCAGCACAGACTAAGGAAAATGCAGAAATCCCAAATGATATGCAGTCCTGAGTCCTTGCTCAGGAGGGTGATAATGGCATCTGACTCAGACACGTGACTCAGGTTGGCTCAATGGAACGTCTTTGAAAGAACGTGATGTCAATTAGAATGCTCCTGAGCAGAAAGCTTGGCTTTAGAATGACATATTTTTAGATGTCTTGGTTAAACTGGCAGGAATCTTTTTGTTAAGACTCTTGATGAAAAGTGCCTTTTAAGCTCCAAAATTGGCTCTGAGGATTCTGTACTGAAATAGCTTTCACTTCATTTGAAGCAGATTCTTCTCCGTCTTGAAACAACACATTTGCCATCCAAAGAGTGAAGCAGTATTTCACTTTTGAGGAAAGAATTCTAGTAAATACGAACACAAATTACCTTTTGATGGCATGGTGAATGGAGGAAAGTGCGGCCTCTAAACAAACAAACAAACAAACAAACACCCAGATGTTTGCTTTACCAGCTGCAGAATTTCAAATTCAATTCCACAGAAATACTTAGTTAGTGGCCACCATGATCCAGCCACGTGTCTGGCCTGAAGAACAGAGCAGTGAACACCACCAACTCTTGACCTGACCTCAGGGAACTTAGCATAGAGATGTTCACTGTTCTTAGTTCTGCTACAGGCTTCTTCTGGAATTTATGCTTTGTGTGAGTCCTATCTTTCCCCTAAAACTTTTCCTGAGCATCCAGTTGAGCGGCTGGCGGTCTGTGTCCCCCGTGGCTTTCTCTGTGGCTCGCTGACTCCTGTTTTCTGTCTCGGTAATTTATGTTTATAAAATGCACAAGTACTTTATGTTCGTCTCTCCCCATGTGGTTTTGACTATGCAATGGTTGGTTGGGTGTTGGACACCTGCTGAGCACCACAAATATCGGGCGAAGTGTTTATTTCTGTGGCAGTCGCGTGTTATTACTGACTAGATGCCGTCCCCTATGTGTGGTGAAACAGAGCGCAGAATCACAGTCCTAAATGTCAACGCATTTTACTGTTTAAGCCAACCAATGTAGAAAGAATCACAATGTAGGATCGTAAGGGCTTCGAAAGAGGAAGTATACAGAGAGTATTGAGAGTATGGAGTACTGAAGTATTACGTAGAAATTAGGTCAGTGTGTGGGGGAGTTACATGTCCGTGGTGTACGTTCCACACAGAAAGGTGGCCTGCAGGAGACGAAGACACGGGGAAATAAATGGGGTTATGGATTTTCACATCGCTCAAAATGGCTGGAGTCGGGAGTAGGCGTGAGGAGGTGATAAGAGTTGATATTGAGGTCACAGGTGGTGATCAGATTATGAAGACGATTTTTAGTAGCTTGCTGCAAAGTTCAATTTTAGTCCCCGAGGCTGTAGAGACCCAGGAAAGGATGTCCGCAAGAGAGCTGCAGGAACAGATTCGTACTTCAGGAAGGTGCCTCTGAAGTGCGGAGGGTGGATTGGAGCGGAGTGTGAGAGGTTGGGAGATGCGATGGAAACCCACGGCAAAAGTCCAGGAAGGGTCGACAAACTAACACAGGGATGCCAAGGGGAAGATATAAAATGAGGGCATTTATAAGGTGGAAGGGACAGGACTTGGTGAATCCTGGGTTTCTTGTGGTTTCATTTATTGATGCATAGAACAAAAAGAGCAGCCGAATTGAGAAGGGTAGGAGTGTGCAATCTGGGGAATGTTGACTTTTCTGTATGTATGGAATCCCTGAAGGGAGATACCAGTAGGTGTTTGGCAAATATAGGTCTAGAGCTAAGTAAGTGGCCATGACTAGAGAGATGAACTTGGATGTCTCAGCACGTAAGTGGTACTGCTTATAACTGTGTGAGTGGATACAATTAAAAAGGGGAAGTGAGAAGACAGCTTAGAGTGGAGTTCTGGGGAGCACTGGAATTTAACTGGTGGAACCCTAAAAAGGAGTCTGCTGAGGAGATGAATACATAGTTAAGCAGCAGTCAGAGTTATTAAGAGAACTTACAGATGGTAATGTCTTCAGAGCTGAGACACCAGAGTTTAAAAAAGAGAGAAATGGTCAGCCATGTCATGTTAAAAAAAACAAACAAACAAAACCTCACTCCCACAGCTGAAAGCCCTTTCACGTTAGGCCGTAAAGAACCAGGTCCTGGGGTGTAAAGTCTGAACCACCAGTAACAGCGCTAAATGGAAAAGCAATGTGTCCACCATCCCAGAGTTGAGGAGCGAGTGTCATACATTAGGCTTCGGAGAAGAAAGATGTGAGTTGTTTTGAAGGATTTACATTGGCTACAGGTAAGGTGTGGGGGTTGAGACCAGGTGAAGCTTGGGCAGTTTTGTGCCAGCAGCACCGTCTGTGAGGAAGAAATAGTCACTGCTTTTTGGTTGGTTGCAGGCAGCAGTCCTGACAGTTCACACGCAAGTGGGCTGCAGGGGCCCGGCTTGTGGCTGGCTCCAAACCACTTGGGTGTTGGCTGGAAGCTCCAACCTACATCCAGGCATGTGAGCCGTCTTGTCAGCTGGCCCGAGCTTTTGATCATCTGAGGGCCCTGTCCCTTTCTGTCCCTCTCCGGCCTGCTGTAATTTAATTTAGAACATCTCAGACTCGTTGTCCTTGTCGGGGGATGCTACAGTGACCAACCGAAATAAGTCCCGAGACTCGTCTCCCAGAAATAGTAATGGGAGCTCATTCGTCAGTGTAGCGAGAGGAGTTTTAGTGGTTTAAACTACACCTGAAAAGTTTGGATCCGAAGTGAAGTGGGGAGAGGGTGCACGCAGAAAGGAGTCATAGAATTTGGACAAATAATGTCCTTTCGAAGGTTGCAAATAACAACGCAGGAAGTGGGGTGGGGTGATAGTCGGCAGTCTAAATGATGGTCTGATCAAAGACCTCTGGTTCCCTGTGGCGCGCAGATGCTCCGTTGAGGTTAGAGGAGGCGTGGAAATTTACGCTGTGGAGATGGGAAAGTGAGCTCACTCCGGCCACAGGGAAGGTTACCCAGGAAGCACAAAGCCCACTGAAGGGGTGTGCGCACACGCACCGACCGCAGACAGGCCTGGCTCTGCATGATGCGTAGCTCTCCTACCCGGTTTCAGCAAGCTCTTCTGTTCTCTCCTTCTTTCCCTGCCCTCCCTTCTGCTGGTCTTCCCCCCCCTCCTCCTCTGGTACAGGGCCCAGCATTTTCCACCGTCATTGTGATGCTAATACAATAAAATAATTACAGCCAGTGCTTACTGAGTCATGACTCGTCCCGTGTCGTGTTCGTGTCTCATCTAATGCCCCTATAAAAAGAGTGAGATGGTCCCTATCAACCTGTTTACAAAAGAGGGACTTGAGGCCCAGAGCGGTTAAGTGACTTGTTCAAGGTCACAGTTAGCAAATGACTGACTTCACGTTCCTCAGACTTAGCCATCACTTTTCTATGTGATGCTCCAAACTTAGACTTCACTTTTAAATATAGCAAGGCCTTGTTTAAAAAATCTGTATTCTTTATGTACCCTTTTTTTCTTGTAGTTGTTTATTTCCATATCGGATAAACTAATCATAAGTAACTATTATTACTCTTCACCTTCTTCACCTTGAAAAAATATCTTAATTTCATTAAAATGATTTTTAAGTAGATACTTTATTCAGTGTGTATTGAATATAAGAGGTGGCCCTATCCTGGAGAAACTTACATTTTATATTGCATATGTTGAGCGTAACTTAAACCAAGCGATAAAGATTTATGTAGGACCTTAAGGAATCAAGGGTGTTGCTTGTGTCATTGTTTCCTGCATTACGAATGGATGCTGTCTAACTTGTTTAGGAATTATGTTTTGCTTCTGCAGAATCAGTCAGATAACCATTAAGGCCAATACCTGTCCCTAAATGTGGGCTGGGGTATGTTGAAGAACTGTCAACCGCCTCAGTGGTTTTAGACCCTGTGTGGCAAGACCACACCCTCTCCTTTTCTCCCCTTTATTATCATTTTCCAGTGAACTTTTTTCCCACTGAGAACACATTTTTGTGATTCCCGAAGAATCGCTCCTGTGGACAATTCTCATAAAGATCACTGTGCTTTTCTTCTCTTACCATTCTCAAGAACTCATTTTCCACTGAACCTTTTTCCCCACTGAGAACACATTTTTGTGATTCCCGAAGAATTGCTCCTGCAGACAGTTCTCATAAAGATCATTGTGCTTTTCCTCTCTTCCCAGATCTTTCTGTCCTTCATCCCCCTTCATATACATGAGACTCATTATAAAGATTATGTCTCTGGAAGATGTGTTCGTCTTTTTGGACACAACGGTGCTATTTGATTTTGACAGTTTATCGGGCAAATTCTCTGCTGCTGCTTTGTGGGTCCCCTGAAAGGCATTCTTGCTTGAATGTGGCATGAAATAGAGATCTGGCTATTGGTGGACTCTGCAAGGGAAGGTGGTGGGGGAAGTATCTCAAGTTTTATATATTTTTTAAAGGTTTTATTTATTTATCTTTAGAGGAGAAGGGAAGGAGAGAAGGAGAGAAGTACCAATGTATGGTTGCCTCTCCTGAGTCCCCTGCTGGGAACTGGCCTGCAACCCAGGCATGTGCCCTGACTGGGAATCAAACCGCGATCGTGTGGTTTGCAGGCCTGAGCTCAATCCACTGAGCTACAACCAGCCGGGGCTCAAGCTTTATATTTTAGAAGTACATCAAGTGTGCTTCAGCATGCTTCTCCCTCCTCTGCCTGTCACGGGAATTCCTCTAAGAATGTAAATCAGAGAAGGTGTTTTCCATATCATTGGCGGGGAGGGGCTTCATTTTCGGGGAGGGCAGTACTGTTGTGGATCCTTTTATAGCAGGATTCTTAACCTGGGCGCTGTTGGCATTAGGGACAGATAATTCTCGGTTGTGGAGGCTATCTGGTATATCGTCTGATGCCTCTCTGGCCCCCACCTATGAAGATGACAGGGGCACCCCCACAGCTGTGAAAACCAAAACTGACTCCAGAAATTGCCAAATGTGCTTTGGAGGGGAATTGTCCCCAGTGGAGAACCATGGGGACAGAACCAGGTATAAAGAATAGTGTGCTTATTGTCCCCCAAAAAATAGAGGAGGAGATTTTCTCATTGAGTAATAGGTTTTGAGTTTAATTNGTTGGCATTAGGGACAGATAATTCTCGGTTGTGGAGGCTATCTGGTATATCGTCTGATGCCTCTCTGGCCCCCACCTATGAAGATGACAGGGGCACCCCCACAGCTGTGAAAACCAAAACTGACTCCAGAAATTGCCAAATGTGCTTTGGAGGGAAATTGTCCCCAGTGGAGAACCATGGGGACAGAACCAGGTATAAAGAATAGTGTGCTTATTGTCCCCCCAAAAATAGAGGAGGAGATTTTTCTCATTGAGTAATAGGTTTTGAGTTTAATTGCCATGCCCATTTATGCTTGGTAATACATGGTGAAAAACCAGATTTAAAATACCAACAAGCATCAAAGGCCAAAACTGTTCACATGCAATCACTTCATTGAAACTGTGTTTTAATTTGCCAATATTATTTTCTAGTTCTTGTCTATTTTGCTTATTTATATTTTTACACATTGAAATTATTATTTTTTTTTGTAGAGAAAATTTGTAGTCTGCATTTTCACTTAGTGGACCATGAGTGTTTTCTCAGTTTTATATGCTTTCTTTAAAAAAAAAAAACCCACAAACCTGTACACACCAATGGAAACTGGTGTGTATTTTTTCATGCCTTTTATATGATCTTGCAAACATATACAGACATATAAGTATGTTGGTATTTTCCTTTTTATTCAGAGGGTATTATTTTCAAAAATGATTTTTAAAATACATTTAATAGATTATTAACTGTAATCTAGCTACAGATTATTTGAAAATAAACACATTAACTTTTACTTATGTACCATTAACTATAATATACAAATCATATGCACAATAGAAAACTGGATTTGAAAAATGTTTAAATAGAATTTTTAAAAGTTTATATATCAGTTTGGCTCACATTCATATAACTGCTCTTTACTCAGTTTCTATCCTAATATTACCAATTTTTCCAAAATCAATGAATATTTTCGGATGATATGAAAATACTTTGAAATATGGAAGTAGGTGGTTTTGAGTTTTTAAAAGATGCAAATACCAGATTTATATATTGCTTCCTATTGGGCATTTTATTTCAAATGTATTTTATTAAACAAGGGGAGAAATGGGTATATATTATCCTGTTCCTATTTTATATGGGAAAATACTGGGGTGTCTTTAGCCCATTGGCTCTTGCTGGTGCTCACGTTGTTGAAATTCGATCTGTGCTTTTACTGCCAAGTCTCATTTTCCCTGCTCTGTAACTTGGCACCTGCTGCTAACTTACCCTCCAAGAGGTCTGAACTTAGCAGTAATTGTTTGGGCCGTTGAAGACGAAATAACTTCTTTCCTAACACAATGCCAGCAATGAAATTAATGAGGATTTTGAGTTAAGTCCATGTGTATCTTAGATAAGGGATACATGAACGGGTCCTAACGGAAGAGCAGAGATTCAGAGGTGTGCAAACGCACGGTCAGTGTCTATGTGCTTCCCCAGTGCCTGGTATGGTGCCTGACAGTTAGGAGATGCACAGCAAACATGGGCCCCGTGGGTTGGTTGGAGGAGTTGAAGGACCGCAGCATATCAGTCTTCCAGCAAGCATTTCTCACGTGTTCCAGGGGCTTTAGCCCCTGTGCCCATGAGGCAGTGTTGTGGAAGGACATGCAGTGGTCTTACCCAGGGGCTAAAGCCCTCTCCAGAGTCAAGAAGGATGGAGCTTCATTGCCTGTAGAGTGAGGTGAGGCTTGATGCAGAGAAGTGTTGCAGCTGCTGGGAGAGGACAGTGGTGTGTATCCTTCGGGCAGAGAAATCAGAGTAAAAGATTGAGAACAAAGTTCTCGCTGTCGTTCATAGACTTGGCTGTGCCGTGGAATCATCAAAGTCTAGTGGTGATATTCATGTTTTGGGGGCCGTGCCCAGAGTCTGAGTGAGATCTGGCCAGAGATCAGGAACCTGCGTGTTCAGAAGCCCTGGCACTGGCTCAGGATTTTGCATTTCCCATAAAAATAAGAATATGATGAATATTAATGGAAAATTAAAGGCTGCTCGTGGGAAACACTGAACAGTAGGGCTGATAATGTAGGTAGTTCAAAGGCGATTGTTGTTGCCCACCGATATAGTCCCTTTCCTTCTCACCTTGCAACTTCTGAAGCATCAGCATAAAAAAAACAGTGTTTTCAAGAGTGTGCTTTCATCCCTGAAGGAGAATGTGTTTTAAATGAGTTATTAAATCTTCCTGCTTCATAATCACATGAGTATGCCTGTGTGACAAACCAATGTTTTAAACAAGTCATTAAAAGATGATATTACGAATTTATTATTTTAAAAGGCACAATATTTTAGGTACTTGGCCAAATTTACAGGTGAAAGGCCTATAGAATTATAGATTCCACAAAAAAGCAAAGAGTTTTTCTTATTTCTTTCAAATTCAGGGGTGCTTTATTTTAGACTTTGGGGTTTGGAGGCCAAATTCCATCTATAAGAAACAGGAATAAAATAATTTTGCCATTGCCCTCTTAACACCATGAAGTAATACTTTCTGACAATTTTATTATTATCCAATTATTTGGAAAGATCAACTATTATTTTAATGTCTTAATTGCATGTTTTTAGGAGATCAGAAAACTCTTTCCATTTGATGAGCCAGCTTGGAAAACCACATTTTCAAATAACTCGATCTTCGTATTTTACCAGACTGACTGTGCTCATCACCATTAACGAGACCACATGGATGGAAATGTAATGGGATTTTCTTTACTTGGGATGCTTCAGTCAAAAGCAGATGGGTCCTGCCCTGGCTGGTGTAGCTCAGTGGATTGAGCGCGGGCCTGCGAACCAGACGATCGCGGTTCAATTCCCAGTCAGGGCACATGCCTGGGTTGCAGACCAGTTCCTGGCAGGGGCCAGTTCCCAGCAGGGGATGCACGAAAAGCAACCATACATTGATGTTGCTCTTCCTCTCTCCTTCCCTTCCCTTCTAAAGATAAATAAATAAATATTTAAAAAAAAAAAAAAAGCAGATGGGTCCTGTGGTAAAATTCCCAGGTTTGGACCAAAAAAAAAAAAAAAAAAAAAAAAAAAAACCAACAACAAAAAAACCTCTCTTTTAAAAAAAAATATATTTTATTGATTATGCCATTACAGTTGTCCCATCCCCCCCTTCATTCCCCTCCACCCTGCACACTCCCTCCCCCTTCCCCCCCTTTAGTTTATGACCATGTGTCTCAAGTTCTTTAGATTCTATATTTCCCATACTATTCTTGCCCTCCCCCCTGTCTATTTTCTACCTACCCTCTATGCTACTTATTCTCTGTACCTTCTCCCCCCTTCTTCTCCTCCTACTCCCCTGTTGCTAACCCTCCATGTGATCTCCATTTCTGTGGTTCCGCTCCTGATCTAGCTGTCCTCTTGGTTTGCTTTTGTTTTAGGTGTGGTTGTTGATAACTGTGAGTTTGCTGTTCTTTCACTGTTCATATTTTTTATCTTCTTTTTCTTAGATTAAGTCCCTTTAACATTTCATATAATAAGGGCTTGGTGATGATGAACTCCTTGAATTTGACCTTATCTGAGAAGCACTTTATCTGCCTTTCCATTCTAAATGAAAGCTTTGCTGGATAGAGCAGTCTTGAATGTAGGTCTTTAGATTTCATGACTTGGAATACTTCTTTCCAGCCCCTTCTTACCTGGAATGTCTTTTTTGAGAAATCCGCTGACAGTCTGATGGGCACTCCTTTGTAGGTGACTGTCCCCTTATCTCTTGCTGCTTCTAGGATTCTCTCCTTCATTTTCATCTTGGCTAATGTAATTATGATGTGCCTTGGTGTGTTCCTTCTTGGGTCCAACTTCTTTGGGACTCTCTGAGCTTCCTGGATTTCCTGGAAGTCTATTTCCTTTGCCAGATTGGGGAAGTTCTCATTTAATATTTGTTCAAATAAGTGTTCCACTAAAAAAAATGCTCTTTGATGTTTATGCGGTCACTTTAAAAAATGGCCACAATCCTGGAGCTCTGGGTTTCCAGGTGAATTGTTGTTTCAATGCGTAGTGCAGTCATAGCAGGGGTGCTTGGTCAAATCAAACACTGCTTATGCTTTGGGGCTTTAAAGAGAGAGAGAAAGAGAGACATAAAGATAGAGATACCCAGAGAAGAAGATGGAGGGAGACGTATGTCGTTTCCACCCTTGATGAGTTTGTGTAACTCTTCCAATAGTCGAGAAGTAGCAGAAGACCTTCCTAAAGGTTTGATTAGTATAAATGAGTATTTTAAAGAATATGCAACAAGGATTGGCCGTGTAAGAATGTGTGTATAGCCAGGGACTCTCCTTTTGCGTTTATATGATAGAGAATCAACAGTACTGAAGTACATGTGGATTATCGCTATCATTTTAGGCACTTGGTAGTTTATAAACAAACATTTTAAATGACACAGGTCAGTGAGAAACAGCATTTGAAATACTACATTATACCTTTTACATATAACTGGGTTATATTTTATTACAATTAACACTACTACTAAAAATTACTACCATTTATTGAGAAACCTCTATGAAAGGAAATGTAACTTTTCAATGATTTCACATTTAAATCTCAACAACTATGAAATAAGAAGCATCATGATGTTTTACAGCTGGTTAAAAGGGTTAGAAGACTTCCGTGGGTTAGAACCTGTTAGAACCAGGACAGGACGGCCCTCGTTATTGCTCAGCCAGAACATGGTGGAACTGGGATCCGAGTCCCCTTTGTCTCCCCGGGCATCTACTTTGTGTTGTTTCCTCGAGTTAGAGTAAAGGGAGGTTGAATGGACCCACCTGAATTACAGTCTCCCAAGGTGACTGTTCGTGATTCATATTGCAGCTTCCTAGATGACTTTGGGGAATAGACAAAAACCAAACAAGCAGACTATGAGAAGCAATATCTGTAATATGCAAAAGTAGTCTAAGTCATTTAAAGATCGATTCAAAAAGTAATTATCACTGTTTCTTTATCATTAGGGTTTGTGGATAAGTTGATCATTATAATTGACTTTTTTCTGGGCTGTTATAAATCATTTTTCATCGCTGAGGAATGCATTCAATTCTGAAAACAAAAATCTGCTCTGGAAAAATTATGTGGTAATCCTGAGAATTAGTAACAAAATTCACTTTTGATTAAATTTTCTGAGAAACTTCTAGAACCGAGGAACTGTGAGCCCTTCATATCTTGTATTGTAATGAGGTGGTGCCTATCAGAACACTGGGTAAAACGATCGGCACTTGTGTGGAATGATAATTGTGATGTAGTTCAAGGTCAGTCCCAGAGACTTCAGTTTGAATACATTTGTGTTCCTTGGGGTTAGGAAAAATATGAGGCTTAAACACAATGTTTCTAATCTTTTTTTCCCACTTTATCAGATAAACAACTGAGTTGGTAAAAATTAAGCTTAAAATTAAGCTTAAAATTAGGCTAGGAGTGTGTATGTTGGTATACCACACAGAGCTGGCCTAATTTCATTTATGTGTATAAAATTTTAAAATACTAAGTGCTGTATTTCTTTTGAATGCAAGCAATCCTTGTACTAAACCATGGTGTTGCATTTTTAAGAGATTTTTTTTCTAGAAATGATGTGAAAAGGTCAGTAAGGTCCGTATTTATTCCAAAAGCAGGAACTGGGAATTCCTGATTTGTCCTGAATTTGTCACTGATGATAAAACCTTGAACAAATGTCTGTGTGTTATGTTTGCTTTGTAAATTTGTCTGTCTTATAATTTTCTGAAAATTCTGTGGTTTTTAACTCTGAATTGTTATCATTACTCATCTCTGCCCCTTATAGAATAATCAGTAATATAGTAATGAAAAGTGAAGATCTTTATTAATGCCATTACCTAGAAATAGATATCGTTAGCAAAGTGATCTTCCAACCCTCAGATTTTGGAGAAATTTACACGCATGCCCATGAAATAGAATTATCGTATTTTATAATATGATTTCTGCACTTAACATTTTGTGGACATCTTTTGATGCATCTAAAATGTTTCTAGAACATAGTATCCAGTGGTTGCATATTGAATGGCCGCACCATATTTGTTATATCAGTTCTCTGTTGAAGGACATGACTATTTTGTAGGGAGAGATTTTTACTGTTGTGAGCTGAACTGTATTAACCATTCCCGGGTGTTCTTATTGGATGCAGTTGTAAAATTACTTTCCCCTAGTAAATTCTTAGAAGTGAGATTGCTGGAACCCAGAGCAGGTACACTTTAGATACTGAAACACATGAGCAAGGCTATGCTTCCTTTCAAAGAAGTGTTAGTGGACGTTCACACCGCGGTGTATGAGGTTCCACCGTACGCACAGACGCGTCCCGGCGAGGTTCCTTCTTTCTACCTTTGATACTCTCTTAGGTGAATTCGGTAATTTTCTTGATTAATTATCATTTTATTTCCAGCTAACTATGTACATTTATATGCTATTACTTCTTGTCTCTGATTTGCCTTTTCATGTCCTTTATTAGTGTTTTTTTTCCTTTTGGAGGACTCATTTCTTTTTTCTTAACAGGCTTGTAGTGTTATCAATAGAGGCATCAGTAGAATGCACCAAACTTTTCAAAGACTGCTCCCCATATTCACAGGCTTAGGCAGATTTTATGCTTTTCTGAAGTTTGTACAATGGAGTTGAGGCTACGATTAAAAACTAAACCTAAGAGCAGCGCTAAACAGTAGCACCAGATTGTATGTAAAGTGAGGTATAAGTGTTGTCACTTAACGGTTCATACATGTGCCATGCATGCTCTTTCATATGTAAGATGAGGGGGAAAATTAACAATGAACCAATTTCGTCTGTCAGATAAATATAGCCAGGTTTTAAGCTCAATCCCGGAACATCTTCCTTAATACCAAATGTCTTTGAAATTGGTTAAAAAGTATTTAAAGAACAGAATGAAACACAATGTTTGGGTTTTTTGCTTGATTAGAACTAAATACATTTGGTCATTAATTATCCAGTTGGTAGAAATGCAGTTTTCCTTCTTAAAATTGCTAAAGGCAAGATTACTTATGAAAATGTGTGGAGCACGTGCCTTTTTCCTTGATGTTTTCATCCACAGCGGTAGCATTGAGTCGCTGGGGAGGGCATCTTGGCTCTTCCCTTAGTGGTGTGATATGGCCCAAATTACTCAGTTTATTAAATCATCACTCTTCTCATCTATTAACCAGGAATAATAACAGTATCAGCCTCAAAAGACTATTCTAAAAATTAGTGCTTTAATACACATAGAAGGCTTAGTAAAGTTCTTTGCACATAATAAATTCTCAGTAAGTAGTATTTATTAACAATACATACACCAGAGATTTAATTCTGTATGACATCACAAGAACTCCAAGTCGTTTGTGACTTCAGTTGATTTAGACTGCACACCATATTGAGGGTAATGTGGTGTGTGGGGTGGGGGGACTGGATGAAAGGAAGTGAAGGAATCAGCCAAAGAACAGACACGCATAAGCCATGGACACAGACAACAGTGTGGTGATGACTGGGGAAGGGGGAAGGTGGGCAAAGTGGGGGAAGTGGGGACATCTGAAATAGTGTAGACAATAAAAATAAAGTAAAGCAAATAAATAAGAGGAAAACCAGAGGGTAATGATACCCTCAAGAGCATGCAGTCCTATCATGGTCAAAGAATCCGTGTGGTAGTCGGGAATCCGAGAGCGCTAGGCGAGGATTTGGGAGACCTGCCCACTGGTATGTGATCTCAAATGACTCTTTCCCCCCTTTTCTGGGCCACAGTTACATTTTTGTGTATGTGAAAGCAGGGAAAGAATTGGGTGAAGATATCCTTTCCAGTTCTGAAATCCTGAAAATCTTTGTCTTAAAAAAAAGGGCAGATTTTGATTTTGATTTTTAAATTGTTACATTTGAAACAAATTTGGAAAGAACCAGGAAAAAAAAAAAAGCCTTGCTTATTAGGCCAGAAAAAGAGCTGACAAACAGTAGTTGTTTATCAGAAAGTGTGCTTCTTTCCAACGGAATGTTTTGCAATTGTTGCTAATTAGTAAGCATTTTGCTAATTCTGCAGAGCTTTAGGGATAGTATCCTCCCAAGGTGCCTGTCTGCAGGAAAAGGCCCTGAAGTTGGTAGATGCTAATATTGCTAACGTTTCCACCTGCTAATACCTGTTCATATTTCTGAGAAGAATTTTATCGAGAAGCTAAAATACAAAACAAAACACCAACTACTCTCAGCTCTTTACAGAGGTAGTTTTCTTTCTGACTCAAATGTGTCTAATCCGAAGCGTGTGATAGCACCTGGGACTGTTAAATGTACATGATTCTAGCAGGAGCTTTACTTTCAAAGACAATAATCCAAGGTTCATATCCAGAAAATGGCACCCTTCTTATGGGAAATAGTGTGTGGGTTCCCCTCAGAAAATGCAGATGCCTTGCAAAATGGCTTTATAGCCTCTATGTACCTAATGTGTTGGAGGAAAATAAAATAACTTATTTTTGCTTAGTAATGCTGGAAAGACAGCTCAGTCTTCTCCGATGCATTTGGAAGTAGTTGCCAAGGTCATTCTCAGACTGTGAAAAATGCTAAAATAAAATATAGATGTTCAGAATGCAGGTCCTTCCTACCTTCAAGGTTCGATGTGCCTGCTTTGCCCAGACAGAAATCCATGTAACATAAAGTGCTCAGATCTCAGCCTTCAGAGTTTGCTTTAGAAATGGGCTTTGAATATGCATTATGACCTACTATTTTTTAACTTTATTATAGTAATAGTGCTACCCATGCTATTTCCTGGTTGAGTATAAATATTTTGAACGGTGATAATCCCCATAGTATTATTTTTACCACCTTTGACATTTTCCAAGACATTTTCACATAATTTATCTCATTTGCTCCTCCCACCATTTCTGGAAACAAATGTCTGTATTTCCTTCCCTTCCTCTCTCGCCTTCTCTTCTTCAAAAATAAAACCCAGAAATGTTAAGTGACTTATTAATACTTAATCCTGTGGTTAACTAAATAGTAGTATTTGAACTAGAATCCTGATTTTACAGACAAAAATTCAGTGTTCTACTTACTAATTCAGGAAGCAGGTTAGTGGACTTGTACTCAAGGAAAAGAATTTTTTAAGATATGAAGAAAGTGATGGAGGCTTTGGTGACTATGAATAAGTTATTTGCAGCAGGCACTGCATACAGTCCTTTAAATAGTCGACAAACCCCATAGTTAATCCAAAAGGAGGAACAGCTTGGATTTGCTAAGCATCATTTCATTTTAAAGTCTCTGGTAATCTCAGGAAGCCACTAAAACCAATGGTCCTCCAGCTTTTCTTTCCCCATGAGATTTGTCTAGCTGAAGGGTTGGTGCATTAAATCAAGCATCATAAATCATAGACGGACCTACTCACAGCCAACAAAAGTAAACTTCCTACAGATAATCCCCAGTCCCCCAAACCAGTAAATAAGATAGGTTATATGTGCTTTCTGAGGCAGTGTGTTATAGCAGCTATTGATTGTTCGGCAAGCTTTATTGATCGTTGAGGTCTAATGTGGCAAACTATGATGAGGAGTTCAGCCACACTCCTTTTTTTGTTCATTTCACAAAGGCAAACGTGCCTTCACGTGGTCCCAGAGTCCATAGCAAACAACAGAGCTTCTCCCCCAGCACGAGGCAGCGCACCAGCTCTCACAGGGCATGAGCATTCTTGGGAACTGGGTGAGGCGTGCAGGGTCTGGACACAGACAGAGGATGCCAACATCTCAAGCACATGGGAGCTTAGACAAGTTCATTTCTAAGCCTCAATTTTCTCATCTGTACAATGAAGTGAATCTTCCCTTGATTCGATTGAAGATTTAATATGGTAATTTACTTATTTTTCAGATACTTCCTTTGCAGAGAAAGCATTTATTAAAAATCAGCTTTGATGCATATGAATGTTACTATCACCCTATGTCAAAAGAGGCAGTATTGTCCAAGAACTAAGGAAACAGATGAAATAGTGAGCACCTGGAAACTGAATACTAAGAATTTAAACAAACTAAATGAGTAAAAGCATCCTTTCATTTTGGAACTACATAGTTTCATAAAAATTTACTCACTGATAAACTAAAGCATACAGAAAACAATTGGCAAAGCCAAAAGACATCTTACAGTTCACTAAGTATGAATCCCTCTATTTTTTTGGTGAAAGAGCTGAGTATCAGGGAAGTGTTCAAGTTAAAAGCTAACACAAGACAGTACTCCAATATCCAGCTCTTATAAGCCATTCCTGCCTACCTACTATGAGAGGCAGCTCAGAAATACTTCCTAACTGTACAAGTCATGCCATCTCATGGCCAGATGGGAGGCAGGGTCATACGATTATATTCAAAAGTTCCTAGGAACTTTTTCCTCTTAACTTTAATGTCCTTACATTTCACTTGGCAGTAAATTATCCTAAACACTAGTAGGTATGGCCCGTTACATGCTCACTCTTAATTCAAAATGTAATATCAACATTGACTAAAGAGGGAAAACCAACATCGGGAAAGGGAGCTGTAAAAAATATGATCACACTGCTTAAAAAATCAAACGTATTTTCTGTTCCACTTTGACCTTGCTTTACTTATTGGAAAGATTTCTTAGGCTTTTTGTGATAAAATACCGGAATCTAAAATACATAAACTGCAGAATGACTTGCAAATTTTATCTTTTCTTACCTTGTGCATTTTAAATGATTATTTTGTTGTTTTATCACATTGGGATATTTTTTTTGTGTTTCCCATAAAAATGTCACTGAGATTTTTTTTGGAATTCATTCCTGTTCTTTTAATCTGCATTTGCTTTAGAAATTATGAATCGTCTCTGATAGTCTGTGTGCTTCACTTAATTAATGCCTCGGTCTTTGATGAGACTTACATGTAACAAGATTCTTTAAAAATAGTGAACTCTCCTAATATCAAAACATGGTTGCGTTGAAATTTGAGGAAAACTAAATTTCAGTGTGAGATTTCTTTGATACCCCTTCATCAGCAGAGATGGGGTGGCCACTTCTTGGGGATAAGGCGAATCTCAGAAAGCAGAGCTTCAGGAAGTTACATGCATAAGTTCATGGGGGAGTTTTTGGAAAACCCATTCCTGTTCCATCAAAGGAGGTGCCCTAGCTTAGGCCAATCACAAGCAATGCACTTCCAAGCAGATGTTTTGAATTGCAAGGTAATTGAAATGGGCCTCTTGTGAGTAAGTGCACTCTGTGAGTCTAGGTGAATGTGGATCGATTTCTGGTCTCTTTTCAAAGTGTTATCAGTTCTCCTGTGGCTCATGGTCTCCAGGAGGGAACCTCTGACCTACCTGTTCGTCTCTCTTCTAGAAAGTGCTGAAGGGCAGAGCCATTTTCAAAATTGTGACATCCAAACTTAACCTTTCTTTACAGACTCTGAAATGGCCATCTGAACATGTTCATTACCACTTCATAAATTCTGCCCCGAAGCTGCCTACTGTTCTTTATTAACCTTATAAAACTCAAAGGTTGTTGTTAGGTTGGTGCCTAAGGACCCACCTGTACTGCATTTTGCAGTGATTTGTTTCAAGAGTTAATAAATTCCACTTTGAACTAAAATTTGATACTGAAGCTTGGGTCAATAGCTTGTGTTATAGGTACAATACAAAGAATTCTGATTTTAGTTTATAAATTGTAGTTTTTCACGTGTCTTGTTTTTTTACACTTGAAAATAATGTGCATGCTTTAAGATGTCCTCTCAAAATAGCCAGTGACTTTATCGGTATCTCTTTGTTATAGTCCTGCACGAATCAGGACACCTCTCTGCTATGTGGGTCACATTTAGAGCAACTTTTAGAAATCTTTGTCTTCTGTGGGATATAGTGTTTATAAATGTCAGGCTCTCAATAATCAAGAATAATTTTACAGTCTGGTAGCATCACCTATGAAATACTGCTTTATGGGGGAGCTGTAGATAGTAATAGGTATGTTTCCAGTTTTCACAATCAAATGTACTTTTTTACTAGAACTATAACAAAGGTCAGGGAAACCCAGAGGGTTTTAAATGACCATTACAAATATTAGAATTCAATTCTGACTACATGTTTATCACACAAGTTATGGCAATAGAATTGTGACATCCGTGACTGCAAATGTCCCTTTTTAGACGTGGATTCGAACTTGGTCTTTATTTTTCTTCATTTATTGTTTAGATCACTGGATGTTTTCTAGATTAGAAACTGCTTTTTAAAGGGATTCTTTTTACTCAAACTTCTGATTTTGTATGTAATATCGAGAAAATAATCTTTTCCCACATGGCGCAGGAAGGTTGTCTTCTTCAAATCTACCCCATTGTTCTCTCATGAACACATTTTCAGTTTTGTTTTGTCATCTAGGAGTTATTTCAGCCACGCTTCCTCCTCACCAAAATTTAGGCAGCTGCTGGTCATTGGACTCAGCCCTCTAAACAGAACCTTGTGACATTAAAGCACAACTCTATGACCTACTATGAGCCGTTTTGTGCAGCCTGCATATAATGGTATGGTCACTGGGTCGCTATAACTGCCACAATACCCAGTCGACCTGTGCCAAGTACCTGGAGAAGGGCTCTACATCATTCTCCCTCCCAGTTTCCTTCTATCCCACTACGAGGACAAGTAGCACAGATATAAAAATGAGCATCAGTGACCGTGTTTACCCCAACTGACTTCTACCGAAGACCCCGAGAAAACCAGTAGTTATCCACCACACTCACAAGTCAAGATGGAAGTTAACCCTGTTAGATTTAACTCACGTCCCTTTTGTAGTGACCACACCCTTTGTCAATGGTACAAACTTCCTGTCAGAGAGAAACTCAGACATGAGTCCATCGCAGCCCTGAAATCCAGCCTTCTAGATCCCATTGGATTAGTGTTGCCTTTGACGGGTATGACCATATTACTTCTCCCAGAAGAATATGAGATCTTTTCTTAGGTCAGCTGCCTAACCCCAAGAGAGATGTAAGGGGAAAGCTTTTGTTCCTCTCAACGACACCCTGTTAATAACCACATGTACCTAGTATTATTCAACTTGTCATACTTCACCTCCCTCCTAGCTGTCTTTGTGAAAAGTTTGAATGCAAATATCTAGTGAATGTTTTGTGTATTGTAATATCTCTCATCATGCCATTCTCTCCCGAATCAAAATTCAGTCACAGAGCGAATAGGGCTGAGCAAAACTGATGCTGTTTATAGACTTGAAAAGGGTGAGATAAGGTGAGGTGCTCTCTCAAGTATCAATTGTCCCTAAAAACAAAAATAGAGCCGTCTCAAGGACTAGGACCTCATAGATGTGAGTAATAGCATTTTTTATAGTTCCTTGAGTCAGAGCTTCATCTCTACTGTTGCCTTCATTACCTGGGCTGTTGGTAGCAATCTGTTGTGCCTTTTGTTTTGATTATTTGAACATTGATTGAGCAAACCAATATTTGGACATAGGAAATTTGCAATTTCTCAGTACGAATATTTGGTGAAATGTGCTAGACAGTGCTGCTTAGAAGAATAAAACCCCTTGGCTTGAAATCATCTTCTGCGGCAAAAATTGGGTCTTCTCTTTCTTTGCAAACCCCACATTGCATTTATGAGAAGGGTGTGGCATATCATGAATAACATTGCTCTTGAAGGTATAAAACAGCTGAGTTCGAGTTTGGTCCCTTATAATACACATTTGGGCAGGTTTCATTGCCTTTCTTTTCTTTACCTTTCTCTTCTATAATTTGGACACAGGAGTGATTACTTGTGGTTGCTGTGGTGAAATTGTGTGTCTTTTTGCAGAAATCACAGTATTCATAGTGGTTAAGAAGAGGAGGGTAGAAGTCAGGCTGTGCCTTACCAACTATAAAACCATGGCCGATTCATACAGTTTTTTCACTTGCAAAGCATGGATAAGAATGCTATTTACCTTATGGGGTTGCTGGAAAGATTAAATGAAAGAATCTACACAAAGCCCTTGACACTTCCCACTGAATAAATATTAAACTGTAATAAATATTGAACCGTGTTAAACTACAAATACTAGCTAAAATATTGGGCAACATATATATGGCAAAGGAGTTGAGATCAGTCAACAATAATAAAAGGACTTTAGCATATCTGAGTCCTAGTATATGTGGGTTATGCTAATATTATTTTGCAGATAAGGAAAGCGAGACTGCGGGTTAACATACAGTACACATTACCTCTGCATTAGTAAACGCTACGTTGAAAACGTAGAAAGTCCTGCCAGTGACAATCCAAAGTCTGTGCTCCTTTTTGAAAGCGGTTCAAAAATGAACCACTTTTATGGAGGTTTCACAAACCTCCATAAAAGCAGGAGGAAAAGCTACCAAGGAACTGGGCCAACATTTGCGTGCCCAGTCACTCCTACCGCTGACTGCCTCACACCTCCGGGGTGCAAATACTGCTTGATCTTTTGTTCTTAAGTTACAGCGTCTGATTTTGATACCTGTTGGTTGTTCTATAAGCTGAAATGGAATGTGGTTTTTTTTACCTATAAAATGAATAGGTGTTGGGTTTCCTCATGAACCTATTTGAGAATTACAGTTTTTCTTTTGCATATTGGAAATAAAGACTCCTAACCACAAAGTAGGAATTCATAAATTATTTCTGTTACTAACAGGAAAAAGGCAAATTCTATGATCTGTTCCTTTGCATGAGCTTCTAACCTTTAGCTCTAAGGAGCTTAGTTAGTACATTTGCATGGTAATTAAAAATCAGTAACATTTAAAAGAACTTAAATCCAGTGTGAAATTAATGGGATATGTGAAGCAAACCAGAACTTAAATATTTTGTTTAGCTAATTAAAGTGCTTAGAAAATAATAAAAACAAAAAAAATCAAGTAAAATTGAGTTTTTCACAGCTACACTTGTATGCAATAGTATATACTCATTCATTTTCCCTATTAAAAAGATCTGTTTTGCAAATTGCCTCCTGGGTAAATGGAACATATTTTGCAAAAATAGACCCATATTGCTGAAACAAAAGTTTCTTTTACTTTTGATTTTTGTTTTGCATTTCATTTCCTTCCTAGTCACATTTAGTCAAATGTTAAATACAATTTCAGAGAGATCTCGAAGATTTTAATGTGGAATAGATTAGAGGGATATAACTAATGAAAAAAAAATGTCAGCCAAAGAAGGGCTTAACTTTAGAGATAGGTTATTTTGTGTAACGTGGTCCTTTTTCTTGTCTATCTAAGCTGTATGTCAGGTGATTTCAGTAGCATTTGAAATTAACTGACCTAAATGGATCTAGTACTATTGCATATGACGGCATTGACAACTATGGATGAATGATATTGTGATGGTTACGTTTATGTGTCTCCTTAACCCATACCTAAGTGATACAGGTATTATAGGTATTCCTTAATGCACCCAGGCTCTGATAAAGCCTTGTGTTAACATGCATTGTCTTATTTAAAAGTCATTAACAATCCTGCGACTAAGCTATATTCAAACTGAAGAAACTAGAGATTAAAAAGAGCAAGCAATCTCTTAAAGTCACTCAGGTCATAAAAGAAGGAGAACAGTTGGACTCAAAATTCAAGCTAAGGTTCCAGATGACTGGAATATGGAGTGGCGTATGGACATTAATCTTGACTGAGGCATCTGGAGACCTCATTACAGAGTTTTCTAAGGGCCATAATTCTACTGTGACTGTGAGTTTGCTGCATGTAAGTTTTATATTTAGTACACAACATTTTGCATGCACAATGGGGACCACTGTCAGGCAGTCCAACTTGTAAGAATGACTCTGTTAAAAATCCATGTATGTACCTCAGTGATAGAAGGCAAGAGAATTTACTTTCTCATTCTTGTTTTCATTTATTTGTACAACAAATACTCTTTAAGCATTTGCTCTAGAGCAGACACTCTCCTATGTGTTTTATAATTAGAAGATAAAAAGAACAGAACAGACCAGATCTTCTACCTTACCATGCTTCTTCTAGTGTTGGATGCAAACAACGATCAAATAAAGATGCAAATAAGAACATTGTACACTCTTCAGTGCAGGAAATAAACAGATGATGAAAGAGTGACATAGCGGTGAGGGTACTATTTCAGAATAGGGATTCACCTTTCAAAGGGGTTGCATTTAACTCCACAGTGAAGGCTAAAACGATGCCACCCTTGGGATGAGGATCAAAAACTCTGGTCAGATAATCAGCAAACACATTTTGCATCTGTTTAAGCAAAAGTGTTATTAGGTGATGAACACATCGCTGCTGTCTGGAGCTATGACCATGCAGCTCCGGAATGAAATCACACTTGGCTAATATTTTTGGCATGGAAGGAACATAACTGTATGAAAAACGTTTGCTTTCTTGCTTCCAGTGAAATGTAACCTAAATGCCTGACATTTGAAACGAAGTTGTTTTTGAAAAACCAGTCCAGTGATGAGGGTTCCAAATGTTAGTACAGCAGTCAGCCCCTTTATCCACAAGGTATACATTTCAAGAGCCCCAGTGAATTCCTGAAACCTTGTATACTACTGAACCCTATATAGCTACTGTGTTTTTCCCTACACACACAATACTTTTTTGCTTCTCTGTGGCTAAATCCAAATCGGCAGCAACACCACTCTTGCACTTTCAGGCCATTATGAAGTAAAATACAGTTGTTTGAACATAAGCACTGCGTTACCACCACAGTCAACGGATAACCTAGGAAGGTACCACGTGACTAAGGGGTAGGGGCCACACACGGTGTGAACATGTTGGACAAAGGGTTGCTTCAGGCCCCAGGGGGCATGGGGCATGGAGAGTGATGGCGTGAGATTGCATCCCCTACTCAGCATGGGCCAGTGAACAATTTAAAACTTATGAACTCTTTACTTCTGGAATTTTCCATTGAAGATTTCCGAACT